>NC_141697.1:265238001-265838001 GCF_964263255.1 Lissotriton vulgaris
TCCACTCTGGTATAAAGCGGAGGTGTGACGCCCAGTAGTACTCTATCAGATTAGGGCAGGCAAGTCCCCCTTTGTCCCGCGGGAGCATTAAAATTTTCCTAGAGAATTGTGGTTTCTTCCCCCCCCCGTATAAAAGCGGTTAGCTCGCGATGCAGCCCTTGAATCTGGTGCTCTGGGATGGGGGTCGGCAACGCTTGTAATAGGTAGAGAATTTTCGGTAGAATGGACATTTTGACTGTGTTGAGGCGTCCCAACCAGGAAAGTGGCAAGGCTTTCCATGCCCGTAGATCAGCGATGACTGAATTTTTATATTCTTGCCAATTGGCTTGAGACCAGGTGGCTAGATCTGGTGTTAAATTAAGGGCGAGATAACTTACAGAATTGGTCACCCATTGATAGGGAGCAAGGGCTTGCAAGGTCGCAATCTCATCGACCGGGATCGTAAGGTTAAGGGCCCAAGATTTCGTATGATTGATTTTAAGCCCTGAGGCTTGCTCATAAAACTGGAGTAGAGTATGTACTGCTGGAAGCGAGTGTAACGGATTTGTCAGAGTAAGGAGTAGGTTGTCTGCAAAAAGGGCAATCTTATACTCTATACCCTCAAGTGTAATGCCCCGAATGTCAGGCGACCAGCGGATCATGACAGTGAGTGGTTCTACTACAGGGGCGAACAATAGGGGTGACAGGGGGCAGCCCTGCCTGGTACCCCTGAGAATAGAGATGGGCTGTGTGAGTTGGCCATTGACACGCACCCTAGCGAGGGGAGAGATGTAGGGGGCCATGATGCACGCGATCATGCAAAACAGCAAGAAGGAACCCCCAATCCACCCGGTCAAACGCCTTTTCAGCATCCAGCGAGAGCAGACAGGCCGGGATCCTTCAGTGCCACGTTTTCGCTACAAGGTGTGCTACTCGCCATACTTTGTCCGCTCCTTGGCGTTGTTGAATAAAGCCTACCTGATCTGGCCCAATGAGATTGGGTAAGTGTGCGCTAAGTCGTTTAGCCAGAATTTTAGAGGATAATTTGAGATCTGTATTTAACAAGGCAATGGGGGGGGGAAAGAGGAGCAGAGTGTGTGGTCCATCCCAGGTTTCGGTATTAGGGCTATTTCCGCCATTGCCATATCTGGGGACAGCCTGATAGTGTCTGTGAAGTTGAAAAGGCATAACAAATACGGTTGGAGTTGCGGCAAGAAGGTGCGATAAAACGAGACTGGGAGCCCATCCGGGCCGGGCGTTTTACCAAGTGGAAGGTCTTTAAGGGCTCCAGTAAATTCCTCTAGCGTGATTGGTTCCTCCAAAAGCTTGGAGTGGTTGTCGCTCAGAGGATCTCAGTCACAGGCGTCTAGGGTGGTGGATATGAGATCTGGGGAGGGCGAATCCCGGGCTTAAGAGATGCCTAGTAATCGTGGAACATTTGAAGTTTGCAAGATTATGTGATGGCCCATGAACCGTCTCCTAATTTTAGTTTCGCAATGTGAGCTTTAGCTGCCCGCGTTCTTAGGTGATGTGCTAAGACAGTACCCACTCGGTCCCCTCTGTCATAAAAGCGCTGTACAGCGCAAGTAAAGCTCTCTCCGCCTTATTCGTTCTATACGCCCTAAGCTGACCCCTAAGGTCAGCCAGGCAACGCTTATGTACCGCCAAAGTGCATGCCTGGTCTAATTTCTCCAATGTTCTGATTTCACGCTTGAGTTTGGCCTCATATAGGCGAGCTTCCTGCGACCTAGGCATAGCAAGAGACGTAAGGGCACCGCGTATCGTAGCTTTAAACACATCCCACAGGACAGGGAGGGGCGTGTCCGGTAGGTCATTAGTTTCAAAATAAGATGTAATGGCAACTCGCAGGCCGCTTGGGGTGGGCAAAACGCTTGTGAAGTAGTAGTTCCACGTGCGCGTGGTCGGAGATTGAGATATCAGAGATGTCTGCGGAGAGGGTATTCTTAAACAAAGAGTGGGACACGAAGAGATAGTCGATGCGTGAGTAAGAGCAGTGTTTATGAGAGTAATAAGTGTCATTGCGACTATCAGGGGAATGATAACTCCAGGCATCTATAAGGTTTAAAGCAGTAAGAGATGTTTTTGTTGCCGCCGACATTGTGCCCACCCCATAGAACGCACCCCCACTGCGATACAACTGTGCATCCCATACCAAGTTTAAGTCTCCCCCCACTATGAGGTCCGTACTCACCCGTACTACGTTCTCCCGGAGGATTCTGCGCAGAAAAGCATCTTGGCTCTGGTTTCGCTGATACACATTGCAAAGAGTGAGTGTGCGGTGCCCTCTCCTGACCTCCACCTTAAGAAATCTGCCCTCAGAATCTCTGACTACCTTAGCGTCACCCTGGGGAGTTGCCGCCCGGCAGAGAATAGCTACACCCGCTGCCTTAGTGATTGCCGAGGACCAGTATTGAAGTGGAAAACGTGGGTGGGACATGTGCTTAGCATCATTCCTGAGGAGGTGGGTCTCTTGCAAGAAGATTATGCCAGGGTTTTGTAACAATAGATACCTCCATACTTGGCGACGTTTATTGGGGGAATTGAGTCCCTTCACATTAAGGTAAAGAACCTTCAAACATGGTACGGAGGCAATAGTCACCTATCGTCAGGCAGGGTCGCTGTTTCGAACAGATGCTCCTTAAAGCTAGGTAGTCCCTGGATTTCTCCCAGGTGGTCAGTTGTCCCCCCCTCCCCCCCCCCCCGCCATGGGGGTGGGTAGGGGAAGGAAAGAGAGGGATGGAGTAGAGATAAATAAAACAATTCAAATACTTCAACGGCCAACATGGCCAACATTTCCCTAATCCAGTCTAGGGAGTAGCCAGGCACTCCCGCACAGGCTGTCCCGGAGATGTCACTCTCCCAGGAATAGGAATGGGGGTCGGTCATCGCGCTGGAAATAGGCCGCCGCCGCTACAACGCAGGGTAGATGCCCAATAATGCGCCTTCTAGAGTTGAGCAAAATAGAACAGGGGGATGAAGCAGGTATGCATTGGTGGTCCAGGGCCTGTCTCTGGGCACAGGGGAGACTGCAAGTATGACGAGTAGAGCTGAGGCGATTAAAATTGGTATGGCTGCTTTTAAGGCTGAGGGCGATGATGCTTTGGCAAGGCGTCCTGTGTGTTGTAAAACGATCTGTTGTTTGTGTAGCAGTCCGTCGCAGGCACTCATGGATGGGTGTCCAGCCTGAGATGCCTCCTCTCATGCTAGCTGCGGCGGGGGTCAGGGGGCTCAGGAACTGTCATGCAGGACTCACCGAGTGAGGATCGGGGAAGGTGAGCATCCGAGCCGTCTCTTCGCCAGGCCACAGCACCCAATGGCCTGGCAGGGAAAGTACCTTGCGGTTTCATTGATAGGAACAGGGGACCTCCCCGAAACAAAGAGGCATGCAATGTAGCAGCACAGACTGCAGTGAAGCACTCAGTGTCAGAAGTTTGTGAGCTTGCAGGAGGCAGGGCGTCTACCAGGAATCAGGGACACAGGAGCGCAACCTGCTTTCATGGGGCTGGTTGACTGCAGTCTTTTGCAGGGGGATGACTGACAAGGTGTGTGTCAGTCCACTGAGGTCCTGGTCCAGTTCGGTCCTTTGGGAGTGCTTGGGCAGAGTGTGGCAGAGAGGCATCCAGATAACTGCACAGTCAACAATGGGGGGAATCACCCGTAAGGCGAAGAGTAAGGCGTGGAGTGGTGTGGCTCACTGGTTAGAGGCGGCAGACCCGGAAGCAGAGGTCGGCGCGGGACCAGGGTTCGATTCCCGACGCGGCAGGGTCTTGGGCCATGGTCAGTGGACTCGATAATTCTCGCCTCGGTGCCTACTCCAACAATGGGTCTCACTCAGCAACTCTGGGCAATAGCTTGCTTAATCTCTACTAACGGCCCCATCAGCGCCGGGGATGCTTGTCTTCACCTTGGAGATGCCCAGGAGGGACCATCTCACAGGGAAAGCCAGGATGGGTTCCCCAGCGGTATACAGCGCCGGGACGCCTCTTTGCTGGGGCAGCTGTGCGCTTTACAAGTATACGACATTTAACATTTAACATTTATATCCTTCAAGGTGGTCAGCAATTACAGAGTTCAGTTACTTATTAGCAGCCATTTGCGAGCTCGAAGGCAATTGGCCCCCTTCTAGGGATTCGATATGTTGGATTATGTACTGCTTCTCTTGGGAGGAGATGCTCCGGTCTCTGGAGGAGGGATATCGAGAATGGCGCACCAGGTTCTATTGTGGCTTTAGTGGAACTCGGGCCTTCGCAGGCGCACAAGATGTGCTAGTCGGGGGTAGTCAGGAATCTTGGATTCCCACTGGAATATGAGAGCAAAAGGATGCCCCCATTGGTAGCGGATGTTAAGTTCCTGGAGCTTATCAGTGATAGGTCTAAAGTCTCTGCGGCGTCGAAGTATCATGGGGGCTAAGTCTTGATACAGCTGGATGGGCGCCCCATTAGGCCGGATCTCGGGTTTGTCCCTAGCTGCCTTGAGAATCGCTTCCTTCTCGGTGAAGAAATGGACCCGAGTCAGGATGTCAGGGACGAGGCCAGGTCTCCCCGTAGGTCCAGTCACTCTATGCGCACGGTCCAGGGCAGGCGATGGGGCATCGTCGTCCCCCCTGATGTCGCGAAGCAGGTCTGCCACAAATGTCATTAAATCTGCACCTACTGCTCCAACCGGAACCCCCGTATGCATATGTTGTTACAGCGACCCCTATTTTGCAAGTCTTCCTGTTTGATTTGTAGCTCAATGTGCTGTTCTTCCAGGGTGGTCAGCCACTGCCATAAGTGTTCTTGATCCTCCGTGAGAGTATCCAGGGTTCTTTCCAAGTCATCCACTCGGTCACCCAGCTCCCCCACATCCTTTTGGAGGTCTTTGACACAGGCCTGAACCTCATTGCGCATGGACTCGATTTCAGATTTGAATTCCGTCATAAAGAGTGTCATGAAAGCTTGTGTGACTGGCTCAGAAGGGCCCCCAGTCGCCGCATCCGGATTGTCCCATGCAGCTGTGCTGACAACCTCTTTGACGGTTGCTGAAGGGTCCTTCCCGGACCTTGACCGAGTCATGGTCGCGTAGGAGTGATGTTGTGACACCGTGGACCCCACAGGAGGCACCACCTTGTTAGTAGCTGCCACCGTGTGAGTGTAGCTGCCCGTCCTGCTCCAAGGCCCAGGTGTCAGCCGGTGCGCAAGACAAGTAAGGATCAAGCTCAATAGCGCATCAGCGAGGGGCGTCGTTCCCAAAGACCGTGGGGCAGGGATGGGTTCCGGGGGGGGGACAGGAGGCCGACGGTGCAGGGGTCCGGGCGGCTGTGTAACAAGATCACTGTCCAAAGGCCTCTAGGCAGACGCAACCCAGATAGGGCCCCAAGGAGACAACAGGGCCCCGCTCAGTAGGAAGAAGACTTTGGGCAGATCGCAGGGCCACCAGGCTATAGGTCAGTGCTGTTGATAGATGAGAGTCCAGTGTTCGTAATGCAGCTGTGCAGGGACTAGGGCAGCAGTAGCGACAGAGGAATATGTCCCGGGCAACCACAGGGAGTATAAGTGGCAAATGTTCAAGTGACCGGCCCAATGTCCCCAGGCCCCTCAAATAATAGGCAGCTTAGCACCCGGGAAAAGAGAGCGTTGGCGTTGTGACCTCTCCGCTATGCACCAGCGCTAGTCAGGAGTTCTGTCAGGAGGGCGGGAGGGGACATCCAGCCCCAGCAAGGACCGCAGGATGCAGCGTGGGGGCTAGGTATCAATGGCGAGACACCACAGCAACAGGGATCAACTTGCGCAGAGGGGTAGGGGCGCCGCCGCCGAGGCACAGCTCTAGTCCCAGAATAACAGCAGGAGTGCAGGATAGTCATGCCGCCTAGAACGCATTATTGTACCCCCCAGCGGCGGCGACGACACCTCCCACCACCATACCTGCGCAGGAACAGTTCTCCAGGACCCCGCCGCCTCCAGCCAGCTTCCGATGTCCAGGTCTCAGCAGCACTTGGGCCACAAAATGTAGGGCTTCTTCTTCTCTCCACAGCTCTCCACAGCCCAGGCAGCAGAGGTGATGGGCGCCTTCTGCAGCGTCCCGCGGGGGGCAGCCAAAATAAAGGGGGTCTGGGCCCCCACAGTATCTGCTCTCCCTCTGGCTCCACAGAGGCCCCCAGGGGTCGCAGTATGTCTCCAGTTCACCCCGACCTCCAAAGCGGGAACCGGAGCTGTAACACGGTGCCAAGGCAGCAAAAATGGCGAGCACGCTGCCCGACTCTAGGTCTCACTCGACTCTCTGCCCAGACCCTCGCATCAAGGAGGGGGCATCTCAAGGCTTCCAGGGCGGGACGTATAGCGCAGTGCGGGCTCCGGGTGCTAAAAATGGCGTGCACCTCGTCAAGAAGGGGGCAGTTGGGGATCTCACCGCCTCGAATCAGTTGCAGGCCCCCTCGCGTGCCCCGGAGCGGCGCCGCAGATACCCAGCGTCTCAAAGCATCCAAAGCTTGACAAGTAGCGCAGTGCGGGCTCCGGGTGCCGAAAATTGGCGGGCACCTTGTCCGTCGATCAGCCTCTCAACCTGCACCAACCAGGCCGTTTTCGCACCCGGTGGGGGACTGCCGAAGGTCCTGCAGAGTCAGGAAGCCTCCGGGTCCCGCCCAAGCTCTTCAGGGACACCAGGGGGGGCTCCCAACACCCCCAGGCCACACAGAGGGAGGCAGGCGCTGGGCCCGGGCACTCAAGATGGCGGGCGTAACGGCCGTCTCCAGGCCTCTCGAACTGTAGCGCCGGGGTCCCTGTCTTAGGGCGCCACTGGGATTTTTCAAGCCCCCACATGGGAGCGCCAGCCACTCCGCGAAGAATGCACCCCGACTAGAGCCGCTTTCAGCTCAAAGCAATGCTAGAAATAGCTGTTATTAGCGGCTGCGATCCGGAGCTCTAACGGCGTGCGGGTCACTCCATGAGTAGCGAGACCACGCTATCTAATCTTTTTTTAATTGAAAAAAACAAGGGTTCAAATGCACTATGTCACTTTAAATAGATTTTTTTAATGGCAGGACTCTATGGTCCAGTTGAAGGCATGCCTGCACTAATGGTGTACTGAATAAAGCAATTTGAATGTAATTACCTGTGGACTCTCTCTGGTGCAGTGGAAATTCTGCTCAAATGGTGAAGAATGGTGAGGAGTTTTTGTTGAAGATATATGTGTGTGTGTACATATATGTTGTTAAAAGTAGTACGTACATTAATTTTTTTACATATATATCTTTATATATATGTGTGTGTGTGTGTATGTATGTATATATATATATATATATATTTATATATATATATATATATATATATATATATATATATATATATATATATATAATGAACTGAAAAAAACCATAGGTTTCACACACGTTATAGTTAGGAATTAGCATTTAAAAAACCTTAGAAATTCACTGAAAAAAACATAGGTTTCACCCATGTTATAGTTAGCTGGACATTTCTCTCATACAAAACCATTGAAATTCCCCCGTTATAGTTAGTTCAGCTAACTATAACTGGCGCGCCCGCAAATCCACTGCTGATGATGTCACATATTACATCACTCATGACATCCAGTAAATGTGTGTCTTTCTGAAAAATAAATCTTTTTTAAATATTATATCTAAAGGTTGATGAAAGAATAAATGGGTAAATAAGTGTCTAAATGGATTTTTTTTGTAAAATTGATTGTATAACTGACTTATTAAGTGTATCTTAGTGAATACATGTATTAGCGAGTAATGTTTAAATATGTAAATATCTTTATCAGTGTCTCACTTTGTATATAAGTGTCTGCATGGGTTGGTGAGTACATGAGTGTTTATATGGGTTATTAGTTGGTTTTTTGAGTATCAGTATGAGTGTCTGTATGGTTCGCTGTGGGATATTACTTAGTGCATAGATGCATGAATAAATGACTCACTGTATATGTTTTGAAGAAAGCATGTGTGCAAGACTATATGGGTGGATGAGTGTGTGTATGGGTGTGTTAGTGAGGGAATAACTGTCTCAGTAGTGTCTATGAGTAAGTACATATGTTTTAAACTAGTATATGTGAGCATTGATAAGTGAGTATATATGAGAGTGAAAGATTGGAAGAGTTGTTGTATAAATAAGTATGTGTTTCTATAAGTGATTGTTTAAGAGAGTAAGTATGTGTAGGTTTCTGTAGAAGTAAGTGTAGTGGTGTATGTAAAGCTGTATATGCAAGTAAATGGATGTTTTTTGCATGTGTGAGTATCCCTATGGATGAGTACTAGTGTGTAACAGGATGTATAGGTGTATGAGTACATATGTATGAGTGACTATATAGAACTATTGGTGAATGAGTGGATATGTATGTAGATTTTGGAATTACTGAATAGGTTCTTCTAACTGGTATAGGTATCTCCATTGTTTTGAAAATTTTAGTTTCTATTTTTCAATCTGTTTATCAAAGGTTATATTAGGGTGAGAGGAGGTCTACCACTCTTTCACAAGGATGATGTCATCAGTGATGTCATTTGAGATGTCATGAGTGATGTCACTGACCATGTCATGAGTGATGTAATATGTGACGTCATCAGCAGTGGATTGCGGGCGAGCGAGTTATAGTTAGCTGAACTAACTATAACGGGGGAATTTCAATGGTTCTGTATGAGAGAAATGTCCAGCTAACTATAACATGGGTGAAACCTATGGTTTTTTCAGTGAATTTCTAAGGTTTTTTAAATGCTTATTCCTAACTATAACGTGGCTGAAACCTATGTTTTTTTTCAGTGAATTTCAAAAGTTTTTTAAATGCTAATTCCTGACTATAACGTGCCTAAAACCAATGGTTTTTTCAGTGAATATATATATACACTGGAAAACTAAACACCCACTTCCTTTATAAAGCAATGGAAAGTTTGCATCTCTACAACCTCTCGGCACCCGCTTGACGAATCACCCCCAGACTTTCAGGAAAGGAGCGGAACCAAGCAGGCCATTTTCTTGGAGAAATTCACGAAGATTCGTCCACCGGCGCCAAAGGTATTCCAAATAGAATGTTGTGGATTTCCTATGGAAACTAGGTCCTAACTATAACTACCTACTGGCGACTGCCAGTAGGTAATAAATAATATTTAATATGTGCTCCGGGGTCCCCGCACATAGGCGGGGACTATTCAGTGCTTATGACTATTGCTGAGGATCCCCTGGAAGAGAACACTCACTCTTCACAGCTCAGTCAGCTGGCAGTGAAGCTGTAACAATGGTGGATTGAACCTGGTATGTTTCAACTTGTCTCTCACATCGTGGGAGTTGACAAAACAGGACAGCCAGCCTAGATACATGTATCCACTCTCCTCTCCTGATGAGTGGGAAATGCATCAAGATGTCCCCAATTACATTTTGTGGGCCAGGACAATGCAACCAGTGTGCCTCCTTGTTTGGAAGTGGAGCCCATGTTTTGTATGTGGCCAGGTGTTTAACTGGATAGCAGGATTCTTACGCAGGTTCTTTTTAGTATCCAATAGCAGCAAGGTAAAGGTAGCAAGTGTACTTAATTGGACCCACGCGTGGAATGTATAGAGAACACAGCTGGTCTCTCAACTGCCCACACTGCAACTGACTCTCTCTACAATTGTCTGTATTCCCGAACATATCCCCCAGTAACAACACAACACTATTGCACGAATATTGGCCCAGAAATAGGGCACAAAACACCTTCCTCTTTATAAATAACATATAGATAAGCATAAAACATAATAAAAAGACAACACAGCCATACAGAAGTGCACATGAAATCACAAGAGAAAAACGACCCGGAAACGGTTTGGACTAAAACATAAATCCAGTTTACACAAACAGCTTACGTTAACCTGAAGTTGCAGAAACAGGAGTGCTCATTTTAACCTGTATGGCCCCAGCATGCTGTACATTCTTGTAGGCTTCCCACCTCCGTGGAACACCCTCAAATTGACACTGTTATGCACTACCCTCATGATCTTCACAAGGACTTGCTTCTTTCCCCATCCCTGTAGACATTCCAATACTTACCTCTCTTAAGTTTAGTGATCTCTCCCTGGCGTGGCTGATCACTAAGCTAGGTCCCAGCTTAAACAGCGTTCTCACTCACAGGCAGCTTAACTAAGAAATCAACCCGCTCCACTTAGATCAACCATTGGTACGTATTTCCTGCAGTCATACTTAGCTGTGTTTTTCCTTTCCCACTAAGTGTGCACAGTCAGAATCTTTTATCTAATTTTTCTCTAGAGCATTACTTTGCGAATAATCAAAACTACTCCATTACTTCTGAACCCTCTGCTTTTCTCTAGAAACAAATGGCGCCCATTCTCTGAAACAAGCGGTTTGGGGAAACGTTCCGCAACTTCAGCCATCTCCCATCTGAGATCGCAATCTAGAATAATGATCTTTCTCTATTCAGCAAGGAACATGGGAAGTTCAGACAAGAAATGAAATCTGTGTATCCGATGAACCTGGGAGACTTGAGAACTCACGGGATGTACAGTGACAGTGAGCAGTGGCGCTGCATGCCGTAGAGCCCAGCCTCCTCTGTTCACTAGTTGCACGGGCCTCGCTGCAGGATATGGAGGGGGAGCAGACAATTGCCAGCAGGCTCTGGAGTCTAGATGGCTCCCCTTGTCTAATTGTGGTAATTTGGGGCATTTCACGGCACAATAGTATCCTTCTCTGGTATACTGCTGCTCCTGGAAACAAGATGATAATTCTTGCCTTTATGTGGGCACTCTATAACAAACATCAGTGCTGTTAAGGAGCTGTAGATAAAACCACGCATCCCTACACTTCCTGGGCACCAGGAGTTTTAAAAACGACTTAATAGATAGCTTAAAAAGGGGCCCATAAAATCTTCAGAACAGCGCAAAGTGCATCAGTGTTTTCTCTGACAACCCAGCTCATGTGCAAGCTGGAAATGACATGTCCAGGGTACAACAAGCATCCGGAAAGCCATAAAGTAATGATCTTTCCCAGCGTGTGAGATCTGAGGTTAAAGTCAATACAACATCAGCAGGAGCAAGGATTATGATATAATCTCTAATGGAGCTTTTACTTAATTCATTGTGCAATCTCTGTGAGTGACACGACTCCAGGAAACGGAGTTAACCATCACCTTATCAGGCTATTTTAGGGTAGAAGGTGGATTAAACATATCATGTAAACTCAGTGCATTTTGATCCATTTCATAATAAGGGTCATACATTGCTTTTTGTTTGCAAACATGATATGATGTTGACCACCCCTGGAATGATGCTTGCTCTAGCATAGTGCTGATAACTCTTTGCATGTATTAGGCTTTGGTGGTATGGTGGTGCCCACCCGACCTAATGGTGGCGTAAATTCTTGCCATGCAATAGTCTCTGCTTTTATGTGATGGTGATACATATACACATAAGTCTGTACATTTGTGGCACACTGATGTTTGGGGATAAAATCGCCGAAGATAGCGGCGAGTCTGTGACGCTCTGCTCTTTCACATCTAGACTGCACACGTGAAGCTCTGCCTGTGCAGCTGATAAAAACACTGGTTATTGAAAATGTAGTCAGAATATGCTGTGAGTTAACTGTGCAAGAGATACCGACACTCGTACACCACATTAACTTACTCCATGGCTAACACAGAAAAGGTTGTCGTTATACCAGCACTCAAGATGGCAACCAGCATCATTACAATCACTTCCAGGCCGTCAAGTGACCAATCAGCGAGCTGTTTCATTTGCCCAACAGCCACAGGATCCTTAACCATGCAGCAGGCGGATGAGAGAACTTTTCAACTGCCTATTTCACCACCATTCACCAGTGGGATGCCTCCTTTTACAACCAACTCTCAATAGCAAACGCACACCCTCTGTGCTTCCATTGAACTCCTCATGAAACCTTATGCTGTCCAAGTGAGTGTACCTGTTGATAAAAGCACTATCTGGGATTTCGCTTCTTGGAACTTCTTTTTTTTTTTGGGAAACCAGATACCAATGAAAATATAAAGGGGACCACCAAGCTGCACTTTGGGAGTTCCCTGCGAAGCTCGAGTGTGTATCTGTACCTAGTCATTAGCACCCTGCAACAACTCATCTAAAAACCCTAATAGTAACATATAGCAAAAAGAGAAAACAACAAGATACCCCACACCCCCTAAAATAAAATCCTGAATTGAATGGCAAAGACTTAAGCTGTACATTGTCGTGAGGGACAACAAGAAGCCTCAAGGTACAAGCCTTTACAATAAGCAGACAATGCCATGGAATACACCGCAGGCCATGTGTTCTTATTCTTACCAACCTTACATCTCCAGCAACCAGATCTCTGTACCGGTGTCTCAACCTTCCATTACTTCCTTGAGATCACTAGTTGGACTGCGAGGCTCTTGGTATTTCTCGTATGTCACTGCATACCACTGTTCAAGTGTTGTGAACTCTTGAAAGTTGTGCTTCACTACAGGGCTATAACATTGCTGACACAAAAAAATAACTAAAGATAGGTGTAAAGAGCTCCAGGGATGAGCAAGTCCTCCCATTATTCTTTGTTAGAGAAGGCAGTTCCTAATACTAACTTATCCAGTATTGGGGTATCTTCCCTAGATTCACATGCCTGAATCATTCCCCCGTCGCCGAGATGGGAGTCACACGGTGAAATACAAAAGCAGTGCCATAAATAATAAATAGGCTAAAAAAAAGGGCCTGAGGCCATCTATTAGTAGCCTATCAAAATCCTTTTTCAAAAAGGACCAAAAGTTGGCTCCAGCCATCAGTTATTAGCACCATCTAGAACACTCCCAGCAGAGGCAAGTTCTCTTCAGATTTTCATCGCCCGTCGTGTGGAAGGGAGTCTCCCGGAGTGCTACTCAGTTTTTTCCTTCTATTCAACTATCTTGAACATTACGTCAGACCAAAAAGGCCTCTTCCGCTCATGCAAGACCTGTAGGAAGAAGAGGGTCCATGTATATGACCTACATAAAGAATGTATGTATTGCCCAGATCAGTTGATTGGGGGTAAGTGCTTCCATTGTTCAAAATTCCGTCCATCATCCCCTTTGGTTTTTCTTTGTTTACCCTAAGTAGGCAGGGTATGTCCTGACGTGGGTCCCTTGCTCACTTTGCCACTGGATTCAAGCTAGCCTGGCTGATGACGGCTGATTAGCCAGAAACCGGTCCCAGGATGCTTGTTACCGGTCCAGGGAAGACATGGCTTGGAAGTTCGGGCTGGACTGTTCCCATGAGGCACAGGGTCAGACTGATTTGCATATGGCCATGTCTGAACTGGGGTGGCGGAGTGAGCTAAAGAATGATGATGGATTAAACCCAGATGAGTTGACTGGGGTGAGTGCTTGCATTGTTCAACACTCCGTCCATCATCCCCTTTGGTTTTGCTTTGTTCACCCTAAGTTGGCAGGTTATGCCTAGATGTGGGTCCCTTGCTCACTTTGCCACTGGATTCAAGCTAGCCTAGCTGATGACGGCTGATTAGCCAGAAACCGAAGACATGGCTTGACAGTTCGGGCTGGACTGTTCCCATGAGGCACAGGATCGGACTGATTTGCAAATGGCCATGTCTGAACTGGGATGGCAGAGTGAGCTAAAGAATGATGATGGGTTAAACCCAGATCAGTTGACTGGGCATGTGTGCTTGCATTGTGCAACACTCCGTCCATCATCCCCTTTGGTTTTGCTTTATTGACTTTATCCAAGGCATGAGATGAAAGACTGTAAAATCTGTCACACATTTTCTAACAAGACCCTCAAGGACAGAGAGGGACGATTACTTTTGTGGCTTCAGTCCACAAACAACAGTCTTGCTCTTCAGATGAAGAAGAACTGGCTTCAACATCTCACAAAAGGGCTAGATCACAGCAAAGATCTTCAAGTGAGGGAAGAAAACATCTTAAATCTTCCTAAGAAAAACCTGTAAGTAAAGAGAGGAGTTCCAAACATTCCTCTGAGCCAACGTTGTCTGTTCCCTCTACGCCTGTCAAGAAAGAAAAAGAGCATCCAAGATCTTCTTCTAATGATTCTGTGAGTAGAAAGCAGATGAAAAAAGTCAGCGTCAACGACGATTTTTCTCTTGTCATTGACGATGTGTAACATGATCGACACCATCGTCAACGGCAACCATCACGACGACGGTGACACAGTCCTCTATTTAATCTACAAAGATTTCTATAGTGACAAGACCTTCGTCGTTGAAACCAGTTGCCAACCCATCGTCGACGGCAGAGACACCGTAGACGAAAAAAACAGCAACGAAAATGCCGTTGACAAAGACACTGTCGACAACAACTTCGCTGTTGATGAAGGTGATGCAGACAAAGACACCGTCTACGATCACACCGTTGACAAAGACACCGCCGACAACATCTCCAACAACGAGGGTAACATCGTCGACGGCGACACCCGCTATGACTACAGACGATAACACCATCGACGATGCCACCGTCAATGAAGGAAATTCCTTCAATTAAAATTTCTGCACCATCAACGCCCCCGTTGACGAGGATAACTCAAGTCATGACAGTTACAAAGACATTTCTACACAAGTCTTTGCAAGACCATAGTAAAGTATCACCTTTACTCCCATCGCACCATTTGGAAGGTTATGTTGAGGAGGAAGATGATGAAGGCCTATAATGGGTAGCTCACAGTCCATCTGAGCTCCATGTAAAATGCCAGGATGACACTGATGAGGAGGAGGAAGATTACCATGATGCACATTATTATCAGGAACAATATATGGCTCCACATACTAGCTATCTGTTTAATCACGGACAGGAACCGCGCCACAGAGAAGTGGCTCATCTACCACCGTCATTGATACAGGTTCTGCAAGCCATGTTAGCAGATTACAGACAAAGGTTTCCTTCTCAACAAAGTCCACCAAAAAACTAGGGCCATATTATCAAGAACGGTGATAAGATTATCGCCAGGAAACTGCTGCTAAAACGGCGATAATGAGCTTGATAATATGTCCTTGTGAATTTCCATAGCAGCCAAGGTTAACACCAGAACCTGGGCTGCTATGGGAATACACAAGGACATATTATCAAGCGCATTATCGCTGTTTTAGCTGCAGTTTCCTGCCGCTAAAGCGGCGATAATTTTATCGCCGTTCTTGATAATATGCCCACAGGTTCCTCAGGTGGAAGTGCCATCTAAGGTACCAGATCCTCAAGTGCCTAGTACACCTGCAAATGCAACGGGTCCAGTTCCAGCTGACCCTGGAGGTCAGAACACTTCATCTTCGGAGGATGAGATTGAAGAAGATAATTTACCTGATCCAAATCCGTTCCTGATCCTTGGGATGATTATGTAATCCCGAAACCATCCCCACCTCCACACTTACCTTCAGATTCTCCTGCAGAAGATATTGGGGATTTCACAATTTGATGCAGAGGGAAGCCAAAAAATTCCACCTACCCATCACTGTAAAACAAACAGAATGCTTTCTGTACAATTTTAAAGAGGACACAAGGAAGGTGGTATGTTTAGATTCCTATTATCGACCATATATGGCAGGAGGGTGTAAAATTTATGAAGACACCGGCATCCATATCAGCTCTACAGCCTCGTGTAGAAAAGAAATATTGAGCTCCGGAGGACTCTCCATCTTGCCTTATTGGACACCCAAAGCCAGATTCTGTCATCTCCCAGGCTGCACAGAGATGTTCGAAGAATCGACGACGCCAATTACTACTCTCCCCCTCCCCACCCCTCCCAGACAAAGAGGGACGTCGGATGGACCTTCTGGGGAAGCCATTTTCGTTGATGGCAGCTGCAGCAATCAGAGCAGCAAATGCTTTAGCCATTATCTGCAGCTATGACCGTCAAATATGGTCCGATATGGCAGGGCTGGTAGACCTCATCCCGCAGGAAAGCAGGGTGGACGCCCGAAAGATCCTATTGGAGGGTGAACGGGCTGCCTCTGAAACAATTGATTGTGCCCTAAGTTCAGGCTAAGGTTTTTGACATGGCCTATGATGGAGAGTCGCTTTTTGGAAAACATATCGACGAGGCTCTTTTGGCGATAAAGAACGATACAGATACCACAAAGTGCTTGGGAGCTCTGCAATATAGAAGAATACCTTTTAGAGGCGCCAGGGGGCGAGGATTCACCACCTATAAAGGAGGATCTCAAAGAACTCAGCAATATCAACAATACCAACCTCAATATCGCCAATCTTACAACCCAACATTGTATCCCCTATCATCGACAGCTGGTTTCTCTTGCCAGGGAGGCCGCAAGAGAACCCCTCAACAGGGCCGTGACTCTGGCAGAGTACGTCGGGTATCAGTTGAATTTCCTTCCCTGCCTGTGGGTGCGATAATTTCTGCTTATGCACAGTGGTGGCACCAGATAACCTCAGACCGCTGGGTGTTGGACCTAGTCACCCATGGTCACACCCTAGAATTCATTCAAAACCACCTATTCCTCCGCCCAGGAGTCCCTCTCCCCCTCGTCTTCACTTATTACGTAAAGAAGTCCTGCTCATGCTCCTCAAGGAAGCTATAGAGGAAGTACCATTCACTCAGAGAGGAAGAGGGTTTTTTTCTTGTTTCTTCCTAATAAGAAAGAAGTCAGGAGAATGCAGATTCTGGATCTAAGGAAACAACAAGTTTCTAAAAAAAATACATTCAGGATGATAACACTCTCATATATTCTGGGATGCTTAAACAAAGGAGATTTCATGACTTCACTCAACAGGGAAGACCGATATTTTCATATCCCAATCCACCCAGAGCACCGGAAATATCTACGGTTCACAGTGGCTGGTACCCACTATCAATTCAAAGTGCTCCTGTTTGGTCTGAAATCAGCACCACAGAATTTCACCACATGCCTAGCACCAGTAGCAGCAGCCTTGCGATCTCAAGGGTTTCAAGTTTTTTCCATACCTCGACGATTGGCTGCTCAAAGCTGCAACAGCGCAGGAAGCCGATCAGACAACAGCAGCTTGTCTCCATCAATTCAATACATTAAGACTCACTCTAAACAGGGAAAAATCATATTTATGTCCAACGCATCCCTAGACACAGTCCAAGGCAAGGCATTCTTGTCCCAAGAGAGACAGATGCACCTCCAAAGGTTGGCAGGGACCATTTCAAGAAGAAAGTCAGTTTCTGTACGAATGTTCAAATCGCTCCTAGGGATGTGCTCATCGGCAATAAATGTAATACCTTTAGCAAGACTAAAGATGAGACCTCTTCAGGAGGAACTTCAGAAACAGTGGCAACAAGCTTTGGGATCTTTCGAAGATGTAATTCGAATCACAACAAGGATGGTGGAAACACTTCATTAGTGGTCTCAAACGACAAATCTTGTTCAAGGTATAACCTTTCTTCAAAGTACCCCAGATTTCATTCTGACAACAGGCGCCTCCATGGAGGGATGGGGAGGTCATCTACAGGACTTGCAAATGCAGGGCAAGTGGTCTTCGATTCGGAAAAAACAACACATCAACAGATTGGAACTCAAAGCCATATTCCTACCTCTTCAGGCTTTCCTGCCAAGAATAAAAGGTTCCTCAGTGCTGGTTCATACAGACAATACGACCAGCATGTACTATATAAACAAACAAGGAGGAGCGAAATCCATGACGCTATCTCAAGAGGCGCAGGATTTATGGGAATGGAAGTTGCTCCATGGAATCTTGTTGAGGCCCGAGCATGCCAGGGGTCTACACAATACCCTAGCAGATACACTAAGCAGGTCTCAGTCCAGCTGCCACGAGTGGGAGCTAGAGCAAGCACAGGTGGACAGGATCTTTCAAAGATGGGGGAAACCAGCTCTGGACCTGTTTGCAACAAAGGAGAACGCAAAATGCAAGTATTATGCCAGCAGGTTCCCACTACCGGGGTCAAGGGGAATCAATCAATCAATTGTAAAGCGCACTACATACCCACGAGGGTCTGCCCTTTTAATGCGATGGTCAGTGATTTATGCCTACGCTTTCCCCCCATCCTATTGATCCCTAGGGTACTAACCAAAATGAAGTTGGAAGGCTGTCGCCTAATTTTGATTGCACCATGTTGGCCCAGGCAGTATTGGTTCCCGGAGCTGCTTCTATTGTCACAGGACAGACCCATTTGTCTTCATCCGTCACCAATGATATTATCGAGGAACAAGGGCCAAGTGATTCATCTGGATCCACATTCTCTTCACTTGTACACATGGCTCCTGAATTCCTAGAATTTAAGGATCTCAATATTTCACAGGACTGTAGAGAAATACTTGCTAAATCCCGTGCTGAAAGCACTATCAAGACATATCGTCTGAAATGGAAAAGATTCTGTTGCTGCTGCGCCAAAAACAAAGTTCATCCACTGCAAGCCCCTTCTGAGCAGATTTTACCTTACCTAGGAAATCTCCTCAGATTCCTTCTCTCTGTTCATCTCCTCTCAAAAAACAATTCATGAGAGGCCTTTTCCTCGCTTTTCCTCCGGTGTGCGTGCCTCCTCCAGAGTGGAAACTCAATGTGGTCCTAGCACAATTGAAGAGACGACCATTTGAACCAATTCATATAGCAGAACTTAAATTTCTCACATGGAAGGTATCACTCTTGCTAGCTCTTACTTTTGCAAGAAGAGTGAGTGAAATACAGGCATTTAAAATCAAAGAACCTTTCCTACGCTTTACAAAAAAATACGAACCTCTTCTGACAAATCCTAAGTTCATTCCGAAAGTACTAACGCATTTCACCTAAATGAACCTGTAATATTACAAGCTTTTTTTTCCAAATCCATCTAGCCCAGCTAAAAGGGCTTTGCATACAGTGTTATGTTATGTTATGTTAATTTCGATTTATATAGCGCCAAATCACCGACAGGTCTCTTAGCGCTTGCTTTGGGAACCCGTCCTGGCTTTCCCTGCGAGATACCCCTACTGGGCATCCCCAAGGTGAAGACCAGGCATCCCATCGCGGTGGGGCCGTAGTGGAGATTAAGCTAGCTATTGCCCAGAGTTGCAGAGTGTGAACCCATGATTCGAGTAGGCACCGAGGCGAGAATTATCGAGTCCGTGGACATTTTGAGCTCAAGACCCTGCCGCGTCTGGAATTGAACCCTGGTCCCGGGTCTGACCTCTGCATCAGGGTCTGCCTCCTCTAACCAGTGAGCCACACTTCATATAACATAGAAAATAAGGAAAACAGATCAACTTCTGGTGGCCTACGGTCAAGGAAAACACGGAACTGCAGTAATGAAAGCCACGATCGCCAGATGGGTCGCATCTGCGATACAGTTCTGCCACAAAAAAGCAAACAAATCTCTGACAGTGAGGGCTTAGGCACACTCCATGAGAACAGTCCCTGCATCTACAGCCTTGCTTGCTGGAGTGACATTAGACAAAATATTTATTATCAAAGAAGATGGAACTGTTTGGAACTGTTTGGGGCTTTTTTAAGGTCCAGCGTACATGCCCTATACGTATTTCTAACAAAGAAGAGTACGCAGTTCCTAGGTGAAGTAGTGGTCACCAATAAAATGCCATGGCTGACGATGTCTGGCAAAATATAACAGGGGATCAGGAAAGGAGGTGGGGGAATCCTCATTTTGGAACTAGGGCTCTCACACACCCAGCAAGCTAGGTGTCATGCTTGATCATATGAGCCTGCTCCTCGTTGGGCCGGCGCTGCAATGCCCAACGGGCACCCAAAGGGCTCTTTGGCGGAGATCTTTTGTTCCTTGCCGTAAGGGTGCAGTGGTTGTGAGGGGCCTAGTCTAGTGTAGATGTGTGGTGTTAAAGTAGGTCAGGGAGTCCTATTGAAGACTTTATTCTGTTAGGTACCCTACCTAAGTAAAAGGAAAGGGAGGGGTAGAGTATTTTGTGACAAATTATCTACTCTACTCCCAGATGGTCGACATGTTTCTCGCCATAGAGTTTTCATGCAATGATCAGTGGCGAATTTTCAGGACCGTGAAATAAATGATATTTAAATAAAAACTGTCTACAAAGAGTGTGGAGAAGGTGCTACGCTACCTACCACTGTTAACTCCCTAGGGTCTTGCGTGCTAGGGAAGTGAAACCACCTGTAATAGAAAGAACAATTAAAACACAACAATCCTTGTGATATGCAGAGTAAGTCATAGGACGTTGTGCGCAATTTGCTCCATGTTGATTAAAAACACTGTGTTTGAATGTTATAAAGCGAAATTATAGTACTTGGAAACCACAGTGTCACTTCAAAATGCAGGGAAACAGATAAAACACCAGGAAGAACGAGGGAACTAAATATCCAAAGATATGGTGGGTTTGTAGCGTACTCACCTAAAGTACTATAAAGGCTGGCCTCATCTGGTGCAGCGGAATAATGGACACCCAAAGAGTGATGTCACTGTGGGAAAAGGGTGTATGCAGAAAAAGCGGTCAGCAATAAAGATTATGAAGGCTCTGGACTTTTCTAACAGCTGGGGATCTGTGGGGGTAGTCAATTCTATCCAGTGGCTTCACAAAAGTAACACAAGCTGTGTCTCTGTATAATCCTGTACCATAAGACACAATGTTAGTGAGCCTGGTGCCAAGAGCGCGGTGTCAGTGCTGCCTTGTGCGAATTGGCTCTTTCAGGAATGTAAAGGTCAGCCACAAAACGCGATGCGCTCCCACATCATGCCGACCAAACAAAGAAAGTGTGCCTCAGAACACGACCACACACAAGCCCAAAATAACGATCGTGGTCTCGCCACACTGTAACTATATGCGGAAATCAGGGGCTAGAGGCGGCACAACCACTGGAGCGTCCTGTGTAAAATCGAGACGCCAGCATGTATCAAAACGCTTACCTGCTCCTTCTGTGGAACCCGCATTCTGACCTACCCGTTCCGCCGCACTGCCAGGAAGGTAAAGCAGCCTCGTAGAGCGTGGCTTTTTGTGTCTATTTCAGCAGCAGGAATTGCGTGCGCGGCCATGATGGGGGTGTGGCCTCGTGACTAGGCAATGAGGGAGTGTGGTAGGCGTGCCCCCAAAGGTAAAAAACACGGCGGCCATCTTCAAGTGTAGGCGATAACGGGTACTGTAATGTGATCCTTCTAATCAGGACGACTTGTTGCTGTTGTAGTATAAAAAGAGTATATCTATTGTGGCTAAAACAAGTCCTAAGTAGGAATCTGTTCCTCTGAGTGTATTCAATAATGCCAAGTGATAGGGGGCATATATAAAACAAAACGCTGCAAAATGCCCAATGTTGGGGTTTCATCGGGAGTTAAAGAACGAGCTCTGGTTTCAGGAATTACTGGCAAATAGTCTTGAAAGAAATGAAGATGACGGGTAAGGTGTAGGGCTTAACACACTAACGCTCTAAACTCATCAAGGGAGATCATTTCATATGAGAAAGATGCTGAGTGTACGTTCTGAATTACTGTGCATGGTACACAAGGCATATAGCCAGTATGTTCTGGCCTTGCATAATTGAGGTATGGGTGACAGTTAATCCACTGTGGGTGCATCACGGGACTGGGACCTAGCCATCGGAACTGGAGGTATGGACAGCAGCTAGTACACTATTGGTGCATTGAGGGACAAGGTCCTAGTTGTGGAATGGTTCCCAGTAATGATCTAGAGGAAAAGGGCTCAAATCAAGAAGGGGTAGTTTAGGTGTTCAGTGAGCCCCATGGAATGTCGTCATTGAGACCGTGGTTCGCTGAATTAAGGCGGTGTACCCAACTCTGTTCTAGCCTAAAGAGGGCTGCCTGAGTAATAGTTGGGTGGGCTTCCAGGATGAGCTAGCTGAGGCTCTCCGGGGGATGTTTTTCTTTCTAAATAGTGTGAGTACAGCTTTGTGTTGGTTTTACCACACCGGATATTGCTTTTGTGTTCTGTTATTCTGGTCTTAACTGCTTTCATGGTCATCCCAACATAGTATTCCTTGCACGGGTATGTAAGCAGATAGATACAGCAGCTGGTGTGGCAATTTGTGTGCCTCATCATGACCCATGTAAAGGAGTCAGATAAACTAATTTCTTTTGTTGGTTTAGTTTGAGGGCAGACGGTGCAAGACCCACAGGGGTAGTGCCCAGTGACAGGGGGGAGCCCCCAGAGGCATCTTTGTGTGGTTGTCGATATAGAGCCTGGTCTTGTATGTATTAACAGACCTTTAAGATTGTTAGTCCTTTTGAAGGCAAACCTAGGTTGTTTTATTTCTAAGTCCCCTGTCTTCAAGATGTCCCAGTGTTTATTTATAGCTTTCTTGATCATCTGGGCCCTGGGTGAAAAAGTGGTCACACAAGTGATGGTTTCGTCAGGGACCTTTTCTTTGATTTCTAGAAGCCCTTCGCAGTTGTTGTTGCGAGTGCTCTTCATGCAGTTCATGAATATCTGTCTAGGGTATTGTCTCCTCACTAGGTTAGTGGCTAGTAAATTGGCTTCTTGCTTGTAATCCTGTACTGATGTACAGTTCCTTCTCAAGCGAAGGAACTGGCTGAATGGCAGGTTTTCCCTCAGACTTTTGAGGTGATAACTACTGTATAACAACAAACTGTTGGTATCAGTAGGTTTTTTGTAGAGTGTAGTGTCCAGTCTACCATTGTGAAGTCTGATGGTCAGGTCCAAGAAAGGGATTTTTGAGTTGGAGACGGTGTGGGTGAACTTTAGAAAGTTGTTTTTTGTGTTAATCTATTCGCAGAATTGGATACAGGTAGGTAAGTCCCTCTCCAAAAGACGAGGATATCGTCAATGTACCTCTTCCATAATCTCAGGTTGTAGGTGTATGGGTTGCCAGGGGTAAACAACGTTTACCCGGAAACTATCTTCCCACATGGAATCACAACATGGTCGTTATCACAACCGCGTTGTGATTCCGCATACCATTACTCCGCAAGTCAGATTAACTACTGGAGGAGGGAGAAGGTGTTGGATTTAAAATCCAACACCTTCCCTAGTGTCCGCACTGACTGGAGTTGGAATAGTAAATTATACTATTCCAACATCCAGCGCCCCGCCTCCGCAAGTCGTTCTTCCGACTTGCGGAGTAATGGTATGCAGAATCACAACATGGTCCTGGTAACGACCGCGTTGTGATTCCCTGCGGGAAGAAATACTGCAGGGTAAAGAGACATATTCGTTGCTAGGATGTAGTATGACCTCTTGTTCAAAGGAGGCCATGTAGAGGCAAGCTACACTCGGGGCAAATGTGCTCCCCATTGAAGTACCCTGAGACTGATGGAAGAGGTGACTGTCAAATTCAAAGAAGTTTTCGGTTAAAGCAAGCGTGGCGCATTGCATGATGAATTATATTGGCGTGGGGGATGTCCATTCGCTACTTCTTAAGGCCCCCCTCCTTTCCTGATCCCCTGTTATATTTTGCCAGACACCATGAGCCATGGCATTTTATTGGTGACCACTACTTCACCTAGGAACTGCGTACTCTTCTTTGTTAGAAATTAGACAAAATATGCCTTGCTGCGTTATGGAAGAATGTCAACACATATACAAGACACTACTGCCTCCAATCTGAACAACAGGAGGATGCAACTGTTGGACAAGGTGTGTTGTCTCATCTTTTTAACTAAGGTCAGAGTTTAATTTTTCATAAAGGAATACTTTTCTTGTTTTTTCTTTCTCTAATTTTAATTAGAATAAGTGAGCAAGTAACTGTATTTGGCAATTTGTATCTTAATACAATTTGTGATGTATATTTGGATGGTTACGTCAACTTTCACTGTTTTAATATTTCAAGATATTATAATGCTTGGCACATGCATTGTATGAAAGATAGTGGATAATTATTGGGAGTTTAAAATTACATGTCTCCCACCTCCACTAACGACAATACTATAAGAGTACTGCTTTCTATTCTGATTCAGGCATGTGAATCTATGAAAGATACCCTAATACTGGATAAGAAAACAAGTTACTTACCTGTAACTACAGTTATCCAGGATTGGTATCTTTCCTAGATTCACATGCAACCTATCCTCCTTCCTGTGGAGTCAGTTCTCATTGATTTTGGGTATACTTACTTCCCACTTGTGCTTGGAAAATCTGAAGAGAACTTGCCTCTGCTGGGAGTGTTCTAGAGGGTGCTAACAACTGATTGGCCGGAGGCAACTTTTGGTCCATTTTGAAAAAGGACATAGATAGGCTACTAATGAATGGCCTTGGGCCCTTGTTTTAGCCTATTTATTATTTATGGCACTGCTTTTGTATTTCACCGTGGGACTCCCATCTCGACTACAGGGAATGGTTCAGGCATGTGAATCTATGAAAGATACCAATTCTGGATAACTGTAGTTATAGGTATGAAACTTGTTTTCATGTTCCTGACCCATATACAACCTGGTGCAAAACACTAAAACTACCAAGGACATCATGCAAGCAGAGTGTCTGCTATCATGATGGACTTTAGAGAACTAACAACCAGAGCCATTGAAGCTGAATCCAGAATAAGCAGCCCGAAGTCTGTTCTTCACAAGTACAGTCATAAGGGGATCAAACAAAAACAAACATTCCAACTCTCCAGAGTGAGATTACCAAGTTGGAAGACCACAACAGGATAGATAATCTTCCAATATTTGAACTACGTAAATACATTGAAGCAAACTCGGCATTCCTGTATTATATTCATCGAAACATGGATATTGAAAAAACCTCAGAATCAGAAATTATAAGATTGAATGCATTCATGGTGTTACTACACAAAAAACTACTGAAAATCCCAAGAGCCATGATCTGTAGCCCACTAATATACCAACATCAGCAATACTCAAGACTAGGGCAAAGTCATAGTCAGGCGATGCAAAAGACTTCGCTCTGCCACAGCAAAAAAAAAGACAGAAATATCACCTTTTCCTAGATGGGCCCATCAATGTTCAAGATAACTGTCAAGGGCAAACAGCACATATTCCAAGAATCACCCAAACTCAAGACTTTCCTATCTAATAGCTCTAAGTCACAAATGGACACCTGAAGCTGTGGCATACCTCCGTATGTGACCATGTGACAAAAAGATATCTTTTGCTGTCTTAAGTTCCATCAAGAAAACATCTGTAAGCCATTCTAGTCTTGCATTCACTGATATGATAGAGACTTCTGGCCTCAGATTCCTTACCATAGAATATTCCCCAGGCATCAGACTGGATCTGGAATTATTTTTAGAAATCCCCTTGCGCAGTGGCAGGTGGCATTGGTCGGCTCTGTTTGGCATTGTTGGTGCCATCTGAGCCATAAGTGACGTGCGTGGTGCCTATATAGGCACCACCCATGCGCACTGACCTCAGTTCCTTCTTTTCAGCACGGATGGGGATCAAGCTTCCCTCACTTTTTGCATGACTTCTTTCGACGTTTTGTCGACAGCTAGTGTGCCTTTTTTCTGATTTTTCGCAGAGGGCCCCAAAGAAACCCACCAGGTCAAGGTTTGTGGTGCCTGCCATCAACAGATGTTGGTGACAGACCCCACTGGCGTGTCTGTGGTGCCTGGAGAGGGATCATTTTTTTAGGAAGACAATGGTTCATAAGTGGCCAAAATAGTCCTAGAAAGAGACACAGGAATATGTGCCTAGAAGGAAAACACTGGGTCTGATATTAGGGGTAGGCAATTAATGCAAGAGGGACCATGACTCCACAGTGTGTGCAGAGGGCAAGACTATGAACCGCAAGGCCTTCCACTAGCGGGTTATGAAGCTCTTGGCCATGTGACTCTGCACCGTTCCAGGTCCTGTTCACATGGGAGGTCTCTACACCTCTCCCAGAATCACTTGCGTCAGTCCTCATCGCACTCCAGTACTTCTTCAGGTAAGTCCCATAAGAGGAAGTCCAAGAAGTTAAAGCTCTCTTAGACTTTTCTGTGTGGATCCCATTCTTTAGGCAGTGCAAGGGAACAACGCCACAAATCCCGACCTTGCTTGTCAGTGGTTCCTGTGCACCCAGCATCAAAAACTGGGTCAGCTTCGTGCTTCTCTGAAATGAAACCAGAGCAACCCCTTCCCAGCTCTGAGAGTTTAATGAGACCATGAGTCAAATTTGTGGGCAGTCGAACCTCTCTGAAGCACCTTTGAATAGTGCTTCGCTGGCGGGTCCTGCGTCTGCAGCAGTTGACCCCTTAGGATCTGTTGCTGTATCTGGATCGGCTCCGGGCGCAACCTCCTCCAAGGACCTTTCTAGTGGTGCCTTTCCTGGTGCCACCAACGCCCATCGGCGGCTCAGAATCCATCGTGAGTTCTCACTCTGATACAGTCAGATCAACATCACACACCGTCTGTTCCAGCACCAACTCGGTCCACATGACCTGAATTGGAGATGGAGCCCTATTTCACTGAAGGGCTTACTGAGGAATACAAATTGGGGGGATCTGAGGATCCCTATACCTACACTGATCCCTTATCAGAATCCATGGACTCTGGTATGAGGGCCTGGTTGACTCTAGTAGTCTGAATACCTCACCAAACACTGGCCTCCTCTCTCCTCCCACAGTGGCTATGGAATAAGGGGCCTCTTTCGTGATGGCGGACCGGAGGGTGGCTAAGGTCCTGGACCTACAGCTGCCCACGGCTCGAGTCAAAACTAATTTCTTGCCCGAGGTGCTTCAATCAGAATCCTTACTACTCTTCAACAAAGCCCTAACTGATGTCCTGTCCCATCCCTAGATCGACTGACAGAACACCACCTTGCACTCTTGGTTCTAGCCAAAAGAGCCATTGCGAGGGTGCCAGTATCAGAAGCAGGTTGTGAACGCTATTCTGGCTACTTTTTAGTGCCACAGACGGATGGAGGCATACGTTGTATCTTAGATTTGCACCCTCTCATTTGCTTCTTGAAAAAGGAAAAATTCAAAATTCTCACCCTAGCTCGGGTCTTATCTGCCCTTGAGACTGGATGATAGCGTTGGACTTGCAGGACACTTATTTCCACATTCCCATCCTGCCTGCCCACAGATGTTACCTGCGGTACATGTTGTGCCAGGGTCATTATCAGTTTGCTGTACTTCTCTTTGGCTTACTAGTGCTCCTCGGATGTTCACCAAGGTAATAGTGGTAGTTGCAGCACATCTGCAGAGGTTGGGGGTTCTAGTCTTCGCATACATCAATGTTTGGCTGTTGAAGACAGGCTAGCCACAGGCAGTCGTCTCCCACCTCCAGACTACGGTGGACCTCCTGCATTCGCTGGGGTTCACTATCAACGTGTCAAAGTCACACCTGATTCCCTCTCATATGCTCCCTTTCATCAGAGCTGTTCTGGATACAGTGCAGTTTATGGCTTATATTTATAGGATATTTGGGCTATGATATCGATGTTTCAACCTCTATCCTGGATTTCGGTTAGACTGACTCTTAGTCTGCTGGGTCTCATTGCCTCCTGCATCCTGTTGGTACAACATGCCCGTTGGCATATGCTGGGTCTGCAGTGGAACTTGAAGATCCAGTGGGCACAGCATCCAGCTTTTGGGTTGGGGCGACCATGCAGGAGAGGTGGAGATCAGAGGCCTCTGGTCTCTGGCGGAATCTCAGCTCCACATCAGTCTGTTGGAACTTAGAGCGACCCAACAGGCATTGAAAACCCTTCTTCCTTCCATCAAGGAAGAAGCTAGTTCAGGTGTTCATGGACAACGCCACTGGCATTTGGTATTCTAACAAGCAGCACGAGGTGGGGTTGGGACCCTATATCAATTTGCTCTGCGCCTTTGGACATCATTGGAAAGTCAGGACATATTCCTAGTGGTTCAACATCTGTTGGGCTCTTTGAATGCCAGAGGACACAAATTCAACCGTCGATGCATAGTGGACCACGGATTGCGTCTTCATCCAGAGGGCTTTGCTTTTGGCACAGTGAAAGGATATCTTTCCGCCTTTCTACGGCTGCCGAATCAACCATCCCTGTTTAAATCACCTGTTGTGACTAGATTCCTTAAAGGTTTGCAGCACATGTTTCCTCCCACGCCCCTCATTATGCCCCATTGGGACTTGAATTTAGTTCTCACCTTCCTCATGTTTTTCCCTTTTGAGCCGATGCACAGCTGCCCTCTATGGCTCCTAAAGATCAAAATTGTCTTCCTTGTGGCGGTAACAACTACCAGGAGGGTTAGTGAATTGCAGGTGCTTTCATTTAATCCTGCCTACACTTTATTCTTCCCAGACAAACTGGTTCTTAGAACTCTGGCATCGCTTTTGCCGAAGGTGGTCACACTTCTTCGCATCGGGCAAAAAATCACTGTGCCTACCTTTTTTTCCCCTCCTAATCCTTCGAAAGAAGAGGAGAGACTCCATCTACCTGGACCCAAAAAGAGCGTTATCGTTCTATATTGATCAAAACGAAGAATCCTGGGTGAATGATTAACTCTTTGTTGGATTTGCAGGGGCAAAGGAAGGGAAAGCAATTCAGAAGAGAACCATCTCTCTAAGAATCCTTCTCTGCATTGATATCTGCTATGCAATGGCCAAGAAATCCCCTGAGGGCTTAAGAGCTCACTCCACTAAAGCTACAGCTGTGCCACTGTGTTGGCTGGAGGACTCTCAGTCCTGGATGTCTGACAGACAGCTACATGGGTATCACTGCACACATTTGCCAAACACTACTGCCTTGACAGACAGGTCCAGTTAGATAGGCATCCACCTCCGGGAAGGGATTACTTTGGTATCTATTCTAAGGTAAGGAATCTGCAGCCAGAGGTCTCTATCAGATGAACAAGTTACCTCTGGTAACACCTTATCTGGTAGCCGCAGATTCCTTACCGACCCTCCCATCCTCCTCGTTCTGCAGACTGTCTTCTCAGTTAAAGAGACCTCACTTTGGTACATTTGTCACTTCTCCTCAGCTTGGCTCTGTGTTTCCGGTGTCGAAAAAGTCAAGAACTGAGGTCAGGACGCTGGGGTGGCACCTATATGGGCACCGTGCAGTTTACTTCTGTTGTGGACGACTCCAACAATGCCATGCAGTGCTGACCGATACCACCTACTGGCGCGAAAGGGGATTGTTCAAAAAATTTCCAGATCCAGTCTAGAAGTGTCAAAATCCATGGGTAATGCGTGGGAAAGCCTGTGGCACTCCTGTGCGCAGAGTAAGACAATTAAGCGATTCGCACTGCATTGCCTTACTTCATATCTATTAGACCATTCAAAGCCACCAAAGTGGCTTTGCGTGACCTCATAGATATGACTTTGTAGTTTGCCTCGTCAGAGCATCACAGAAAGTGAGACTTCGGCAGCGCAAGAGGCTCATAAATATGCCCCAGTGTCTCTACCAGATACGGCGTTACCGAAGGTATGTAACTTGTTCTCATAAACATTTGTAATAGGTGTTTTGGTGGATAGCAAACCTCTGCCAGCCCATCTTTGCACAGAATTAATAATTTTTGGGAGAACACTAATCTAAGTCATTGAATTAGTAATGGGTGTAAAGTTACCTCCTGTTAAATAAGTATGCAAAATGCAGTTAAATTCCATATTATTACAGATTGTATAAATACTCCCAATTTGTTACTGCTGGGTTGGTGAGCGGATGGAAGTTACCGCATTTTTTAAGACAACTTTTTAACCCATGAAAATCTTCTCAAAAGATGGGGTTGTCTTATACGCCGGGGGTCGTCTTATAGGCTGGTATACGGTGTGTTGAAACTTCAGGGACAGGCGCCCTCTAGCTGAGCCACTGTGCGCTGCATCCCGGCCAACCGCCCCCTCTTCCTGCTCTCATGCGTACTCACATTGCGTACTGCCGCTCGGATCGTCTTGGAGACAGGGAGGGCTGGGCAGACAGGGGGGTAGAGCTGACCCACCTAATCCAAGCAGACTATGTATGCAGTGTGCACAGGAAATACCGGTACATCGCTTGCTGTGATTGGCTGGTTGTTGTATACTGGGATTGGCGATTCTGAGGGAAGGCAGTCTATCTGGTAAGCAGATACATGTGGTGGGGAATACCATACAGCACAGCACCAATATCTGTACCGGTTCATACAGTACATACAGTACAGTATACATATGGCTAACAGTCAAGACCCCATCATGGCTCCACCAGCAAGCAGAAAGAAATATGAAGCCAGTTTCAAACTTAAAGTTGTAAACTTTGCCATGGAACATAATAACTGTGCTGCTGCAAGACAATATGGAGTAACACAAAAGATGGTTCTGGACTGGAAAGCAAATGAAAAGGCATTAAAGAGTATGCCAAGGGGTAAGTATGCATTAAGAAGAGGCACCCCACATTGGCCAGAACTCGAAAAACATGTAGCAGACATGGTGAATGAGCATCGCCAAAGCGGTTATGTAGTGACGCGAAATAAAATATGTTTGTTTGCACTTCAGTGGGCCAAATCTAACCCAGATCACAGCAACAGATTTAAGGCCACTATCCTGGTGTACTAGATTCTTGGAAAGGCATAATCTGGTACTGAGGCAAAAGACGAAAATTGCAAAAAAATTACCTGCAGATCTTGACGCCAAAGTACATAGTTTCCATCAATACGTAATATAACAGGACAATAAACATGGCTATGCGTTAAGTAGTATCGGAAATATGTATGAAACTCCAATGAATTTTGATATGGTTGGAAATAAAACTGTCCATCCAAAAGTTGAAAAACAATTTTAATTAAAACAACAGGACATGAGAAGTCCAGTTTTACAGTGGTACTAGCATGCACAACTGATGGCGCCAAACTGAGACCAATGATTATTTTTAAAAGAAAAACAATGCCGAAACTCAAGTTTCCTATTGGTTGTTTTGTACATGTGAATGAAAAAGGCTGGATGGATGAAGAAGGGGTAAAGCTATGGCTTGATAATGTATGGAGCAGGCGACCAGGTGGACTTATTCAAAAACATAGTCTACTGGTATGGGATATGTTCAGGGCTCATTTAACTCCCAGCACCAAGCAAAGGCTGGCAATAATAAACACAGATGCGGCAGTTATTCCTGCAGGATTGACATCATTGGTACAGCCACTGGATGTGTGCCTAAACAAGCCATTTAAAGATCGCATTCGAGAACAGTGGAATGAGTGGATGATTAGCGGCGAAAAGTCATTCACAAAAGGAGGACACATGTGTGCTGCACAGTTGGATGTTTTGTGCAAGTTTATCATAAAAGCCTGGAATTATATTGATGCGGAAACAGTAATCAAGTCTTTCAAGAAGTGTGGCATATCAAATTCATTAGATGGTATGGAGGACGACTACTTGTGGCAAGATGAAGAGGAAGCCGAAGCCGAGACCACACCATCTGATACGGCATTAGATACATACGATGACTGCCTTACAAATGTATCACAAGATGTCATTGATTTACTTATAATATCAGATGACGAACAGGAAGATTTTGAAGGCTTTTAAAGGGAAACTGTCACGCCAGTAAATCCTGTAAAAATAGCTTGGAGTTATGATGGGCGTTGCTGACTCGCCAGGGACTTGCCCGGCACTTGCGCTCTCTCTCTATTGTTTGTTATCTTCCTCCTATCATCATCATTTCCAGTTTGGTTGACAGCTTAGAAAACAAACAGCATGGCAGCTTCCATGGGTTTGTCTCATCCTTCCTTTCAGCTTTAGAGTGAATTAGGAAAAGTTTAATCCACATGCACTGTTTTATGTTTACATGTTTAATGACAAACAACCTTATGTTTATAAGTGACAGTTTTCCTACTCAGTACCTGCATGTCATAAGCATTTGAATTAAAATTACCATATTAAAATCAAATCTGATGTTTTTTTATTTTTATTTGGTGTGCCTTGGCAGAGGAGTAGTCTAATACGGCGAGTATAGCCCAAACCCTATTTTTTACCAGGAAAAGTAGGGGGTCGTCTTATACGCCGGACAATACGGTACTCTTATGTGTAACCCTTAATAGCATTGGTGAGGATGAGGGGAGGAAACAGTGGAATTCAGGACTTTTGTAATTATGTTTATTTCCCTTAGGGTTAACAATCCTTATCTTTCTTAAGCTTACATGCTGCGTGCACAAAATTTCCTACAGAACACCTTAGTACAATCCAGATACCTCAGTACAATAGCAAGTAGCTCTTAACAACTACTCATGTTAATGGAAATGAATGGACATTGAGAAGGTCTGTTGAGGCCTCTTCTTGATTGCCAGATGAAAAGGAGACTCTTCTGAGCAGCTAGGGTGCCACCCTGCACTGAACAGTACACGGGTAAGATGGCAAGTGTTGGCTTAAGAGGGTCCCAATTCGGTGGAAATAAACACAAAGATTAAAAAAACCTCTTTGGCAGTCTTGTAGCTCTTGATTGAAGTTAACAATCAATACTGAAGTTATTAGAAAAGCACCAAACTCCCCAGACATTATAAGAGACGAACGAGACATTCACGAATATCCAGAAGTAGAACCTGTTGGAGGATGTTCAACTGAAAGAAGGAAAAATCTAGGAAAAAAATAGAACAAGAGGGTGAAGAACATGATGGAACATAAGGGAACAAATGCATTGCAATGTATCAACCACTCGGAAATGACTCCTTATGTATGACTCCAACAGGAACTGACATCATAGGAAAGAACTCTACTTCATCCTGGATAGGGAAATTCAGATAGCTTTCTATGATAAACACTATCTTGGAAAGGTCAGATTATAAGACTTTATTGATGGATACTTCTAACCTTGATTTCTTACCTTGTGACTTCCCACACCTTGTGAAAATCCGGAGATTTTTCTCAGCATTGCTCTTGCACGCAGGTAGATGGCATCGTACAACTCTCTCGGTTTCATCCCACCCCTAAAGTGATAACACTGGAGCCATATATAGTCTTCACCCTCCCATGCTACAACAGTTAATTTCTTTATGTGCCTTTGGATGCGGATCTGGAACCTGCTTCCTGAACTTTTTCTTGTCACATTGATGAGTTTTTGTCACAACTGTTAACTACATTGTTAAACTTTGCAAGGACTGTCACAAACATATGACTGTGACAGACCCCCATCTGATATGTTGTTGCTTACTAGAGTGTTCACATTACCCCAAGGCATGCAGGGACTGAACCAGGATGTATCCCAAGGTGATATGGGATCATAAAGCTTGCTCTACAATGTCAAGCACTGTTGGAACACACATAAGACTTGGTCAAGGTCGCAGACTTGTTACTGTTCTTGTTCCCACAAATGGTCCTTTTCCCATTCCATGTCGTCAGGTAAGTCCAGATTGAAAAATTAATATAAGAAGCCAAAGCATGACTCGTCCTCTTCTCTCCACTTTTTTCACTAGAAGACGCATGTAATTCAAGGTGCCTCTCAAGCTTATCCCGATCCAACTCAAATTCCCTGGTCCGTATTGATGCCACAGCAAGTTGAAGCCTTCAAGGAGGCCATGTTGTGCATCTTTGGCACCCTTCTCACTCCATTTGGCACACAATCAGGGCCCCAAGGATCCGAGCAGGCCTCCAGTTCTATTCCCATTGTCAGATCCATTCTCAGAACCATCTGTTCTTCTTGGCCCCGTTGCGGGTTAGGCCCTGGCTAATGGGTGCCCCTAGTCCAGCAAGGATATGCCCTACCATTCATTTATACCCACTGGATTTTCCACCTACCCCAGAGGGTGTGCCAGAAGACCATTTGTTCATCTTACAGCAGCAAAACCAGGCTCTTTTGGATAAAAGAAAGCTCAAGAGGGTCCCGACACCGGTAATAGGAACTTGATGTTACTCCTGTTATTTCCTGGTGCTGTTGAAGAACGAAGGACTTCACTGTTGGGTTGGGGAGATAATCTGGGAGAGATGACGATCAGAGGGCTCTGGTCTCCGGCGAAGACCAACCTCCACATAAGTCTGTTGGCGATACAGGCCATTCGCTTGCTGTTGAAGGCCTTTCTATTGTTCAACAAAGGGAGGCTAGTACAGGTCCTCAAGAACAACACCACTGCCATGTGATACTGCAACTAGCATGGCATAGCGGGGTCCTGTGTCCTGTGCCAGTAGGCTCTGAAAATAGCTGAGTCAGCAGGGCATCTCAGTGGTCATGAACCATCTGGTGGGATCTTTAAATGTCAGGGCGGACAACCTCAGTCAGCAATGCCTTATAGATCACAAATGGTACCTACACCCGGCATTGGGGAGAGCACCGGTTAGATCTCTTTCACACTGATAAGAACGTGGAGTGTCAACAATGAGCATTGGATTTCTCTTTCTCTCTCTCTGTGATGCGTTCCACTTAGAGTGAATCACAGGATTCCTGTGTGCCTTCCCACTGTTGCTTCCCCTTTCTGGAGTTCGACAGAAGATCAAGAATGACTGGTACCAAGTCTTCCTATTGGCTCTGGGTTGGACCTGGAGAGTGTGGTCCCCGGAGCTTCTGGGCATGCAAATCTGTACTCCGATCAAGCTGCCAGTTTGGAGGGATCTTCTGTCGCAGCAGCAGGGCAGCGTCCTGCACCCAGGCCTGTACAATCTGTACCTCCATAGGTGGAGATTGTGCTGCCATAGCGGACTGCCTTTGATCTCCCTCTTGACGTAGTAGATGCATTTCTGGCAGCCAGGCAGCCACCTACATAATCTGTGATGTTGGGAATTCTGTGGTCTGGTGCAATTACCACCACACAGGTCCATTACAAGCAAAGTAGTCAGATGTTCTACATGTTGTGCTGTCTTTAGCCCAACAAGGACTTGTCGTGGGCAGAATTAAAGATTAATCGCCTGCCCTTTCTGCCTGCAGTGGTACCTTAACTTGAGACTTAACTTCCTGATGTGTACTCCATTTGAACAGATACACAGCTGTCCTTTACGTCTCTTGACTCTCCAAATAGTCTTCCTTATACCGATAATCTCAAGTCATTGGCTGAGCGAGCTACAGGCACTGTCTATTCACCTACCATACCCCGTCTTCATTCCAGACAAACTGATATTGCGGAATAGAGCTGCATGTTTGCCAAAAGTTGTGATTGCCTTTCATGTTGGACGACCCATCACCCTTCTGGCATCCTTTGTTCTGCCTTGCTCCTTGAAAGAGGAGGAGAAACACAACCTGCTTGGATCCCAAAAGAGCTTTGAGCTTTTGCAGCAATCATACTAAACACCATTGACTAGACAATCAGCCGGATGTGGGGTTCACTGGAGTGAAAAAAGGAACGGCAGTGAAGATAAAGACCAGATCAAGTTGGTTAGTTCTCTGTATAAACATCTTTCTGATAAAGACTCCTAACCACAGCAGATTCATAACCTTTTGAATAACTCCAGGCATCAGACTATTTCCGGAAACTTTTCCACAGTAATAACCTCCAGTGTCATAAGGTGGAGTTGTGCGACATTATGATTCCTTGTGCCGCTCTGTCTCATGAGGCCATTACATCGGTTCTCATAAATATACATTACCTGCTTCCGCTGGCATCAGTTCCTTTCTTCTGCCCTACCCGATGCAGAGCCGGAGCTTCAACTATCATTCAACGGTTTTCGACAAATTTTTATTAGATATACAATTTTTGTATGCAGAATTTTACCTAAGCCATCAAGTTTTAAACCATGTATGAGTTGTAACTGACAAATGTAGTTACAGATCCTCATGATGTCTGTTTGTGGTGATTTGGCTAGGGACATGATTCGAAGTCGTGTTTGTCATGTGCCAAGATGAACAAGAAAGCAGTCGGAGACCATAACATGAAACTCCCGGTAACAGAAATGAGGAAGTCGAAGACTCGTTCTTGTCCAATGCCAACGGCGCAATGATCCTAGTCGAGGTCAAGGAGGAGGTCTCGTTCTTCATCTAGAGGTCGTTCGGGAGAAAGGACTTCATCAAAATCAAGTAAATAAAAAAAAAAAGCCATAAAAAACAAAGAATCCAAACAGGGTATTCCTGCTTCTTGACACTCCCGTTTCAGGATCACATGAAGCACCTGGTTCTTCTAGATGAAGTCATTCCCCAGTTGCAGAGCAATCTTCGTTGTTGTTTCCATTCCAACTTCCAATGAATAGGGTGGCAACACGAAACCATCTCCAACAGCTTCAGAAAGCTATGGTCTCTATATTTGGTGTTACTTTAGATCCATCTGATACTCTTTTGAACTCCAAGGATCCGAGGAAGCTGCCGGTTGTTCAGACTTCAACGGATCCGTCCTCCACACGAGCTGTGCCTCTCAGTCTGATCTCGAAGCTGATGGCTTCAGGTCCAACAAACACGGACCTGTCAACACCTTTGGAACTGCATCCGATACCGTAGACTACTCGGTCGAGACAGCAGGCTCAGTTGCAAATGCCGGTACTGTCATCACTGACAACGTTTGCGAATCCTATTGTTTTTTTGGACACTGAAGACAATGTACCATCTACCACGGTTTATGCTCAGTTGAACATGACCTGACTAGGGAGGAATACCTTTTTGATGTCTGTTATCCCCACTACAACATTTTACAGGATCTGTGAGATGCAAGTGGTTTTGATAAATCTCCAGAGGTAGGTTTATCTTCTCCTACTCCAGCTATAGGCACTGTTAAGGCAGCATCATTTTCCACAGTTATACACTGGTGCAGCTGTTCACGGGACACAACACCGCCATTTGGTACTGCAACAAACCGGGCAGGGGGGTGTCATAGACCCTTTGTCCAGAGGCTTTGCGTCTCTGGACATGGCTGGAATGTTAGGGTATTTCCCTGGTGGTGTAGCATCTGACAGGCTCTTTTAACGCCAGAGTGGACAAACTCAGCCGAGGATGCCTATTGGATCACAAATGGTATCTCTCTACACAGAGGAGACGCAAGGTCTCTTTCAGCACTGGGAAGAGCCTTGGTTAGATTTTTCGCCACCGCTGATAATTCCAAATGCCAGCAGTTCTGCGCACTGGAGTTTCCAAGGCGATTCTCGCTCAAAGATACTTTTCATCTCGAGTGAAGCTCTGGTCTCCTGTACATCTTTCCGCCAATACCACTCCTGCCCAGAGTTCTCAAGAAGATCAGGAACAACTAGACCCAGGTCATTCTTGTGGCTCTGAATTGGGCACAGAGAGTCTGGTATTCTGAGTTGTTGAGCAAGACTATTGATCGTCCAGTCAGTCTGTCTCTTTGGGGGGATCTTCTGTCGCAGCAACAGGGCAGGGTTCTGCACTAGAATCTGTGCACCCTATACCTATAGTGGAAATTGAGTGACAACAGTTGACAACTTTTGACCTAAGTCTGTGATGTTATTCTGGCAGTGGATACATCACTGGTTACCGGGGAATCCACGGCTCATAAATCACAGCGCCAGGGAGGCGCCCTGCACCACAACAATGTGGAGAAGGCTTGACAACACCCCCCAGCACTATGAAGCATACCTCCCTTCCTGAAGAGTCCAAATGTGCTTTAAGTTAAGGCTCCAGACAATGGCAATGAGGGTTTTGGCAACACTGCAGAGGGGAGCAGTGAAGGCCCCAGGGCTGCAGTTTACCCAGTTCAGCCAGTAGGCAGTGATAGAGCCTTGGTCGACTGACTGCATAACCCTTCCTTTTCCCTATTGGCAGAAAAAGCCCCTGTAGTTCTCGCCCTGAAACAGATGGGCTCATTGGGGGAAGTGAGGCGACTATTTGCCCTGACATGGAGGGGAACTTTTGTAACTCATATGACCTTGCAGAAAACATCTCGGCCCCCAAAACTGTCTCAAATATGTTGGATACTCACTTGAGCACAAATTCAGAACTACAACACTTGCCAACCAACTTAAAGTTAGTGAATTGGAATTTAGTAGGGTTTAGAACTAAACTAGCTGGGCGGTCAGTAAAGTCTATAGTCAGGGTTATACAGCTTAGAGTAATGAGGCTATAGCATTATAAGCAGGCAGTCCCGCAGGAGGGCTAATTATATGGATTAAAACAACACTTGACTGTTCAGTCAAAGTAATTGACACCGACTCACTAGGCCTTCTTGTTCTTAGGCTGACCTCGAAGTCAGGCACCCCCTATCTCCTGGTAAACATCTATATAGGTTGTCCCATCACATTAAGGCCCTAAAAGAAATGTAAAGAACTATAAGTGTAGCTTTGACTGCACTCGAGGACCAGGACTGTACATCCCCTCAGATCATGGTTGTTCATGAAGAGTTGTTTTCAAGTTTGAAACAACTCTTTGTGAAAGTTGTCAAAAAACGTAGTAACTCTCTCAAAATGCATGAATGGTTTATTCACCTATGTAGATATGCCAAAACTGATCTTGTGAAAGCCTCAAAAAGCAAGTTGCGGTCTGACATCATTAGCTGTAGACAAAAATATGCTAAGGTGATCAAAGCCAGCAAATCCCATTGTGAAGCCAAGCTATTGGAGTATCTGCTGGAAGCAGCAAAGGGAAAGGATAGCAAAGGGTTTTGGCATCTGATCACACACGTCAGGCATAGGGATCACGCTTGCCCAGAATTTCACATTTCCACTCACTTTTACTGCTCTTTATGCAGATCTAAATTTCTTGGAGGCCAAGAATAGCCCCATGATCCCTCATATCATCAAGGGTGTAGGAGAGCCAGTGGTTTTCATTCTGGAAGAAACCCTCAATGCGATCCATGCCTAAAAAGCGGGGAAACCCCTGGCCTTGACAGGATCCCCTCCGACCGTTATCGTTCCGAACCTTTGTTTTGAAGAACTTCCCTAAACAACCTTTCTAATGCCATAGCTGCAGAAGCCCCAATCCCTAACTCCTTGAAAAGGTCTGGAATCATACCGATCTTTAAATAGGGAGCTAGACAAGTCCCAGCTAATTCTTAGCGTTTAAGTCTTATTGATAATGTTCAGAAAATCTATAGCAAGCAACTCCTGACAAAACTATGGGAGTGGATATCATCTAAGAACATGCTGTTGCACCTCCAGGTGGTGTTTAAAGCTAAGATAAGCACGGTTAACCAGGTTCTGACTATAAAATTAAAAACGTTGATCTGGATCAGGGCTGCCTGTTTGTCGCAAGTGTGGATCTGCGATGCGTCTTTGACCTTGTCCCAAGGGTTAATCTTTGGGAGGTCGTCTGAAAAATCGGGGTCCCTCTGGTCTACTGTCTTTGATTCAACAACTATACCCAAATAACTTAGCTGGTGGGGACCAGGTGGGGAAACTTCAGAGGGCATCCCTATTAGGTGTTCACCAGGGCTGCGTCCTGGTACCAACACTTTTCTTGGTATTCATCAAATTACTTACCTTGTGGACTGCGAGAACGATTCCCTCAAAATGGCTGGGCTAAAAGTTCTGGATTTATGATTTGCAAACACACTTCTTTCAAAAACTCAGAGGGGCTTATATGCCCTTCTGGAAAAGTTTAGTCTTTTCTGCAAAGATCGTGGCCTGGAAATAAATGGTAGTAAAACCAAATATATGGCGTTTATTCCCCCAGACAAAAGCTATGGGAATCATAATCCTAGAAGGTGCCATATTGGAAAGGGTCTTTGAATCCGAGTTCTTAGGGGTGAGACTCAACAACCCCTATAGACGGATCGCACATATTAAGAAAGGTTCATTGATCCTAAAGCATAGAGCTTGGAGTATTATTACGTTTGCAAACTGGGCCTCTTCATATCCTATTTCACTGCCCCTTGAGATTTACAAGTTACAAGCATGTGGAACTGCTTTGTACGGGGTGGAATTGTGGTGCTTTTGCAAGCTCGACTCCCTTGATAGAAGTGAAAACTCCTTTTATTGAATCTTTGTTGACACTTCCCACCAGTGCCCCTCTACTTGCACTAAGGTTCGATCTAAGCCTACAACCAATCTCAGATATAGGTAGTTTAAAACCTATTTCATATTGGATTAGGCTGTGGACAACAGAGGAAATGGCACCCTACAAAAATGTTCTTAGGGAGATACTGGTGTTGTCGCACACAAGGATAGGACTGTGTGAATATTGGTTGCATCACACCGCAATACCAGAATGTACCTGAGATTCTGTAAAATCTTATTATTGGAACACTGTTTCAAGTGCCAGAATATCTGCTGTATCTTTGGGCAGAATCACAGACTCCTGCATGTCTTTTAAGGGTACCCCATAATTTGAAGAATTCATAGTTAATGTAATCTCCTCTCCTCAAAAGCTTTATTTATTAAATTCAGGTTAGTAATTTTGCCCACAGCCTTTTTTACCTGTTCATCTAACAAAAGTGATAATCTTACTAACCTGTGTCCTATGAGCGGTCATGCTGTCTAGAATGAAGAGCACTTATTATGTTTTGTTGCACCTATGTAAAGCAGTGTGCTCAATGGATTGCTCCCCTGTGCCACCTTCTTAGGTTTGAAGATTGGCCCAATACCCTGGGAGTTTGTAAAGCAGACAACAAGAGTAGCATTATCTATTCGATCTCCAATTACTTGCAGTCAATCTGACATTTTAGATCTAGGTCGTTGTCAAAAAAGAACAAGCATTTGTAATGCAATAGGTCTCGCATTAGGAAAGTTTGAGCTATTGGTCTTGTAAATGACACATTTTTTATTTATGTGTTGGTTTTGAACATTGCGAAATTAATAGCTTTGTCATTTACAAAGCCAATACTTTTAATTTTTGAAAATGTGACGCCTATAGCATTTGTAATGCAACATGTTTTGTATTTACGTGACTTAGATGTATTGATATTACAAATAACAATGGCTTTTAATTTTTTTAAATAATTAATACTTAAATAAAAGTTATTGTAATTTATAATGGCAATAGCTTAAACTTTAGTAAATAACTTTAGTGAAGATTATGTTCAGTGTATTTTATTGTGACGAAAATCCAAGAACAGAAGTGAAATATTAACATATTTTTGTGACATTTGTAATAAAGCTTGAAACATTGAGAGAACATATTTAAACCAGTTGTTGTTGAATAGTTGCACAGATTGATGCTGTGGTGGCGCTGAGTGATGTGTTGGCGACAAGTGATGTTGTGGTGGCGACTAGTGATGCGGTGGCATTCAGTGATGCTGTAGTAGCGCATAGTGATGTTGTGGTGCCCCTGAGTGATGCTGTGGTGGTACGATAGAAAGCTATACTGAGTGCGATAGATAGCTAGAGGGAGGGCGAAAGGTAGATAGAGTGAGGGCAATAGATAGATAGATAAATAGAGTGAGGGCGATAGATAGATAGAATGATGGCGATTGATAGAGTGAGGGCGATAGACAGATAGATAGCGTGAGGGGCGATAGATAGAGTGAGGGCGATAGACAGATAGAGTGAGGGCGATAGAGTGAGGGAGATAAACAGAGTGAGGGCGATAGATAGAGTGAGTGAGATAAACAGATAGATAGAGTGAGGGCGAAAGATAGATAGATAGAGTGAGGGCGATAGATAGTGAGGGCGATAGATAGATAGGTAGATAGATAGAGTGAGGGCGATAGATAGTGAGGGCGATAGATAGATAGGTAGATAGATAGAGTAAGGGCGATAGATAGTGAGGGCGACAGATAGATAGATAGATAGAGTGAGGACGATAGATAGTGAGGGCAGCAGATAGATAGATAGATAGATAGATAGATAGATAGATAGATAGATAGATAGATAGATAGATAGATAGATAGATTAAGGGTGATAGATAGATAGTGAGGGCGATAGATAGATAGATAGATAGATAGATAGATAGATAGATAGATAGATAGATAGATAGATAGAGTAAGGGCGATAGATAGATAGATAGATAGAGGGCGATAGATAGAGGGCAATAGATATATAGAGTGAGGGAGATAGATAGATAGAGTGAGGAAGATAGATAGAGTGAGGGCGATAGATAGAGTGAGGCAGATAGATAGAGTGAGGGCGATAGAGTGAGGCAGATAGATAGATTGATAAGTAGATAGAGAGTGAGGGCGATATATAGTGTGAGGGCAATAGATAGATAGAGTGAGGGCGATAGATAGATGGAGTGAGGGCGATAGAGTGAGGGCGATAGATAGAGTGAGGGTGACAGATATATAGATAGAGTGAGGGCGACAGATAGATAGAGTGAGAGCGATAGATAGAATGAGGGCGATAGACAGATGTGTGTGGTTGTGTGTGTGTGTGGTTCTGTGTGTGGTTGTGTGTGGCTGTGTGTGGTTGTGTGTGTGGTTGTATGTGTGTGTGGTTGGGTGTGTGTTTGTGTGTCGTGTGTGTGGTTGTGTGTGGTTGTGTGTGTGTGGTTGTATCTGTGGTTGTGTGTGTGGTTGGGTATGGTTGTGTGTGTGGTTGTGTGTGCGATTGTGTGTGCGGTGTGGCTTTGTGTGTTTGTGTGGTTGTATGTGTGTGTGTGTGTGTGCGTGGTTGTATGTATGTGTGTGTGCGGTTAGAGAAGGATGTATGTGGAAGAGAGCAGCAGATCAGCACAGCAGAAGAGAACAGGGAGTTAAAGAAGGATGCCGGTGGAAGAGAGGAGCAGATCAGCACAGGAGAACAGAACAGGGAGTTAGAGAAAGAGGTGGGTGGAAGAGAGCAGCAGATCAGCATGTGAGAAGAAAACAGGGAGTTAGAGAAGGAGGCGGTGGAAGGGAACAGCAGATCAGCATGGGACAAGTGAACAGGAAGTTGGAGAAGGGGGCGGGGTGGAAGAGAGCAGCAGATCAGCACGGGAGAAAAGATCGGAGTTAAAGAAGGACGCGGGTGGAAGAGAACAGCAGATCGGCACAGGAGAAGAGAACTGGGATTTAGAGAAAGAGGCGGGTGGAAGAGAACAGCAGATTAGCACAGGAGAAGAGAACAGGGAGCTTGAGAAGGAGGCGGTGGAAGAGAGCAGCAGATCAGTACGGGAGAAGAGAACAGGGAGTTGAAGAAAGAGGCGGGTGGAAGAGATCAGCAAATCGGCACAGGAGAAGAGAACAGGAACTTAGAGAAAGAGGCGGGTGGAAGAGAACAGCAGATTAGCACAGCAGAAGAGAAAAGCGAGTTAAAGAAGGAGGTGAGTGAAAGAGAGCAGACGATCAGCACAGCAAAAGAGAACAGGGAGTTAAAGGAGGAGGCAGGGTGGAAGAGAGCAGCAGATCAGCACAGGAGAAGAGAAGAGAACAGGCATTTAGAGAAGGAGGCAGGGTGGAAGAGAGCATCAGATTTGCACGAGAGAAGAGAAGAGAACAGGGAGTTAGAGAAGGAGGTGACTGGAAGAGAGGAACAGATCAGTACAGCAGAAGAGAACAGGGATTTAAAGAAGGAAGTGGGGTGGAAGAGATCAGCAGATCAGCATAAGTTACAGGAAGTTAAAGAAGGAGGCGGGTGGTAGAGAGCAGCAGATTAGCACAGCAGAAGAGAAAAGGTAGTTAAAGAAGGAGGTGGTGTGGACGAGAGCAGCAGAACAGCACACGAGAAGAGAACAGGGAGGTAGAGAAGGAGGTGGGGTGGAAGAGAGCAGCAGATTAGCACAGCAGAAGAGAACAGGTAGTTAAAGAAGGAGGCGGGTGGAAGAGAACAGCAGATCGCCACAGGATAAGAGAACCAGGAGTCACAGAAGGAGGCGGTGGAAAAGAACAGCAGATCAGTACAGGAGAAGAGAACAGGGAGTTAGAGAAGGAGGTGGATGGAAGAGAGCAAAAAGATCATCACAGGAGAAGGCAACAGGGATTTAGCGAAAGAGGCGGGTGGGAGAGAACAGCAGATTAGCACAGGAGAAGAGAACAGGGAGCTTGAGAAGGAGGCGGTGGAAGAGAGCAGCAGATCAGTACGGTAGAAGAGAAGAGAACAGGGAATTAGAGAAGGAGGTGGGTGGAAGAGAGCAGCAGATCAGCACAGCAAGAGAGAACAGGGAGTTAAAGAAGGAGCTGGGTGGAAGAGATCAGCAGATCAGCACAGGAGAAGAGAACAGGGAGTTAAAGAAAGAGGCGGTGGAAGAGATCAGCAGATCGGCACAGGAGAAGAGAACAGGAACTTAGAGAAAGAGGCGGGTGGAAGAGAACAGCAGATTAGCACAGCAGAAGAGAAAAGTGAGTTAAAGAAGGAGGTGAGTGGAAGAGAGCAGAAGATCAGCACAGCAAAAGAGAACATAGAGTTAAAGAAGGAGGCAGGGTGGAAGAGAGCAGCAGATCAGCACAGGAGAAGAGAACAGGGATTTAGAGAAGGAGGCAGGGTGGAAGAGAGCATCAGATTTGCATGAGAGAAGAGAAGAGAACAGGGAGTTAGAGAAGGAGGTGACTGGAAGAGAGGAACAGATCAGTACAGCAGAAGAGAACAGGGATTTAAAGAAGGAAGTGGGGTGAAAGAGATCAGCATATCAGAATAAGTTAACAGGAAGTTAAAGAAGGAGGCGGGTGGTAGAGAGCAGCAGATTAGCACAGCAGAAGAGAAAAGGTAGTTAAAGAAGGAGGTGGTGTGGAAGAGAGCAGCAGAACAGCACAGGAGAAGAGAACAGGGAGGTAGAGAAGGAGGTGGGGTGGAAGAGAACAGCAGATCAGCACGAGAGAAGAGAACAGGGAGGTAGAGAAGGAGGTGGGGTGGAAGAGAGCAGCAGATTAGCACAGCAGAAGAGAAAAGGGAGTTAAAGAAGGAGGTGTTGTGGAGAGAGCAGCAGAACAGCACAGGAGAAGAGAACAGGGAGGTAGAGAAGGAGGCGGGTGGAAGAGAACAGCAGATCGGCACAGGATAAGAGAATCAGGAGTCACAGAAGGAGGCGGTGGAAAAGAACAGCAGATCATTTCAGGAGAAGAGAACAGGGAGTTAGAGGAGGCTGGGTGGAAGAGAACAGCGTATCAGGACCGGAGAAGAGAAAAGGGAGTTAGAGAAGGAGGTGGATGGAAGAGAGCAAAAAGATCATCACAGGAGAAGGCAACAAGGAGTTAGAGAATGAGGCGGGGTGAAAGATAAGAGCAGATCAGCACAGGAGAAGAGAACAGGGAGTTAGAGAAGGCGGCGGGTAGAAGAAAGCAGCAGATCAGCACGGAAGAACAGAACAGGGAGATTAAGAAGGAGGCGGGTGGAAGAGAGCAGCAGTTCAGCGCAGGAGAAAAGAACATGGAGTTAAAGAAGAAGGTGGGGTGGAAGAGAGCAGCAGATCAGCACAGGAGAAGAGAACAGGGAGTTAAGGAAGGAAGCGGTGGAAGATAACAGCAGATCAGCACAAGAGAAGAGAACCAGGAGTTAAAGAAGGAGGAGGGGTGGAAGAGAGCAGCAGATCAGCACGAGAGAAGAGAAAAGGGAGTTATAGAAGGAGGCGGGTGAAAGAGAATAGCAGATCAGCAGGATAGAAGAGAAAAGGCAGTTAAAGAAGGAGGCGGGTGAAAGAGAACAGCAGATAAGCACAGGAGAAAAAACAGTTAAAGAAGGTGGCGGGTGGAAGAGAACAGCAGATTAGCACAGGAGAAGAGAACAGTGAGTTAGATAAGGGTGCGGGGTAAAAGAGAACAGCACTTTAGTACAGGAGAAGAGAAAAGGGAGTTAGAGAAGGAGGTGGGTGAAAGAGAACAGCAGATCAGCACGGTAGAAAAAAACTGGGAGTTCGAGAAGTAGGCGGATGGAAGATAGCTTAAAGATTATCACAGGAGAAGAGAACAGGGAGTTAGTGAATGATGCTGGGGGAAGAAAGCAGCAGATCCGCATGTGAGAAGAGAACAGTGAGTTAGAGAAGGAGGTGGGGTGGAAGAGATGAGCAAATCAGCAAAGCAGAAGAAAACAGAGTTAAAGAAGGAGGCGGGGTGGAAGAGCGCATCAGGTCAGCAGAGGGCTAAAAGAAGAGAACAGGGAGTTAGAGAATGAGGCGGTGTAATAGAGCAGTAGATTAGTACGGGAGAATAGAAGAGAACAGGGAATTAGAGAAGGAGGTGGGTGGAAGAGAGCATCAGATCAGCACAGCAAAAGAGAACAGGGAGATAAAGAAGGAGGTGGGGTGGAAGAGAGCAGCAGGGCAGCAGAGGGCTAAAAGAAGAGAACAGGGAATTCGAGAAGGAGGTGGGCGGAAGAGAGCAGCAGATCAGCACAGCAGAAGAGAACATGGAGTTAGAGAAGGAGGCAGGGTGGAAGAGATCATAAGTTCTGCACGGGAGAAGAGAAGAGAACAGGGAGTTAGAGAAGGAGTTTGTTGGAAGAGAAGAACAGATGAGCACAGCAGAAGGGAACAGGGAGTTTAAGAAGGAGGTGGGGTGGAAGAGAACAGCAGATCAGCACGAGAGAAGAGAACAGGGAGGTAGAGAAGGAGGTGGGGTGGAAGAGAGCAGCAGATTAGCACAGCAGAAGAGAAAAGGGAGTTAAAGAAGGAGGTGGTGTGGAAGAGAGCAGCAGAACAGCACAGGAGAAGAGAACAGGGAGGTAGAGAAGGAGGCGGTGGAAGAGAACAGCAGATCGGCACAGGATAAGAGAACCAGGAGTCACAGAAGGAGGCGTGGAAAAGAACAGCAGATCAGTACAGGAAAAGAGAACAGGGAATTAGAGGAGGCTGGGTGAAAGAGAACAGCGTATCAGCACCGGAGAAGAGAAAAGGGAGTTAGAGAAGGAGGTGGATGGAAGAGAGCAAAAAGATCATCACAGGAGAAGGCAACAAGGAGTTAGAGAATGAGGCGGGTGAAAGATAAGAGCAGATCAGCACAGGAGAAGAGAACAGGGAGTTAGAGAAGGCGGCGGGTAGAAGAAAGCAGCAGATCAGCACGGAAGAACAGAACAGGGAGATTAAGAAGGAGGCGGGTGGAAGAGAGTAGCAGTTCAGCACAGGAGAAGAGAACAGGGAGTTAAAGTAGGAGGTGGGGTGGAAGACAGCAGCAGTTCAGCACAGGAGAAAAGAACATCGAGTTAAAGAAGAAGGTGGGGTGGAAGAGAGCAGCAGATCAGCACAGGAGAAGAGAACAGGGAGTTAAGGAAGGAAGTGCGTGGAAGATAACAGCAGATCAGCACAAGAGAAGAGAACCGGGAGTTAAAGAAGGAGGAGGGGTGGAAGAGAGCAGCAGATCAGCACGAGAGAAGAGAAAAGGTAGTTATAGAAGGAGGCGGGTGAAAGAAAATAGTAGATCAGCACGAGAGAAGAGAAAAGGGAGTTAGAGAAGGAGGCGGGTGAAAGAGAACAGCAGATAAGCACAGGAGAAAAAATAGTTAAAGAAGGTGGCGGGTGGAAGAGAACAGCAGATTAGCACATGAGAAGAGAACATGAAGTTAAGTAAGGAAGCGGGTGGAAGAGAACAACATTAGCACAGGAGAAGAGAACAGTGAGTTAGATAAGGGTGTGGGGTGAAAGAGAACAGCACTTTAGCACAGGAGAAGAGAAAAGAAAGTTAGAGAAGGAGGCGGGTGAAAGAGAACAGCAGATCAGCACAGTAGAAAAAACTGGGAGTTAGAGAAGTAGGCGGATGGAAGATAGCTTAAAGAATATCACAGGAGAAGAGAACAGGGAGTTAGTGAATGATGCTGGAGGAAGAAAGCAGCAGATCCGCATGTGAGAAGAGAACAGTGAGTTAGAGAAGGAGGTGAGGTGGAAGAGATGAGCAAATCAGCAAAGCAGAAGAAAACGGAGTTAAAGAAGGAGGCGGGTGGAAGAGCGCATCAGGTTAGCAGAGGGCTAAGAGAAGAGAACAGGGAGTTAGAGAATGAGGCGGTGTAATAGAGCAGTAGATTAGTACGGGAGAATAGAAGAGAACAGGGAATTAGAGAAGGAGGTGGGTGGAAGAGAGCATCAGATCAGCACAGCCAAAGAGAACAGGGAGATAAAGAAGGAGGTGGGGTGGAAGAGAGCTGCAGATTAGCACAGTAAAAGAGAACAGTGAGTTAGAGAAGGATGCAATGTTGAAGAGAGCAGCAGATCAGCATAAGAGAACAGGGAGTTAAAGAAGGAGGTGGTGTGGAAGAGAGCAGCAGGTCAGCAGAGGGCTAAAAGAAGAGAAAAGGGAATTCGAGAAGGAGGTGGGCGGAAGAGAGCAGCAGATCAGCACAGCAGAAGAGAACATGGAGTTAGAGAAGGAGGCAGGGTGGAAGAGATCAGCAGTTCTGCACGGGAGAAGAGAAGAGAACAGGGAGTTAGAGAAGGAGGTGTGGTGTAATTGAGCATCAGATCAGCAGAAGTTAACGGAGTTAAAATGCAATGCAATATGTTTCTCTTTTGGAAAGTTTGAGCTATTGCTATTGTAAATGACCAATTGTATTTTAATGTTTTGTTGTGGAAAATAGCGAAAATAATCGCTTTGTCTTTTACAATGCCAATAGTTATAACTTTTGCATATGTGACACCTATAGCATTTGTAATGCAATATGTGTTGTATCTATGTGACTTACATGTATTGATATTACAAACACTGGTTTGGATTTGGAGGGTGGAGTTGGATTTGGAGGGTGGAGTTGGAGGGTGGAGTTGGAGGGTGGAGTTGGAGGGTGGATTTGGAGGCTGGAGTTGGAGGGTGGAGTTGGATTTGGAGGCTGGAGTTGTATTTGGAGGGTGGATTTGGAGGGTGGAGCTAGAGGGTGGAGTTGGAGGTTGGAGGTTGGAGGGTGGAGGTTGGAGGGTGGAGCTAGAGGGTGGAGCTAGAGGGTGGAGTTAGAGGGTGGATTTGGATTTTGGATTTGGAGGGTGGAGTTGGATTTGGAGGGTGGATTTGGAGGGTAGATTTGGAGGGTGGATTTGGAGGGTGGAGTTAGAGGGTGGATTTAGAGGGTGGATTCGGAGGGTGGATTCGGAGGTTGGATTTGAATGGTGGATTTGGATGGTGGATTTAGAGGATGGATTTGTAGGTTGGATTTGGAGGGTGGATTAGTAGAATGGATTAGGAGGGTGTATTTGGAGGGTTGAGTTAGTACAGAGGTCTTCAAACCTTTGTAGGTTGAGCCCCCCCAGCTAAATTTTTTTTAGATGTTGGGCCCCACCACCACCTGACAGACATTTCTGGAATTGACCGCCACGCGCACATTCCGTACAGGGGTGAGTGAGGTGACCATATGAATTTGGGTGTGCATGTTAGTGCAGAGTGGGATGAATGAATGTATGGTTAGTGGTGGGCTTATTGGAGTGAGATTGCAGATGGAGCAGTGAGGGGGACAGGTGAGTGAAGTGTCACAAGTGCAGGTTGAGTAGTGTGCTCTTGTGACTGCGGGGTGTGGTACAGGGTGAACAGCGCAAGTTCATTGTGAGTGCACAGTGATCACTGTGAGTGGAGGGTAAGTGGGTGAATGATGTGAGTGCATGGTGATCAGTGTGAGGGTGGCGTGAGCTGGTGAATGGTTTAAGTGCATGGTGATCAGTGTGAGCTCACTGTGATCGCTGTGAGTGCAGAGTGATCACTGAGTGGAGGGTAAGTGAGTGAATGGTGTGAGTGTATCTGAATCAGTGTGAGTGCTGGGTGAGGGTGAAAGTGAAGGGCGAGAATGAGGAGTGAGTGGTCTGAATGCAGGGTGCATTCCTAGACACTTGAAGTAACTCAGCATGTTATTGACGGCAGCATAGGGTTTCAAATGTGTTAAACCATTGCTAATATGGCAGTAACCAGGGATCAGGGTGGAGGAAATAAATAATGTGCTGATCCCTCAACAAACTTCCAGTCTTATGATTAGAGTTGCCAGCTCATTATTTTGTTGTCACAGATGGTACAAAAATAAGGAGTTACGGGGCGTGGCCAAGATGGCGGCGGAGTAAGACGCTTTTCCGAGCCGCTCCGGCGCCGATCCGACAAAGCATCTTATAGCACGGTCCTGAGGGAGCGATTTCACTTCAAGAAGTGTTGCGGAAGTCCCCCTGGCGTAGCGGAGTGGTTTGGTGCCGTCGGTGAGGCGGAGAGGCTTCAGGGTCGACCACAGGACCGACGGAGCTCTGAGGACTGCATGACCCCGATCTCTCTTGGGTCCTGACGGCCGATGTTGGAGGAGGGCGGAGCCCCTGAGACCCCGCCTGGAAGCTCCGGTGCTGCTTGAAAGTGGAGAACCGCACCGTATCGGTGAGGTGGCCGATCTAGCTCTTGATGTGGCTTGGAGTGCTCGGCGTACTTGGCTTGTGGCGTGGAGCGAGCCCACGAAGCTTTGAGGCGGAGGTTTAACGGCGCCTGGCAGTGTTCGACGAGAGGAGGCCTGGAACATCCGAGCGCCGGCGGCTGTGAGGACTCGGCCACAGGTGTGGCCCTGAGCATGACTAGTGGTGGAGAGTGGTGTCAGATCGGCGGTGGTGCTCGGTGAGCCCCGGCGAGGCCGGATTTGCGTGTGAGGAGGACGCGGCCTACGGGATAGCGGCGGCGTTCCTGCATGGCCGCCAGTGGATTTCAGGCCATCCGTAATCTTGTGCATTACCCTAGACGCCTGTGACGCCTACGAGCGCGTGTGGAACGGAGGCCTGGGCCGCTGTGTGGGCCGTGTGCGTGTTCGGAAGTACTACGGCCTATAGCTCGAGGCTTGGACATTGGGATCAAGGGCCTCGGCTCTGGACTGGAACGAGCGGCCATCTTGTTTAGCCGCGTGGCGCCTGGGAGGAGTGCTGCTCGCCGCCATGTCTAACACGCTGCGCAAGGGGTGCCCGGGGAAGGATGGCGCTTCAAAATCCTCCCAGCAGCCGGCATCTCCAGGGGCTAGCGGCTCGTCGAAGCAGTCGGACGATGAGGCGCTGGTGACGAAGGCTTTTATGTCCGAACTCTTTGCCTCCATTAAGGAAGACATCTCCGAGCTCCGAGCGCAATTGGCCTCCGATCTACGGGATGTGCGGAGGGACGTGGATGGTATAGGCGAGAGGGTAGCGACTCTGGAGGACCATGATTTAAGTATGGCCAACGATGTGCACTTGTTGCAGCAGGATATCATCCGCCTCACCGAGCAGAACCTGGACTTGCAGACGCACACGGAGGACCTAGAAAATCGTTCCCGCAGGAACAACATCCGTATCCGAGCTGTGCCCTGGGATGGTGAGGCAGGCGATCTACGTGGTTATGTTCAAGAGTTGTTCCTCCAGATATTGGATGAGGAGGATGTGCGGGAAATTCGGATGGACAGAGTACATAGAGTGGGGTTGCCTAGACGAGGGGGGGAGGGGCCCCTCCTGACATTCTCGTCTGTGTCCATGATTTTCAGGTGAAAGTGCGCATCCTCCGCAAAGCCAGGGACATCACGTCGTTGCAGTTCAGGGACCACCGCCCTCAGCTATATCAGGATTTAGCGGCCTCCACTCTACGGAAACGGAGGGAGTTCCGCCCAGTGACTGCCTTTTTGAGGGAGCGTGGCATCGCTTACTCCTGGGGACATCCTTTCAGAATTATCTTCCGGTGGCAGAACCGTCTCGCACAGAATCGCTCTCTGCAGGTGGCGAAGGACCTCCTGTGCCTGGAGGATGTGCCACCCTCGCAGGGAGCAACTGCTTCTCCATCTCGGAGGCGCCACCGCTCGTCTTCCTGGCATAGGGTGGGCGCTTCCCCTGATCGGCGGCGACCGGACCTCACTACCAGCCTGCAGGAGCGGGGCAACGCGGTTGCATCGGTGGCTTCGGCTACCTTGGCTGATACGCAGCAAAGCTCCGGAGCGGCGTGACCCCTGTTTTGCTGATGGATCGACGCCGGAGGGGTTCTGGCCTACTGGTCTGGGGGTATGGATGTACTTTTGGAGGAGACACCCTTGACCGTGGCCATAGGGGATACCGTGTTGGTCCCCCTGACCCACTTCCTGAATGGAAGGCCCCTTGCGAACTTTGGACTTCTGGACACGATGAGTACTTTATTTGCTTTCACAGTTTTGACTTTGTTCTTGCTTTTGGTTTTTTTTTCAAGTGGGGGGGGGTTTGGAGTTGGGGGGTTTGGGGTGTTGGGGGGGGTCCCATGACGGTGGGGAGCGGGGACTACTGGATGAATGGTTGCTGGTGCGTGTGCGAGCTGGAACCGTGGATAAGATTACTGTGGATGTGTGGCGAGCTTTGGGCTATGATGGGGGGAGAGTGGCGGACCCTTTGGAAGTTCCTTGGATCAGGGGTCGTCTATGTACGGGGATGGGGCCTCTTAGAGTGACAGGAGAGAGTTTTGAGGTCCATTTTTATTATGCCGCTTAGCATAGGGACTTGGAACGTTAAGGGCATGAATTCACCACAGAAGAGGCAGAAGGTGTGGAAATATGTGGTGGATCATCAACTTGACATAGTGGGGTTGCAGGAAACTCATTTAGCACGGAAAGATGAGATGAGGCTACGGCATAGGGCTTATCCCATTATTTATAGGTCTTCCGCTGCCACGAAACATAGGGGGGTGGCTCTCCTTTTCCGAGCTGTGCTTCACTTTCAACCCGTGGAAGTGCGTAACGATAAGGAAGGCCGTTGGTTGATGGTCAAAGGGCTTATTCAGGGTCGATTGTGCACTTTTGTGGTGGTGTATTTACCCAACGCAGGTCAGAATAAGTTTTTACAGGATTTGTTGCTGAAGGTTGGAGACTTTGCGGAGGGCCATCTGTTTTTGCTGGGGGATTTTAATCTGGTGTGGGACAAGGATATGGATAGCTCAGGGGGGCATAGGGCGGGCACGGGGGTGTTTTCTGCAGCGGCACAGTGGGAGGTGGGGGAGTTGGGGCTGGTTGATGGCTGGCGTTTTTTCCACCCTACTACAAAAGATTACACATTCTTCTCCCACGTGCATCATTCCTATTCCCGTTTGGACTCCATTTTCCTTAGCCAATCCCTGCGCGGGGACGTGGTAGATGCCGCCATTCTTCCGATATCCGTTTCGGACCATAGTCTGTTGGTGCTTAGCCTTCGTTGGTCGCCGCCCAGTGCGTCGCATCGGAAGTGGTACTTCCCGGCGTTGGTGATCAGGGACGATACGTCCAGTAAAGCCTTGCGGCTTGCCATTAGAGAATTCTTTGACCTTAATCCCCCGTCGGACACCTCACTATCGAACACATGGGACGCTTTTAAGGCTACGATCAGGGGCACATGTCTGGGACTCAACTCGCAGCTTAACGCTTTGCGGAGGAAGGAACGTGAGGCCTTGGAAACAGAGGTGGTCGAGCTCGAACGTGCTCATAAACTCAACCCCTCGAGGGTGACCCTCCGCCCGCTGACAGCGGTGAGGGGCAAATTAAAGGCGCACTATGCCAATAGGGCCGAGCTTACGTTATTGCGACTGGGGCGACAATCATATTCATGCGGTAACAAGGTGGGCAGGCATTTGGCGCGGCAATTGCGGGATAGGAGAGAGCGGGAATATATAGGAGGGATCAGAGACGCTGCAGGTGTGCTGCAACATCGGGACGGAACGAAGGCGGACATTTTTGGACGCTTTTACGCCGAGTTGTATACGGGTGATAACTTGGACGCGGAAACACAAAGAGGGTTCTTGCGACGTTTGCCATTGCCTCGAGTATCTAGAGAATGGAACGACTTATTGGAGGCGCCGATTTCTAGAGAGGAGGTTCTCTCCGCCATCAAAAACTTGAAGTTTCACAAGGCCCCGGGTCCGGATGGTTACACCGCGGTCTTTTACAAGACATATGCTACAGAGCTGTGTGACTTCCTAGTGGCTCTCTTTAACGATATGGCGTCGTCCGGAACGTCCACAGGGACCCTGGCCGAGGCGGTGATCACGGTCCTGCCGAAACCAGGGAAGGACCCGGCGCAATGTGCTTCATTTTGCCCCATAGCCTTACTTAACATTGACGCGAAATTATACTCAGCGATCCTGGCGAGCCGCTTACAGGATTTGATGCCGGCGATCATCCACCCAGACCAGTCTGGCTTTATTAAAGGTCGCCAGACCCACGATAATACCCGTAGAGTGGTTCAGCTCATCAAAAAGGCAGACAGGTTCCGCATTCCGGCTGTGCTTGTGGGCCTGGACGCGGAGAAGGCCTTTGAACGAGTGGATTGGGGCTTTCTGTTTAATACGCTGACGGCCTTCGGCTTTTCTGACAAATTCATCACTATGGTGAAGGCGAACTTTTACAGCCCACGCTCGAGAGTAGCAGTGAATGGCCACCTGTCGGCATTCTTCCCACACTCGCGGGGCACCAGACAGGGATGTCCCCTCTCTCCCCTGCTGTTCGCGCTCAGTATTGAGCCTCTGGCGGTGGCGGTGAGGGAACATGACGGCGTGAAAGGCATCCCGTTCACGGGAGAGCAACACAAAATTTCGCTCTTCGCGGACGACATCCTGTTCTCGGTAGCGGATCCGGCTGGTTCCCTGCCTTGCATTAGGGAGATTTTACTTGAATTTGAGGATGTGGCGGGATTTAAAGTGAACTATGGCAAGTCTTATATTTTGAATTTGACTCTCTCACAATCTGACGTGGCCCATGTGCGGGCGTTGACACCATTGGCGTGGGCAACTGGTTCGATTGTTTATCTGGGAGTCCACCTGACTCCGACGGTGGGTAAATTGTTCGCGGCCAACTTCCCGCCCCTCCTGGCGAAGACTCGGGCCGAATTGGAGAGGTGGAAACCTAAATTCCTGTCCTGGCTAGGTAGGATACATGCGATCAAAATGGTCCTTCTCCCCAAATATTTGTACCCATTCCAGGCCCTGCCTATTCCGCTGGATAGCGCCTACTTCCGACAGCTCAAAACGCAGATACTGCGATTTGTCTGGCAAGGGAGCCGAGCATGTCTGTCCTTCACAGTCTTGCGCCGGCCTCGGTCGGACGGGGGGGTCGGTATGCCGGACCTGCATCTATATTATAAGGCTGCCCAATTGAGGGTCATGGTGGAATGGTTGCAGCAGCTATCAGAAAAACATTGGCTGCATATGGATCGGAGTGTGGCTGGTCGGTCCATTTGGGATTTGGCCTGGAAACCGAAGAGGGACCGCCCCTTGAATGCCTACATCAGTTCCCCAACGGGTACCACGCTGAAGGTCTGGGACACCTTGGCTACTGATGAGCGGTGGACAACTTTCCCGTCTCCGTTCACGCACTTACATTTCAATCCGGCCTTTCCACCGGCACTTGCCGAGGGGCCCTTTGACGCATGGAGGAAGGGTGGGTGTAGGGCACTCACTCACCTGTTTCATGGCTCTGACCCTTTGACCTTTGCTAACTGTATGCGGGACTACCAGGTGCCGCGGACTGATAGGTATCGGCATGTCCAATTGCTACATTGGGCCACGTCGCCAGGTGTGCTGGAGGCAGCTACGACTCCTCCCTCGAAGTTTGAGGCTTTTTTGCTGCGAACGTCTACCATGAAGGGAGCCATCTCCTTCCTATATCAATTACTGCTTCAATCTGAACAATCACCTAGGCCACGCTATATGGAGCAATGGGAGGAGATGGTGGGAAGGGATGTAACCGACGCCGAATGGTCAGCGCTTTGGAGGGATATGAACCAATTTAACCACTCGGTCCACTTACGGGAGGCTCACTTGAAGACTCTCACGCAATGGTATATGTGTCCGACTAGGCTCCACCGTATCTATCCGGCTACCTCGGATAAGTGCTGGAGGGGATGTGGACTTCTGGGGGACTTCCGCCACATTTGGTGGGACTGCCCGGTGATTAGGCCTTACTGGGACGAAATTCTCTCCCATATCAAAGATATCCTTCAATATCCTATAGAGGACTCTATGGCCTTTGCGCTGTTGGGTCTGCGAGACCCCGGTCTTGAACACCAGACGCGATCGGATAAAAAGATTCTGTGGTTGTGCTTGGGGGCAGCCAAACTCACATTGGCGGCGGCATGGAAACGGAAGGAGGCACCAGCGATATCCCTTTGACACGCAAGACTCTGGAGGCTTTTGAGCCTAGAAAGAATGGCGGACATCTTCCTCTGTAATTACAAGAATTTTGCGCACATGTGGGGTCCCTTGGTAACCTTCCTGTCTAAAGGCTTGCCTTCGGCTGTTTGCCCAGCATCATTGAGATCTCTTCACCTCTTCCAAATTTAGTGTGGCTGTTGAATGAATGTGGTAAGTGTGTGTCACCGTCATGGGGGGGGGGGGGAGGGGCAGGGCAGTTGCATTTTTTCTTTCTTTTCCCTCATTGCAACCGAGGTGCTTATTCTCGCCGGTTGGTGCATTTACATGGTTTTCTATGGCTTGAAGACCTGATTGTTGTGGGACATTTTGATTTCACAAGGCTCAGCACCGATGATGCTTTCTCTTATTGCTTTCTTTTTGCAGGTTCCTGGACTGATTGGCTTGATCTTTTTTCTCTGCAATGTAGCATCACCACCGTTTTAATTTGATTTCTTCCCCCTGTGTGGGGACATGTGCGGCACCTCGGTGCTACTTCCCTGTGTCTTACCTTTTTGTTGTATGCAAAATAAAAATTTTACCAAAAAAAATAAATAAGGAGTTACCTAAAGCTGTATTTTCAGCACTTGTCTGTGCAGATTTTGAACAGCAAATATAAATCGAAAGAACTTTTAATTGTTTGCTAGAGCTGCATGAATGATCCATGACTGATAATAAAAGGGAACAAAGGCAGAAAAGTCACATTACAAATGAATACATACTTGTTATTCATAACCATATTTAGCAATGTGCAGGCAGTTTAAACAACACATGGCTGGCTTGCATTTTGCGCGCCTGCCTGTGCAATTTTAAAAGAAACTTTCAGGGACGTTTTAAGGATTTTGGGGCCTGTGGGCCAAATGTATTTTCGGGGTCCCTGTTCGGACCAGCTTTGATTTTTTTTGATCCAGTCTCATTTCTTTCATGCCTTCTTTGGTCAAATACTAAATGTGTGTACATAGCATATTCAGGGATAGTGATGTGTGTTTTTAGTATGTAACGCAACAGCAGTTCAATAATATTACTGCAAATAATCTGTCACACCCTTCCATTTCTCATATGTGAGGTCATGTATTGATCTAAAATAAACTTTTTACATGGATGTTGCATGATGCATAAACATTTTGTCTGCAAAATGTATGTAATGGACTCCTACACATTAAAAGTGAATGATAGAAACACGCTATTTACAACATACAGCAGTAGCCACCTAAACAAATGTGGGCAACAGCAAGGATGTATGTATTTATTTATTTGATTGTTTGTTCTCACAATTTAAGAAATGATTGCTCTGCCTCTTATTTCCTAGTTCTGGCAGTTATTTTGGGATTTTGATATCCAGGAATGCACTTTTAACCGAAACTACCAATTTGCAAATATTTGACGTTCTCTTCCATCCAATACAGGTGTTCACATTCCTTTTCGAATGTATATCTTGACTTTTGGGGATATGTACGGCTTTTTAAAATTTATCTTACATGAGCGTAGCTTCCAGTGGTGTAGCAGTTGCATTGGTCTCTGAACCTGTGTTAAATCTGCTGGTTACTGCACCTCAATTCTACCTTTTGTTAGCTACCCAGCTAATATCACATGCCTATTTCTGTTGCTTGCAATTGTGTCCATGGAGCACTTGCTGTGCCTCTGTTATCTAACTCTCCCAAGAGGGGGTTAATTTAGAGCTGAAATGCTTCAGCTGCAGTGGGAGACAAGGAGTCTCCTCTGCTAAAACCCGAAAGCTTGTCTGTTTGTTTGCTTGCGGTTTTAGCAGAGGAGACTCCTTGCCTCCCACTGCAGCTGAGCATGTCAGCTCTATGAATTAACCCCTTCTGGGAGAGTTAAGTAGACAAAAGAAAGGGCACATAGTGCCCCATCGATTTCCCCTCCCTCCCCCCTCCAACCATACCGGAGTTCTCCACGAAGAGTTGCGATGGACGCAGGGAACAAAGGGATTGGAGAGGAGTGGCGCCCCCACTGGGATGGTGTCGCGCCCCCCCAAGGGGGTGCGCCCCACAGTTTGAAGAACTCTGAGTTAGAGGGTGGATTTGGAGGATGGATTTGGGTTTGGAGGATGTATTTGGAGGGTGGATTTGGAAGGTGGATTTGGAGGGTGGATTAGGAGGATGGATTTGGAGGGTGGATTAGGAGGGTGGATTTGGAGCGTGGATTTGGAGCGTGGATTTGGAGCGTGGATTTGGAGCGTGGATTTGGAGGGTGGATTTGGAGCGTGGATTTGGATTTGGAGGATGGATTTGGAGGGTGGATTTGGAGGTTGGAGGTTGGAGTTGGGTTTGGAGGATGTATTTGGAGGGTGGATTTGGAGGGTGGATTTGGAGGGTGGATTAGGAGGATAGATTTGGAGGGTGGAGTTATAGGGTGGCTTTGGAGGGTGGTTTTGGAGGGTGGTTTTGGAGGATGGATTTGGATCGTGGATTTAGAGGATGGATTTGTAGGTTGGATTTGGAGGGTGGATTTGGAGGGTCAATTAGTACAGTGGATTAGGAGGGTATATTTGGATTTTGGATTTGGAGGGTCGATTTGGAGGGTGGAGTTGATTTGGAGGGTGGTTTTGGAGGGTGGAGTTAGAGGGTGGTTTTGGAGGGTGGAGTTAGAGGGTGGTTTTGGAGGGTGGAGTTAGAGGGTGATTTGGAAGGTGGATTTGGAGGGTGGAGTTGGAATTGGAGGATGGATTAGGAGGGTGGATTAGGAGGGTGGATTAGGAGGGTGGATTTGGAGGGTGGAGTTAGAGGGTGGATTTGGAGGGTGGATTTGGAGGGTGGATTTGGAGGGTGGATTTGGCGGGTGGAGTTGGATTTGGATGATTTATTTGGAGGGTGGATTTGGACGTTGGATTTGGAGGGTGGATCAGGAGGGTGGATTTGGAGGGTTGAGTTGTAAGGTGTGTGCTTGTGCCTTTGCATGATGTAGAGGGTGTTATGGTGATGGTGTGTGAGGTGTTATGAGGCTGAGGGTGTGTGAGGGTGAGTGTGTGTGAGTGTAGGTGCGTCTGTGTGATAGTATGTGAGAGTGTGAGATGGTGTGTGAGATGTAAAATGTGTATGATGGTAACATTGTTTTTGAGTGTGAAGTGTTTGTGAGCTTTGGTGATTGTGTAATGTTGGTGGAGTTTGTCAAGCTGAGCATTTTTTGATTGTGTTGTTGATTGTGGGGTTGTAAGAGGCTGAGTGTGTGACGTGTGATGTTGAGGATGTGAGGGGGTGTGAGTGTGAGGGTGTTGTGCATGTGGGTGTGAGCTTGTGTGTGTGTGTGTGTGTGAGTGTATGTTTAGTAATGTTTCATTTTTAAAAATTAATACATTTTGGTTGTGTGTTTTGACTACGGACAGTGTCATAGTATGTGAATAAGTCCCTTTTCCCTTTTGTTCACTAGTGTTTTTTTTTCCTCCAAAATGGCAGACGCGATCCTGTCCCCTAATGCTACCTACGTTTTGTAGGTTAGCAGTCTAGTCTTTTTTTGTTTTTCACCTTTTGTTTTGATTGACGTTTATTTCCTCCAATCGCATTGCTATGTTGTGTTACGTAGCGTTGCAATTGCTGTTCGTCATTAGGGAAATTCCCAGATTCCCATGACCGGCGTTTGTGGAAGGCGTGTCGTGTTGCCTGTGTTGTTGCTGCGTCGTTTGATAGGTAAGGTGTAAATTTTGTATTTTTTTTTTTGGGGTATGTAGTCTTTCTCCTGTAGATATATTTTGTGCGTTTATTTTTCTTTTGTAATGTTTTTTTACGTTTGCTTATACCGATTGTACTCGCCGTGCGTATGTACTTAATGTATACCTGTCTAATGTTTATAATATAATATTTAATATGTATTTGTGATGTATTTTTATTAATATGGTCCAATGTTTTTATTTTATTAGATGTACTCTTGCCACATGTTGTTATACTGTTTTTTGACAATTATTTTGTTTGATGGTACGGTTTTATATTATTCACTGTGTATTTCTGTTGCTTTAATCTTTTTTCTCCTGTTTCTGCTTGTTGTTTCATACGTATACTTTGTGATTTAATCTCATCCTTAATTATTAATAGTCATTGTAAGGGTTTCGAGAACCTAATGTATTTTTTGTTTTTAAACATAAATTTTGATGCGTATGAGCTTAAACTCCATATTTGTCTCTTGTGAATTTTTTGATTTTGGAGGCCTGGTAATTGTCGCTCATTTTGCGTTGTGTTTGAGCTAAATACACATTTTTAGGTCTCGAATAATTGCAGTTAGGCAGTGAAGTCTTTTGCCCTTTTGATGACGCACTTGTTTAGACTTTCTTTCTTTTGGGGATAAATTCCGCTAGTGTTTTATGCATATTTGTTTGGTGAAATATTGGATGTACTATATCGCCTAATTATATAGGTTTTATTGTTCAACTGCTCTATGCTGTGATTCCGTGTTTCTTACAAGGCTAGGCTTTCCTTCAAATTGTTCTATTAATCTCTGTGTATTTGTATTGTTCTTCATTTGGTTTGTAGGTATTGAGTTGTTGTTCCAAATGTATTTTTTTAGATTTCCTCTCTGTATCATAATTTAGTAATCGGTTCACTGTTTTTGCGATGAGTTTTTTTTTCTTTTGAGAAGACATACATGTGTGTAATTGGATGTTTTTTATTCGTACTCATGACTTTTAACTCTTTTTTGCAGCTTGTGAGCTTGTGTGTCTGTGTGTATATTTTGTATAGTCTTATTTTATTTCTATTTTTCTCTTTGTGTGTTTTGTGTATGTGTGTGTGTGTTTTTTGCAAGGTGATAATAAATCAGTTTTGTGTGTGTGTGTGTGTAGTATATGTGTATATTTTTTTGAAGTATGTGAAAATGGCGCCTCTGTTAATGTCCCCTAACGCTATTCACGTTTTTTTATGTAGCGGTGTAGTCTTTTTTTGTATATTATGTATTTTGTTTTGATTGACGTACTTCCCCGCCAATTCGATTGCTACGTTGTGTGACGTAGTGTCGTAATTGGTGCGCGTCAATCCGGAACTTTCTAGATTGTCAATCGCGTTTTTTCGGAAGGCGTACAGTGTTTGCGGTCTGTTCCCTACGTCATGTGACAGGTAAGGTTTTTTTTCCCCTTAAATATTTTTTGTTTACTTTTGTATTTGTGTACTACTTGTTTTTGTTTTGGTAGTTTGTTGTTTTGTATGCTCAAAAAGTATTCCTTCGTTATAGTTTTTTGAAACCGCCTGCGTATGTACGCAATGTATTATTTGCTAAAGTACATAATATTTGTTATTTATTTATTGCGAATTATGTTTGAGAATGTTTTTAAATTTCTTTTTTGTTATCTCTAATATTTAGACATGTTGCATAATTTCTTTAATTATATGTATATATTGAAATTTTTGGCCCGCTTTTTCATTTATTATTTAAATGCAATGTGTCATTGTATGTGCCGTACTAAATCGCTATGATTGTGTTGTTGTTGTAAATTGCTATTTCCATGTTTCAAAGCTGTTCTAACTATATTTGTAGTGCGTATAATGGTTTTGAAAAGTGTTTATTTGGGGGTTATTATAAGAGACATCTTTTTAAGCGTATGCCAGACATTGCTATGCTGGACCCCACACTCCATCTCTCTGGTATTTATAAATTTCTTTTGTTTGAGCGATTTTTAAATGTTGCTGCTTAGCAGTGTATCTGGCTGATATACACACAGTTTTGTCTTTAACTATTTGACGTTCTGTAGTTTATTTTAAAATTCATGTTAATTTGCTGCTTTTTTTTGCGAAATGTGTGGCTTAACTTGCATTGAAACAGATTTCTCATCATGTGTTTGAATTGTCACTGTTTTTCTGCGCAACACTACTATGTGCATGTATGCACAGATCAGTGTTGTTATTTGTGCTGTTGGCTGGTAGTGTGTTGTCTGCTCGGCTGTTGGCTAATATTGTGGTGTGTGCTATGGGGGTGTGTGCTAGGGTTGTGTTGTTTCTAGTCTTGTTAGCTATGGTGTTGGGTCCTATGTTGATTGTGTCTATTTTGTTGGCGGCTATTGGTGTTTTGTCTAGTGTGTTTGTGTGTGTGAGGGAGTGTGAATGTGTGTGAGGGTGTGTGTGTGTGATCAAAGGGGTGTGTGTGTGAGGGTGTGTGTGTGTGTGAGCGAGGGGGTGAGTGTGTGAGCGAGGGTGTGTGTGTGTGAGTGAGGGTGGGTGTGTGTTAGCGAGGTGATGTGTGTGTGAGAGTAGGAGTGTGTTTGTGTTTTTTTGAGCTAGAGAGAGAGAGAGAGAGGTGTTGAGGTAGAGAGACGTATAGAGAGAGGTGGCGAGGGATATGTCGAGAGATTGCGAGAGATGTTGTGAATGAGAGAGATTGAGAGACAGAGGTTGTGTTGTATAGAGATATATAGATATATAGAGAGAGAGAGTGTGAGTTCTAAAAATCTTGAGGTATTTTTTTTAGAGACTTATAGATTGTTTTGGAGGGAGAGCGATAGTGATGTATGGAGGGTGAGCAAGGGTGAGGTATGGAGGGTGAGCAAGAGTGATTTATTGCGGTTGAGTGAGACTGATGTATGGACTGAGAGCAAGAGTGCGGTTTGTAGTGTGTGCATGAGAGAGTTGGCTATTTATATTGGAGTTATGGAGGGATAGAGTGAGCTCTGGTGGGTGAGTGATAGTGATGTATGGTTGGAGTGAGAGAGTGATGTATGGAGTGTGATCAAGAGTGAGGTTTGTAGTGTGTGCATGAGAGAGTTGGTTATTTATAGTGTGGGATTTGGCAACGGAGAGAGAGTGAGGTGGCAACTGAGAGAGAGTGATGTGTTAATTGAGAGAGTGTGTTTGCGAGTGTGTTGCAAGAGTGTGTGTGCGAGTGTGTATGCGCGACCGTGTGCGCAACAGTGTGTGTGCGTGACAGTGTGTGTGCGAAGGTGTATGTGTGAGAGTGTATGTGTGAGAGAGTTGCTGTGTGTGTGAGTGAGTTGGTGGGTGTGTGTGTGTGAGAGGAGGAGTGTGTGTGTGTGAGGGAGAGAGAGAGAGAGGTGTTGAGCTATAGATACTTTTGGGAGCTAGAGAGGTGTTGAGTTAGAGAGATGTAGAGAGAGAGAGGTGGTGAGTTATAGAGATGTAGAGAGAGATAGAGGTGGTGAATGATAGAGATGTAGAGAGAGATAGAGGTGGTGATTGATAGAGATTGAGAGACAAAGGTTGTGTGGTATATAACTAGAGAGCGATAGAGTGACATTTTTTGAGTTATGTATGTAATGAGAAAAATAGAGTGTTATGGAGTTAGAGAGATAGAGTGAGGTATGTAGGGGGATCAAGAGTGAGGTATGTAGGGTGAGCATGAGTGAGGTATGGAGGGAGAGCTAGAGTGAGGAATGGAGTTAGAGCAAGAGTGAGGTATGTAGTGGGCACGTGAGTGAGTTTCCAATTTCGAGTGAGTGACTTTGCGACTGAGAGATATTGAGGTGGTTATTGAGAGAGAGTGAGTTGGTGATTGAGATAGAAAGAGAGTGAGTAATGTGGTGACTAAGAGACATAGAAAGTGAGGTGGTGATGGACATAGTGAAAGTGTGGTGTTGATGGAGAGAGAGTGATGTATGGAGGGAGAGAGAGAGTGATGTATGGAGTGAGAAAGTGATTGATGTTTGGAGTGAGAGAGTGAGGTATGGATGGGGTGAGATACTGATGGATGGAGTGAGAGATAGAGTGAGGTACTGAGAGAGAGAGAGAGTGGTATGTAGGGCGATAGTGATTGAGGTATTGTAGGGAGAGAGAGTGATGTATGGAGTTATAGACACAGTGAATAATGTTGAGAGTGATTGTGATAGAGTCTGTGTGAGAGTTAGTGTGATACTGAGGGTGTATGAGATAAGGATATATATATTTATATTTTTATTGTGAGTTATTTTGCTAGTGATTGAGTTTGATTCCAAGCTGGAGAGTGATGTTACGAGTTCTTGAGGTATAGTGATGTTGGTAGTGATGGAGAGTGTTGTTTATAGAGAATTTTGTTCATTCCAAACCATATGACCAAACGTATTTTTATTTTCAAACCAAACCTTTATTAATATAAAAAACACTGCGATAATTATTTGCCTTTGTACCAAAGTGAAACATGTCAACAGTAACGTATCATCTCTTATGCTATTTCTTCTTCTGTTTTCTCTTTAACAATTGTAATTATTTTCCCATTGCAAAAAACCACTTCACATGTTTGTGGCAAATAATGGATAAGTGCTTCTCCAATGTCGTTCACCTCTTCATCCAGCATAAACCATTCTATGAGTAGATGATTTTGTATGTCCATTGACTGAAAAGTGTCAGTGTTTGCAACTTGTGTCGTTATTGTACTGTAGTCTCCTTCTGGTGTTTTCAACTCCATATATTTCCACGTCAATTATTTCCTGTGGTGCTACTGTTACCTGTTGTTCAAAAATTGACATAATCAAAACATTAGAATTTTCTTTTGTAGGATTATAAGCGTTTTTAATCTACAGTGTGATGGTGTGTGTGAGAGTGTGTGTGTGAGAGTGTGTGTGAGGGTGTGTGTGCGTGTGTGTGTGTGTGTGTGTGTGTGAGAGTGAGATTGTGTGTGTGGTTGTGAGTGTGTGCGTGTGTGTATGTGTGTGTGTGAGTGTATGTGTGTGTTTGTGTGAGGTGTTGTGTGTGTTTGTGAGGTGTTGTGTGTGTTTGTGTGAGGTGTTGTGTGTGTGAGGGTGTGTGTGTGTGTGAGGGCGTGTTTGTGTGTGTGTGAGGGTGTTTATGAGGGAGATAGAGTGCGAGAGAGAGAGGTGGGGGGAGAGAGAGAGAGAGAGGTGGGGGGAGAGAGAGAGAGGTGGTGAGTGAGATAGAGAGAGAGAGAGAGTTGGTGACAGAGAGATGTAGAGAGAGAGAGACAGAGAGAGAGAGAGATGGTGGGTGAGAGAGAGGTGTTGAGGGAGAGAGTGAGATATAGATAGAGAGGTGGTGTGGGAGAGAGAGACATAGAGAGAGAGAGAGAGAAGTTGTGAGGGAGAGCGAGAGAGAGAGAGAACTTGTGAGGGAGAGAGCGAGAGAGAGAGGTGGTGATGGTGAGAGAGAGAGCTTGAGAGAGCGGGGATGAGTGAGAGAGATGTTGAGAGAGAGAGAGAAAAGTGGTGTGTGAGAGATGTATAGAGAGAGAGAGGTGGTATGGGAGAGAGATGTAGAGTGAGAGAGGTGTTAAGGGACATAGATGTGGAGAGAGTGTGAGAGAGAGTTTGTGAGGGAGGGAGATGTAGAGAGAGAGAGTGGTGTTGATTGAGAGAGATTGAGCATGAGTGGTGGTGTGGTAGAGCAATAGAGAGAGATATAGTGAGAGAAATATATATATATATAGATATAGAGAGAGATATTGAAAAACTTAGAGGTATGTAGATGATAGAGAAAATTAGGGAGTTTTTGAGGGCGAGAGATAGAGTGATGTATGAAGGGTGAGGGAGAGAGTGAGATATAGAGAGAGAGGTGGTGTGGGAGAGAGAGAGATAGAGAGAGAGATATGTTGTTAGGGAGAGAGAGAGAGAGAGAGAGAGAGAGAGAGGTGGTGATGGTGATAGAGAGAGCTTGAGAGAGCAGGGATGAGTGAGAGAGATGTAGAGTGAGAGAGATGTTGTGAGTGAGAGAGATGTAGAGAGAGAAAGAGGTAGTGAGGGAGAGAGATGTAGAGAGATAGAGGGAGTTGGTGAGGGAGAGAGATGTAGAGAGTGAGAGAGTGGTGTTGAGTGAGAGAGATTAAGCATGAGCGGTAGTGTGGTAGAGCGATAGAGAGATATAGTGAGAGAAATATATATAGAGATAGATATAGAGAGAGATATTGAAAAATCTAGAGGTATGTAGATGATAGAGCAAAATAGGGATTTTTTGAGGGTGAGAGATAGAGTGATGTATGGAGGGTGAGCATGAGTCAGGTATGGAGGATGAGCATGAGTCAGGTATGGAGGATGAGCATGAGTCAGGTATGGATGATGAGCACAAGTGAGGTTTTGGAGTGTGAGCAAGAGTGAGGTATGGAGGTTGAGCGATACTGAGGTATCGAGGTAGAAGAAGATTGAGGTATGTAGGGAGAGCAAGAGTGAGTTGTGGATTTTGAGTGAGTGATGTTGCGATTGATAGTGAGAGAGGTGTTGTTTGAGACAGTGATTTGGTGAGTGAGAGAGAGGTGGTGAGTGAGAGAGAGGTGGTGAGTGTGAGAGACAGTGGTAGTGTTTGTAAGAGAGGTATGGTGTGTTCAATCGAGTGATGTATGGAGTGTGTGATAGAGTGATGTATGAAGTGTGTGATAGAGAGGTGTTGAGGGAGGTGTTGAGGGAGATATAGAGAGAGATATATAGAGAGAGTGAGGTATGGAGGGAGCGAGTGCGTGAGGTATGGAGGGAGGGAGATGGGCGACAGCTTAATGTATGTATGTACTTAAATACTTACTTGAATTTTGCTGTGCCTTGTAGTATTTAATATTTTCTGTGCATTAAATTCATGTACTGTGCCATGAGTTAACGTAGCATAATCTCCAGTCTTTATCTGAAATAGAGTTGCTTCTCTCCACAGTGTCACTTTTATTTCATCCGTGGCATCTTTTAAAGTTATTGATTTGAGTGCAGTTTGTTGTCCGTTGATGAACACATTTTTACTTTCCTCTTCCTAAAATTGAAAGAAAGTTGTTATTTTTTGCGATTAACACAGAGTGATAGAGAAATATATTGTGTTGTGTAAAAAGAGAGAGCGGATGCTGAGCAAGTGAATTAAATTATTGTTCCATGTGAAATTAAGGTGTGTAGGTAGAAAAACAGAAAGTATCCTCTCTCTTTAGCTATCACAGTGTTTTTGTTTTTAGAGAGCTAGAGCTGAGACTTTGTTGTTTACTATTTGATAGACTGTATAGAATGATGTTTTAGATTTTGAATGAGGTGTTGATTGATAGAGGTGAGTATAGAGTGTCACAGCTAAGGAGATATCTAGATTTGCATTTAACTTGCCTTTTAAAGTGTATAGTGAGATAGCGTTATGTACGTTTGGAGACAGATGTTTAGAGGTGGTGTTCTTTTTAGACTGTGATTGAGCAAAGTGTTGATAGAGAGTGTGTTATTTTTGTTTATTTAGAGTTATAGTATATAGAGGTATGTATAGAGAGTGCTCCTGATGTGTGTAGATCTAGCAAGAGAGTGATATGTGAATATATCTTACTATTCAGATTGTTGTGTGTTGAGTTTTTCCTAAGATTTGAAAGAGATAGAGAGGTATATGTGTGTGTCTAGAAAGAGAGACAGAGCTGTGTTCTGAGACCTAGAGATTTGTTTACAGCGAGATCAAATGGAAGAGTTGTGTCTATAGAAGGAGTGTTATATTTTGCAAGCTTGATTTGTTATTGAGATGTTTTGAGTGAAATTGAGATTTGTTTATAGATAGTTAATAAGAAATAGGCCTTTATAGATATTGAGTGTTCTGGATAGAGAGACAGAGTGTTTAGTGATATGTGTTGCAAGCTGTAGAGCTTTGTTTACAGAAAGCTAATTATAGAGAAACGTGAGTTGACATGGTGTGTTAGAGAGAGATAGACAGATTATTTAGTTGTTACTTACTTCAGCAATGGATCCGCAAACTGTCATAAGAGTTTTTAAAGTTGCATGCTTGATTTCCCTAATTGGTGAAGCTGGTGGTGCAGGCGGTTGTAAAATGTTTTCAGCTTCTTTGATTATTAACTCATTTAGTGGCATTGCTGGAAATTTTGTGACTTTGCTTTGCTTTGTAATGAGAATAGTTTTGTTTTTGATTAGAAAATTCCGAATGAGTAAACCACAGTTGTTTTTTGTTTGTTGGTATAATTCTTCTTGATCGCAAGTAGCTTTAATTGTCCCAGTTTTATCTGCTAGAGCCAAATGAAATAGTACCTTATTTTCTTGTTTTGCATTTTTGTAGTTAGTTTTTCCAGAACACTTGATGACATTGACTCATATGGGTTTCTGATAAGGTTTGTTCTCATCGGCGCTAATGTTACTGATTTCTTCAATAGACATCATCTGACATGAAAAATATGTTATAAACGATGCTAAATAGAAACCCATAAAGCTTTATGATCACTGTAATAGCATTCTAATGTACCATAGTTTTGCTTTATGTCATTAGTATATATATGATCTAAGATGGATTGGTAGTTAGTTGTGTAATTGTCTATGAGCTGTTTACATTGTAATTTTGTTTCAAAGAACCTAATTAGTTTGTTAGTGTGTGAATTTGTGCTAAATTTACATTGAAATCGCCCATAATGATACATTTGTGTGTTGGGTAAAAATAACTTATATTTGTGATGAAATCTAAAAGTGAAGTAATAACTTCATGTGGTGGTTTGTATACTATAATAAGCAGGTAATCTGTGCTATTAATATGTATTGTAAAATGTAGAATGTCTATCCCTTCATGTGTTTCATAAATAGGCAATATAAAAAGATCCTTTTTGTAGTACAGTATCATCCCATGGTTTGTGTTATATGTATGGAATTTATCAAAGATTATGTGATGATATTGTTCTACAGTAAAATCTTGCCCTGTTGCCTTTCTTGTAGTGTTGATCTCAGTTAAACAAATAATGTCCGCTCGCAACATGTTTTTATCAGCTATCATTGATGTGAAATGTTTCTGAAGTGATCGTATATTGTGTGCGATTATATTAAAATGTGCAGTGTATCTTTCTAACTGTGGGATTGATATTTCTAGTGGCATATGTGTCCTTAATCTTTGCATTTCCTCATTAACTTCTGGATGTACTATAATTTTCCCCTCATCAACATTTTGGACATATATGTTTTCAATTGATTTTGCTCTGCTTAATGCTACATAATGCAAATGATGAATTTTACTGTTATTAAAGTGTATATAAAGTGGTTCTATAGTTTCACCTTGTGTCCGATGTATAGTTAGTGCCGATGCTTGGCCTAAAGGAAATTGTTTCCGTATAATAGTTATAAATTTCCTTGTATATTGAAAATGTCTAGCTATAGCATGTATTGGTGTCCATGTATTTACAATTTGTGAATGATATAAGTGTTTATATTCCTGCTGTGTTGTTATGCCTACACTCAGATTGTCAAATGCTACCCAAACAATAAATGGTGTATTGTTAATTATTTCAACTAATTGCACTACACCAGTTGTGCCATTTGTTAACCCATCATTAACATTCACATTGCAAGTTAAATCATACCGTAGTTGTAAAGCTATGTGTAATGTATGTGCAAGTCCCATTGTTTTTGTTGGATTCCTTGGGCAATTGTTTAAGTATAGTTTTCTTAACATTTTCTGACAGATCAGAACTAACAGTATCGTTAGCTGCTGTTATGTAAACTGGATATTGCTCGCTATGTTGCTCCAAAACTTGTCTGTTAATTTCATTAACTTCTACATTAGTAGACATAATATATGGTATTGTTTTAGAAAGACTCTCATTAGGTGGTATTTCTCTTTGCTTAATTTTAAAAATATCTTCCTGTGTATGTTTCCCCTCTCGAAATCTGCTTAGTAGTTCTGCAAATTGAAGATCATCTTTTTGGCGCATAATCTTAGTTAGTTCAAATAGTTTGAAATGTTCGTGCCATAAGTTTGTACTTGAAGGGTCATACAACAGAGTAGCCTCTTGAAAAATGTATCTGTCAAAAACAGGTTTCAATTGGTAAAAGTCACCTATAGCTAAAATAGAAAATCCTCCAAACGGTTCATTAGATGATTCTATTTCTTGTAGCCTGTTATGGATAAAATTGAACATATTTTGACCGACCATTGAAATTTAATCTATAATAACTACTTTTACATGCATCATTTCAATTTGAAGAGCAGTTCTATGTTCACAAGTTAGTGGTTTATAATTTAACATTTGTGACACAGGTATTTTAAAAGTACTGTGCAGTATTTTCCCATTAATATTATTTGCTGCTTTGCCTGTTGGAGCTGTAAGTGAAATATAAATATTATCAGGATTTTCACCTGCCTTTGTGTTAGAATAGCGTAGTAATGTTTGATATAGTGCAGTTATTAGAAAGCTTTTGCCACCACCAGCCCCTCCTGTGCAAAAAGTATAGCATGGAGTGCTTTTAGTTTTTAACCAATGCAAATGATGGTAAACAAAATGTAGTTGTTCCTCAGTTACATTTTGCATAATATTCTGGTATTTATCATCAGGCAAAATTGAGTTAGTTAAACTTTGTTCTTCAGTGATTGTTCTAATTCCTAAATCTAATGACAAATCATATAGATGTTGTTGTTCCTTATTGTTCCCTTCAGCGCATATAGTTTCTGACGGTATTAAAAAAGGTGATAGGGGAAGTGATATTAGAATTTCATTACTGTGTTCATTAGTAACGTTTGTAATCTCCCCGTGATGGTTATAAATGTTAACTTGTGCATCAACAAAGTTTTTAACTTCTAGATACCCATCATAGTAAGTATTCTTGTTTAAGATTATTTTATGTTCTTCCCTCCATGGATAGTGCAGTATTAATATTTCTCTATAATAATCTTCAGGTTCATTATTTTTGTTAAATCTGCAGAAGCGTATTATTTTGCACCGTGTGCGCTTACTTAAAGCATAATTGTTTGTGCTATCTGTATTTTCTCCCTCTTCTTCAGTACGTTCTATTTCTATTTCTTCCTCATCAGAGCTGTAAAAGTTTGTTTCTGCAAGTAAGTTTTCACAATCTTTTATTTCTCTGTTATAATTCTTTTTCTTGAGATAGCTAAAATTTGCTGCATAATCTGCTAAAGTACATGTCTCTAATGCTTTTGGCCTCTTGCAGTATTTAACAATAATATTTTCACATTGAATGTTAGTAGAAGTATCTGGCAAAGCCTTAATAGTTTCCATACCGCTCATTAAATAAGTTCTTTTTTCAGGACGGCTAGTATTAATAAATACAAATGACCGTGAACTTTTCCTTAATGGAATTAGAAGAATGAGATATGCAGATTCTTGAGCCCTAATTTCTGTACAGTGGAGGAATTTGTTTCCTATGTGTTTAAGTTGGTCTTTGGCATTACAATTGCTTTTAATCTCTTTAGCAGCTTGTGCAATAAGTTTGCTAATTCCTCTTTGTGATTTACTGATATAGGACATAATGTAGACAGCACAAGCATAAGCATCTAGTATGAACTGCAAGTCTAGGTTTGCTCGCCAAGCTTTTAAAATAGTAGTATTATAGTTATTATTAAAGCATTCCCCTGGTGTTCTTTTCAAAATAATTGTTGGTTTTTCTAGCGTAGTTTGTATAGAAGCAATATATTCTTTATTATCCATCTTAATTACGTCTAAGAATTCTCCAAATGTAAGTGTATTAAAGGTAGTAGTATTCATCGCTTCATGGTTAAGTTTTGTATTCTCTTTCCATTGCTTATCTGTGCTCTCAAGTGTTAATGGCTCTAGTATGAGAGTATTTGACATTGGATATTTTGGATATTGATATTTGCATGTTCTTTTATTTTTACGTCTGCAATTTTTAGTGTGGCCATGCCTTTGTAGAGTTATTAAAGGCTGTAAAAGTGTTTCATCTGACTTATTACATGTGATATATTTGTCAATAAAGCTATTGACTTCCTCTACTGGTGATACACCATATAGGGGTGCATTTTTTATCCATAGTAATGCATGTATATGTGGAGAACCTCTCTGTTGAAATTCGACTCTGTAGAAGTAGTCTACGATTTCCCCAATGGGATTTGTTCCGTGCATTAAAACACAATTAAACAATTTTCTAACTTGATAGTCGAACTGCCTTGCACATGTAATAGGATCCTGTTGTATTAATTAACATTTTGTTTCCCATGACATGTTTTGGAATTCTTCCTCTGTGCATTCATTTAAATTTTGAACTCGCAATAGTATATTTATTAAATGGTGCCATTTTGTTTCGGCAGCAGATAAAGTCAGAAAAAAAGTTGGTATTTCAAGTTGTCTTATCATAGCAAACAGATCTTTTTTGCAACTTTCCCAATATGTAGGGGAACTCCGTATAGTTTTTAAGACTTTGTAACCTTCATTATACTGGAATACATTTTCAATATTATATTTTATGTCTTTTGCAGTAATACTTTTCCCATCGGTAAAATTTTTCCTTATTGAAATGTTAATTTTACCTTGGATTTGCTTAATATGTACTTTTTAAGTTTAAAGAACACATTAGTAATAGATTTAGCTACTCTTCGATCATGACTTCTTAATTCCCATTGACAAATAGTACTATAATGTACCGGTATGTGTCTTTCCTTATTGTTTGGCCTTCATTACCCACAAAAAATTGTTGAAAAAGCCAAAAACTCTGAATCTTTGTCTTCATATAAACATCTTGGCGTGTTATGTTCAGCTGGAGCTAAACTTAACACATCTACAGTATTAGTGGTAATAGTTTCATTTGTTAACATAGTATCTAAATGTCCTGCTTCCATGTTGTCTGAAGTATCGGAAGAATTGTTTGTCTCTGATGTATCATTATGAATGTCTATTTCTTGAGGTATATACTCCAAGTCGGGGTTAATAGTCACCCCATATTCATTAAACATGACACTATTGGTTGCTAGCCATATAGCTGCCTTTTTAACAGTATTTGGTCTAATATTTTCATAATGTGTGTGTGATTTGTAAACTAATTTCCTTTTTAATTTCACTGGAATTGTCATGGCATCATTAATTTGCCTTGATAAAATGGTAACAGTTGCCATAACATCTGCAGGTACATTAATCAAAGAACCATTTTAAAGATTTCTGAAATCCGCGTGGTAAAGTCCGAATTTGTAGAAATGGTATCCTAGGCGAATCTAATCGTTCTCCTGAATTATGCAAGTGTAATTCTATTGGTACATTTGGAAACCCCATGCCATTTACAACTGAACATGGTGGTATTTTATCTTTTTTTATGTAAGGATAGCAAGTCATACAAATAAATTTTGTTTACTTGTTACTAATGTCACAACTTTTAAAAATTGCAGTCTTGCAAACAGTGCGTGTATTTCTTAACGTCTGCTTATGCCACAACTGATTGCAAAGAATACAAACGTACTCTGGTCCATGCAATATTTCCCGATGGAATTTACTAATTATTTGATGCATTTGTTTACTCGCTTTACGGATTTGCACCTGAGTTAAGCTCAATCTTTCTATGTTAGGTTCAACACATCTTTTTTTATGGTGCCAAAGTCTTTCAGTGGAGCATTTGAAGTTTTTCTTTTTTTTACACTTGTTGCAGATATGCTCAAGTTATCTGTGTTTATTGGAGACTGTTTATTTAGAACTACTTGTTGCTGCAAACTGAGCTTCATTAATGGTATTGCTATTACTCCCCTCACTTTGAATTCCTAAAGCGTCAGAAGGAATAAATCTTGGATTAAAACTAGTATTTAGAGTCACTTCAGTAGTATGTACAAACAGGTTTTTTACTCGAGTTAAATGACTGTTTTTCTTGTGAACTCTAAGTGCTTTTTCTAAGGATTGTTTATTGATGTTCTTTATATCTATTGGTGTTAATTCAAATGGTACACATTGCTGAGACTGATTTGTAAATTTCTGTGCTAGTTTGACAACATATTCCATAAGTCCTTCAAAAGTTTTTATTTCAAGCGTAACACATGTTCCATTTGAATGCGGCATGCCTTCATTGTCCCTGCTATGTGAATCAAATACAAATTATGTTTGCATATGTTTAAAAATAGAAACAACATATACACTCATACAAAGTAGTAGGCCACAGTGCTTATTAAGAGTTACATTTAATGCTGTGGTAAAATCGGGATAGTCTTTATCAAAACGTTTAAGGACATCACCATAATAAGGGTTTCGTAGCGTAAGCGAATATATCTGTTGATTCTGCTCTATATATTTTGGCAAATCATCTGGATGCTTAAGTGTTTCTTTGTTAATGGAATGCATTTCTATATATAAAGCATCCCCAAGGTCCATAATGTAATGGAGATCATTTGAGTTCCATGTATTTACTGGTTTGCATAAATTATGCAAAACAGCAAAAGTACTATTTGGTAAGCATTGCTTCCCTTGTGAATTGCTATTACATCTTGGATTCCCTTGATGGTAACTTGCTTTCAAGCATCTATGCTTGTTATATGTCTTTATATGAAAAGGATGCTGTAAATTAACTTTTTGGTCCGCCTGTTTAGAATCTTGAGTTGTGAAATATGTATAAAGAAAGTACTTTCTACAATTACTTGTGTGCCAAGTAATAACAATTTATGTTACCTTATCTTGGTGACGATTTGAGTCCGTCCGAAGTATCTGAATGGAGTGAAAATTTTTTTTTTATTTGGCGTAAAAAAATTGCAATTATTAATATAAATGCACTTGTGTAAATGCAATTGTATGTTAACAATTTTGTATAGTGATGAACAGTAATGGTATTTTAGTTAGAGTGTGATATGGTGAGAGGGCGTTATGGGGAGAGGGCGTTATGGGGAGAGGGCGTTATGGGGAGAGGGTGTGATGGGTAGAGGGTTTGATGGGGAGAGATGGAGAGAGGGTGTGATGGAGAGAGATGGAGATAGAGAGAGAGATTTAGAGAGAGATAGAAAAAATAGAGATAGATAGAGAAATAGAGCGAGAGATAGAGAACTAGAGATGGAGAGAGAGATAGAGAGATAGATATAGAGATAGAGAGAGAGAGAGAGTGAGAGATAGAGAGAGAGAAAGGGAAAGATAGATATATATCGAGAGATTGAGAGATAGATAGTGAGAAAGAGAGAGATAGAGCGATACAGAGTGTTTTAGAGCGATAGATGGAGAGAGAGAGGTAATGTTAGATAGTGCGAGATAGATAGAGAGTGAGTGCGATAGATAGAGCTATATAGATAGAGAGTGGGAGAGATAGAGAGAACGATGTAAAGGTAGAGAGAGAGTGAGAGATAGAGAGAGAGAGTGATGCATTTGTGTTATCATAGCGCCTGCGCCTGCACGTTGAACTCATCAGCCTCGCACCAGACGGGGATGGAATGCGCTCCTGCCCGCACCCCCACAGCAATGCCAATAGCTTGTTACAAGTGTGATGCTGTGCTGAACGGGCGCACGCTCCAGGGACACTGCATTTTTAATTTTTTTTCTTATTTTACTGTTACAAAGGCAATAGGTCAAAACGTAGCAATTGCGAGACATATAGCGTTGTAATCTATTAAAAATCTATTTTTATTTTGTTATAATGTGACCTAAATTGTGCCACTGCATGTGGAAGATAGAGGCTACTCTCTGCGTAACATATTACTCCTCCCTCCAGTTTGTGCAGCAGTTATGCATGTTAAAATTTGGAGATTTCCTCCTCGGTCAAGTGTGGGCAGATTAGAAATCACACACTCTCTTGCTTCATAATGTTATAAAACTACGTAGTGCAGAATATTGTTAACTGAAATACGAATTGTTCAGGGCATTAAACTGACCCTTGCTCTTAACGGACGAAGCACTGCATGTGTTAATTTTGAAAAGTGGAGCTTTATTCATCAGTCAATCTTGGGTTGATTACAAAACACACATTCTCTCGCTTGCTAATGCTCTAAAACAACACAGAGCTGATCAGTGTTTTCAGAGCTATGTACTGCTCTGTGCATTAAACGTTGAACTTTGCTTTGAACGGAGCTCTGCATGTATAAAGGTTGTATTTAGATGTTGTGTGCTTTGCGTGGTGTTCGTCCTAAATATGCTTCAGGTCATCTCTTTCTGCACCGAAAAATGCGTGTTTCAAACATACAATGTTAATGTAATTTTAACGTAAACATTGGCAGGTACTTACAAGATATCTTGTTGTATGTCGAGCGCGACTTTAGCAAAATCCTCTTTAGACAATCTCAGAATTATCTGTGAAATAATGAATAAAACAAACGTTAATTTATCACGCCAAATAAAACAATGCCTTACGTTTCGTATGCAACTATAATGTAGTACTTTTTAATGTTAGAAAATGCGGTTGGCCTACTATTCGACATACAATGTTACGTTGCTTGTCAATGGATTTTACGACAAATCTTTGTATTTATAAGACCATAATTGTAAGAAAATGCAAAACTTATTTATTATGTTTTAACTTAGTTATTTTTGTCTAATCATTAAAGCTTATTGTTGTAAAGAAAAACAAAAAAACATTGCGTAGTATTCTTGAATCTGGTTGTAGGTAGCCGCAAACACAGCGCCGTTCCGTAGGTCACTCTTGTCTTTCAGGACAGAAAAACGGCTATGTTTAAAAGTGACCTTGCGCCAAGCTTAAATAGGGTCAAACGTTGAAAAAGTCTCCCTAGGTGTTTGAGAGTGAACAAAGGATGAAAAGTGAATTTCTTTCCCTTGCTCCGATGAGATGGTGCAATAGATAGTGTGTCTGACTTCCAAGTGTGAAATGTTGTATGCATATGTAGATGTCGTTTCACTCATGGCACGACTGTAGACTTTCCCGGGCTATTCCCTTCCCACTGATGTTGGTATTTCCTGTATGCAAACTCCGTCATTTTCACCATTATTAATAAAAAAAACGTGGAGTAATACAAAGTCTAAAGCATATTTTTGTGCAAAGAGTAACAAGATGAAAGTAAACAAAATTGTAGTTAAATAAGTCCGCCTAAAGTATCAAGAATTAAAGGAGGAGTCATGTCTAGTTTGTGCTTTCCTGGCGCCGCGAGTCAGTTTACTTGTAACACTTGTAAAAGTCCCATTGTAAAGAAGCAGCAGGGAACTGGTGCTATCGGCATGCGTGCCCCCCCAACGGGCACTTGTATTCTTCGAAGAAAATACAGTAATGTTTTCAGCGAATATCTTTAGAACCAGTTAGACAGTTGTTAATGCCTTTTTGTTTTTTAAAGCGCATTCAAGCAACTAGAATTTGTTTCGGAAAACATTCCAAAAGTTAAACTTCCATAATTAGTAACTTTGTGTTTGTTAAATTCCTTAACATACACATTTTATTAAGACAGTGTGATGTTGCAGTGAAGAAGGAGCAGTGTAGAGGTGGCAGTGTGTACAGGTAATTGTGAGTGCTCTGTGTAGAAGTGTAAGTGTGAGTGGTGTGTGTGTGAGTGGTCTGTGTGAGTGTGGCAGTGTGTGTGATTGGTGTGTGTGTTTGTTTGACAGTGTAAGTCAGTGTGCGTGGTGTGTGAGAGGGGGACAGTGTGTGTACTTTATGTGAGGCAGCAGTATGTGTTGTGTGTGAGAGGTGTTGGTGTAGTTTGTGTGAGAGTGGGGGCTATTGTGTGCAAGGGGGACAGTGTGTGTAGTTTTTTGTGAGAGTGTCGCAGTGTGTGTGGTCTGTGTAATAGGGGTCAGTGTGTGTGAGAGCGAAGAGCAGTGTGTGTGTGTTGTGCGTTTGAGTATGGAGCAGTGTGTGTAGTCTGTGTTAGAGTTGTGGGCTGTGTGTTGTGTGTGTTTTGGGAGGCTTTGTGATGTAGTGGTGTCTGTGAGTGATGTTAGTGTCCCTGAGTACTGTGTTGGTGTCTTTGAATGGTGTGGTGGGGTCCCAGAGTGATGTTGTGGTGTCCATGAGTGATGTGGTAGTGTCACTAGAGTGATGTGGTGTGGTCCCTGAGTGATGTGGTGGGGTCCCTGAGTGATGTGGTGGGGTCCCTGAGTGATGTGGTGGGGTCCCTGAGTGATATGGTAGTGTCACTTAGTGATGTGGTGTGGTCCCTGAGTGATGTGGTGGGGTCCCTGAGTGATGTGGTAGGGTCCCTGAGTGATGTGGTGGGGTCCCTGAGTGATATGGTAGTGTCACTTAGTGATGTGGTGTTGTCCCTGAGGGATGTGTGGTTGTGTCCCTCACTAAGGTGTGGTGGTGTCTATGAATGATGTGTGTTGTTGTCCATGAATGATGTGTGGTGATGTCCCTAATTGATGTGTGGTAGTGTCGCTGGTTGATTTGTGGTGGTATCCCTGAGTGGTGTGTTGGTGTACATGAGAAGTGTGGTGGTGTACATGAGTGATGTGGTGGTGTCCCCGAGTGATGTAGTGGTGTGCATGAGTGCTGTATTGGTGTCCCTGAGAGCTGTGGTAATGTTGATGAGTTCTGTGGTGGTGTCCCACAGTGCTGTAGTGTAGTCCGTCTCTGCTGTTGTGATGTCCTCGAGTGCTGTGGTGGTGTCTCTGAGTGCTGTGGTGGTGGATCCCTTAAGTGCTGCGGTGGTGTCCCTGACTGCTGTAGTGCTGTCCATAAGTAGTGTGCTGCTGCCTCCAAGTGGTGTAGTGCTGTCCCTGAGTGGTGTGGTGATGTCTCTGAGTGGTGTTGTGGTGTACATGAGTGGTGTGATGGTGCCTATAAGTGATGTGGTGGTGTTCAGTAATATTGCGCACATCAGATGTAATAATGGTGTGGAGCAGTGCTTTAGAGGCTAAAAGAAACACATTTAATCTATTTTTATCATTTGAATACTTTCTTTTTGGCAGCTGATTTTCCAGGACGTAATATGTATTGTTAGTTTTGAAGGGTATGTTAGTAAGTTGTTACTAATAATATTCAAACAGATCCTATTCACAGCATGTGCATATTTGCCAATGGCGAATTACATGTATGCATTAGTGGTGCATCAGGCGCAGTAGTGCACTGGCTCCCCGTGGCCTATCGCTGTCTGTTCAAACTTGGCTGCACTGTGTTTAAGGCCCTCAACGATCGTGCCCCGGCCTTTACTACCTCCAGCCTTCAACGCTATATCCCCTTAAGAGACCTCCGGTCTGCTTCCCACAACTTGCTGCAGATCCCAAGGTTTAAACGCAAAAAGCATGGAGGCTCGTGTTTTTCCTTTCTAGCCTCCACGTTGTGGAATTCTTTCCCCATCTCTCTTAGGCTCTGCCCTCGTTATGTTTGCTTTCGCAAACTACTCAAGACTCGCCTTTTTCAGTTAGCGTACTGAGTTTCTTTGTTGTCCTGCTTTTCCGCATATGTTTTGAGCGCCATGAAACCATTTGGTGACCGTGCGCGGTATAAACATTTTTAACATAGCATTTACCATAACAGTAGCACTCGGACTTATAGGGTCAAGCCTCCTGGCCTACAGTATTGTAAATAACGCAAATGTTTTAATGTCCCTGGGGGATGTATTTGACGGTTTTATGTTTCGCCTGGCGTCCGCTGCGCAGCAGCGTTCGCGCAGGCGAAATCTTATTTTAGAACAGTACGGGGGCTTTGTCCCGCCTGCTCTTCCATTGGCTAGCTCCATAAATGGAGGCTAGCCATTGTAAAAGAGATCTGTCCGTCATTGCCGGAGCAGATTTGTTGGCGTTCAGACAAACATAGCCCGCAAGCAGCCATCAGCATCAGCGAGGAAGGAAGAGGAACGCCTTCCAGACGTGGTGCCCGCATTGTCATTAAAAGAAGTCCCGCATAGGCAGTGATGAGCACCCATGTGCAGCCTGACCCCTGTGGTCTCTGCTTTACTCTTCCTTGTTATCTATTTCTGGTTCTGCCGTCGGGGGGTGGGGGTAATGTTAAAAACATTATTCCGTATGTATTTGCCAATAAAATTGCAGCGCATCTGGCGTCTCCCGCTCCTCAACCACCCCTGCGTCTGTTTTACCCTACGCCGCTCACTTTCCGGATCAGTGATCCGCATGTCAGGGCATCCTTTAGTGACTGTAAGTATTCCCTTCAAACGGGTGTAGTGAGCCTGTCCTGTCCTAGTAAAAGGTTGTAGTGGCCCGCCTTGCCTACAGTAGTGGCAACGGGTGTTAAACGGGTGTAGTGAGCCTGTCCTGTCCCGTCCTACTAAAAGGTTGTAGTGGCCCCGCCTTGCCTACAGTAGTGGCAACGGGTGTTCGATGAATTGAGGCACCCATGTGCAGCCTGACCCCTGTGGTCTCCGCTTTACTCTTCCTTGTTATCTATTTCTGGTTCTACCTCTCCACTTGTATTCATAGCTTGACATGGTCGGAACCTCCAAGTGCCAGGGAGCGTGGGGGAGGGGGTACTGAGCGACGTCTGATGGGGCAGGGGTGCCCTGGAGTATGTCAGCTAGGCCAACCAGCCATAGATGAAAGGAGGAGCGGCGAAGTGCACTTGTGCAAAATCCAGTCGACAAATTACAAATGTTTTACACATTATCCGATTGTGACACATTACCAATATTTACATATCTCAGCTTACATCATGAGGCAAGCATTAAACTTAATAGAAACTTAAAACGCCCCGGCGCAGCAATTAAACAACATTCACCAGTCATACTGAGCCCAATAACAGCAACATTTGTTCATTACTGTTAAAGAAGCTTGAAACCTTCCACTGGGACTTTCCTCGCGCAGCTTCTCGCTGCTGCTGGAGTGGTCATAGGGGGGCAGAATAATGCGTAGAAAACACCATAGCACAATGCATGTGTGGGAGGGGGGGGCGTGGCGATGCGCCAGAGGGCTCTGGGGCTGGGTTCTTAGTCAGGTTCCAAATCTACCCCATCTCCACTCTTTACAGCGCCTAGAGGCGACTCGGCTGAATGCACGCGCAACAAGGACCCGCGTTCCAGTGTATACACATGATCTTGAGAGACACTGGACTTTCAGAAATGCTGAGAGTTGGTGTAGAAATGCCAAGGGGGCCTCCCCTTTCCCTTAATACTTCCATGGCCCTAAATGTTCCCAAAAAGACTTCCTTTCAAGGGCCAATGCCATACGATAGAATCCGCCAGCCTCAGACCCCCGCCGGTTCCCAGCAGGCCTCTTATCGGGGAGTGTCTCTGTCTCTCCAGGTAGCCATAGCCCTGGGGGGGGGGAGGGGGCTGGGCTGGGGGGGCTATCTGTCTCTCTGCAGTGCCTGGCAAAGGACTGTCCCCTCTTCACAACGGAATGAGGCCTCAGAGAGAGGCGGAGACATGCGAGACACCCGGGCAAAGGGACATTCTGTGTTTGGTGACACAGAGCAGCACCGGGCACTTTGAAACATTCAAATGGGCCTCATTCCTAATAACAATTGTAGTTACATAGAGTGAGCAGTCACATACATGTAGCTGTCCGATCACATCCATCCATACACGCTTTCACTCATCTGTCTATCCACTCTCTAATCACTACTACTCTACTACTCACTCTCTAATACTCACTCTCTACCACTCACTCACTACTACACTCTACTACTCTCTACTACTCACTCTCTACTACTCTCTACTTCTCACTCTCTACTACTCACTCTCTACCTCTCTCTACTATTAACTCTCTACTACTCACACTCTACTCTATACTACTCACTCTCTACTACTCTACTACTCACTCTACTACTCTCTACTACTCACTGTGTACTACTCACTCTCTACTACTCTCTACTACTCACTCTCTACAGCTTTCTACTACTCAGTCTATACTGCTCACTCTCTACTACTCGCTCTCTACTACTCTACTATTCACTCTCTACTACTCACTCTGCTACTCTCTACTACTCACTCTCTACTACTCTCTACTACTCACTCTACTCTCTACTACTCACTCTCTACTACTCTCTACTATACTCTACTACTCACTCTCTACTACTCATTCTCTACTACTCACTCTCTGCTACTCACCCTCTACTACTCTATACTACTCACTCTCTAATACTCTCTTCTACACGCTCTACTACTACTCACTCTCCACTACTCTCAACTACTCACTCTCTACTACTCACTCTACTCTACTCACTCTCTACTACTCACTCTACTCACTCTCTCCTACTCACTCTCTACTACTTATTCTCTACTACTCATTCTCTACTACTCACTCTCTGCTACTCACTCTCTGCTACTCACCCTCTACTACTCACCCTCTACTACTCACCCTCTACTACTCACTCTCTATTCTATACTACTCACTCTCTAATACTCTCTACTACTCACTCTACTACGCTCTACTACTCACTCTCCACTACTCTCAACTACTCACTCTCCACTACTCACTCTACTCTACTCACTCTCTACTACTCACTCTACTCACTCTCTACTACTCACTCTCTACTACAAATTCTCTAATACTCATTCTCTGCTACTCACCCTCTACTACTCTCTACTACTCACTCTCTACTCTATACTACTCACTCTCTAATATTCTCTACTACTCACTCTACTACGCTCTATTACTCACTCTCCACTACTCTCAACTACTCACTCTCTACTAATTTCTACTACTCACTCTCTACTACTTTCTCTCTACTACTCACTCTCTACTACTCTCTACTACTCACTCTACTACTCTCTACTACTCACTCTCTACTACTCTCTACTACTCACTCTCTACTACTCTACTACTCACTCTACTACTCTCTGTACTGATCACTCTTTACAACTCACTCTCTACTACTCACTCTACTACTCACTCTCTACTACTCTACTACTCACTCTCTACTACCTCTCTATTACTCTAATTCTCTTTACTACTCAGTCTCTACTACTGACTCTCTACTACTCTCTACTTACTCTTCTACTCTCAACTATGCTCTACCCACTCTCTACTATCCACTCAAATTACAAATGTTTTACACATTATCCGATTGTGACACATTACCAATATTTACATATCTCAGCTTACATCATGAGGCAAGCATTAAACTTAATAGAAACTTAAAACACCCCGGCGCAGCAATTAAACAGCATTCACCAGTCATACTGAGCCCAATAACAGCAACATTTGTTCATTACTGTTAAAGAAGCTTGAAACCTTCCACTGGGACTTTCCTCGCGCAGCTTCTCGCTGCTGCTGGAGTGGTCATAGGGGGGCAGAATAATGCATAGAAAACACCATAGCACAATGCATGTGTGGGAGGGGGGGGGGGGGCGTGGCGATGCGCCAGAGGGCTCTGGGGCTGGGCTCTTAGTCAGGTTCCAAATCTACCCCATCTCCACTCTTTACAGCGCCTAGAGGCGACTCGGCTGAATGCACGCGCAACAAGGACCCGCGTTCCAGTGTATACACATGATCTTGAGAGACACTGGACTTTCAGAAATGCTGAGAGTTGTTGTAGAAATGCCAAGGGGGCCTCCCCTTTCCCTTAATACTTCCATGGCCCTAAATGTTCCCAAAAAGACTTCCTTTCAAGGGCCAATGCCATACGATAGAATCCGCCAGCCTCAGACCCCCGCCGGTTCCCAGCAGGCCTCTTATCGGGGAGTGTCTCTGTCTCTCCAGGTAGCCATAGCCCTGGGGGGGCGAAGGGGGCTGGGCTGGGGGGGGCTATCTGTCTCTCTGCAGTGCCTGGCAAAGGACTGTCCCCTCTTCACAACGGAATGAGGCCTCAGAGAGAGGCGGAGACATGCGAGACACCCGGGCAGAGGGACATTCTGTGTTTGGTGACACAGAGCAGCACCGGGCACTTTGAAACGTTCAAATGGGCCTCATTCCTAATAACAATTGTAGTTACATAGAGTGAGCAGTCACATACATGTAGCTGTCCGATCACATCCATCCATACACGCTTTCACTCATCTGTCTATCCACTCTCTAATCACTACTACTCTACTACTCACTCTCTAATCCTCACTCTATACCACTCACTCACTACTACACTCTACTACTCTCTACTACTCACTCTCTACTACTCTCTACTTCTCACTCTCTACTACTCACTCTCTACCTCTCTCTACTATTAACTCTCTTCTACTCACTCTACTACTCACACTCTACTCTATACTACTCACTCTCTACTACTCTACTACTCACTCTCTACTACTCTACTACTCACTCTCTACTACTCTACTACTCACTCTACTACTCTCTACTACTCACTGTGTACTACTCACTCTCTACTACTCACTCTCTACAGCTTTCTACTACTCAGTCTGTACTGCTCACTCTCTACTACTCGCTCTCTACTACTCTACTATTCACTCTCTACTACTCACTCTGCTACTCTCTACTACTCACTCTCTACTACTCTCTACTACTCACTCTACTCTCTACTACTCACTCTTTACTACTCTCTACTACACTCTACTACTCACTCTCTACTACTCATTCTCTACTACTCACTCTCTGCTACTCACCCTCTACTACTCTATACTACTCACTCTCGAATACTCTCTTCTACTCACTCTACTACGCTCTACTACTACTCACTCTCCACTACTCTCAACTACTCACTCTCTACTACTCACTCTACTCTACTCACCCTCTACTACTCATTCTCTACTACTCATTCTCTACTACTCATTCTCTACTACTCACTCTCTACTACTCACTCTCTGCTACTCACCCTCTACTACTCACTCTCTACTCTATACTACTCACTCTCTAATACTCTCTACTACTCACTCTACTACGCTCTACTACTCACTCTCCACTACTCTCAACTACTCACTCTCCACTACTCACTCTACTCACTCTCTACTACTCACTCTACTCACTCTCTACTACTCACTCTCTACTACAAATTCTCTAATACTCATTCTCTACTACTCACTCTCTGCTACTCACCCTCTACTACTCTCTACTACTCACTCTCTACTCTATACTACTCACTCTCTAATATTCTCTACTACTCACTCTACTACGCTCTATTACTCACTCTCCACTACTCTCAACTACTCACTCTCTACTACTTTCTACTACTCACTCTCTACTACTTTCTCTCTACTACTCACTCTATTACTCACTCTACTACTCTCTACTACTCACTCTCTACTACTCACTCTCTACTACTCTCTACTACTCACTCTACTACTCTCTGTACTGATCACTCTTTACAACTCACTCTCTACTACTCACTCTCTACTACTCTACTACTCACTCTCTACTACCTCTCTATTACTCTAATTCTCTTTACTACTCAGTCTCTACTACTGACTCTCTACTACTCTCTACTCACTCTTCTACTCTCAACTATGCTCTACCCACTCTCTACTATCCACTCTCTACTATCTACTACTCACTCTCTACTACTCACCCTCTAAAACTCACTCTACACTACTCTCTACTCACTTTGTACTACTCTACTACTCACTCTCTACTACTCACTCTCTACTCCCTACTACTCACTCTCTACTCCCTACTACTCACTCTCTACTCTCTTCCTCTCTACTACTACTCTACCTCTCACTACAACTACGCGCACACATATGCACACACACATATATATATATATATACACATATATATATATTTATGCTTATACATTTATATATATGTATGTGCCACCTTTTAGGTGAGACGTCGGTATTGCACTTACGTCTTCCACATTGCGTACCTGAATAAGCAAGAGGCAGAAAGAATGGGACCAGAGGCGAATATTGCTGAAAGAACGTAGCGTCTTCACCAAGCACCAGACTGCCGGAGTGCTGCACTGTGGGACTGGTAGTCCTCTGAATTGGCGCACATGGGCGGAATGTGTTGCAGGTGAAGCCCCTTAACCACTGTTAGGAGGAGCCCACTTAGAACAGCGTGAAAGGTGAAGCACGCATTTGGACTGGGGCATCTGATGAAGGCACACGCTGAAACCGGTAATGCTGTACATCCAAATAAAGAGCAGCCGCTGAAATGTGCCGCAGTGTCCTCTGTTTTCTTCATGCCGAAAGGAAGGTTCAGTGGATTTTATATATATATATATATATATATATATATATAAAAATCCACTGAACCTTTATATATATATATATGCTTATGCATTCATATATATGTATGTGCCACCTTTTATTTATGTTTTAGTTTTTGAAACCTAAATAAAACGCATTGTTATTTGCAATGTCAATAGCTCAAACTCGCATAAATACGCAACCTATTGCTTTGCAAATGCAATAGGTCTTGCATTTCCGAGAGATTAAGCTATTGGCATTGTACATGACAATGCCATTTATTTATCTGTTTTCAAAACCAACACATAAATAAAAATGTTGTAATTTACTATGCCAATAGCTCTAACTTTTGCAAAGGCAAGACCGTTGCATTGTAAATGCTTGTTTAAATGTGTTCCCTGGGTTGCTTCAATTTGTAAAAGATAGTCAAGTAACTTTTAAAAATAAAAGGAATTGTCTTTACGCCAACAAAGTAATCCCATTTTCCGTGCATGTGAACGTTTGCGAAGGGGGATTTGTGTTTTACCCCTTACTTCAGCAGTTGGTTCCCTTTTTAGGTTTCGCCTGTCGAAAGCTGCGCACTGCGCAGGCGAAATCTTATGTCTACATTATGTGTGTGTTGTCCCGCCCCTCTGTTCCATTGGCTAGCTCCATAAATGGAGGCTAGCCATTGGAACAGAGATCTGTCCGTCAATGCCGGAGCAGATTCGTGGGCGTTCCCGAGAATTTTAGGCTTTTGCCCACGTCATGTGGCGGTGGGAGTGTTTTTTTTTTTTTTTGGTCGTCATGTTTGTTTGTTTTTTGAACTGTCTTTGCCGGAGTGGGCTGTTCGTCTGTGTTTTCCGTGCATGGAATGCTTCTGGCGGTACGTTTATCCTGTTTTTAGGTTTAAGGTAAGCCTTTTGTTTGCTTAGATTAATCTAATCGGGTTTTCTTTTTATTTTCTTGGTCTACTATGCCCCGTCTATGGGCCGCTTTGCCCGTGGTGCAAGGACCGCTTTGCCAGGTATGTATTCTTACTGTATGCGTTTTACACGTAAGCTATTTTGTCGTTTTCGCTCCTAATCTCTCTTTTCTGTTTGCGTTGTAGGTTTGCTCGTGTCCTGCGAGCTGCTCTGTAAGTTTTCTGTGTCCTGTGAGCTCCATATTGTAGTGCATGACCCGCTTTCCCTGTGGTGCAAGGACTGGCAGGTAAGCCATTTTGTCTTTTTTTGCTCCAAATCTCTCTTTTGTGTTTGCTTTTTTCTGTTTGCTTTGTATGTTTGCCCGTGTCCTGTGAGCTCTGTGTACTGTAGTGTATGGCCCGCTTTGCTTGTGGTGCAAGTATGCTATTTTGTCGTGTTCGCTCTTAATCTCTCTTTTCTGTTTGCTTTGTAGGTTTGCTCGTGTCCTGTAAGCTGCTTGGTAAGTTTGCCCGTGTCCTGTGGGCTCCGTGTACCGTAGTGCATGGCCCGCTTTGCCCGTGGTGCAAGGACCGGCAGGTAAGTTATTTTGCGTTTTACACGTAAGCCATTTTGTCTACCGCTTTGCCAGGTATGTATGCTTACTGTATGCGTTTTTTGTTGTGTTTGCTTTGTATGTTTGCCCGTGTCCTGTGAGCTCCGTGTACTGTAGTTTATGGCCCGCTTTGCTCGTGGTGCAAGTATGCTATTTTGTCGTGTTGTCTCTTAATCTCTCTTTTCTGTGTGCTTTGTAGGTTTGCTCGTGTCCTGTGAGCTGCTTGGTAAGTTTGCCCGTGTCCTGTGAGCTCTGTGCACCGTAGTGCATGGCCCGCTTTCCCCGTGGTGCAAGGACCGGCAGGTAAGCCATTTTGTCTTTTTTGCTCCCAATCTCTCTTTTGTGTTTCCTTTTTAGGTTTGCCCGTGTCCTGGGAGCTCCGTGTACCGCAGTGCATGGCCCGCTTTGCCCGTGGTGCAAGGACCGGCAGGTAAGTTATTTTGCGTTTTACAAGTAAGCCATTTTGTCTTTTTTTGCTCCCAATTTCTTTTTTGTGTTTGCTTTGTAGGTTTGCCCGTGTCCTGTGAGCTCTGTGTACTGTAGTGTATGGCCCGCTTTGCTCGTGGTGCAAGTATGCTATGCTATTTTGTCGTGTTCGCTCTTAATCTCTCTTTTCTGTTTGCTTTGTAGGTTTGCTCTATCCTGTGAGCTGCTTGGTAAGTTTGCCCATGTCCTGTGAACTCTGTGTACCGTAGTACATAGCCCGCTTTCACCGCGGTGCAAGGACCGGCAGGTAAGCCATTTTGTCTTTTTTGCTCCCAATCTCTCTTTTGTGTTTGCTTTTTAGGTTTGCCCGTGTCCTGTGAGCTCCGTGTACCGTAGTGCATGGCCCGCTTTGCCCGTGGTGCAAGGACCGGCAGGTAAGTTATTTTGTCTTTTTTGTTCCCAATCTCTCTTTTGTGTTTGCTTTTTATGTTTGCCCGTGTCCTTTGAGTAATATATTTGGTTATTGACTTTGGGTAATGCTATTATTTTGGGTAATATGGCTTGGACGTATTTTGTGGAAACTGCTTTTGGGGGGAATATCTTAGTTTGTTACGTTACGGTGGGCCATTTTATTTTTCTTGAAACTGCGGTAGCCGAAATCTTAGACAAAGTTCGACAAGCAACGATACCAGACGCAGCAAGATGAAGGTAAGCGCGACTTTTACTATTTTTACTTTTTAAATTTGATTTTCACGTAACTAAAATGACATGGTAAGCTATTTTATCTTTTTTGCTCATAATCTCTCTTTTCTGTTTGCTTTCTAGGACATCATTTGAGAACAGCGTTAGGGGGGGGGCACGCTTCTCCTTTAAGCGCCAGTTGGAATGGCAGTTGGCGATATATCCGTGAACTTTTCCAGGTAAGTGCGACTCTTCGGTGATGTATTGTAATGTAATTTTACTTTTTTTTTACAGGTAGCTCCATGCTCTTTTGTGTATATTCTTCTAATTTATTGTTTTTCTTTTGCAGGTCCATCTTCGGTCGTTGCCTCTCCATGGCAAGCATTTTACAAGTAAGCCATTTTCTGTTTCTCGCTTCTAATCTGTAGTTTGTGTTTTATTTGTAGCTTTGTCCCCTGTCCTGGTGTCTCGCCGTCCAGTCGTGTAGTGACCGCTTTACCCGCGTTTTACAGGTAAGCCATTTTAATTATACTTTGAGATTGCCTTTCTGTTTTCTTATATTCTATAAAGTCTTAGTTTTTTTTAATAAAATGTTAGTGTAAAAGAAATAATACTGTCACTTTTTCTTTGAATGACCTGTATTTTTGACGAAAGTGCTTTTCTTTTCGTTGCAGGTATTTTATACGGCAGGGTGGGGCACGTTTTTCCGGTCGCCATTTTGTGTTGTTCGCTTCGCGGAAGTTATTCAAGTAAGTGCGACTCTTCGTGGATGGATTGTAATGTAATTTGACGTTTTTTTTTACAGGTAACTCCAAGCTCTTTTGTTTATATTGTTCTAATTTATTGTTTTTCTTTTGCAGCTCTCTCTTGTGTTTGCTTTGTATGTTTGCCCGTGTCCTGTGAGCTCCGTGTACTGTAGTGTATGGCCCGCTTTGCAAGTATGCTATTTTGTCGTTTTCGCTCCTAATCTCTTTTTTCTGTTTGCTTTGTAGGACATCATTTGAGAACGGCGTTAGGGTGGGGCACGCTTCTCCGTTAAGCGCCAGTTGGAACGGCAGTTGGCGATATATCCTGAGAACTTTTCCAGGTAAGTGTGACTCTTCGGTGATGGATTGTAATGTAATTTGACGTTTTTTTTACAGGTAACTCCAGGCTCTTTTGTTTATATTGTTCTAATTTATTGTTTTTCTTTTGCCTGTCTCTCTAGTGTTTGCTTTGTATGTTTGCCCGTGTCCTGTGAGCTCCGTGTACTGTAGTGTATGGCCCGCTTTGCCCGTGGTGCAAGTATGCTATTTTGTCGTGTTCGCTCTTAATCTCTCTTTTCTGTTTGCTTTGTAGGTTTGCTTGTGTCTTGTGAGCTTGCCCGTGTCCTGTGAGCACAGTGTACTGTAGTGTATGGCCCGCTTTGCCCGTGGTACTTGGACCACTTTGCCAGGTATGTATGCTTACTGTATGCGTCTTTTGTGTTTGTTTTGTATGTTTGACGTGTCATGTGAGCTCGGTGTACTGTAGTGTATGGCCCGCTTTGCTCGTGGTGCAAGTATGCTATTTTGTCGTGTTCGCTCTTAATCTCTCTTTTCTGTTTGCTTTGTAGGTTTGCTCGTGTCCTGTGAGCTGCTTGGTAAGTTTGCCCGTGTCCTGTGAGCTCCGTGTACCGTAGTGCATGGCCCGCTTTGCCCGTGGTGCAAGGACCGGCAGGTAAGTTATTTTGCGTTACACGTAAGCCATTTTGTCTACCGCTTTGCCAGGTATGTATGCTTACTGTATGCGTTTTTTGTTGTGTTTGCTTTGTATGTTTGCCCGTGTCCTGTGAGCTACGTGTACTGTAGTTTATGGCCCGCTTTGCTCGTGGTGCAAGTATGCTATTTTGTCGTGTTGGCTCTTAATCTCTCTTTTCTGTGTGCTTTGTAGGTTTGCTCGTGTCCTGTGAGCTGCTTGGTAAGTTTGCCCGTGTCCTGTGAGCTCTGTGTACCGTAGTGCATGGCCCGCTTTCCCCGTGGTGCAAGGACCGGCAGGTAAGCCATTTTGTCTTTTTTGCTCCCAATCTCTCTTTTGTGTTTCCTTTTTAGGTTTGCCCGTGTCCTGTGAGCTCCGTGTACCGTAGTGCATGGCCCGCTTTGCCCGTGGTGCAAGGACCGGCAGGTAAGTTATTTTGCGTTTTACAAGTAAGCCATTTTGTCTTTTTTTGCTCCCAATCTCTTTTTTGTGTTTGCTTTGTAGGTTTGCCCGTGTCCTGTGAGCTCTGTGTACTGTAGTGTATGGCCTGCTTTGCTCGTGGTGCAAGTATGCTATGCTATTTTGTTGTGTTCGCTCTTAATCTCTCTTTTCTGTTTGCTTTGTAGGTTTGCTCTATCCTGTGAGCTGCTTGGTAAGTTTGCCCGTGTCCTGTGAGCTCCGTGTACCGTAGTGCATAGCCCGCTTTCACCGTGGTGTAAGGACGGGCAGGTAAGCCATTTTGTCTTTTTTGCTCCCAATCTCTCTTTTGTGTTTGCTTTTTAGGTTTGCCCGTGTCCTGTGAGCTCCGTGTACCGTAGTGCATGGCCCGCTTTGCCCGTGGTGCAAGGACCGGCAGGTAAGTTATTTTGTCTTTTTTGTTCCCAATCTCTCTTTTGTGTTTGCTTTTTATGTTTGCCCGTGTCCTTTGAGTAATATATTTGGTTATTGACTTTGGGTAATGCTATTATTTTGGGTAATATGGCTTGGACGTATTTTGTGGAAACTGCTTTTGGGGGGAATATCTTAGTTTGTTACGTTACGGTGGGCCATGTTATTTTTCTTGAAACTGCGGTAGCCGAAATCTTAGACAAAGTTCGGCAAGCAACGATACCAGACGCAGCAAGATGAAGGTAAGCGCGACTTTTACTATTTTTACTTTTTAAATTTGATTTTCACGTAACTAAAATGACATGGTAAGCTATTTTATCTTTTTTGCTCATAATCTCTCTTTTCTGTTTGCTTTCTAGGACATCATTTGAGAACGGCGTTAGGGGGGGGGCACGCTTCTCCTTTAAGCGCCAGTTGGAATGGCAGTTGGCGATATATCCGTGAACTTTTCCAGGTAAGTGCGACTCTTCGGTGATGGATTGTAATGTAATTTTACTTTTTTTTACAGGTAGCTCCATGCTCTTTTGTGTATATTCTTCTAATTTATTGTTCTTCTTTTGCAGGTCCATCTTCGGTCGTTGCCTCTCCATGGCAAGCATTTTACAAGTAAGCCATTTTCTGTTTCTCGCTTCTAATCTGTATTTTGTGTTTTATTTGTAGCTTTGTCCCGTGTCCTGGTGTCTCGCCGTCCAGTCGTGTAGTGACCGCTTTACCCGCGTTTTACAGGTAAGCCATTTTAATTATACTTTGAGATTGCCTTTCTGTTTTCTTATATTCTATAAAGTCTACGTTTTTTTTAATAAAATGTTAGTGTAAAAGAAATAATACTGTCACTTTTTCTTTGAATGACCTGTATTTTTGACGAAAGTGCTTTTCTTTTCGTTGCAGGTATTTTATACGGCAGGGTGGGGCACGTTTTTCCGGTCGCCATTTTGTGTTGTTCGCTTCGCGGGAGTTATTCAAGTAAGTGCGACTCTTCGTGGATGGATTGTAATGTAATTTGACGTTTTTTTTACAGGTAACTCCAAGCTCTTTTGTTTATATTGTTCTAATTTATTGTTTTTCTTTTGCAGCTCTCTCTTGTGTTTGCTTTGTATGTTTGCCCGTGTCCTGTGAGCTCCGTGTACTGTAGTGTATGGCCCGCTTTGCAAGTATGCTATTTTGTCGTTTTCACTCCTAATCTCTTTTTTCTGTTTGCTTTGTAGGACATCATTTGAGAACGGCGTTAGGGTGGGGCACGCTTCTCCGTTAAGCGCCAGTTGGAACGGCAGTTGGCGATATCTCCCGAGAACTTTTCCAGGTAAGTGCGACTCTTCGGTGATGGATTGTAATGTAATTTGACGTTTTTTTTACAGGTAACGCCAGGCTCTTTTGTTTATATTGTTCTAATTTATTGTTTTTCGTTTGCCTGTCTCTCTTGTGTTTGCTTTGTATGTTTGCCCGTGTCCTGTGAGCTCCGTGTACTGTAGTGTATGGCCCGCTTTGCCCGTGGTGCAAGTATGCTATTTTGTCGTTTTCGCTCCTAATCTCTCTTTTCTGTTTGCTTTGTAGGACATCATTTGAGAACGGCGTTAGGGTGGGGCACGCTTCTCCGGTAAGCGCCAGTTGGAACGGCAGTTGGCGATATATCCCGTGAACCTTTCCAGGTAAGTGCGACTCTTCGGTGATGGATTGTAATGTTATTTTACTTTTTTTTTTGCAGGTAGCTCCATGCTCTTTTGTTTATGTTCTTCTAATTTATTGTTTTTCTTTTGCAGGTCCATCTTCGGTCGTTGCCTCTCCATGGCAAGCGTTTTACAAGTGAACCATTTTCTGTTTCTCTCTTCTAATCTGTATTTGGTGTTTTATTTGTAGCTTTGTCTCGTGTCCTGGTGTCTCGCCGTCCAGTCGTGTAGTGACCGCTTTGCCCGCGTTTTACAGGTAAGCCATTTTATTATACTTTGAGATTGCCTTTCTGTTTTCTTATATTCTATAAAGTCTTCGTTTTTTTTTATAAAATGTTAGTGTAAAAGAAATAATACTGTCACTTTTTCTTTGAATGACCTGTATTTTTGACGAAAGTGTTTTTCTTTTCGTTGCAGGTATTTTATACGGCAGGGTGGGGCACGTTTTTCCAGTCGCCATTTTGTCTTGTTCGCTTCGCGGGAGTTATTCAAGTAAGTGCAACTCTTCGTGGATGGATTGTAATGTAATTTGACGTTTTTTACAGGTAACTCCAGGCTCTTTTGTTTATATTGTTCTAATGTATGGTTTTTCTTTTGCAGGTCTCTCTTGTGTTTGCTTTGTAGGTTTGCCCGTGTCCTGTGAGTTCCGTGTACTGTAGTGTATGGCCCGCTTTGCCCGTGGTGCTTGGACCGCTTTGCCAGGTATGTATGCTTACTGTATGCGTCTTTTGTGTTTGCTTTGTATGTTTGCCCGTGTCCTGTGAGCTTCGTGTACTGTAGTGTATGGCCCGCTTTGCCAGTGGTGCAAGTATGCTATTTTGTCGTTTTCGCTCCTAATCTCTCTTTTCTGTTTGCTTTGTAGGACATCATTTGAGAACGGCGTTAGGGTGGGGCACGCTTCTCCTTTAAGCGCCAGTTGGAACGGCAGTTGGCGATATATCCCGTGAACTTTTCCAGGTAAGTGCGACTCTTCGGTGATGGATTGTAATGTAATTTTACTTTTTTTTTTACAGGTAGCTCTATGCTCTTTTGTTTATATTCTTCTAATTTATTGTTTTTCTTTTGCAGGCCCATCTTCGGTCGTTTCCTCTCCATGGCAAGCGTTTTACAAGTAAGCCATTTTCTGTTTCTCGCTTCTAATCTGTATTTTGTGTTTTATTTGTAGCTTTGTCCCGTGTCCTGGTGTCTCGCCGTCCAGTCGTGTAGTGACCGCTTTGCCCGCGTTTTACAGGTAAGCCATTTTTATTATACTTTGAGATTGCCTTTCTGTTTTCTTATATTCTATAAAGTCTTAGGTTTTTTTAATAAAATGTTAGTGTAAAAGAAATAATACTGTCACTTTTTCTTTGAATGACCTGTATTTTTGACAAGAGTGCTTTTTATTTTTGTTCCAGGTATTTTATACGGCAGGATGGGGCACGTTTTTCCGGTCGCCATTTTGTCTTGTTCACTTCGCGGGAGTTATTCAAGTAAGTGCGACTCTTCGTGGATGGATTGTAATGTAATTTGACGTTTTTTTTACAGGTAACTCCAGGCTCTTTTGTTTATATTGTTCTAATTTATTGTATTTCTTTTGCAGGTCTCTCTTGTGTTTGCTTTGTAGGTTTGCCCATGTCCTGTGAGCTCCGTGTACTGTAGTGTATGGCCCGCTTTGCCCGTGATGTTTGGACCGCTTTGCCAGGTATGTATGCTTACTGTATGCGTCTTTTGTGTTTGCTTTGTATGTTTGCCCGTGTCCTGTGAGCTCCGTGTACTGTAGTGTATGGCCTGCTTTGCCCGTGGTGCAAGTATGCTATTTTGTCGTTTTCGCTCCTAATCTCTCTTTTCTGTTTGCTTTGTAGGACATCATTTGAGAACGGCGTTAGGGTGGGGCACGCTTCTCCGTTAAGAGCCAGTTGGAACGGCAGTTGGCGATATATCCCGTGTACTTTTCCAGGTAAATGCGACTCTACGGTGATGGATTGTAATGTAATTTTACTTTTTATTTACAGGTAGCTCCATGCTCTTTTGTTTATATTCTTTTAATTTATTGTTTTTCTTTTGCAGGTCCATCTTCGGTCATTGCCTCTCCATGGCAAGCGTTTTACAAGTAAGCCATGCATTTCATTGTTCACAAAAGTCATGATTACATAAAGAATTAAACATTTTTTGCCAACTTTCACGGCCTTTTGTGCTACAAGCCAGAAATCATCTGCAAGTAATTGCTGTCTGCTGAGCTCATCCAGTAGGGTACAATAGGTCTCACATTTGCGAAAGATTAAACTATTGACAATGTAAATGACAATGCCATTTATTTATCTGTTTTCAAAACCAACACATAAATAATAAATGTATCATTTACAATGCCAATATCTCAAACTTTTGCAAAGGCGAAACCATTGCATTGTAAATGCTTGTTTTTTTTAACCGGAGAATAGCTTCCTGCTGCTTTAATTTGCATTTCACAGATGCTGGCAGGCAACAGATCACAATATTTACGACGCAGCTTAAATCACTCAAGTATCCTGTTCTAGTTTTGCTTCAAAACGGTGAAAACATGTGATGTTTCACACAATTGCAGACTTTCAATCGGTGTTTTTTTGTTTTGGTTTGATGTAAATGGTAAGGCTTCTCAATAACTTTGGGCCGTTACAAAATGAACGTTTGTAAAATGTGGTTTACATTTTCGTTTAAAGTACAACTCAATAATATCTCAATAATATCTTTGTTCAACTTTTCTTATTGTGCTTAATTTGTAGCTATAGTGGCGCTAGGGCTAATGTAATAAAAAGACAATTGTTGAAAATGTATTTACATCCGTACATTTATTGAACAGTGCGCACATAAAATGTGCAAATGTGTGGGTGAAGGTGTTTTTAAACTTACAATGCAAATGCTTATGTTGCATTGCCCATGGTTCATCCTCTTTTAAAAGTGGTTGTTTTTTCTAAAATTGTCTATTTGTTTTTCAAGTTTCACAGCTCGGTACTTTTTGCTAAATGTTTTCACTGTTAATAAATGCACAAAAAGGGTGTAATTATCTGTGCACACACTGTACTGATTAGGTAAGGGGGCACCAGTGGTCATTTTCGAATAATTTTACATAAATGTTTATTTTTTTTATATCCACAATTGTTAAGGTAACTTTTGATTTAGTACAATGCTTGTTTGTTTATCGTCCTTATGACGTAGTAAAAAATCCGAATAAAAATGTGTTGTAGAATAGTGAGGGTGTCCGAGAGTACTGTGAGGGTGTCCCTAAGTCCTCTGAGGGTGTTCATAACTGATGTTAAGGTGCCCCTGAGTGGTGTTTTAGTGCCCATGAGTAATGCAGTGATGTCACAGAATTATGTTGTGTTGTCCCTGAGTCATGTTGTGCTGTCCCAGAGTGAGGTTGTGGTGTCCCTGAATGATGTAATGGTGTGCCACAGTGGGGTGGTCGTGTACCTGACGTAGTCAAAAATCCTAATAAAAATGTGTTGTAGAATATTGAGGGTGTCCGAGAGTACTGTAAGGGTGTAAGCTCTGTGAGGGTGTTCATAACTGATGTTAAGGTGCCCCTGAGTGGTGTTTTAGTGCCCATGAGTAATGTAGCAATGTCACAGAATTATGTTGTGTTGTCCCTGAGTCTTTGTTGTGCTGTCCCGGAGTGAGGTTGTGGTGTCCCTGAATGATGTAATGGTGTGCCACAGTGGGGTTGTCGTGTACCTGAGTGTCGTGGTTGTGTACCTGAGTTTCGTGGTTGTGTCCCTAAGTGATGTGGTGTTATCCCCTGAGTGATGTGTTGGTGTCTCTGAGTGATGTGGTGTCCATGAGTGATGTGTTGTCCCTGAGTGATGTTGTAGTGGCACTGAGTGATGTTAAGGTGTCCCAGAGTGATGTGATGGTGTGCCTCAGTGGCGTGGTTGTGTCCCTGATCCCTGAGTGATGTGGTGTCCCTGAGTGATGTAGTAGTGTCCCTGAGTGATGTTGTGGTGTACTTGAGTGATGTAGTAGTGTGCCACATTGGCGTGGTGGTGTACCTGAGTGATAGGGTGGTATCCATGAGTGATGTGGGGATAACCGTGAGTGATGTGGTGGTGTCCCTGAGTGTTCTGGTGTCCCTGAGTAATGTTGTGTTACCCCTGAATGATGCTGTGTTGCCCCTGAGTGATGTGGTTGGGCCCCCTAGTGATGTGATGGTGTCACTGAGTGCTGTGGTTGGGTCCCAGAGTAATGTCTTTGTATCCCTGAGTGATGTGTTGGTGTCCATGAGTGATGTGGTGTCCCCGAGTGATGTGTTGGTGTCCCTGAGTGATGTGTTGGTGTCCCTGAGTGATGTGTTGGTGCCCCTGAGTGATATGATGGTGCCCCTGAGTGATGTGGTTGTGTCCCTGAGTTATGTGTTAGTATCCCTGAAGGATGTGTTGGTGTCCCGGAATTAAAGTGGTGTTGACCCTGAAGTCGAAACGATTTTTGGCGTTTAAACGTGCGATAATATGTATTAAAGAGTAAATAGGCCGGCCTAAAAGTACGTAGAAACTAAAGAATGGGTGTTCTGAAAAGAGCCAGTGAGCACGCACTTAAAATCCAAAAATCTACGCGAGCAACCACATAGAGAATGAGTGGGTGGGCAGGCTGCAACTTGAACGAATTTTAGGAGGAGGCTTTGTGTGGCAACAGAGAGAGAATGGGGCACGCTGAAGTGAGAGGGGGTGGAATGCCTGTGACCTTTAATGCGTTTGTCAACACACGTAGACCGCTGCACACGCTGGAGAGGAAGGTGGAGGTTTGCCTGGTTAGTTGTGGTGTCCTTCAGTGATGTGGTAGTGTCACGTCTTGATATGGTGGTGTGCCTCAGTGGCTTGGTGGTGGTGTCCCTGAATAGTGTGGTTGTGTTCCTGAGTGATGTGGTGGTGTACCTGAGTGATGTGGTGGTGCCCCTGAGTGATGTAGTTGTGTCACTGATTGTTGTGTTGTTATCCTTAAGTGATGTTGACGGGTCCCTGAGTGATGTGGTGTCCCTGAGTGATGTTGTGCTGTTCCTGAGTGATGTGTTAGTGTGCCTCAGTGCCGTGGTGGTGTCTCTGAGTAGCCTGGTTGTGTCCTTGAGTGGCCTGGTTGTGTCCTTGAGTGGCGTGGTTGTGTCCCTGAGTGTCGTGGTTGTGTCCCTAAGTGATGTGGTGGTATCCCTGAGTGATGTGTTGGTGTCCATGAGTGATTGTGTCCCTGAGTGATGTTGTCGTGTCCATGAGTGATGTTGTGGTGTCCATGAGTGTGTGACGTTGTGACTCATTGGCGTGGTGGTTCTCCTGCGTGATGTGACGGTGACCCTGAAGGATGTGGTTGTGTCCCTGAGTGATGTGTTAGTATCCCTGAATGATATGGTGTTGTCCCTGAATGATGTTGTGTCCCTGAGTGTGGCGTTTGTATCCATGACTGATGTGTTGGTGACCCTGAACTTGCAACGAATTCTGGCGTGTAAACGCACGAAAGTATGTATTTTAGAGTAAAAAGACCTGCATAAAAGTCTGTCGAAAGTAAACAATGCGTGTGCAGGAAAAAGCCAGTGAGAACGTGCTAAGAAGGTCAAAATGGAATTGAGCGACCATATGGAGAAGGAGGATGTGGGCTGCCTGCAATTTGAGAGCCGAAATGAACTAAATTGATCATAACGCATGCTAAATGCTTGCATAGCGTTAAACTACCGAAAAACTAAAGTATATTTGTCAGTAAATAAGTCTGCATCGAAGTAAGTTTAGAATTCTCAATGCATGTACAGCAATGAGCCAGTGAAAACGTGCCAAAAAGTTAAAAGACGACTAGAGGAGCGAACATATGGAGAGGGAGGGGGTGGGCTGCCTGCAACTCGAACGAAGAACGTAGGGAGGAGGGGTTGGGTAGCAACAGAGAGAGAATGGGGCGCACAGGAGAGAGAGGCTGTGGGCTGGCTGTTGGCGTTTGTCAACAAACGGAGAGCGAGGCGCGCGCTGGAGAACAAAGAACGTAGGGAGGAGGGGTTATGTGACAACAGAGAATGGCACGCGAGAGGGGGTGGGCTGCCTGTTTGCGTTTGTCTACAAATTGAGAGCGAGGCACGTGCTGGAGAGGGAGGGGATGAAATGCATGGGCAGCTGAATGCCACGCGCACAAAGTGTGTGAGAACCAATGAAAGCTCTTTAAAAAAATGGGCGTGGTGAGAATGCGCATGATTGTGTTCACATGAACTGTACTAAATCCACACTTGGTCAAGAGTTTGTTTTGCCTCCTATACTCTCTTCTATTTATCGCTGTGGGATAGAATAGTCGAGACCTAAAAATCACTAGGTATGTGTTTTAATGCACTGTGCACTTTAATTTTTACGAAGTCAGATAAGTGTCCTAAGATATTGCTAATTTTATCAAGCCGTAACCATATTTTTCCAAATAGCATAGTGGACACTTTTTGAGTTCATCTCTAGGATTCCTCTTGAGGTTTTTGTTTAACTAGTAATTGTCTTATTAATGAATTTCAATATATTCTATTCAATTTTCCTTTTTAACAAATGTATTTGAGCTCTAAGTTGCTTAGTTTGGCTACTGCTGTAATGAACTTTGTATTTCAAAGTTGCATGTTTTTATGATATTTGTATATGTTTTTACTTTGTACTTGTATGGTTCTGTGAACTAAAATAAAGTTAAAGATATTCTGGCAGCTTTGGGCACAGTTAGGGGTTACCTTTTTGCCATCTCTACATTCTTGCGATAGCCGGACCAACCTTCTCTCTCTAAGTTATCTGTTGTGGTTATGTTCCTTAAAGGACTCCAACATATGTTTCTATCTACACCCTTCATCATGCCTCAGTGGGATCTTAACCTGGTCCTCACCTTTCTCATGTGTGCACCATTTGAGCCTCTGCACAATTGCCCTAACTCTGCCCTGGCTGGTCCCAAGCCCAGCTGTGAAAGGAGGAGGGTTATGTATGGGGCAGCTACCCCACCATGTAAAAACATCACAGCTACAGAAACGTCAACCAAAAGACATCCCAACCTTGGGCAGAGAGGAATCTCCTTCATAGAGATTTACGACACCTTGTGGTGAAAGCTAGAGATACCTGGAAGTCACAAAGCCGATCCACCTGCTTTGAACTAAGACTATCACCTTTGTGACATGGAACGTGAGGACCATGTAAACAACGGGCAAGACAGCACAAGTGGCAGCGTAGATGAAAAAATACAACCATGCCCTGCTTGACATCAGCGAGACCAGATGGATACAGTCCGGACAGAAAAGACTGACTCCAGGAGGATTGCTGCTGTATTTTGGCCATGAGGAAGAGAATGTCCCACATACTCAGGGAGTAGCACTGATGCTAACACCAGCAGCCGACAGAGCTCTGATTCGATGGTAAGCCCATGGTTTCAGAATCATCACAGTGTACTTTCGTACAAAGAAAACGAGAATCAACATGCATGTTATCCTACGTACTAAGAAATGACAGCAAGAAGAGGAAAAAGAACAATTTTACAACAGACTCCAGTCCATTCTAGAGGAATACCTTGCGATAGACATCGCCATACTGATGGGGGACCTCAATGCCAAGATCGGAAGTGACAACACTGTGTACAAAGAAGTCATTGACAACCATGGCGACATAAACAAGAATGGTGAAAGGCTCGCAGATCTCTGTGCTCTGAACAGTCTGGTGATAGGCGGTAATGTATTTCTACACAAAAGAATACACAAGAAGCGTGGGTGTCAGCAGACCATTCAACAGAGAATCATATTGACCATGTTTGTATTGCCAAGAAGGTTCGGAGGTCCCTGCAGGATGTGATAGTGATAGGAGGATCGGACGTGGTGTTGGACCATCACCATGTCATGGCCAGGTTAAAGGTAGAGCTGAAGAAAGCATGGATGGAGCCAATAAACCAACACCAGCGATATAAAATCACCCTACTCAAAGATGCAGAGAAACGGAGTACTCAGTCACCCTCAGTAACAAGTTTCAAGTCCCGCAAGAACTAGAGAATGACAGAGACCCAGTCGAAAGAAAGTCAGTGGGACAAGATCAAAGAAACAGTGGCATTGAGGATGACATAGACCCAATAGAAAGTCAGTGGGAGGAGTTCAAAGAATCCGTGACATACACCTGCCAGGAGATACTGGGTCCTAAGAAACACTTGCATAAAGAATGGATTTCCACCAAGACTTTCTGCAAAATCCAAGAGAGAAAGGAAACGAAAGCTGCAGTCAACAACAGCCGAACAAGAGCAGAAAAAGCAAAAGCTCAAGGCGAGAACACCAAAACCAACACGGAAGTAAAGAGGAGCTTAGCAGCAGACACATGAAGATTTGTCGATGGTCTTGCCACAGAAGCCCAGGAAGTAGCAAGCCGTGGAAACTTGAAAGAACCCTACAACAAAAACAAGGAAACTGTCTGACAGATTCAGCAAGCCAGAAAGACCTTTTAAAGACAAAGCTGGAAGACAGTCATGGGTAACGAAGGCCAACAACAAAGATGGGTGGAGCACTTTGAAGAACTGCTGTACCAGCCCAGGCCACATTCTCATCCAGACATACAGCCAGCTGACAAGGACTTGCTGATCTACTGCAGCAGACTAGCCAACTAAGAAATACTGCAAGCGATGAAACATCTGAGAAATGGGAAGGCAGCAGTACTGGACGACATTTCTACTGAGTCACTGAAGGCAGACATCGAAAAATCAGTAGACATGCTCTACCCCATGTTTGGAAGGATCTGGGAAGAGGAAAAGGTGCCATCCGACTGGAAGGAGGGATATCTCATCAAGATCCCCAAGACAAGTGACCTGAGTAACTGTGCAAACTACAGAGGGATAACTCTTCTATCAACCCCATGCAAAGTGTTCAACAGAAAAAATTGCCAAAATTCAGGTGGACTTGCAAAATGTTTGTAATGGCCCTTCTTCTCCTTTAACAACTTCGCTTCCTTTAATGCCCAGTCGCACCGCCCAATTGGCCAATTTTACCCCTCAACTAGATTCGGATATCACTGCCATTGTTGCTGCCTTAAAATCCGGATCTCCCTCTGACCCATGCCCGGCCAGAGTACTTGCGGGTGTAGCGGAATCGGTGGGAAATGAGGTAACCCAAATTATTAACCTCTCGCTCCACTCAGCTACCGTCCCTGACTGTTGGAAACAAGCAAAACTGCTCCTACTATTAAAAAAAAATGGACTTGATCCGGCCACCCCGTCCAATTTTCGACCAATATCTTTGCTGCCAGCGCTTGCAAAAGTATGCGAAAAGATTGTTTTCGGTCAACTAGAGAAATTCGTGGAATCCACGGAGGCCCTACACCCAGCTCAGTCTGGCTTTAGGGCAGCCTACAGTACAGAGACGGCTTTAGTCGAAATATCGGAGGCTATTCGGGAGTGTCTTGACGGGGGCGGCAGAGCGGCTCTGATTTTATTGGACCTCTCTGCTGCCTTCGATACGGTGCCTCACTCCCTTCTACTCTCCAGACTAGCCGATATAGGTATTACTGGCTCCGCATTTGACTGGCTGACCTCATTTTTAAATAACCGCACGCAACAAGTTTGGTTGCCCCCCTTTGCTTCCACTACTAAATTGCTTTCTACTGGTGTTCCTCAGGGGTCTATGTTAAGCCCTTTGCTTTTCAATATTTATCTTACCCCTCTGATCTACCTGGCTGAACAGTTAGGGGCAAAAATTATGGCGTACGCCGACGATACGCAATTGTTGTTTACTTGGCCCAAAGATAATTTAGATACGTCGGCGGCCCAATTATGCCTATCTTCTGTCTTCCAATGGTTAGCTAATGCCCAGTTAAAATGTAATGAAAGCAAATCCGAGATCCTGCTATATGGCTCTTTCCCTGAGGATTTTAGTGACGGTCTTTGGCCTACCGACCTACCCCCTCCAAAAGCTGCTTCGGGCCCAGTGAAGAATTTGGGGGTTTGGTTCGGTAAGAACCTTAAGTTTGAAGACTATATAAATAAAGTCACTGGAGTCTGTTTTTTCACTTTAAAAGCTGTGCGCAGGTTTTTCCCTCTATTACCGAAAGAAGCTAAAGAGACTGTCATTCGGGCATTAGTACTCTCTCGGTTAGACTACGCTAATGGACTGTTTTCTGGCCTACCGGCTTACCTGATTCACCGCCTTCAGGTTATTCAGAACGCCGCCGCCAGACTCCTGTTTAATGTCCCAAGGCGTTCCAGTGCTCGACCTCTTCTCCGTGCTTTGCACTGGCTCCCTGTTGCCCACAGGATTCTGTTTAAAATCCTAGTGCTGGCGTATCGAGCCATCCATCACACTGGGCCTGTCTACCTGAGAAATAGGTTCTCCCTGTATATTCCCAATCGCCCTTTGCGCTCGGCCAATCTGTGCCAAATGGCTGTCCCCAAATTTAAATATTGCAGACTTGGCGGTCAATCGATCTCAGTGAGAGCAGCGAAATCCTGGAATACTTTACCTCTTCATCTAAAAACTGCACCGACTCTTTGTTCCTTTAAGAAGAGTCTTAAATCCCATCTTTTTAATATTATAGCCTAAACCTCCCCACTCCCTGTCTTCCTAGCTATTTACGCTCACCTAGTCTGCTCTGCCTTCAACGCGCCAGGATACTATTTTTTTAGTAATAGAGCGCGATATAAAAGCCTTTAATAATAATAATAATAATAAAACAGAGTCTGGTATTCGGCAACATGCAGGAAGGCCAAATCATGCCTAATAGAGGCAGTCAAAGGGAAGTCGTCCCTAACAATTCAAATTGCCAGAAGAAACCATAAAAAAGGCCATAAAAAGGCCCTACAGGTAGCTAAAAGAGAGTGGGAGGATGCCTACTGGCTAACCCTTAAGGAAGCCAGTATGAAAAAAGACTCTAAATCCTTCTGGGATACCATAAGGGCACGAAATAGACCGGATAGCGACCTTATAACCTGCAGTATTTCGGGCGAGGTATGGGAGGCTCATTTTTCCAAACTTTACTCCTGCCATAACGACCTGAACGGAAGAGGGTCTTTCCAATCCTCTCCCTTCACTAATTATATTCATCTCCCTAGTGACCCTGACTTTACTTTGAAGGAAGTAGAATATGCTATTAACTCCATCATTCCACAAAAAGCCGCAGGACCAGATGGCATCCCCGGGGATCTGCTAAAATCTGATGGTGTTAATTGGGGCAAATTAATACACTCCCTCCTTCTTGCCATCTGTAGGGGTGCCCCAATTCCCGTGTCTTGGAAGGGTGCAGAGGTGGTTCCCATCCACAAGAAAGGCCCTAGGGATGATCCGTCCAATTACAGGCCGATTAGCTTACTAGATGTAAGCCAAAAAGTTGTCGGTAAAGTTATTCTACTCAGGATACTCAACTGGGTAGATGAAAACAAAATACTTACCGACTTTCAGGCCGGTTTTAGAGTAGGCACCGGTACGATAGAGCAGGCCTTCAGGCTTATGATGATTTACTGGAAGGTGGTAGTGATAGGCAAGGGCAGTCTTTATCTCGCATTCATCGACTTAAAGACTGCCTTTGACCTTGTCCCCAGGGACTTGTTGTGGAAGGTGTTGGCCAACATGGGGCTTCCAGAGTATCTTTTATCCCTATTGGTCAGGCTCCATCAGGACAGCTTTGCCCAAATTAGGTGGGGCTCTGGAGGGGAGAAAACGGGCTGTATTCCGGTCGAGAGAGGGGTACGCCAGGGATGTGTTCTGGCTCCCACCCTTTTCTCTTTGTACATCAATGGGGTGGTTGAGCACCTACTTAAATCACCATCCGACGAACCATCCCTGGCGGGGGTACGCATACCGACCCTCCTCTTCGCGGACGACACGCTCCTAATCTCCAAGACCCCAATGGGACTACAGAAACTCTTGGACAATTTCCAAACCTTTTGTACTGACCGGGGCTTGGTTATAAATACCAATAAAACAAAATACCTCGTCCTTAATCCCCCTAAACAGCAAGTGCGTCCCCCTATCCTAAACACCGAGTTCCTGGAAAGGGTTAAAGCATTTGATTATTTAGGGATACGCATCTCAGACAAAATGGATTGGACTCTCCATCTAGATAAGATGCTGCTGAACCATAAAAGGATCACAGGTGCCCTATTGAGGGAGCAACGTTCCAGTTCGTTCAAACCAATAGGAACAGTCCTAGAGATGTACGCTGCCAAGGGTGTCAGCTCTGCACTATATGGAGCTGAACTTTGGGGCTTTGCATCTTCTCAAGCTTTACAAAAATCTGAGAACGATTTCTGTAGACAAATAATGTCCCTCCCTCAAAGCACCCCACTTTTACCCTTATTTATGGACCTTGGCTGCACCCAGATTGGCGAAATTGCGAAATTCCGTCCTCTCCTATTATGGGCTCGTATTTGGCGGGTAGAGGAACTTAATGCCTACGCCAGAGGCCTGGAAGAAATAATGGCGTCACCACACTGGGCCAGAGTCAAATGGTTAACAGACATGAAAACCTTATTGTCGAACTTGGGCCTATTGGATTTCTGGTCAAGCAGAACCTCTCCTCCTAAACAAGTACTTAAAAACCTTTACCGGGATTGGATTCGCTCCCAAAGGCACTCTAGCACATCCATTGGTAGGCTCACAGAGGATTTTTTAATGTTTAAAGACTGCCCCAGACGAGAACCCTACCTAGACATAATCGAGAAACCGTTTGCCCGATCTTTGTATTTTAAATTTAGAACGGGCACCTTGACATTGAATACTTTCACCAAATCATGGAAATCCTGCACAGATAAAACTGATCTGTGCCCATCATGTTTAGCCCACCCAGAGACATTAGCCCACTTCTTATTCGTCTGCAAGGAATATGCCAATCCAAGAAGGGCGTGGCTGAAGAACTTGTGCCGGCAACTGGGAACCAGGAGCCATGATGTGACAATTAGGATTCTTGTTTCGGACAGCTATGTACCCTACGCCTGTGCCCTAGCAAAATTTTTATTTTGGGCTTGGGCTATTCGAGCCAGAAAGCTTAAATACTCTGTTTAATCTCTTTTTAAACAATATTAATTCTAGTAAATGTTATACTTTTTTGCTATTAACTGGAAATGTGTTGCCAAATTTATTATTAACTACCAATTTTTTTTTTAAAAACTTGCTTTTATGATAATGGAATTTTATCGAAATAAAGCTTTTTGACTTTGACTTTGACTTTAATAAAACAGAGTCATCCTGAACAGAATGAAGGAATACGTCGATGCTCAGTTGCAAGATCAGCAAGCAGGCTTCCTCAAAGATAAATACTGTACACATGAGATTCCATCATTGAGCAGTCTAAAGAATGGAACTCTTTTACACTTTTTTGGTTTATCGCTCCCTCCCCTATGTGAACTTGAGAGACCCTTTCGAAACTTCACCACTATGGTGTGCCAGATAAACTTGTAAGAATCACCAGAAACTGTTGTAAGGGAATGAACTGCAATATAGCACATGGAGGGCAACTCATGGAAAACTTCCAGGAGAGAACCGGAGTCAGCAAGAGTTGTTTGCTGTTACCTTTTCCCTTCCTGCTGGCCGTAGACTGGATCATCAAGACATCCACAGCAAGGAGAAGAAATGGATCCAACCGACACCTTGGACAGAGCTTGATGACCTGGACTTTGCAGACAACCTGGCCCTACTCTCCCATACCCATTCGCAAATGCAAGAGAAGACCAACAAGGTTGCAACATTCACAGGGGAAAAACCAAGATAATGATGGCTAACATGGGAAGCATAACTGCAGTCACTCTTGCAGGCAATACACTGGAAGAGGTTGAGGCCTTCACCTACCTGGGCAGTGTCATAGAGAAGCATGGTGGCACAGATACGGATGTCAAGGCAACAATCGGCAAAGCAAGGGCTGCCTTCTTTCAGCTAAAGTAGATCTGGAGCTCCAAGGACCGAAGGCTGCAAACCAGGCTCAGACTTTTTAATAACTATGTAAAATCGGTTCTTCTGTATGGAGCAGAAATGTGAAGGACATCAGTGCTCACCACCAATAAAGTCCAAATCTTTATCAATACCTGCCTAAGGAAAAGCTTCTAAATCCGCTGGCAAAACACCATCAGCAACAACAATCTACAGCAGCAGACTTTCTAACTACCTGCTCATGAAGAAATCATGAAAAGATGCTGGGGCTGGATAAGTCACACTCTGAAAGCCTGCATCAAACACCACCAGGCAGGCCCTGACCTGGAACCCTCAAGGGAAAAGGAAGGCCAAGAAACACCTGGGGCCGAGGCCTCGAGGCTGACTGCAAGGAGAGGGGCTAAACCTGGAGTCAGATAGAAAGAAAAGTCCTGGAGAGAGATAGCTGGAGTGTTCTGCTTGATGGCCTATACCCCAGGAGGGATAGCTGGCATCAGTAATTAAGTGCAGTTGCCCTCTTAGGCTATTGATCATCAAAACTGTATTTTAAGTGGCCATAACATCAGCCAGGAGGGTCAGCGAACTGCAAGCGCTCTCTCCGTACCCTCCTTATACCACCTTTTACCCTGGCAAGCTTGTTCTTCGGACGTATGCCTCCTTCCTTCCAAAGGCTGTCACTCCATTCCATGTAGGTCAGAATATCATCCTGTCTACTTTCTTTGCTCCACTTCATCCCTCCACAAAAATCCACCCCCTGGACCCAAAAAGAGCATTGTCATTTTCCCTTGACTGCACAAGAGAGTTCCGGGTGGACGATGAACTCTTTGTGGGCTATGTGGGATGAAAAAAGGGAAAGCTGTACAGAAGAGAACCATTTTACGATGGATTGTCCTGTGCCTTAAAATCTGCTATGCACTGGCCAAGAGATAGCACTCTGAGGGCTTGTGTGATCACTCTACCAGAGCCAAAGATGCGACTACTGCATTAGCATGCAACATTCCTCTCCTGGACATATGCCAGGCAGTGATATGGGCATCACTGCACATGTTCACAAAACATTACTGCCTGGACAGTCAGGCCCATCATGATGGGCACTTTGCCTGTTCCGTCCTGCAAAACTTTTTGGTTTAATTTGGTTCTTAGACCCACCTCCGGGGAGATATTGCTTGGGTATCTATTCAAAGGCAAGGAATGTGCGGCTAAAAGTCTTTATCAGAGGAATAAGTAACTTACCTTTAGTAACTTCTTAACTGGTATAGAATCTATCTAGCTGCAGATTCCTTAACAACCCTCCATCCTTACAGCTCTGCAAACCCGGTCAGGTATAAGGGACAGCCTTTTCAGGGCTTTAGTCTTTCCCACACCAGTGGTCAGTTCTAATCGGGACTCTGCGTTTCTGGCATGGAAAGTCACGGATGTTAGCACGCAAAGGTGGCGTCTATATAGGTACCAGGCACATCACTTCCGAAACGAATGACGCTGATGCAGAGCTGAACAACACCTACTTGCGTGCAGGGGTGCTGCTCGGAAATCTTCCGGATCTAATCTGACACCTGGGGATATTCAAAGGTGAGGAATCATCGGCTAGATAGAGGCCTTTGCAGATAAGGCGGTACCAAAGGTAAGTAACTTGTTCTTAAGCAGCATAGCAGTCCTTCTTCCTGGAAGAGTATCCACAGGTCCTCAAGTGTACTGAAGAGTTGGTGCCTGGGGTCCGATATTTATAACTGGGCCTTCCTTTGTAGTAGAAGCTTTTAGAGGTTTCCTTTTGAAGTCTACAGGCTTCCTGCCTTCCCTGTCTTCGCTCCAGACTAACTACAGGGGGTATGCAGCCTTTTGTGTGGAGGCAGGACACAGCCTATTCAAGTGTAAGTAAGGCTTGTGCTCAGTTCCCTCCTCCCATCCTGCCAGTGATGGCACATCCAGGCACACCTACGCTCTTTATTTTGTGTAGCTGTCTAGGAGGAATACATAAAGCCCAACTGCTTGCTACACCCTATCATGTGACCCAGGGTCAGGCTACAGGCACTACGTGGCTAAGGCAGGAAGAGGCCAACTTTCAAAAAGTGTCATTTTCAAAATTGTAATTTAAAATCTGACTTCTCCATGAGAGAGGAGTTTCCATTACAATTCCAAAGACACCAAACATAAACTTGCTATCTGCTCCCATTTGGAAATTACCATTTATTAAATGTAATAAGGTAACTCCAGTGTTACCTTTTGGGAGAGGTAGAATTTTGCAGTTGTGAAAAACAAAGATTTTTTTAGTACCAGAAGCCGAAAAACTGATAAGTGCATGTCCAACTTTTTAAATACACTCTTTGTTGCTCTCTGGGCTGTCCAGGGCCTACCCTAGGGTTGGCATGTATGTATAAAAAAGAAAGGTTTGCGTCGAACGAAAGGTTTGTTTTGCCAGGTTGAACTGGCAGTTTAAAACTATAGACACGGGGGGCGTGGCCAAGATGGTGGAGAGTTAGGACGTGCCTTCTCTCCTCGTCTCCGCCCGCCGACAAATAAGCATAAATTCCGGCACCAGAGCCGGTCAAATGGCACTGACCTGAGGTTTGGGGTGTCCTGAGTCTCCCGGCGACCCGACTGTTGAAATTACCGGGACCCCGGTGGTGCTGTGCCTGGCTGCGGACGAGGGCCGGCCTGATGGGGGGACGCCAACATGCCGTGGTTGGCGGCGCTGCTGCGGCCGAGGGGATCGTTCTGCCGGCAACTGCCGGCGAGGTGCTACGGCGCACGCGGGCTCTGTGACTGGGATTGGAGGATCCAGCGGCCGCTGCCCGGATGGAGGTGTGCCCAGAGCAACCTGGAGCTGGCGGCCCGTCTGGAGTGCCCTGACCCACCCACGCTTCAGCAGCTTAGTGATCCATAGCTGCAGGACCCCGCATGCTGTGTCCCATCACCGCGGCCGCTGCCCGCCACAGCGGGGGTCACCGCCTGCGTGGGTGCGGCTGGAAGAGGCGACATCACCTGCACGTCTCTGGAGGTAGCAGTGGAGGAGGCGGCCATCAAGGGGTAGTACGGCCCCCGGTCCACAGCACAAGACAGCGACCCGGTGTCCTGCGGCGGCGGGCCCAGCCGCCTCAGCCTTTCCTACTGTGGCCTACAGGCCTGTTCCTGAGGCCTACGTGACAAGGGCGAGGGCCCTTTGGCGACAGCTGAAGAACATGGTGAGCCCTGAGAGTCCGAGAACTGGCCACGAGCGGTCCGGGCTTTCCTGGGGCGTCCTGGGCCTCACCGCAGAGGAGCACTTCAGTGAAGTTCGCCGGTGAGTCCTGCTGCATGCCCCACCCCGTAGCAATCCCTGTTGCCCGGCCCCAGTGGGGGCACCTAGGCCGCTTTCCACAGCTGACAGGCATACTGGACAGATCATTGGGGCTCCCTAGTCTTGGTTAGCCGGACTTCCTGGGGCGCCTTGGACCTGTTCTGGGCGGTGGGTCTACGTGGCTCAGCGAGGCATCGGGCCCTGAAAGCGACGCACTGCAGACTTGCACGCCGGGCCCATCATCCCTGGCATCATGCACTGAGAGACACTTCGGCTTGGTGGGCTACTGCTGTTCGTCGCCCTTCCTTAAGCACACCTTGCCTGTGCCTTTTACAGACCCTAAGGTTGGGGCAGAGTTTCACACCGGAGGAGGCTGCGCAGAACGCCGGTGGACACCCCGCCCTGTAGCCTCTCGTGAACGGCAGAGTGAGCACGATAGCATCTGGCCCAGTCTCCACGGACTGCGGATTGTCGCAGTTGGGGCCGCCGGTCGACAGAGGTGGCATGCTGGCCTGACCCGTGGCCGTAAGGGACAGTGATGCAGACTCGGCCGAATATGACATCCACCCGGGGCAGGAAAGACGAGCAAGTTCCGGAGGAGAACTCACTCAAGGATCTCTTCGCTCGGGTGCAGATCGCAGGGCTGGCGGAGCCCGGCCAGGAGGGAGCGACGGCACACATAGCCACCACCGCGGAGGCACCAGTGACCCGGGCATTACTGGAATCAATGTTCGCCGCCCTGCGGGACGACCTCCAGATGGTGAAGCGCAATCTCACGGTCCTCCGCTCCCTTCCCAATTCATAGGGGTAGGAGACAGGGTTGCCCTCTGTCACCCCTGCTCTTCGCTCTTTATATGGAGCCCATGGTGCAAGGAGTCAGAGACCACACTCAGATCACAGGCATCTGCTTTGGGGGATACCCATACCATCAGCTTGTACGCAGAGGATGTGCTTGTCCCTCTAGCGAATCCTGAGAGATCACTGGGCGCTTTCCTGGAGGAACTAAATACCTTCGCCAGAGCCTCTGGGTTCAAGGTCAATCTACCACAGGAATTGGCTGACTTGTAGGCCCGCTTTCCCCTACGGTGGTCTGATGACATTGTCCCATATCTGGGTATATATCTGGCCCAAACCCTACAGGACATGAGACTAGCTAATTTCTTGCTCCTCCACACTCACATCCGCTCTGAGCTCCAGCGGTGGAGGCATCACCAGATCTCCTGGCTGGGTCGTATCGCTGCGATAAAGATGACAGTGCTTCCTAAAATCATCTATTTATTCAAACACTTCCCCTGCCACCCCCCACTGCTGGCTCCAGAAGGTACAATCGGACCTCTCCCTTTTCATCTGGCAAGGACGTAAACCACGACTTAAACGAGCAGTCCGCTTTCTCCCAACCCATAAGGGGAACTCGGGATCCCGGACCTCACGCTCTATTACAAGGCTACAAAACTTAGATATCTGGTCGAATGGAGCTGGGCCAAATCTGAGCCGTTGCAGGGCCCTCTCTCATGAAGGTTCCCTTTCTCTTGAAGGCTCACTGCCCCCCCCAATCTCTATGCCTTGCAGGTGATACGCACAGTTCTAATGGTCTGGGAACAGATGAACATACTCTTTGACCTCACAACCTTCCGCTCGCCGCTTACGTCCATTTTGGATAACCCCGATTTTAGCCCCGGGACAGCCTCCCAATCCTTTCACTCATGGCGAGAGGCCGGATGTCGCGCTTTAGATCTCTTTTATTTGCCAAGGGAGACATCATCTCCTTTCCACAGCTACCGGCCGACTACGGTCTCCCAGAGACTGAACGCATGCACCCCAACAAGTGTACACAAGCGGCGAGGCTTCTTACACCATACGAGCGTTGGCTCATCACGTGGTCCTCGCACAAGAAACTGATTTCGCCCGACGGAACAACGTCCGCATGCTAGGCCTTGCGTAATCCACCAATACAGGGCACCTGGAGGACTTTATGGAACGTCTGCTAGTGGACTTATTTGGCAAGGCCGCCTTCTCAGCGCACCTGGTCATCGAAAGGGTCCATAGATCCTTATCGGCCGGAGCCCCGCTGCGCCCCGTGATAATGCGCTTTTTGAACTATCGTGACAGAGATGCTGTTTTACGCCTGGCACGCGAAAAAGGCACGGTCCATTACGAGATCATCACTCTAGCCTTCTACCCCGACTTCACGCAGGCCATGCAGGACGCTCGCCGTAAGTTCACAGCCCTGAAGAAGAAACTACAAGCTCAAGAAATCACATATGCTATGCTGTACCCTGCAAGATTGCGGATCAATCACTGGGGAAAACAACATCTCTACAGCTCACCTCAGCAAGTGGAGGAATACCTTAAACATGATCGTAGATCAACATCCCGAAAGGAATCTGCTCGACGGCGTTCCAGGTCTCACTCGCCGCTGTCAGAACCCGGCTGATGCCAAGATACTCCCCGGACTACAGAAAATAGCAGAGCAGTGCCCATGGACATTCTGGACGCTATGCTGACTGGTGATGTATGGCTGTATATTTTGTTGCTTGCTTGACTTATTGATTCACCTGGAGAACTTGCCGTGCCACGTATTGCTCTGCAGCTAAGCTGCTCGGACTGTTCACCTGCCGCCTCGCTGCTGCCACAGGGGTCATCCCGCCTCCCGCCGCACGCCTCCCTGGTCATCTGGAGTGCTGCTGTAGTGTGGAGGGCGGGTCAGGGGAACCACAAGCACCAGCAGGCACAGCGCCTGCCGAGCACCACCTTCAAGCGCCAGGAGGCGCATATAATCGGCGCACTACCTGCAGAGCGGGGGAACCCTTCACCTGGAGAACTTGCCATGCCACGTATTGCTCTGCAGCTAAGCTGCTCGGACTGTTCACCTGCCGCCTCGCTGCTGCCACAGGGGTCATCCCGCCTCCCGCCGCACGCCTCCCTGGTCATCTGGAGTGCTGCTGTAGTGTGGAGGGCGGGTCAGGGGAACCACAAGCACCAGCAGGCACAGCGCCTGCCGAGCACCACCTTCAAGCGCCAGGAGGCGCATATAATCGGCGCACTACCTGCAGAGCGGGGGAACCCTTCACCTGGAGAACTTGCCGTGCCACGTATTGCTCTGCAGCTAAGCTGCTCGGACTGTTCACCTGCCGCCTCGCTGCTGCCACAGGGGTCATCCCGCCTCCCGCCTCCCGCCGCACGCCTCCCTGGTCATCTGGAGTGCTGCTGTAGTGTGGAGGGCGGGTCAGGGGAACCACAAGCACCAGCAGGCACAGCGCCTGCCGAGCACCACCTTCAAGCGCCAGGAGGCGCATATAATCGGCGCACTACCTCCCTCGCGGGACGCGGGCGGGACGCCGGGCTAAGCCCGGGCAAAGGGCGGGCCGTCTGAGGCCGTCCGAGGTTGGCCAAGGTTGGGTTGGGCCTGGTCTCTTGGTTTGTTGTGTTGCAAACGTAGCTTCAGTTTATTTCTCACTCCGGTCATTCTTATTTTGTGTTTTCTATTGTGGCTGTGTGCATTGAGAAATATGCCTCCGAAAAAGTTAGTTACTCCTAATAACTCAATTGAGAACTATCTTGTACACGTTGTAGAAAGAATCAATAGTGATAGGAGAACATCCTTGGGAATAGACTCATCTACCCAATCTCCCCTTATTGATACTGAGTCAGATGATCCCTTTGGGCTTCAGATTAATAGTAGCTCAAATGGTGAAATACTCGATTCTCTTCCTGATACTATTATCATTCAGCCTAGTGGTACTGTTGCTGGAATTGAAGACCTTAGCGTTAATGAAGCTTTGATAGAGATATCCACTAGTAACGAGTCCTCAATCTCCCCTCCAGCTCCCATTTTAGTCCCGGGGAAACGGGAGGGTCTAAGGTCAGCCAAGAACAAAGTAGCAAACCTCCCGAGGAAACATTCAGAGAAAGAGGAGCCTGATCTGACTAACGAGGCTTATGTTACACTTTCAAATGCCCAATTTAATAAACTACTGGCTCTGATGGATACCAAAATTAAAGGTGTGGTTAAACCTCTGGTCAGTAAAATAGATAAGTTAACCTCTGAGGTCAACCGACTAGAAGGTCTACTAGAAAAAACCTTGGGCGAGATAGGTAAACTCCCGGAAAATCTTTCCGCCAGGATTGAGGCTACTCTGAGCAAATCAGTCACTGTAGTTAACAGTGGATTTATCCCTACCTCTGTACCAAACCCTCAAATGGCACCCAAGAGTATTTTCCCTGGTGACGCTCCTAATGCCTCGAACCCAGTTCCTGTTGCTGTTGACCCAATCACTGAAAAAGGGACTTTTGAGCTTGTAGTTGAAGCTTCCCCATTGGTACTTGTTCTTGCTAATGTTCCTCCCTTGGCCCAAGGTTAGCGCGAAACAACATCTTCCTTAATAAATAAATCTCTATCATGGTTGACCAACAACATGGTAATTTCTCCATGGGGAAAGCAGCAACTCTCTGAAGAGCTCGCAAATGCGAGAAGGGTTCAGTGGATTGGGGAAAGGGTGAAAAAGTTTAAGGGGGAGTGTGTTGTCCTTCACTTTTCTGACCCAGGGGTTTTGCCTAACATCTTACCCAACATCTTACCACCACAACGGAGATCAACCTCAATTGTTCCATTGACTCTGGACTTCTTCTATCCAAGAAAGGGAAGTGGTCCAAATTCAAGTATCTTGAGAACCAAATGGAACATTGTGACTAAGAGGGGGAGGAAGGATGTTGCTTCGGTGGACTGGGGCTTGGGGTAGGAAAATCGTTTCTCTGCATTATCTAACTTGAATGCTTGTGACTGACAACCACCTATTTGTAATTCTATGCCTTTGATTGCCTGTGACGAAAGAATTATTGGTGCGGTCAGCAATTTAACTAAAGATTGTTCTCAGGGGTATCCCTCTGATGATTTAGCAGGCCCATCCAATGAAAATATTATTACTCAGGACACTGGGGGTAGGATGACACATGAGACTATTACAAACCCTTGTTCTCTTATGATATCTAACTCAGGGAATCTTTTGTCTTGGAATGTGGCTGGACTATGTTCCAAGTTGGATTGTGCTGACTGGTTTGGATTTATTAATAAGTACGATCTTTGCATCTTTCAAGAGACTTGGGCGTGTGACCCTGTCTTTGCCTTGGGGTATATAAATGTTCATGTTCCTGCTATTAAGGGCCCTAAAGGGCGGCCGATGGGGGGTCTTACTATATGGATCAGGCAGTCTCTAAAAACTGTTGTAAAATGTGTGGAGCTTGACCAAAAAGATATTCAGCTCATCAGATTGACTAGTGATCTATCCATCTCCATAGATATTTACAATATCTATGTTAGAGGTGGAAACAAAGGTAAATCAGAGGTTCTTTTGAGTCTTTTTAATCTTCTTGAGACACATTCTGCAGGGAAAAACATTCTAATTGCAGGCGATTTAAATCGCACTTTTGAACCTCTCATCACTGGTGACTCTCCTCTCGGAGCAGAGGAAGATAAGCTTTGGGACATCCCCACATTAGATACTCCACCGATAACTCGCTGGACGGCTGATATACTAGGCTTAAACGCAATGTGTCTGGAGCATGGGCTACGAGCCCTGAACGGTCGAACTAAATCAGATCGTGTCCCTGCCATGACTTTTAATAATGGGCGAAATAAAAGTCGCATTGACTATGTCATCTGTAGCATATCTATATGGTCATCTCTCAGTGACATGGTAGTAACAGCTAGGCCAGAAAGCGACCACGACCCTCTATGTGTCTCACATAATTGGTGGACATTTAATGAAATAGCACCAACCCCTTGTGACCAACTTGTGCTCCAGACGATTATTCCATCTAATAATATGCGTAGGTTAAGGTGGTCAGGTGTCAAGACAGATCAGCAGGTCCTCGAAAAAATAGGAGTAGCGACAGACAAGGCCATTATGGCACTGGAGAGTGTAGTTGGGTCTTCACAGGGATATGAAGATATCACTAAAGCACAATCAACTCTTTTTAACGAAGTTAAAAGTTTTTTCTTAAAACCTGTACATAATAAGAGGGTCTGCCCATACAAAGCAGCAAAGTGGTATAATCAAGATTGTAGGGCGGCAAGACTCAATCTAGGAGCTGCGATCAAAAGTAATAACTTGGGTGAGATTCGATCTGCCAGGAAGCACTATAAAAACTGCATTGCTAGGGCAAAAAGAGAATGGGACGAAGCCCACTGGCAGAAGCTGAAATGTGCAAGTGACCGCAAACACTCTAGACTATTTTGGCATATTGTCAAATGGGGTCACGATAGGTCTCCAGAAGCTCCCAATAATAATGTCTCTCATGATGCATGGGTTAAATTTTTCAGCGAGCAGTACTCTTCCAGGGACCAGTTTGTTAACAGCTCCTGCCCTACTTACCTGTTCGCAGATGATGACATCTTTGTTCAGAGTGAAGTACTGTCTGCCCTGAAATCTGTTCACAGTGGCCGAGCCCCGGGTATTGACGGAGTCCCTGCGGATGTCTTTTTAAATGACACCGATAGGTGGAGTAAATACATCTGCCTTTTACTAAATCACATTGCTAGGGGCGCTGAAATTCCGGTATCCTGGCGGGGTGCTGTTATTATCCCAGTATATAAAAAGGGAGACCGTGCCCAACCTTGCAATTACCGCCCAATCAGCTTAATTGACACGGTTCAAAAGGTTGTAGGGCGTGTAATCATTAACAACTTGCTTGATTGGACAGAGGAGCAGAATGTTTTATCTCCTTTTCAGGCTGGGTTTCGCAGAGCAACCAGCACTGTGGACCAGGTCTTCCGTTTTCAATTGATACAGTGGAGGACCGTGGTACTGGGTGGATGCAGTCTTTACGCAGCATTTGTTGACCTACGGGCTGCATTCGACCTGGTGCCGAGGGCAAAATTGTGGGAGGTGCTGGCAGCTCTGGGGGTCCCAATGACCATTCTGACCTTGATCATGAGACTCCATGAGGGCACTTATGCTAAAATTCAATGGGGTGGCTACGGTAGCGACACTGTCGATTTTCCTGTTGAGCGTGGGGTTCGACAGGGTTGTTCAATGGCACCAACATTGTTTACACTTTTTATTAATGGAATTGTTTCCCGTATGCAATCCCAGCCTGTGGATGCTCCCTCCCTTGCAGGTGTAAAAGTTCCTATTTTAATGTTCGCAGACGACACCTTAATTTTATCGAAATCCCCTCGCGGTCTGCAAAAGGCACTGGTAATTTTTGACAAGTTTTGTAGCGACCACGGCTTGGAGGTAAACGCAGCTAAAACAAAACTCATGGCTTTTAATCCTTGTAGAAATTTTAAATCTAAAATATCCATGAGTGGGCGTTACCTCGAAGTAGTAAATTCTTTTACTTACCTGGGGATTCACATCTCTAATGATAATAGATGGAACCAACATTTAAACATTGCAGTATTAAGACACAAACAATTGGCTGGTACCATCATTAAGGAGCATAGTAAATCATTGACCAAACCAATTAAACCTCCCTTGATCATATATGAGGCAAAGGCAATAGGGTCAGCATTGTATGGGGCAGAGATGTGGGGGCAAGAAAACCTCCAGGAGTTACAGACATCAGAGAATAACTTCCTTCGGAAACTAACAGGCACCCCACAGAGCAGCCCCCTTTTGCCTCTCAGATATGACCTTGGTAGGAAAGAAATTTCGGCAATGTGCAAACTTCGTCCGATATTATATTGGCGTAGAATCTGGACCACCCCTGAGTTGTCACATTATGCAGCAGGGTTTGCTGATGTCATCAAAGCAGACCGATTTCATAAAATCAGATGGTTTAGATCATTAAAATTAGCATTATGTGAACTAGGGTTAAACGAACTCTGGTCCGATCCAACCGGGTCATCCTTTCCATCTAAGTTATTTATAAAAAATCTTTTCTGGGAACAGGTTGAAAACAGGAGTCTGCTTAGCAATAACAATGGGTCTATGACGACTGCTTTCCTTGAAGCTAAGCTGTTTCCTACGTATGAAATGTATTGGGATTTCATAACGAAACCCATGGATAGGAAACTGTTTTTCCAAATGAGGGCTGGCTCTCTACCTCTACGTAACTTAACATCAAAATGGAGAGATGGAGGTCCAGCTACTTGCCCAGTATGTGGGGAAGGAAAGGAAACGTTGGGTCACTTTTTGTTCTCCTGTTATGCATATTCCGCTCCCAGACGTGTTTGGTTGGCTCCTATGTGTAGAAACCTGGGTACTAAAAGTAGTATGGTAGCTCTACGCATTGTAAAATCTACCTCCTTAATCTGGATTATAATAGCGACTGCAAAGTATTTGGGGTGGGCGTGGGTAATTAGGCAGAGATTGCTAGTAGGGTAACTACTCTCTGCTTAGTTGAACAGAGACTGCTAGATTATCTATTCTCTGTTCCCACGCGAGGTGTCTTATCTGATGAATAATTTTAAAAATCATATTGATTTTTAATAGTGATATTGGATCGTTTTTTTTAATCTGTTTTTTATCATATGAACTTTGCACCTTGGATTGTATAAAGTAGGATGAAATGTAATTCTAATTGTCTTTTTAATGTGTAATGTGCTTAAGTCATATTCGATCTTGTAATTTAATTGTATTTTATTATGTGTTTGTTTGTCTGCTTTTATGAGTAATACTCGAATAAAGCACTTTTGAATTGAATTGATTCGCCCGAACACTCACCTCCATCCCTTCCGATCGATCCCTAGGATATCTGGGGTTGTGGATGGGTGAAATAGAGAAGCTGAGAGGGTGCAGTGAAGGCCCCTAGCGGCCCCCGGATGAGGACGTTCCCCCTACTTTGGGTTTTGGTTCTTATTTTTCGTAGCATTGTTTGAACTTTTCTTAGGGTGGGCTTAACCCCAGAAACCACTCACGGGGAGGAATGACCAACGTAATTTGTGTGTATTTTTGGGAGGAAAGGGCACATGCCCGGCGAGTTGGGGAGGCCAGTGTGGGAGGGAGTGGGAGGTGGGGAGGAGGTAATTGAAATGGTACCATTAAGTAGTAAGATTTCTGTTGGGAGGGTTCGGGGGAGGGTGGGGAGTGTTATGCACTGCGAGTTGGAAATGCCGGAATGGGTGGGAGAGACCTTTTCTTACACGGATGTATGATTACCTGTTCTCGTACAGATTTCACAATAACGCAATTAAGGATGGATTATCTGTATGGTAGGGATGACGGACGATATGCGTGATAAGCACACTGTTGCAATATTGTTGTGGAATGTCCGCGGGCTAAACAACCCGAGAAAAAAGAGACAAGTGCTGGGTTACCTAGACTGCCATCACATCTCAGTTGCCATGTTACAGGAAACACATTAAAGCCCTGAAACCACGCCCCAGTTCGCATCGCGATGGGCGACTTACCGCTCCTTTGCTTCTTACTCTACTTATGCCCGGGGAGTTACGATTTTAATTAAAAGAGGTTTATCTTTTGTACTGGGGGGAACAGAGTCGGACGCTGGAGGCCGCTACTGTCTCCTGTGGGGGAGACTAAATTCACATGACCTGACCTTCGCCAACTACTACGGTCCCAATTATGATGAACCCCATACCCTCCTTTCACTCTGGAGTAGGATTCAGGAGTTGGGTACTACATATGTTTTCGGGGGGGGGGGGGGGGGGGGGGGGGATTTCAACACTGTGATGCACCCGCACCAAGATAGATCTAACACATCCCCTGCCCATTACACCAACAGCTGTCATACACTACAAGAACTTACAAAAGACAGCTGCCTTGTGGACTCTTGGAGGCACATGCATCCCGCTGGGAAGGAGGGTACTTACCACTCGGCGGTGCACTCCACTTGGGCCAGACTAGACTACATGTTCTTGTCGGCTGGAATGGCACACTGGGTGGTGCGGCGACACATTTGGCACATACATACTCTGACCACTCCCCTGTTCTTGTTGAACTACAAACCCAGATGCAGCAATCCCCTAATAGAAGCTGGCGTCTCAATCCCCTACATTCACAGGATGCTGTCTTTAGGGCGGACCTAGGGAAAGATATCCAAGACTTCTTTGGGCGTAACTTTGCTTCAGTTCCTATTATTACTACGGTATGGGAAGCCTTCAAGGTTACAGCTCGGGATGGTGTATTTCTAGGGGTGGTGGGATATTGAGGACACTGCGACATGATCTCAATCGGCTGGAGCAGACACTCAAACAGTTGGAAAATGACATTGCCGGGAATTCTAACGACCATGCCCTCAGGGCTAAGATGCGTGATACTATGTCTGAATATGAGGAGCTTGCTCATAGAGGGGGCAAGTTCCGTGGCAAACCATATATGGCTAGAGTGTATGGGGAGGGTGACCGACCGGGGAAAGCTCTCGCCACTGCTGTCCGGCCCCTAAATTCTCCAATTATGTTACCACAGTAAAGAATGCTCAGGGCACACTTTGCAGAAACCTCCCTGACCTACTCCATACTTTCAGAGACTTTTATAGCGCACTGTATTCCACCCAGAGAGGGGACCCACAAGACCTGTCGGCCTACCTGGACGATACGGCTCTGGCATGGCTGGGTGATACCCAAAGAAAATGTCTCGATCATGATTTTGAATTAAGACGAGATAACGGAAGCAATAATGCAAATGAAATCGGGGCGTGCCCCGGGATCGGATGGGTTGCCGATCGAATTTTATAAAATGTATGTCCACATCCTCGCTCCAATCCTTAGGGAAGTATTTTACACAGCGCGAGAGGAAGGTTGCCTGCCGGAGTCTATGCGAGAAGCCGTAATTACCTCACTGCTCAAGCCAGGGAAACCCCCAATAAGCTGCGATTCATACCGACCTCTATCCCCACTATATTGCGATATGAAAATCCTGGCAAAAGTCATAGCGACCAGACTGAACTTCCTCATGCAAAAATTAGTACTGCCTGACCAAGCAGGGTTCATACCGAATCGAGCAACTGCTCACAACAGCAGAACTCTGGCCTCAGTCATGCAGGATATAGACCCTACTAGCTCTGTAGTAGCAGTGTTTTTAGACGCCACTAAGGCGTTTGACTCCCTGAAATGGGACTATTTGATGGGTATATTAGGCCGCATGGGATTGCCCATTTCTTTCCTCCAGTTTATCCGACTTTTGTATCACCGGCCTATAGCATCGGTTCTCCTCAATGGCGCAAGATCCCCCTCCTTTCGCATCTCAGGAAGGAACGCGCCAAGGGTGCCCCTTATCCCCAATCCTATTTGCCTTGGCTATTGAACCTCTCACTGCAAAGCTGCGCCAACACCACAATGACAAAGCACTGATTTACCCTGCCAGGCAGTTACTCATTTCCCTTTATGCGGATGACATGACCCTATATATTCGTAAACCTCATGAAAATCTGAATCCGGTTCTTAGAGAAATCACCAAATTTGGAGCCATATCCGGTATTCAGATCAACTGGTCCAAATCAGCAGTTTTCCCCCTGACGGACGCCACCCTGCAACACCAATTGGATTATCCATTGGTCTGGGAGATGGATGAAGTCAAATATCTTGCCATCTACGTCACTAGGGACAAAGAGGCCTTAATGAGGGCTAATTACGGCACAGCCATAGATCAAATTACCGATAATATTACTAAATGGTTGAATTTGCCCCTATCTATGGCAGGGAGGATCCAACTGATTAAAATGGTTCTACTGCCCAAACTATTATACCTTTTCACCAACATCCCATACCACCCCGGCAGATTCTTCTTTTAAACACTTAGAACACAGTTTACAAGACTCATTTGGGGAGGGAAGCAGCCGCGTCTAAGCCTTAACACTATGATGCTGCCTTATTGTCAGGGAGGGTTTAACGTGCCCAATTTAAAGGGAGAGGTGCGGCGGAGGGAGAAGTGTGGCGCCGCGGCCAGGGGCGACTGATGCTGGAATCTGGGGATCACGGTTCGATCCCTGGTGCTGGCGGCAGATTAGCTCAGCACCATGTGACTCTGGGCAATAGCATGCTTAATCTTCCTGACGGCCCCCAGCGCCTGGAGACCCTTACGGGTGATTGTTTGCGCTTTACAAATGTGGATTATTATTATTATTTGAATACTATTATTATTGTGCGCAGGCCCACTTCGCAACATACTGGTTTTACCCACCACCTTATATGCCCCATCTGACTGTGGAGGACGGCTACATGGCGCGACCCCCCGTCGACCTACCTCTTCACGCAGGTTAACGAACGCGGGCGAGATCCACCCACGGTAAACTGTACGGTAATAGCCTGGCAGAACGCCCCGACGCCCCGATGCTGTATTCTCCCAATATGACTTTGAAACGCCATCTGTTGCTGGCCGTCACAAAGGAAGGGATCTGTTGTAAGGTGATGGAAAACCTGAAATATTTCACCTGGGGTGATCTATATATTGGGGGGCGCTTTCGCATCTTAGATCAATTCTTTAACCAGCACAGACTCACGATTATGGACACCTTCTTCTACACCAGACTTTGATTAAGTGTGAAGGCAGCGACCCCGGCCTTTCCAGAGGAACCGCCTACATTAGAAGCACTGCAGATGTTTTTACAGAAGGTACCCCCCAAGCATCCAGTGTCCCTGCTTTACAGACACACACAAGCAGCGCAACCAACCACTATGAGCAAAGCCAGGTAGGACTGGGACAAAGATTTAGAGGTTACACTCTCTGATGAACAATGGGAGCGCAGCTGCGCCCACACGGAAGCTGTCACAGGAAATAGCAGGCTGCGACTGATACACTTTAAATTCCTACATAGACTATATCATACCCCTGTAGGGCTCCGTAGATTCCACCTCCGAGACAATGATAGGTGCACCAGATGCCGCAGGGAGGGTGCAGATTTTCTCCACCTGGCGTGGACTTGCCCACAAGTCGCATTATTTTGTACGCAAACATTTGAGGGTCTATCCACCATGTTAGGGATAACGCTCAACCCTTGCCCATTGGTGGGCCTCTTGGGCCTCTCGCACGACATTAATACTCCGCATAAGAAATTCCTTGCTATAGGCCTGCTTTTGGCGAAAAGGCAGATTGCATGCCGCTGGGGGAGGGGGAGGGCTCCTAAGTTTAAAGGCTGGATTCAAACCATGACCACATGGCAAGAAAACTTAGGCTATTATGCGGAATCGCTACCTCTGAAGTCCCGCCCAAAGGACATTTGGGGCCCATTGACCTGTTATCTGCAACACAAGGGGACACTACTGATCAACAACAAGGGGACACAGAAGCGAGGGAGGGAGATGGCTGATGCAGCACATGACGAACTCCCTTAGGTGTTCAAGGTGCGTTGGTTGAACTGGGAAAACAGTGAAGGAGGGCCCGCTGGCGTGAGAGTGCTGCTAGAAATGATGTACTGGGACCCCCACAGGTAATGAACGGGGAAGATTCTATCAGAAGAGAGTGGTTAATAGCTGGTTCATGTTATGAGGCTGTATATTATCCAATGGCAGCTAGTATGGCGAACTATCGTTGTGTATATTGTCTGTTATCACACTTGAAGATGTATCCTATTGACTGTAACAACAGAGAACGAAATGTCATAAAAGGTAATCGAGAGGGGGGATATTATTGCTGAACTTTGTTGATACGGGAAGGTGTACAACATTGTTTTATAATGCAACTTTTTGATCCGCCTGAATGTTTATTGCACTGATGTACCGTACTAAGTCTCAATAAAGGTTTTTGAAATAAAAAACAAAAAAAAGAAACTGATTTTGGATCTCTATAAGATGCTACAATCCAGATACACCCACGCTTACCACGCGGGGCGGGTCCGTTGGGAACGGGAATTAGGGCGCAGCCTCACTCCCGAGGAATGGGAAGGGGCATGCTTTAGGGCACGCCGCACAGCAACACACGTAGGTCTCACCAAAACATTCACCAAATTAGTCTATCATTGGTACTACACCCCAGAGAGACTCCACCAAGCAAACGCGACAGAGCCCTGACTGTTGGAGGGGATGTGGTAAGAGGGGCACACTGGTCCACCTGCTTTGGGAATGTGCACACCTCCGAACCTACTCGACACACATAGTGGACGAAGTGGGCAAACAACTTGATACAGAACTCCCTAGACTCTCTGCATATGTCCTTCTAGGGGTGCCTAACCCCCTTACCTATCTCCTAAAATCTAGACGAGGGAAGCAGATAGCTCTAGGAACAACCGTCCAAAATATACTGATTCACTGGAAGACCTCCCGCACTCCTGCACACACGGGATGGTATCAACGACTAGGGCACGTCTTGGGAATGGAAAAGATCTCTCTTACTCTGGTCGGGAAAGACTCCTCCTTCAGCGATCTGTGGCAGCCCTTTCTCTCTCTGCAAGAATTCCGGGAGCTGACATGCCCGAGATATCTATGGCCCTTGCACTTAACAGCACCAGAATCCACCTCCTAAAATGTACGAACACCAGGACTGACTTGGCCTAGCGAGCTCTCTCCAATCTGGACCGTGGGTGGGTGGGGGGTGGCTTACGATTTTTCTTTCCCTTTCCTCCCTTGGCTTCTTTGGGTGGTGGGTGGTGGGCTTGCGTTAATTGTTTACTTCGAGATACTGTTATGTTGCATTCCGCTCCAGCCGGGTCCTGCGTGACCCTCATAATGTACACTTATCTTTTGCAGCTCTTAATAAAAAGAATTAAAACATAAAACTACAGACACAGGCTGCAATGGCAGACCTGAGACATGTTTAAGGTGCTACTCAAGTGGGTGGTTCAATCAGTGCTGAAGACCCACTAGTAGCATTCGATTTACACGCCATGGGCCACTTTACTTGGGACCTACAAGTAAATTAAATATGCTAATTGGGTATAAGCCAGTCCTACCATGTTTTAAGGAGAGAGCACAAGCACTGTAGCACTGGTTAACAGTGGAAAAGAGTGCAGAGTCCCAAAAGCAGCAAAAACGAAGTAGGCAAAACAGGAGGGTTGATGCAAAAATGTAGGGGTAAAACCACACCAAGGATGCCAGGTCTAACATGCTGCTCTTCCTTACGCCTCGGGAATGTTCAATTGTGCGATAATAAATCAGATGATTCAGGAGAATGACACCTATGGCTTTTTGGCTAAGTTCCAGAGTACCAGGTTTTGCAGAAAGGTAAGATGTTGAGTGCTAGCTGGTGTTCCAGATTTATGCTAGATTATGAACAAAACGTAAATTGATAAAAATATTTGTCTACTCCCATTCTTTTAAAAATTCAAAAGAAAAGTTTCTGGCTTTGAGTTTTGGGCTTAGTGTGGGTTCCTGGAACTTCAGCAAATACAGAAAAGTGGGAACTTCATGTCATTTTCGACAATTCAACAGTGTGAAGGGATCCCTGCACAAGGTTGTTTTTTAAAAATATTACAATAAAAAGTTATTTTGCCTTGAATAATGAGATTGAGAAAAATGTTTTCATTTGTAACCTCGTTTTTCAACGAGAAATTAGGAAATATTTTTAAGTGTTTAAACTCTTATTTTAATTATGATTATAAGGGCATAACACATAAATGTGAGGATGAAGACTGGAATTAGGATTATTGAAGAGTGGCTCTGTGCATTTCTGGACATACACCAGATGCCTGCAGTGGCAAACCTGGAATGAATCCAATACTTTTCACAAAACTGAAGAAGATAGGCGGCACAAGCTGTAGTTTGAAGTTTAGGTTTTGCAGCTGGCCACTGTTTGAGTACTTCTGGAAGCATGTTTTGGCAGCTCAGCCCAAAATCTGGGGTCAGAATTGAACTTGGTATAAGGCAGCTCTGATAATGGAAATGCATAGTTTGGTTTTAGGGTCCTTTGTTGCGAGGTCCATTAGAGCCCAGTTATGGAAATCAGATGAGGTTCTTAAAGTTGAAAAATTGAGAGTGAAAATGAAATGCATCATGAATGAGTTTTTAAACGTGGGTGGCTTAAAGAAACATTTTAGAGGATATAGGAACCATTACTTGGGAGAAATAACTTGAGTCAATAATATAGCCAGGACTGAAGATGGCAACTTGCACACGTTTTAGCACTTCTTTTTTCAGTTTTGTCTTTTTCAATACACAAATATTAATTATATGATTAATGAACCTAGAAAGCCCAGGCCGGCACTTAGATTCAATTTAGCATCAGAAACCTCACCACTGTATTCAGCAAAATGTACTAAAATAGGATTTAGATACTGTCTTTAAGGTTCAAGCTTTAAAAAAATGTATGTTTATGATGGATACTTCCAACCACAGATTCCTCACCTTAGAATATCGCCAAGGGCCAGACTGGATCCAGAGATTTGTTTGTGCTCCAGTGTGCCGCTAGGAGGTGTCACGTGGCTCCACGTTGGCTCCACATGCTCCGGCCATAGGGGAGCGATATATAAGCATTACTCCTGAGCACTGATGTCAGTTCCTTTCTTTTCATTCCTTCCAAAGTAGATCTAGAGCTCTGCTCCCACATTTGCCAGTTTTCGGATGATTTCCAAAGTTGTTCTCAGTGTGCTAGGGATTTATGGCCCCAGAGAAAACAACACATTTCAGTCAATGTGGCGAGTGCAGGAACCAGGTGTTGCCCACAGACAGAAATTCTGTAGCCTGGCCGAGTAACATCTGAGCCCTTGCTTCTGTTTAATGACACCCTCATAGATTCTCTGATTGCTACCTGGTTTAAAAGCATGTTCTTTCCTGCATGTGAACAGGCAGGTGGCCAGCCATCAGAGACCGGCTCATGGTGACAAGGATTGTCCCACCAGGAGCCCCACCCTAGAGAAGATTAATGTACAGGTCTCACCAATATGGTCAATCCTCACTGTGAGGAAATGCCTCTTTTTTGTATGGTCACCTCCAAAGTTTTTTGACTGATGCTGCTGGTTTTTCGACCCTTAGAGTGCACTGAGGCCTGCTAACCAGACCTTACTGCCAGTGCCCTGACCCTAAAGTGTATGTCAAATTGGATGTACACAATTGGAAATGGCTAACTTACCTGTAAGTCCCTGGTAAATTGAACCCTGGTACCCAGGGCATATAAGTTAGAGGGGTACTCCAGGGCTTGCAGCACTGGCTTTGCCACCCTGGAGGTCCCTCAAGTAATATGAGTCCCCCAGTCCGCTACTGCAGACTGGGAGAACAATATCGCACTGCTAGCCCAACTTTGTCTTTAAACTCAATGGTGAAGCCACCACTTCTCCTGTACATCTGTGTAAGTCCCCCTTCTGGCAGGCCTACTGAGTCCTAAAGGCAGGGTGCAACATGTGACACAGGCAGGATATGTACTGTACGTGTCTCGACAGTACAAACCCACACAGTTACTGTTTTTACTGTGGAAATTCTTGGTCACTCAATAATAGAGTACAGGGTTACACGCTGATCCCTCAGCTATGCTAACTCCTGAATGGGGCGACCAAAGTGGGCACAGCAAGGTGTGAAACAACTTGTTACATTAAGCCCGACTTGTATCTGAATTAGAAATTAATGTAGCTTATTGATGTGTGCAGCATTAACAAAGCTGTCACTTTGTTGCCTTTAAAACTAATGTGCCTTTTCTGGCACACATGAAGCCTGCTCCAGGAGACAGCCTTCTGCTCTCCTGGAGAGACATGATAACAACTCTGGAAGGAGAACAATGAGAGATTGCAGGCTAGGGAAGTGTTGCCTCCCTCCTTCAGGAAGCCACTTGGGTGTTAGCCCCAAAAGGTAGGCTTCAAAGGCGAAGTCACTTTTGAATGGCACATGTGTAACACTAGGAGGGAGGGCAGCCCCATTGTTAAGGTAGACAGGTTGGCAGGGGAAACCAGTTGTCAAACAGGTTTCCCCAAGGGTGTGTAGCCTCCAGGTAGCCACACCATGGTGTTGGCTAGGGAGGTCTGAACCCCAAGAGAGGAGTCTCGCCATCTTGCGGGTGGGCAGACCGGTGCATCCTGGGATAACCAGATGCCACACTCCACAGGAAGTGGTCACTAGGTAAAAGGGAACCTTGTAGCCCATTGGCTACTACCCACACCCTGGCCTATGGGGCCTTTGCAAGTATAAAGAGGGCACATCTGACAACCAGACCTCAGATCTCGACCGACTTGGAAGAAGGACTGCCTTGCTTTCCGAGGGACCAGCAGAGGCTGCAACGACGAAGACTACACCTGCTGCACCTGGGTGTAGTAAAGAAAGGGACTGTGTCTGTCATGTCCTGCACACAGAAAATAGGTCTCCAGAGCCCTCTCAAGCCAAGAGAAGTTCAAGGGCCAGCTGATTGCCTCCTGTTCGCAGCACATGAACACAACAGCTGAAGAAGCCTGCTGGGGCAAGTTGGTAGCCCAAAGTCTTCAGCCCGCTACCACTGCAGCCATGCAGCACCAAGGACCAAGACCTGGCGCACGGAGTAGCACTTGAATTCGCTGAGCCCAGGAGGGCTGTTGGAGAGTTTCGGGAACCCTCAGAAGGCGAGTTATTGGTTCAGGAAGGATTGGCCTGTGACTGCGATAACTGTCGACTTTTAGTCCAGTGGCGACTAGACTTCTGCCAGACCTCAGAAGACTTTGTGGGACATCGACCCTGTAACCAGTATCCCTCACCAACCTTGTGGACCGGGGAATCTCTGCATGAAGAACCCGTCAACCGCGTTACATCCACAGAATCCTTCGAACATCACAGCATCCGTCATCGCTTGCATTAGGACCACTCTATAGGAATCCATTGCAACGTGGATAAAGAGCCTGTGAAGGTAACTGTTCTTGAGGACCTTGCTGGTACCCTCTGACTAGCTCCATGCTGAAGTTGGTCGACCAAGGGCTCCCAATCAACCGTATGGACACTTACGTAGGATTTCCTTGAAGAAGTTTTTCAAGTATCCAATTCGTTGACTTTGCCAAGGCATGTTCATGGTTGCGTGAAATTGCTTTGACTTATTATTGCTTGTAAAATTAATATCTCGGGAACCCCTCAGGTGGATCTTTTTTGTTCTAGTCTCTAAATTCTTATTAATATACAGTCTATTTTTATAAATTGGTGTCGGATTTCTTGAGTGGCATATCGATTTCTTCAGTTGTTTTGGTGCTGTTTAAATGCTTTATACTTGTTCCTCTGTGTAAGCTTTGCTACTCAGAGCGACAGTTACTGAGGGTTGAGCTGAGGGTTTTACAGACAAAACCTACTTGACCTATAGGGGTTGATACGTGTATAACATGGTGAGGTTGCACAACCACACCATATAATACACCCCATTTCCTCACCCCATCTACTCCTCTACATATAGAATCCAAGAGGGTTTATATCTTTGGCAAATGCATGTTTTATTCTACCATCCTGGGCTGCAATTTGTAAACACAATCTCTTTATTGGGCTGCCCTCTGGGACTTGGTCAGCAGGCACTTGTTGCAGTCTTGGAGGATCTTAGGGCCTCTTTAGCCCAGACGAGACATGATGGGCAGGACGCAGTAAATCTGCGGCAGTCTGGATGCCACAGATTGCTTTGGAAGGGTCTCTCCAGACATGCCTGGAGGGGGACCACTGGGTTCTCTGCCAATTTACACACTTTGATAATGGACATGCCCTTTGATGGGTCATTGAAGAGATGACGAACTCCATTTTGGAATGCTTGAAACAAATTTTGAACCAGCTTTGGAAATTTAACGGACTATTTACATGGCTAGCTTGTAGGCAGAGGCACCCTTTCCAGCCAGTAGTGCAGCAGAAAATCCAGCCTTTTGGGGCCTAGGACAAGGCATGCGACATGTGGGCCAGCAGGGACAGCAGTCGTCCAAGTCCTCCTCTCCTTCTATAACCGACATCAAACTGTTTTATTTTTCCCTCAGTGGCACATGTCCAACCAGTAGGAGGCAAGATCCAGCACTTCCTCCGGGTTAACAATCCATCATATCCGACAGATGGGCCTGGCAAATTGTTGAAAAATGTTTTGTCCTTCCTTTTTCCTTCTCTCCACCCAATATCCCTTCCATACCAGAACAGGTTTTGGAAGAGCATTTGTCTATCCTGGAACAGGAGGTAGGCCTGTTGCTCTCCAAGGGTGACATTGAAAGAGTTCTGTACTTGTAGAAAGGCAGGGGCTGTTAATATCACTATTTCCTCGTCGCAACCTTCGACTTCTGAATGCGTTTTCACTAAAGGACAAATTCAAATGGTCATGTTGGCCCAGATCCTATCTGCTCTGGACCCAAGCGACTTGAATGGACTTGGAGGACATGTATTTTTATACACCTGTCCTGCTTTCCTACAGATATTACTTATGGTTCGAGGTGGGACATGAGCATTTTCAGTTTGCTATGCTTTCATCAGGGCTCACCAGTACCCCTCAGGTGTTCACAGAAGTGATAGAAGTCATTGCTGCCTATCTCTGGAGGTCAAATGTTCCCCATAATCCTATACATCAACAACTGGCTGTTGAAGGTGAGCTTGCCGCAGTCAGTTGTGGACCACTTCCAGGCGACGGCTAAACTCTTGACATCATTGAGTTTCACAATAAATGAGGTGAAGTCCCACCTGATTCTTTTGAATATGCTTCCATCCATTGGCAACAAGTCCAGGCTATTCGAGCTATGATCCTGATATTTCCTGGATTATGGTGAGGGTGGTTCATAGCCTTGTGCATCCTCCTTGTCAACTATGCAAGGAGGCACATGCATGCTCTGCAGTGAAACTTGAAGTTCCAATGGGCCCACCATCAAGACAGTCTATCTGATACCATCCACGGATTTAGGAGACATCTTGAGATCTGCTTTGTCACTTTCAGGGCAGGATGGCGCCAACGTGGAGCAGCACAATGCCACTTGATGGCGCGGGAGAATTGCTACAAAAAAATCTCCGGATCCATTCTTGTGCCTGGGTGATATTCTGAGATAAATAATCTGTGGTTAGATTGAGTATACATCATAAATAGCATTACCAAATTTAAGTAAATTGTTCTTATAAGAACCTGTGTTGAGATGAATAATATAAAATACTTGTAAACTTGTAAAACTGCGAGGACTGAGTTAATCCTTCTACTCCTCCAATAAAATAAGCATTGGCAATGCCAAGAGATCTGGCTTTAAAGGAATGTTGTACGGAAATCTGAAGCATTTCAAGTAAATAGCATGGGAATGGATATGTGTTTGTGTGGAAGCACAAAACTGTAGACTAACATTGGTGTAGGTTAAAAGGTCAGGTGAAGTTGCAGTGTCAAGCCAGACCTAAATACCCATGTAGAGTAATGACTACCCTCCTTCCATAAGTGCTGCTGCTAGATAAAAACACTATAAATTATCCAGCTATCTGAAACACCTTAAAAGCTTTACAATGCCATATGTGTGCCTTCGAAGGCTCAAGCTCAGGCAGCTGGATACGAGGACAAGTCTTTTTCTTGTGGAAGCACACAACTTCTGTCCAATAAAAACAAGTACACCTGGCTCCCAACATGTGGGCGGAGCCAAAGCCCCTCTCCTGGTGATTCTTCTCACATAATTGTCTAGCGACAGCTGTGCTGTCAAGCCAGACCATAAGCACATCTCCTTAGCTGCATATTTGGATAAAGGATAAAGGGGCATGTTCCCTCGCTGCCTAGAATACTGCAAGATTGCAATAGGACAGATTCCACAGGCCTGTATGATCATAACAAATATGCAGTATGTGCTAGCAGGTGGAACAAAATAGACCCCTGCGCCAGATGGGCAAAGAGCATGGCTGGGAATGCAACAGAGGCGTGTACTTGTGTCTTTTGCTTCTAGTTTACCCAGGTGGCAGTCTTTTCAGACTTTGGGGTGCAGTGGACTGGCTATAGGTATACTGTGAATTCCAAGTTCTCACACGCATTGTTCACATACTTAACATGAAAAGCACTATGTAAGTCCCCCAAATGTACAGAGTATATTTCTCAGATGAGTGTGGAAACCACACCTGTGAAATGTTTAAAGGTCTCGTTCTGAGATGGAGATGGAAGGGTTGATTAGGCTGTCTGATCCAGTGGGCTGCACCTCGGCTGCCATTGTCACTGATTCTCTTCAGTGGGAAGAACCTTGAAACATATGTAAAGACATTTACAGTACTGACTGTCAAGGTCCTTCACTGCTCGAATGAACTGATTATTAGCATTGACTATATTACCTTGGAAGGATTAGTGTAACATGTTAAGTGAGTGACCATACATGTAAATTGAACCAGAGATGCCTTGTCTTGCTCTCTGACTACAGAACTGAAAGGTGTACAAATCTTGGGTAAGGGCAGCATCAATATAAACAACTTTAATGCGGTCTTGTTTTTTTCCAAATTTCCATCCAATGAAATGGTGGTAGCGATTCACAAAGAGAGGTGGTCTGATTGCTGGTGGCCTGCCGTCATGGAACTACCTCTGCTTCCAGTGGCAGCAGTGAGGAATTTGGGATTTATTTTAGACCACTACTTAAGCCGGATTCCTCAGATTAATATATTTGATTTAAATTGCCTCTCGACACAACGCCCAAATTGGAAAATACCAACTTTTATTCCGATGGACTGCCGTAAAACCATTGTCCCAGCAGCTATCACCTTGCGCCTAGATTCTGGCAATTCAGCATATGGAGGACTTCGCCAAGACCAGCTTAACAAGCATTTGCAATGCAATCTGTCTCGCCTTTGGGACCTTATATGTATTTAGCTATGCAGCACATTAGCCTGGGTGCTGAAACATCTACTGTTCTTTAACATGGAGGGAAAGTAAGCGCCAAACTGCGTGACACACTGGGTATGGGAACACATGGAGAGAAATATTTCCTTTCAGCGGGAGATGGTATAGTCCAAAGCTCTGTTTTTAATATAAAATCAGGGCCTTCGGTTGTCATATCACTGAAAATACAAGTTTTGAAAAAAATATTATTGTCTACGGGTGCTCATGGAAGACAATTTCTATGGACTGGAATCTAGAGAATTCTAAAGTGATTCTGGTATTTAACTGACCTCTGCAGGTTGCTTTCTATCAAGACAGTTAAATAGAGGCATTTGAACAGAAAAGAGTCCCTAAGCCGAGGCAGACAAGTCCTAGGGCTGATCTCCAGAGCCCATAAAGTACATACACATATAAGTATATACTAAAGTATATACAAGAGGTCGCGAATGCTCGACCTAAAAAGGAGCGAACTGCACAGAATGCAACTACTAGATTAGTACTGGGAGGAAGGAAGGATAACATAGATCAACAATTACCCAACCTTCACTGGCTTCCAACATTAAGTGAAATATGGTTCAATGCCTGTGCATAAGGGCCAGAGCATTCTCAAAGCAAGAGACCAATATTTCTCAAAAAGCGCTTTTCATAACTTCAGCCTAGTTGTGTGTCGAAATAATCTCCAGCCGATATTGTTGCCTACTATTTGCAGAGCAAGGACATGTTGTTACACTACTCCACAACAAACGAAGAACAAGTTACTTATCTTCAGTAACGATATATCTGTAAGAAACATTAGAAGTGATAGATTCCTTACCTTAGAATTACCTCCAGGCGTCAGACTGGATCCGGGAGGTTTTCGTCTGCAGTACCCCTGCGCGTCGGAAGGTTGTGTCGTGCGGCTCCGTGTCCGTCGTTGGCGTCGTGGTCGCCGAAATTCCGTTGCAGCAGCTACTTACAAGCCACCCTCGCACGCTGACGTCAGTTCTGTACATGACTTTCCCCTCCAGAAACGCAGAGTGATGCAAGATACTGACCACTGGTGTCTCGAAACTAGGGCCCTGAAAGGGATGACCTTAACCCTAGAAATCAGTTCGCAGAACAGGGAGGATGGGTGGGGCGGTAAGGAATCTATCACTACTAATGTTTCTTACAGATATATCGTTACCAAAGGTAAGTAACTTGTTCATCTGAAAGAAACACATAGTGATAGATTCCTTACATTAGAATAGATACCCCAGCAATACCAACCTCGGTGGTGGGTCTCCGAATCAAGATCACACCAGGAAGTCCCAGAGAACAGAACGGCCAAAGAAGCCACCTCTCCGGACTTGGCTGTCTAGGCAATAGTGCTTAGTGAAAGTGTGCAGCGAGGTCCACATAGCTGCCTGACAGATGTCCTGTAAGAGGGCACCATGTCCCAACGCCGTAGTGGCAGCTGTCGCCCTGGTGGAATAGGTGTGCAGCCCCAACAGAAGCTCCTTTTTAGCCTGAGAATAACAGGCTTTAATACACAAGACGTCCCATCAGGAGATAGTCCGCTTGTGTACGGCCCGACTTTTCTTGGTGCCAAGATAGCCAGAACGTTTTGAGTCCAGACGGTGGAACCTCTCTTCTTCTCTAGAAGGATGCAGAGGCGGAAAGAAGGTGAGCAAAAATGATGGTTTGCCTGATGTGAAAGGCAGTGACAACCTTTGGCAGAAAGGATGGACGTGTCCTCAGCACAACCTTGTCCAGATGGACAGATAGAAAAGGAGGTTTACAAGAAAGAGCCTGGAGCTCACTCACTCTCCTGGCAGAAGTGATGGCAACCAGGAAAGCAGTCTTCAGAGTTAACAAACGAAGAGGACAGTTGTGAAGAGGCTCAAAGGGAGCGCACATCAAGTATGTAAGAACCAGGTTCAAGTTCCACTGTGGCATTACAAAGGGAAAAGGAGCACTTGAAAAGCGAGGGCTGATCAGGGAGCCTTAGACAGGCCGAAACAGCAGAAAGATAGCCTTTGATAGTGCCCAGAGCAGAGCCCTGCTGGGCCAAAGAAAGAAGGAACAGAAGAACTTCTGAAAGAGGGGCAGAAAGGGAATCCACAGCCTTTCCTGTGCACCATGCCACAAACTTGTTTCACCTGCAGGTGTATATCAACTCAGTGGAGGGACGCCTGGCTGCCAGAATGACATCACAGACTTCAGGATGCAAGTCAAAAGGAATCAACTGCTGCCGCTCAATCTCCAAGCAAAGAGGTGGAGACTGGACAGGTTCAGGTGAAGGGCCATGCCCTGCTGCTGCAACAAAAGATCCTCCCGAAGAGGCAGTCGGATCGGGGAATCGATTGTCATACTGAGTAGCTCGGGATACCAAACTCTTCAAGCCCAGTCTGGAGCCACAAGAATTACTTGGACCTGGTTGCGCCTGATCTTCTTCAGCACTCTAGGCAGAAGTGGTATAGGCGGAAAGGCGTACAACAGACCACAACTCCACTTGCGACGAAAAGCGTCACCTAGTGAGTGCCGCCTTGGAAATTCCAACAAGCAGAATTGCTGACATTGCGCGTTCTCTTTGGTGGCGAATAGATCTAACCAAGGCTCTCCCCACTGTCGAAAGAGACCTTGCGCCATGCCCAAGTGAAGACGCCATTCGTGATCCATCATGCACCTGCGGCTGAGTTAGTCCGCCCTGGCGTTCAGTGAACCTGCCAGGTGTTGAACCACCAGGGAAATGCCTGCTGTTCCATCCATGTCCAGAGGTGCAGAGCCTCCTGACATAGGGTCCACGACCCTACCCCGCCCTGTTTGTTGCAGTACCTGCACCACTTTCCCTTTGACAGAGGGAAGGAATGCATTCAGTGCAAGTTGGATCACCCGAAGCTCCAGAAGGTTGATATGGAGCCTGGACTCCGCCGGAGACCAGAAACCTCTGATCTCCGCCTCTCCCATGAAGCCCCCCACATTCCAGGAGGGATGCGTCTGTCACCACTGTGTGCTCAGGTTGGGGAAGGGAGAGGGATCTGCCCTGGACCCAATGTCGGTTCATGAGCCACCACTGCAGCTGCTGAGCAGTGCCCAGCGAGATTTGGATGTAATCGGACAGGTTGCCCTGATGCTGCGCCCACTGGAACTTTAGGTCCCACTGCAGAGCCCGCATATGCCATCTGGCATGAGTGACCAGCAGGATGCTGGAGGCCATGAGGTCCAGCAGCCTCAGGGTCATTCTGAAAGAAACCCAGGATAGAGGCCTGAATATCCTGGACTCGCCGTTCGGGAGGATATGCCAGAAAGTGCGTTGATCCAGAACCACACCAGTGAAGAGGAGCTTCTGAGAGGGAATCAGGTGCGACTTTGGCACATTTATGGAGAACCCCAGCAAATGCAGGAGGTCGGCCGTAGTCTGGAGGTGGGAGATGACTGTCTGGGGCGAGCCCGCCTTCGACAGCCAGTCATCAAGATAGGGGAAGACTGGAACCAATGATCTGCGCAGATAAGCTGCGAACACTGCCATCACTTTCGTGAACACCCGAGGGGCGCTGTTAAGGCCAAAGGGGAGCACAGTAAACTGAAAGTGCTCGTGGCCTACCGTGAACTGCAGGTAACGCCGGTGGGCCGGCAGGACGGGAATGTGGAAATATGCGTCCTGCAAGTCCAACACACCATCCAGTCTCCAGGGTCGAGAGCAGACAAGACCTGAGCCAGAGTTACCATCTTGAACTTCTCCTTCCAAAGGAAGCGATTGATGTCCCTGAGGTCCAAGATAGGACGCAGGCCCTTGACCTTCTTAGGCACCTGAAAGTAGTGGGAATAACAACCACGTCTTACTTCTGGCGCAGGAATGCGCTCGATGGCCCCCTTGGCAAAGAGGGCCGCGACTTCCTGTTAAAGAAGTGCCAAATGATCCCCCGACGTGTTGGTTCTGGGGTGGCATGGCTGGAGGGCCAGTCTCGAAGGCGAGGGAGTTGCCACTTCGGACTATTTGTAAAACCCACCTGTCCGAAGTGATGGTGTGCCAGAGGGGGAGGTGATGGTGAATCCTGCCACCAAGTGGTGTTTGATGGGCCTGAAAGACTGGACTAGGAAGTTTTTGGGGCAGTGGTGGCTGGGGTGGAAGTGGACTGACCTGCCCGCTGGCCCCCTGACCCTCCCCTGCGGGTCCCGCGGCCATTCAGACTGCTGCTGCTGCGGCCTGTGGCTCTGAAGCGAACATGTTGGGACACCCCTTCTGTGGCCACGAAAGGAGCGAAAAGCAGAAGGCGGAGGAGGGCGACTGGCAGAGAGACCCAAGGACTTGGCTGTAGCCTTCGAGTCTTTAAAGAGCTCCAAAGCACTATCTGCCTTGTTGCTAAAAAGGCGAATGCCATCAAAGGGGATATCCATCAGGGTGTTCTGGACATCCCCCGAGAAGCCAGTAGTCCTCAGCCAGGTGTGGTGGTGAAGCGTCACGGTCGTGGAAATCGCCCTGCCCAGCGTGTTTGCGGTGTCAAGGCCACATCGTATTGTGAACTTGGCTGCCTCTCTCCCCTCAGCATTAGCTTGAGAGAGCACTGTCCACGCCTCTTCCGGACACTGAGGCAGCACTTGCGCCACCGTATCCCACACAGAGTGGGAATAACAGCCCAAGAGGCATGCGGTGTTCACAGACCGCAGCCCTGAACTGGCGGAAGAAATAATCTTCTTCCTAAATTGTTCCAGTCGCTTGGATTCCCTGTTCGGGGGTGCGGTAGGGAATGCGCTCTGGGATGCTGAGGCTTGAACAACTAAGCTCTCAGGGGTGGGGCGTGAAAGGAAAATGGGGTCGCCCGGGGCTGGGGGATGGCGTCGGGCCGCATTCCTATCCACAGGAGCCCCGTGTTGGGCTTGGACCAGGTGCTCAAAAGAACGTTAGAAAGTGCCTCATTAAAGGGCAGCAATGGCTCCGCGGAGGTAGTCGCCAGCTGAAGCACTTCTGTCAAGAGGTTAGTCCTGACGGTCACTGTAGGGAGTTGGAGGTGAAGGGCCTCTGCCGCCCTATGTAACACCACTGCATAGCTTGCACCCTCCTCCATAGCCACGGTAGGAGAAGTGAGCATGCCAAGGTCAGGATAGGTGCCCAGAACACTGGCATCCCCCATTTCCTCTGCCCAGTCATACTCACACTGAGCTGTGAGCGCGTCCTCAGACCCCCTCCCAGTCTTCCCAATCCTCCGAAGGCTGATTTACAGGCCTAAAATAAGAAGGCTGGGCATAGGGGTAGAAAAGCCTCATCGGCTTCGGAATCGGCGTTGAGCGACGCCGTTCCGGCGCCAAGGGCGAAGTCGGAGGTGGTGCCGATGTGGTCGACGTCAGTGGAGGTGTAACGAGGTCAACCGACGTGGACCGGGATCCTGGCCTTGATCCTTAGGGGCCCTGCGGCGCCAGGGCCGGAGCCGAAAGCGATGCCGGAGCCGCTGACAGTGAAGGGCGAGGCCCCCAGTCAGGCCCATGGGGCCCGAAGACTAGCCGGCGGGGCCGACCGTCCAAAGAGGCGGGCCATGGCTGACAGAAATTCCTGCAGCTGGGCTGGAGTCGCGGACGGACTCGGTAAGGGTGGGTAGGCCGACGGCGACACGGTAGGTTCTGCCGGAGCTGCGGAGGAGCACCACCCACACCCTCAGCCGCATCGCGCGACTGGAAGTCGTTGAGCGATGACGCTTCTTCGACTTCTTGTGCTTTGTCTTACCGGACCCAGAGTGCGAAGCCTTTGGTCCAGACAAACGATGATGATGATGGCTCAGCGACCGGTCCCACGACCTCCCAAGGGACCGGGACCATGAGCGTCGCAGAGCCAACTGCCGGACTTCAAGCAGCTTTAGGGGCCGCTCCCGCAAAAGTCTTCAGCGCCATGGCCCGGCATTCGAGGAATGACTTGGGGTCGTGTTCGCGCCCCAGGCAGTAGAGACACACGCGGTGCCAGTCAGTCATCGACGTCATCCGATGACAGTCCCCGCAAGACTTGAAACCGGGAATCCCTATGACACCAGGAGTCGATCGACTTAAAAAAACAGAGACAAAAGCCTCAAAAAACTCAGTCAAAAAATGACTGGGGGTACCGCTCTCTCCGGATCTGTGCTTGCTGGCGCGGAAATAGAAAGAACAAACGTCAGCGCGCTCTTCCGACGCACAGGGGTACTGCTGACGAAAACTTTCCAGATCCAGTCTGATGCCTGGGGGTAATTCTAAGGTAAGGAATCTATCACTATGTGTTTCTTTCAGACACTGTATTCAAGATTCAACATTCATGGAACTACACCTGGCTCTTTAGAAATGTTCATACGATTTAATGCACAGTTTGTTCTGCGTTTTGCTCCTCATTACTGGATCAGGGTGCCCCTATGTACATTTTATACTTTTTTTAAGCAAAATGATTAAATGACTGCTTATTAACAGATACAGAAAGGTCAGAAGAGTGCTTCCACTTCTATATGAAGTACCAGCCTACTGGGGCTTTCATCTTCTTTTGGCTGGGTAATCCATTTCATCCATTTGAACCCAGGCATGGCAAAATGTTAAAAGTTATTGTTATAAAAAGTGCTATTTTGGGTACAAAGAGGTATGGTGGGTGGCATTTATTTGACTTATAGAGTTATCGAAGTCTGTGTTTTCAGGGTTGCCTGGCATCTGTTTGTGAGGTATGATCTGTATTTCAGTGCCCTATGCAAGTAGCTAGCTTTATGAGCCACAGCGTGAAGGAAAGACTCAACAGGCTCCTGCATGACAGGAGATCTGGTGGGCAACTACTTTATCTTACCTCTTGCATGTGTACATCACTGCTCTCTGGATTCTTGCCACCTGTTCCTGGCAAAAGTCATTTTACCTGATGGGTGTTCTTTTGGAATTGCTCTGCTAAAGGAGTCAATGCCAGACTCCCTCATAGTATCCTACAAGTGGAGCAGACATTAGAATTGAAAATTACCTGTCGGCTAATGCGTTTTGGTACATTACAGAATCTGGGCTGTGTTGAAGGGTGGATGTTTTGCTTTAAAGCTAATTATTGCATTCAAACTGGAAAGCCTTCACAGCCAGCAAACACATTTTATGTAAGATAGACTGCCACAGTGAAAACAGGTTATATTTTAAGACCTTCAAAACAAAAATAAGACTTGCTTTAGCCATAGAAAATGTCATTTTCTTTCAGTCTTCGTTTAGGTAATTAGTTTGGTCTTTTAGTAGAAAAACAGAACTCCTAATATCTTCAAGTTGGATTTGTCGTAATTCTTTTCGACTTGGAAAAAAATGTGTATACGCTACGTATTTGATAATGTTCTACTTTTATGGAATTATTTCTATAATGTGCTTCTGCAGTACTCTGTCAACTTTTTAGTGCTATTTCTGACTAGAGCAATTGTACAAATAAAAGACAATTTACAGGAAGCAATCCTAGATGTCACATCAGGAGCCAGTTATATCCCTGAGTGTGTCAGTTCTGATGCTGCAGAGCAACACGTTGTACGTCATATCCGCAGCATCACCGGACACCCAAGATATACTAAAAGTGTTCTCGAGTTGCTAGTCTAGCACCAGGAGAAATTTTAATGGAGAATACCACGACGTAAGTGTTTGATTTTCGTGGCCTCTTTGTTAATGATCATTTCATAATCTCTGTAGTTCCCCTCAGTTGAATAATATTGCACAAGTAAAATTTCTTTGACCGAGTTTTAAATTGAAATCTGCAGGGGTTTAAAGTCTTGATGGCATGCACGTCTGTATGGAAAAAAACATTTTTATTTCATCTAAATAGTACAGTTTTCCAATTGTAATATTTATGATGAAAGCACCATTTCGAGAAAGGTTTCCGAAGTCCATCTTTAATGCAGGAAACGCTTGAGGAGCAAGCAACCTTTTGTCTTTCCCTAATTAATAAAATAAAATATTAAAATATCCATTGGCCTCCTCCACTTCTAGGACTTGGCGGGGAAGTTGCACTGAGTCATCTGAGAGATTTCAGAGTACTTCCAAGTGATTTGGCGGTTGTGTACAAGTCATAAAAAGTCTCTACTTTCTGCCACACTGCAAGGTAGGGTTGCGATCGGAAGGGGGTCTGGGTGTTGGCTGCAACCTTGAGAAATCTGAAGAGTAGAGTCCAGGCCAGGTCATTCGCTCATGTTCCGCTAACTCAAAGTGGTATTCAAGGATGAAACCAGCAGAAAGGATAACATTTATGCCAATGTGATCTGTCCAAAACACTGTTTCGTTGCCTAGATTATGGCTTCTTTCCCCTAAACTTTGCAGATCCCTGCGTAGCATTGAAGCTTTGCCGACATTAAGCTTTCATACAGTTCACAGTGGTCCCTCCTTCTGAGTTGGCTGGCAGCGTTCTTTCTATTAGGGCACAGGTCTAGGTTCAGTTCCAATAATATAAGAGCCTTGGGACACAAGCAGCACACCATGTAAGGAATCCGATTAAAGTTGCGTCTCTGAATTTCTTGCTACTTACGTTGTAGTCCAGGTGATAGTGCCTGAGACTTGAGTGCAAAGAGAGGCCATGGATGGCTGTGCCCTTCTTGTCTTCCTACTCCCTATTGGCTAGACATGCCAGAAAAAGGGAGTGCAGGATGTCTGGCTTCGTACCTTGGCCCTGTGGCACCTCTCGTAGTCCATTGCCTGATGGCCAGTCCCCACTCTTTTCATCTCAGCTGCACTTACATGATTTGACTACCATATTGGACAGCTGTTCCACCTTGGGAGTTCGACCCACATAGTACAAGATGGTGAGAGGTTCCAGGTCTTGGGGTACACAGCATGGCGATGCAGAGGCTTCAGGGTTCAATGTGTTGTACAAACCCAAAACCTACAAAAAGCAAAGTAATTGATTAAAAGCAAGAAATATGCCAAAAGCTACACTAACATTTTGCACACAAGAGGGTAATTTTTTTTTTTACTTTTCTCTGGTCTAATTCATCTGCCATTTATAAAGCGAGCTAAAAGTGACACTTCTTTTTATCAAACTGATTCGAGAATATAGCATATCAAAACTGAGCACTGTGTTGTGACTCCTTGGTGGGCATCCTACGGACAGAGCCAATTAGGCGGTCATATACATATTCTCCTCCTCAAATCCTCCCCAGAAGAAGGATTCCCTGCAGTTGGAAAGAGTGGCACTGTCCACTTGTGTGCTGTGTATCTGATAGAGATATCTGGCTGCAGATTCCTTAACTTTTGAATTCTCCCCAGGCGTGAGTTAATGAATCTGCGGCTTGACTATGTCTCTACCAGATAATGCAAGGTAAGTAACTTGTTCTTCTTAGTGTTTGTTGTAGAAGATGAGTCTATGTGAGTGTGAGGAAGGCAGAACAGGAGAGTGAGGTGGCGGGTGAGAATGAGTGGTGAGGTGAGGCCTCATCTACTGAAGTGTCACTGCGCTGATCCTATTACCCACATCTAGAATTAAGTCTGCTGACTGCAGAAGAGACGGCAGCTGATTCCTTAAGGGTCTGCTGAACCATGGCCCACTACAATAAAAAACATTGTAATTTTGCTGCTAAGAGCTGTTGATCAGCAGAGTGATAAGCTGATGTCAGGCCGCAGCAGGCATACTGAAGGTACTAAGCAACGCCGAACACTGATACATCTCGACAAACTTCCATCACCATTGCAAGGCCAGGCGTTTGTGGAACACATGCCCAGGTCATCGCTACACAAATCCTATGCTAATACATTCTCAGACCAGGTGTTTATGCACTGGAGCATGTATCAGCAGTTTCTATTGCTATTCAGAAGTATGCATTGGCAGTTCCTGGTGTTGTCACTGAGGTATGCATCAGGTCTGAAAATTATTTGGAGCACTTTCCTGCTAACACTTTAGTTAAAGTATGAGAAGGGACTCATATAGTCCTCTGATTTCATATATCTGGTTCACATGGTGGACCACTGGACACTGGTCTTCTATATGTTTAAAATATTGTTAACGTTTTGGTGTCTAACCAGTTTTCTATTGACCTTTTCAATACTTTACCCTACAGTCCGGGGTGGCTACTGATAGGCTGAAAAAAAGAGGCTATGATTCACACATACTCAAGGCAGCTAACACCAGGATCCTCACTGTTAAAAAAGAAGACACTTTGAAAAACAGACGTCAGAAGCAGGATCGAGACGCCCAGAGACTTTCATTTGTTACCACCTATTGCACTCTGAATCATCTTTAAAGCTTTGGTCAAACATTGGGCATTACTTAAAGGGGTACCTGGGGTGAGTCAAATAATCACCGATAGACCCTCTATGACTTTCAAAAGGAGCAAAACCTTGAGTGATGTTCTTTGCCGCAGCTACACCTTACCGAGGGTCCCTCGACACAAAAGCTGGCTGACCAAACCCAATGGATTCTACACTTGTGGCTGTAACGTTTGCCATCTCGGCTGCAACAGGACCACGACATTCAAATACAACACTATCACTGAACACAGCATTCGACAGTTCATCAACTGTCTAACCGGTTTTGTGGTATATGTAATCATCTGTGGATGTGGGAAGATCTATGTGGGGAGTACCACTAAACAACTAAAGATTCGTATCCAGGAGCACCCCAGAGCAGCACTGAATGGAGATACATCTTATGCCTTAGTATCACATGACTGTGAGAAGGGCGTAGACAGGGCACGCTTCCGCTTCCATGGCATAGACAGTGCCGGGCTCAACCAGAGTGGAGGTGACAGGGCTCTGGCTCTAAAACAACTAGAAGCCAGATGGATTTGCACATTGCGCTCTTCGAGCTTGGGGCTAAACACAGACAAGGATATGCATTCCTCCTTTAGACCCTATACTTTTTCTTTCTTTAGGCCCTATACTGTTTGCGCAACAATGGCCATGTGACTAACTGACTTTCACGGTCACAAGATGTTTATGCACCTAAAATTAGCCGAACCGGTACAGTTCTTGCAGAACACATCAAACAAAGCTGAACTGACACAGCTCTTTTATAACACAGTGTTACCATAAACATTAATGAATCATCACGAACACTTTATGTCTGAGTTATGCACTACAATGATTAACAAACTGACACATAGCTGTATGTGAAATGTATAAATACTGTGCCTTAAAAGTGATTTGCATAGTTAAGGCAATATGGGTGTGTGTCCTTGGCAACCTTAAAATGTGTCACGGCTACTGTTAGTTAAAAAAGGTTTTGTTTGTCCAGCTATATGCTGCTTGCCTACACTTAATGTAACGCTTACATGCTTTGCTGCACTGTAACCCTTTTGCCTCAAAGCCTGCGGTATTAGAACTATCCTTGAACTTAGACATAATACTTGGCACTGTAACCATATTGCCAGAATAGATTGTGGTGGTAGAACCAGGTCCTAAACATCATTGTGGGTCAAAAAAATGTGGCCTGTTTTACTTTACATTTTTGCCGCCCCATTTACTTTCTCCTTTCCTTTCATCTGTTGTGTCCCTCTAAACACACGTTTGCCAAACACTTTACCTGCACGTAGAGAAATATAGGAGATTATTAAGACATTTTTTCTGAGGTGCCAATAAGCTTATTAACCGGAGCTATTGCTTTTAGGAAATTATTGTTTTTTTTTTACAGTCATGATCGCTTGATTGTTTAAATACATCAGACAGCCTTTGAGGTGGGTATAAATCTTACTACCTGAGTCAATACTTCATTGGATTTTTGTTTTTCTGCAGTCAGGATCGCTTCCTTTTTTAGAAAGCGATAAAACACTACACATTTTTCCAGTGGGGACTAATTACCCGAACCCAGAAGTACCGTTTCCAACCTAGAGCGGTCTAGTTGCATTCAACCATGTAATCCGGGCTTCATCCGGAAGTGAATCGAGAACTTCAACCGCGTGTTCCGGGCTTTACCGGGAAGTGAATACGAGTACTTCCTCCTGTTCAGACCTTGCCAGCATATTATAAACATGGGCCAGCGTCTGGTTGTACTCGACACCAGATACGCTGGCGACAGGACGCACTCCGGACACGGTGTTGCTTACCCTGCGGCTCTAAGGTAACTTCTGGCTTGGCTCTCTAAGGCCGCTATGCGCTACGCTCGTGTTTCACATTAGGTGTTATTTTCGCCCAATTGTTTGCAAATTTAACTCATGACACGGGAGGGGCTTGGTTTGCCTTAGAATTCAGGGTCCGTCTGTTCCTTTTGGATGCACAGCGCGTAAAACGGATTTGGTAACATGCTCTCTAATTATTAGCCGTGCTCCTGCGATAATGCTTGGTTTACGGAATACTGCACTGATGGGGGTTAACAGTATTCTCCGACTGAGGAACTGAGTGATGCAATGTCCTTCATCAGATACGCATCCTGAACTTAGGATCACGTGCCTTGTGCCCCTGAGTATGCACCCTTTGACCATGCCCTGGGCATCTGGGTTTTCATTGCATTGTCTACAGCTAAACTGAAACCGACGTCAGTACATGACGGTTCGTTGGTACTAACACTGTTGTGGCTTCTTTAATCGCATCTATGCCGGCTTCTATTTACGGACTACCATACTGGCCCTCCACCAAGCCAGTTGCCCGCTTTTACAAAGTTTTTGTAATTTAGCGGTCTGGTGGACTTTTGTTACTGAGACCTTGCATGACACATGTGGTTAGATTGTGGTTACTAAGGCATTTCTGGCTTTGAAACTGCATTCTATCACGCTACTCCTTTAAATCATTGACAAACCCCCCGTTTTTTCATAGGTCCTCTTGCTTTCTTCGAGACTTACTCTCCACCACGAGAGTGTCTTACACTCTGTTCAGGTATGTCTCGAATCACTTGAATTTTTGAACCTAGCTCCTGACTGTTATTCCACCTGATTTACAATCTACAGTAAATAAATATTCTTTCAGAAACGGCTGATTTTGCATTCTGGACACCTTCAACACGTAACTTGTCTTACCATCAGTATTTGGTAAGCCATCCACCTCTAATGCCTAGGTAGCTTGCACGTGGCATGGACTTTGGTGCTGACCAAGTGGGCACTTCTGTGTCTCTGTCCTTCTTGGATTCCATGAGCACTTTTTTATTTTAGCTTCTAAGATATTCATGTGTGACTCACCTTCACTGTCATGGTGTAAGTTCTCGCTATATATTGTTTGGAGCTTGCACATTTTTTCTCACGGTTCTTCTGTACTTTTTGATCACATTCATGCTCCTGATCGGCTGTTAGATCACCTTCTCACCAACGTGCTTCATTGTGAGACTGTAGTTGGCTCTTACAGTGGTTCACGCACCCCTTCTTTCCCTGAGGGATTTTTCGTTTTTTCCTTCTCACTACTTGAGCACTCTAGATCCTTATGCGCTAGCATTTCTGGAATACCCCTTCTTCTTTCTTTCTCTCTCGTCCTTTGTTTACCAATGGAGACCTTGTTTTAATATAACTGCTTTTGTTTGTGCAACATCTCTGTATGGTCTCTTTTCTAAATTTACTGAAGTTTGTTCAAATTGTATGCCATTACAGCCCTGAAGAAACCCTTGATCTGGGCGAAACGTGTTGGCTGATCTCATTCCTTTGCATACCAAAAACATCTGGAAATAAAAGACCAATAACGGCACAAGACTAATGTCGTCTGATTGAATATGTATGTGTGACTTGTCATTCATATGTTGCCTCTCATCCAAAAAGCGTAATACTTTTCAATACTTTGTTTTCTCTTTTGGCACCTTAGGTGTATTTTTCTCTTCCAGATTTTGTTTGGCCTCAACTTTGACCTAATTAATATTTGTTTGACAGGAAGAATACACAAATTTGGGTCTCTTCTTCTCCACGAGTCAAAAAGCATGAGCACTTCAGGAGATATGCTGTCTGAGGTGGAAATAAATTGAGCTTCCTGCCTGCCTTTACCTTGTTTGGGTTCTCCAGGTAGCAGCTCCACAGGGCTCAGTGCAGACCCACCACCGGAAAAGGACTTATCAAGGCAACCTTTCTGGTAGTTACAGAGGCCTTTGTCCAAAGTGGATTCAAAGAAATCCAAGGATCTGAGGATATATTTAATTCATCTGAAGTTTTGTTTACTTTGACTAGTCCATCAGTGCCTGCAAAACCCTTCCTGCTACATTTCTTCAATGCTGAGTACTTCTTCAACGTGGCTAGGCCAATACATAATTTCAACCTTGTCCCTTATAAGGATGTTGAGAAGTAGCTCGGCATAAAAGAAACGTAATATTGAGACTGAAGACGAAATGTCAAAAGTATTGTCTTGCACAGCTCTTAACCTCTCCTAAGACCTCAGCTTCAGATAACACCTGTATTTTTAGATAGCGCTGCTGCCTACAAATCTCTGTCCAGAAGACTTAGCTAGCATAGTCAAGAGAAAGACCAACCCAGAACTAGATCTAATAGTTAGCGAAAGAAGTTTGATGACTGCACTTTTATTGAGGCAAGCCTTTTAAGATGAAGTCTGGGTGGATTTTCTTTAATCATCCCCATGTGGCAAAGACATACAAGTGCCTATTCAGTCTTCAGGAGAAAATTCTGATTTGCTTGTTAAGCTTGTAAAGTGTAAGGATTATTTAATACTGCAATAAACAAATTGCAAACTCCATATGCTGCCATTTTTTTGACTTTGAGCTGAAGGTGTTTCATTTTGTGAAGTGATACCTCTCTCACCAACAATACCAGTTTTCTATACATTGTATATGCGAAGCTATACTAAAAATTACATATGTCCTATAGCACACCCTCTTTTCGAGGTCATCTATCTAGTTTACGTGTATGCAGCGCAACAAGCAATGAACAACTTCGTGGAGGACAATAGAAGGCTTTGTCGGATGCTAAATCTTCCTTAACTCAGGACCGGCCCATGGAGTTTGCTAAGATGATGAGAGGTCTCTTTGAGCCCATAAGTGCAATATTGGATATCTGTATTGGTAGTGACTCTTTTGGTAATCATTACACTAACTTGAAGCTTGGGCAAATTCCATGCGTAACAATTTGTGGTTTTTTTCAAAGAGGTTCACCAATTAGGAAAAGGCACCAGGAATGTTGCCCCAAGGTACTTTTCACGTTTCGATTTATACAGACATACACGTTTTTCCTAATCCGGCAACCATAAAGCCAATCAATATCCTTATGTTTTAATCGTGGACCCTGATCCCACTTGGTTGAAGAACCCTGGTTTATATACACACGCCCATCACACTGGGTTATCTTTCTACAATTTTTCTGTTGACCCCACAGTATTTTGTTTCTTCTCTTTCTGTAGTCCCTGGTCACTAACGATTAGATATCACAAACTGAGTCACGTTATACTCCATAGACTTAAATACCAAACTTTAATACCGGACATAAAGTTTGATTCCATTCAAGACATGACACTCTCATTACCGGATTTCGCTAATTTGACCAGTTTTTCATGACATCAGTATTCTGTTGGTGGCTAACGTACTGATTAACTTATGTTATGTAGCATACCATTTTTCTGTGCTGATCAAATTGCTCACTTACATCTGAAATGTGATGTTGAAGTGCTTATTCGTCAGAAAGAATATAGGGGCTTTTCACTAGAAAATGACGAAGGGCGGTGCTGCAAACCATTGTGCTGCTCCTAAGCTCTGTCGTTAGGAAAGAGCACAAATGTGTCATATTTACAGCAATACGACGTCCCTGTGCTTTCCGCTGTGCTGGCGCACAATTGGCTGCCTCACGCCAATGCACAACACCCTTGCACCATGGTGCAAGGGTGCCTGCAATGCAGGGAAGATTGTTTTTGTGCAGGAAGGGACACCTTCCTAAACAAAAACATTCACTGATGGGGTTTTCCTCTTTCTATGTGTGGTGCAGAATACAAAAAAGAAGGAGAAATAAAATGATTTCTCCTTGTTGCGCCACTTTAATGCCTCTCTTGGGGAGGCATTAGAATGTGACGCATTCCCTGGTTTACGAAATCTTGTAAATCTTGATATGCGTCAGAATCCGCGGGTGTTGTGTGGGAATACTCGCAGCAACACCCATGGAGCGCCCCTTTCACGCAGAGTAATGCGTGAAAGGGGGCCACATTTGCAAATCCATGAAAAGCCACACAGGGTGGCTTTGCGTGGCTTATTATGGCTCACCATTATGCGCCACTGGACCATCAAAAAAAGTGACGCTCCAGTGGCGCAGGGCCCTTGTAAATATGCCCCATAGTATCCTTTCATTTGTTTAAATCAGTGAAAGAATTTACATAGAAAAATAAACAAATAGATTCTGCTCACACCAGATGTAATACACATTACTTTACTATACACAAAGAACAAAGGAAGACAGGCTACAAAGTATGTTGATTGTGGCCAACACGCAGTCCCTGTTGAGCTAAACTGTTTCTTAGCAAACCATTTCAAAATTATAGTTCTCTGTATATAATTTTTTGCCTGAGTGTGTTCTACAAGTACCGCAAGAACAACTAGAACACTTCTGCGCTTCACTCTTCAGAAACATCCCTTTGGCAAGAATGCGCACAACGTAAACATGGAAAAGATCCATTACATCTGCATTTGTTATTAATTTGATTCGATGATCAGAACAGGCATCACTCAATAAACTGTATTTTTTAAGGGCCTGCCTCCCAGTTTTATTTACTGCTTGACCTTCTGTTCCATAATGCAGTGGTTCTTAACCTGTGGTCCAAAGACCCTTGGGGGTCCACGGGGCCTACTCAGGGGGCCCACAGCTGTTTTACAAAATTAAATATTTTAAATTGAATATTACAATTAATACATTAAAATTAATAAAGTGTATGCAATTAAAAAGCAAAATTGCTAATTTAAAAAAGTTTTCTTTATTGGATTGTGATATTTGAGCATTTGTTTGGTTATATTTGTTTTTGTATTTTTGTGCATTTTTTGAGATTCAAGTCATAGAATTTGATTAGGCAGGGGGCCCCCGATTTCCAATAAAGACTCAGTGGGGGTTCCAGAATGCCAGTAATGATTCAGTGGGGGTATACAGAGGTCAAAAGGTTAAGAACCACTGCATACATTCATCTGGGTAGAGTCCCCTGCTGGAGAAGTTAAATAGTTAAATGTAAAAATACATCTATAGCATGGGCATTGATTGGTCCCAGGTTAGCATGCAACCCACTCAGCATTCCCGCTTCAGGGAAATTAGGAGTCTCATTTATGAAATGTGTTGCATCGCTGCGGTAAAACATCGATGCAACACTGTTCAGTGCGCCCTCCATGCGACACCATGGATGCGCAGCATTCACTGTACAGGGCTCCATGTCGCAAGAATTGACAGCTACGTCAGGAATCATGACATATCTGTTGGCGTAAAAATGGCACATTGCTGGAGTGTGTCTGGAAACAGATGCAACTTCATCAATGTTTCATTTCACATAGGGCAAGCCCGATGTGAACAGGCCTGCGTTACCCCTTACGCCGGCTTCAAGCAGGCATAAGGATTTGACGCAGTGAGGCCATAGAAGTGTTGCAGTGAAATAACATAGATTTCACTGCGTAACTTCTACATGGCTTTCCTGCATTGGAACACCCACCCTGCATACATTATACCTGCCGCAGGTACATACCTGCCAATTTGAAGAACACTCATTGTATGAGGAGGGGATGAATCCTTGAAGGGGCGGGCCTTGTGCTGAGAAGTATCCACCAGGCACTTTTGAACCCCACCGGCCCCCTGGCTCCCTCCTCACCGATGTCCTGGGGTGTTTTCACACCCCTTAATGGACACCAGCAGTTGAAAGCCTCGAAAAATGAGCTGGAAAACCACTATTTACAGTGGTTTTCAGCTAGTTTCCCCAGTTACAGTGCGATATCGGCTCCTTTAAGTATGGGCGAATTTTGCGAATCTCGCGTTCGTGAATTTTGCGGATTTGCGAACTCGCAATCCGCAAAATCCGCGAATTCCCGTGATTTTTTTTTTTATGTTCGCACGGGTTTCTGCAAGTTCGCGAGGGTGTTGTACAATTTCGCAAATTGAGAAATTGTACAAAACGCGTGCGAACTTGCAGAAACCCGTGCGAACACAATGTGCCCAGCAGGGTATGTGCCTCTTGTGTAAATAAAAGGTCAGAGAAAGATCAGTTCAGCAGATGTAGAGAAAGAAGCTTCTGGTCACAGGAACAGCACAGGTATTGCGCTCGTGAAAGTCAAGGATGCAAAGCCTATCCAGCATCACAGCTGATTTTCCACGGTAGATTTGGGAAGAAGGCACACCTGTCCTGCCTCGACAACGCTCACGATTGTTTTTGGGCTAATGAATGAGTCACTGAATTTGAGCATCAACTAGTTCGAGCGACCATGTGTGTGTTACTATGCAATCGCCCCGAAGGGCGCAGGGGTCCCTTGAGTGAGCTGCAGACCTGTGCCCAGCCATGCAACTATTTTACAATGGCGCCAGCAAGCTGCCAGCGCCGTTGTAAAATAGTTACAAAGTTAGCTTGCACAGGAAGCACTTAGATAAAATAAAGCAGCACCTGCTTTGTTTTATCTAGTGGTTGCTGTGCAAGCTAACTTTGTAACTATTTTACAACGGCGCTGGCAGCTTGCTGGCGCCATTGTAAAATAGTTGCATGAGTGGGGGTTCAACTTTTGAACCAGTTACGTTCGCGGATTTGTTTTTGCGGATTTTGCGGGAAATCCGCAAAATTCGCGGATTTCCCCAAAATCCGCGAGCGTAACGGATTTCCCGCTCACACTTAGGCTCCTTAACCGGAGACCATGTGATGGGAGCCAATATCATGTGTCATACAGTGGCACCGTGTGAGTTGGCAGGTATAATGTAGTGCAGGGGTTTACAAAGTGATGCATCTCCCTAGATGCGTCACTTTGTAAATATGCTGCAGTATGGCACATTTTTTACTCCGCAGCAGCATCAGAAATAGTGATGAGACTGACGTAAGGGCCTCATAAATAAGTCCCTGGGTGACTAATATGAAAGCTTCAGAATAAAATCTGGGGGAGGGCATCAAAGGTGTAAAGCATCGTTGGAGTTCCTGTACTCAGCAGAAGCATTTCTGTTTAGAAACTGACCAGTGTTATATTAGACATTTTTTAGACGTTTGGTACCCTCAAGGCCACAGGAGGAATTGATTTGTTTACAAATCAGGAAAAGATACATATGTTGGAGAACTGGTGTGATTGGTAATTAAAAAAAGTTCTAGTACACTGACAAGTACACTAGAAATAATTTTCAAGGCAGCAAAGCCATATCATCCAAAATTGTGTCATACAGAAGGCTGGAACCTCATCTGTCTAATTCCATAACAGGCAAAGTTCCTGAGATAGCATCTCTTTTAACTGCCTTGTAATTGCCCAGTGGATTTTAGTGAATGGCAACTTGACATAACTTGGGTGATGCCCCTTGTGTAAAATGGGTTCCAAAATTTAGTAGTCCTCATAACCTAATTGCCTGGGTCTTTCCTTTGCCAAACTAACATGCTCGGCCAAGATTGTTCACTGACTAGCCTCATAAAATGGCTATGAGGCGGGAAGTGGCCATTGCACTGTAACACAGTATGTTTCTTTGTGGATTGGACCAACATGGGCAACTCGCTGTCCCCGGTGACACAACAGTAGATAATTACACTGCTGAACAATGGATCAGTAGAATAAGAGCCTTAAGAATGCAGATATGTGAAAGACTTGCAGAACCAAACAGAAGACAGTTGAGGCTGTGGTTTCTTTCAGATAGACCTGTATTGCCCATCTACATCAGAATGAACATGAGGGGTCAGGACAAGTGTCTGTAGTGCTTTTCATCTACTTTCTGTGCCCTGAGGCAATTCTTTCACTAAGAAAAAATATTAGGTACATTTGCCCAATCTTGCTCAATTTGCCAAGCACCAGATGTGAACTCAGTAACACCCTGCCTGTGTTGGAATTTAAGTGGGACACGTCTTCGTGAGTGACAGCAGTTGGGTGTTTACATTCAGGCTTTACTTACTGTACTGTAAGTTGTGTCCGCACTGCGCAGGTATGGGCACGGCCCTGAGCAAAAGTTGGCATAGTATCCTTTCGGTTCATGCACCCACTTCCAGTTGAGATCTTGTCTGAAGTCAATGTAGAGCGATCGCACACAGCAGTTCTCCTCCTGGCTTCTGCAAAAAAACATTACAGAATGTGAAATGGGACAATGAACTTATAGGAGTGGAAATATCTGTTTTTCGTCTAGTAACAAATGTTGGCTTATGGATCAGGGAATAGGAGCATGACCTGGGCGGAGACTAGTTATTTAGAGACTGAGATAGTGGTAGTCAAAAAAGCCTAAAGGAGAATGCATTCTCATGGTGCTATTGTCTTGTGCTTCGTGTGTAATAAGAGGAAGGTATGCTTGTGTGTGGAGTGCACCCAGATGTTTATGATATACGTGGTGCAAGTGTTGTGGGGGATGTTGTTAAATGTGTTTTGGTGAGATTTGTACTTTGTTAGTGTCGGTGGATAAAGTGGCGGTAGGAGTAGCCTGCGGGTCCTGTCGGACAGTAACAGTCACCTTATCTTTATTATTGATGCTTGAGCAGTTACAAGTTCTCAGCAGGCTGGTGAATGTTCTGCTTTCCAATGGGTGTGTCACAGTAAGAGTTCCTTGCTGATGTGACACGTAAAGAAGTCCATAGGAAAGAAAAAAGAACAACAACCGATGAAGCGCGTTGGTTCCTAGTAGGGTATCCTATGTTGGACACATTTATACAATTCTCCATAGCCTCTAGACACTAATAACGTAATACAGATAGGGTCCCTAACATGGTACTCTCAACATGAAAGTGAGGGTCTGAGTACCACCATTTTTTTGCTATGGATTTATGAAGTGCTGGCCTTAGCAGCTATGGTGGATCCATGATGTTATGTGGCTTGATCAACATAAAATCACATTTGAATTTCAAGTTCCTTTGAGATGGAATTCTGTGAGACCTGGAGCTGATGGCTCCTCTGCACTGATACCAGTGCTGAACTAAAATGCACTTTGCAGCGCTTGGACGCCCACCGGGCAGCAGCCGCGCTATACAAATGACAATACTATACAGTACAATACTTTCAATCATTCATACGTCTGATGTCCTGTACATCATCCTTGTCACAGGGACACTGTAAGGAACAGAATCGGCACCGCACACTGGTGTTTACTTCGAGAGTTGAACTGGATGTACGAGATGTCAAGGCTATGGATTTAATTTAGATAGACCATTAATGGTGGATATACCAGACAGTCAGGTGTACATCTTGTAGATAGTGGGAATGTCAAAGATGATTTCTACCTGTTGATGAGAAGGCAAGAACTAGAATATAGGTGCTGTTGGCAGTGGGTAAGAGTATATATACCAGCTGTTGGCACTGGGTGTGAGTGGGAGTGCCAGTGATTGCCCTTCCAGACCTCACAGTGCTTCGCTTCCTATTGGCTAGGTTAGGGCCCCACAAAACCCCATACAGACATCCCTAATTAAATAGTGGGAACAAGCAGGAGTGTATATGCCAGCTACTGGGAATAAACAAGAGTGGGCGTGCCGTCTGTTAAAAATGGGTGGGGGCAATTGTGCCAACTGTTTGACGTGAGTTAGAGTGAGCGAGGAATGGGTGGGAGTTAATAGTAAAGGAGTTAATGTGCCATCTTTTGGAAATAGATGAGGTTGGCTGCAGGCCTTGTGTGACTGGGAGCTCACATTTCTCTCATGACCTTAGATTTACCTGAAGCAGTAGTTTGTGTCTAGGGCTCTCTTCTTCCTGGGGCTCCGGGAGTGACTCTCAGTGCGATGTGGCGGTAACATCATGAGAATCAAATGGGGGTTGTGCTGATCCTTTTGCTTCTTCAGGCGCCCTAGATCTCCACGCCCAAAGTCATCTTCGCCATCTGTACCTTGGGAGAAAAGACAAGATGAGAGGCTGCAAAGGACCACTGGCTGGGAAGTGCCCGTTAGGGCTATAGGGATGTAAGACCTTCTCTGCTCCTCCACAAATAAATGTTAAGTTCAAATATCTTCTCCTACTTACAGACTAGCTAAAACAGTGTACCTTCTCGGTTGGGTGTGCATGGGGTCCCGGTACCATCAATCAGACAGGGCTGATATCTCCCACACCTCACACGGCTTGGGGCGCGCACTAGTGTAGCCCACATCTCAAAGTACAAGTGACATGTGTATGTATAGCTGTCACTCCCCCCTCCTGCATGGGGGATGCTCTGGTGCAACTTCCACATCACGGATTCCACTGGAAGAGTATTGCTGTTCCTCACACTCACAGCATGTGGCACATTGTGGGAAATGAGCTCGTTTATCTCCAAGTCCACGACTGCACAAGGCATTCATTGTGGCATCTTCCACAGCACAAATATTTTATGACTGCCTGGGACAGTCACAGGAGTATCTACCACACCACAGAAAGCCTCACAACATCACAGACTGTATGGGGCACGCGCGGCAGTATATCCCACACTACACATGTATGGTGAATGCACCACTGTAGATCCAAAACACAGGAATGCACTGGTGTATCTGTCTCAGACTGCATCAAGCACGTACCATTCTATGTCGACACCTCAGATTGCAAGAGAATTTGTTAGTTTATCTTCAGCAGACTGCATGGGACATGAACTGATGTTTCGCCCACGCCACAGATTGCCGCAACCTTGCCCTAGTGATGTTCACACGCACAGACTTTAAAAAAAGTTTTATTCATCGAGGCATAATACAACATAGTCAGTTTACTGGAATTTTTACAGTAATCACTCATTAGATTTTCGTTTTAAATCATTTACATCCAGGTCACTGAGTAGGTGATCATCTCTCCGTCAACTAGGGAGTCTTTACATGACATGCTCCCTTTTGTTTTTGCTACTGGGTAGGCCCACCAGTTGTTAATTCACCAGCTTGCACCATTACCATTCCTCTCAGCTCTTCCTCCAGCCTACACAAGCTTTGCCATGCTGCCCATATTTTTCAACATTTCTACGGGCATCCCCTGCCCTCAAACAGTTCTTTCTGCTTCCATGCATTGGTTCGTCCTAACACAACACCTCATTTTTGTTGGGCATTGCGTCATTCCCCGGTACCTTGTTATATCCTTTCGTCATCTCCAGTGAGCAAAGAGTTAGTGTAGCTTAGATCATACCAGAATCCCTGGGGATTCCCACGACTGCAAAGTGTGAGGTGAGAAAATCTCTACAAACCAGAACCCTGGACATCTCCTACAACCTCCTGCCGTGACATTTGGATCTGCCTTCATTCCGGACAAAGGGGACCTTTTCTACCCCACACTTTAAGCACCTGTCATTCACCACCAGCCCCATCTTGTGGAGTCTGCTTCGGTTGTAATATGCCATCTGGGTATATTTAGCTGGATTAGCTGCAAGTTAGCACCGGATAGTGTTGTATCACACTGCAGTGTACTTCCTAGACAGTACAAATAACATCTTCCAACTTCTTTCTAAGTTCCTGGGAGCAGTCTGGCAGGTTATTTAGAATCACTCTATATGTCGAGGAGACTATTCCCTTATCCACTGTATCAGTATTCTCTGTTCAAGGGGTTAATGTCTGTCATTCACAGTGGCAGATCCTCCGCTAAGGTGGAGGAGTGTCGCCCCACTGCCCTCTGAGCAGTTAAAAAAGGAAAAATTGAATGAAAATAACCCTGTGTTATCTTTTTTTTCCCGTGCTTGCTCAGTTCTCGGGGTGCGGCTGGGCTGTGCAGAGAAGGGGGGAGCAGTGGTGAGCACTTTAAGTGTGCATGATGGTTTGGCCGGCTGTTTTAGGCCAGTCAAAACAGTCATGCGCACTTTGCATGTTCTCCACCAGGCTGTAATGCACAGCCTGGGTGAAGAACTTCACAGGTTCATTGTCCCCATCCCAGCGCTGCACCACGGCGCTCAGACCAATCATGTCGCTGCTGTCATGATGACAGCAGCGTCATGATTGGCTTTGAGAGACTGTGTGCTTCCTGCTTCAGACTGGGAATCAGAAGAGACAAGGAGAGGCAGTGTCACAGTGACCGTACCCAGTCAAATGATTTGTATTTTTTCCACTCCTTTCTCCAGGCCCCCCTTGCCCTGCCTGACCACCACTGTTTGGTTGCAGCCGCCATTGGTCATTCATGTCAGAATGAGAAGCCAGTGTGTGTCAAAGCTAGCAGTTTCTGTACAGTTGTGTGGGTCTAGTTCAAACTCTGTTTTCACCTGGGCAAATGAATTTGTGTCCCATTTTTTTCGCGGTCCCCCAGATTGGAGATTACGATGACATCTCAACTCAGGAACCTGGTAGTTGTAAACCTACATCAACATGGTCACCGCCCGTAACTGGGCCATTATAATTCGTTTACACCCCCATCTAATGGCTGTCGTAGCGACCACGTTTTAATCACAGCAGTTGTTGCTCCTAAAAGGGAGTTTGCTCCCTTGCCCCATACAGATAATGCAGTTATGTTTTGTTTCCTATTGCCAGCCTGTCCAACTGAATTGGAGATTCAGTGTTTGCAGCATGCACCCAGCCATTGACCTCTATTAAGTGGACAGCCAGAAGTAAGGTTGGATATGTCAAATATAAACCAACTTGTAGAGGCTGTGGGTTTAATTCTCGGGGACTTGCCATCTCACGGCATGGTCTTTATTTGCTATTCCATTCTTTGGATTCTACATGATTTTTCAATCAAATATTAGATTAACTGCATTTTGGAAATTCAACCATTTCTCTCCAAGCATCAGTTTATGAGTTCTGAAAATACACAAATCTTCATCAGGAATACACAGTTTTCAATTTTGGTATGCAGATATTAATTCAGCCAATACACAGCTTCCAATTTAGTAGGCTGAGTGGCACACGGAAAGGCTACTTACAATAAGCTGGAGAGCTACCTATATCTCAAGAGCCTCACAGGAGAAGCATGGCTTAGTGCATAGCTGGCAGTGCCAGGTCCCTGCCTTAGTGCTCTTAAATTCTTGTAGGTACACACAGGGTTGGATTGGTATCAAAAATAGGCCCAGGCATACCAAAAAAGTGGCCCACATTTGTGGACTGCCTTCCCGCAAAACACCGCTACAGTGAAGTTTTATGAAAAGAAAGGGTGTGGGGTGCATGTTTTCACTTAGATAACAAGCATTTGCAATAGGTCTCGCATTAGGAAAGTTTGAGCTATTGGTATTGTAAATGACAAATTTTATATTTATGTGTTGGTTTTGAAAATAGCTAAATTAATAGCTTCGTCATTTACAATGCCAATAGTTTTAACTTTCGCAAATGTGACACCTATAGCATTTGTAATGCAATGTGTTGTATTTACGTGACTTATGTGATGTATTGATATTACAAATAATAATGGCTTTTAATTTTTTTTAATAATTAACACTTAAATAAAAGTTATTGTAATTTATAATGGCAATAGCTTAAACTTTTGTAAATAACTTTTGTGAAGATTATGTTCAGTGTATTTTATTGTGACAAAAATCTAAGAACAGAAGTGAAATATTAACATCTTTTTGTGACATTTGTAATAAAGCTTGAAACATTGAGAGAACATATTTGAACCAGTGTTGTTGAATGGTTGCACAGATTGATGCTGTGGTGGAGCGGAGTGATGTCGTGGTGGCGACGAGTGATGCTGTTGCGTTCAGTGATGTCGTGGTGGCGACGAGTGATGCTGTTGCGTTCAGTGATGCTGTGGTAGCACATAGTGATGCTGTGTGGCCCCTGAGTGATGCTGTGGTGATGCTATCGATAGACAGAGTGAGTGAGGGCGATAGATATAAAGATAGAGAAAGTGAGTGAGGGCGATAGATATATAGATAGAGTGAGTGAGGGCGATAGATAGACAGAGTGAGTGAGGGCGACAGATAGACAGAGTGAGGGCGATTGATAGACAGAGTGAGGGCGACAGATAGATAGATTGAGAGCGATAGATAGAGGGCAATAGATGTGTTACAAATTAAGCCCCGGGAAAGGACATCGCTCTGACACCTTCGGGTAAAGTCCGCGCTTTATAACCATGCATAAATAAATCTGTTAATAACACGTTTCAAGGAGCGCAGTAGTCTAATTCGACTGTAGCTGTTGGGCTGGTACTTAAAATGCATATGTCCACTGTTTGGCAGGCCACTCTGTCCTTTGTGCCTTGGTGTCACTGCACCTGCTGCGCCACTAATCCATACGCTTCAATCTGAACTCTAAACTATGCCCATGCTCTTAATAAGATATCTGCTAGCAGATGTAACAAAGCCAGTATTTAGTTGTAGTTTCAGCCGATATTGTAACAATATTTTTATTTAGATTAAAGCCACATTGTGCATACTTTATGTGGCCTCTATAACAAACTGATGAAAGGAAGAGAATCCGTGAAGCTGCATACATCGCGTTAAGCTTCAAAATAATGTGAATACAGGCACTTTTTTTTGTTCACAAAATAACGACTAATAAAAAGAAAATCAACTGTAGGGACGTATGTAAGCGTGCACGAAAAAAATAGTTTCGGTTTAACAAAAAACAACGTTTAACTCAATACGCTTTATGCTATTTCCCGAGAAAAACATTACGCACATGTTTACTGTGACACTGGGATAATTGTAATGCATTGCTATTTAGTTCAGACAAAAACACAGACCGAAAGTCTGCTATAGTGTGAAACATCACGTTTTCACCATTTGGAAAGGAAACCAGACCAGGATAAGTAAGTGCTTTAAGCCTTGTAGAGGGTGGTGAGGGGTGCAGAGGCCTCAAAAAGGGCATCTACAGCATGTCTGAGTGCTGCGGATCCAGAACCCTGATGCTTGTATCTTCTTCTAGAAGAATGCATGCGTTTACTTAAACTGCACTTTCCAGCACCCAGTACTCAGCGCCAAGATGTCGTAGGAGGTGAACGTGTGAGCTGAAAAAACGCCTGTGATGTTATAGAACAAACCTAAGGTAACGCTCTTCTTGACCACTTCACAGGGACAAAGTGAGCTAATCCCCTGACTCGTTGTGATCACAGCCACTTTTGCTGCTGCCTGATCAAAGCTGGCCTTTGAAACTTGACCTTCAGCATGTTATGACAAATTCACAGCTGAGCAGAGAAAGTCAGGAAACAACAAAGGGCCGATAAGGGGCAGTTTCCAGTACACACTGCACTGCTGGCAGGTTCACCTTCATTGCTGGTGAAACAATAAATTCCAAGAGCAAAGGTAAGCATCAGCTGTTCACTGCAAGGCACGGCTACAGGTGTATTTATAAGAGGTGCAAACTGCAGAAAAGTTCCGAAGGCAGTTGTTTCTTTCAATGTCACTAATGTTCGCTGCTGAGAAGTCAAACAGAAGGGGCAAGCTGCAAGGTCTAGCATGTATGAATGTAAACATGTATAGAGGATGTGGCCTAACGTCTAGAGCGGTCGACCTCTACGCTGGGGATGGGAAACCAGGTTCGAGTCTTAGCAGAGACGGTTGACATTCTGTGAGTCAGAGCAAATCACGTAATCGTCCCGTGCCTAACAACACCATTGCAATCATATGTGCACATTGCACGCATATAATACAACTCAGCTATCAAACTGAATTGAATTATTTTGAAACAGTAATTATTTGCGAGAACCTGTGGGCCTGCAGTTAATGTTTGTGTCCCCGCCAGGCATCAAATCCAAAGCATGCAGGAACAGCTTTGGAAAGACGCCTACTCATGCTTGGCTCCTATCAAAAGTAGCCCAACGCTAGGAATGGCTTAGTTTGCTGCATCACTTCTCCGTACATATGCCCTGTCTCTTCAATACAGCCTATTTAAAAAATGCCAACATTTCATGCTTTCTCTTCCCGGTCCCCCAGCTTCAGCTGCACGGTGATGTGCATCTTACAGCCAGGCAGTGATCCCTATCTGGTGAGCACTTGGATTCTGGAGTCCAGCCGAGGGCTGCCACTGTAGTGCGCTACACAAGCCATGCAAGCATTGCCCTCACCATAGTAAACCGACCATGCAAACTTCACCTGTAGTCAGTAAATGCGGAGCCGCGGTTGCTGTTAATTAATAACTCCGTGGCCACGTTTGAAAGGCAAATGTTCAGTGTTGCCTCGCATTACCTGGGACCTGTTCTCTGCAGCCTGACATTTCCGAAGTTCCTGGCTCCCTGCAATACTTACTGCCGGACGCAAATCCTTTTTTATGTGTGCTCGGATTTCGGGATAGTTTGCTAGGTGACCAGCTAATCAGATGTCTAGCAATATCGGCAGCACAGGCACAAAAGGTAGTGTTTTAAAAATTGCAGCGTGAATAGTAGTGCTCGTGAAAGGCACAGGGTTCATAAAAGCTGTGGGGAGGGGGGAGGAGAAATGCGAGACACGGCCTGGCGGCCGTGAAGTGTGAAGCAGTGGGCGGGGGAGTGGATGCCTTTGAAGTGAAGCTCTCGGAGGCAGGAGGCTCGGGAGCGAGGGGTAGGGTAATTGGAAGTGTAAACCAGCATGAACGCCAATGTGGGGGAAAAGCGCGTGCTTGTGTTCACGTGAACTGTTTGAAATCCGCCGATGGTTTGAGAACTTATTTTGCCCACTAAGATTCTCCCCTATCCATTCCTTGCGGAATGGGGTAAGCGAGACCAAAAAAAAGCACAGATTAGTTCACACTGCTGAGCGACACATGAATGCAAGTAAGACCACTTCTGCTCAGGCCCCCACGCCCGTTCAATCAACATATATTAATGGGCCGGCCCAGCGAGAGAAAGGGATTGATACCTCCACCCATCTGCCTTCTAGAAAGGCTAATCAGGCACCCACTGGGCTGCTGGCGGCATCCTAACAGCACAGACAACCCCCAGCTGCCTGTAACCCAGAAACTGGTCCTAGGATGCTTGTTTGCGGTCCAGGGAGGACCTGGCTTGGCAGTTAAGACTGAACGGTTCCCATGAGGCACAGGGTCACGGCTGATTTGCATATGCCAAGGTCTAAACTGGAGTGGCATGGTGAGCAAAAGAATGATGGATTTAACCCAGATCTCTTGACTGGGGGTGAATGTGTTGATTTGTTCTGCATTCCGTCCATCAACTGTGTGTCTTTTTCTTTCTCGCCCAAAAAAGCAGCCCACAATTAGAACTCGGCTACCGGCCCTTCGGCCATTTCCTGAGTGCCTGCGTTACCAATCCGACCCTGGGCACTGATGGACTCCAAGCAGTTCAAGGAGTACTAAGAGAGGTGGACAGAAAAGCAGCGGTGCCATCCCATTAGGGCAGAGGAGCTGCGGCCCCTGCCGAAAGTGCAGCAGAAGTGAAAAATAAAACGGTATTAAAATGAATTACCGTTTTATTTTTCACTGCTTCCACCCTGAGCAGTGTTTGGGGGCTGGGCTGCTGCTGACTGGCAGGAGGGGAGTGGTCTTCACTTCACCAGTTTACACTGAGCGAGTCACTTTGACCGGCTGTCTTGTGACGGCCAGCCTGATATACGCAGCGTAAATGTCTCCACCTAGCTGTTTCAGACGGCTGGGTGGAGAGAAGGCACAGGCCTCCTGTGCCTGCTGGAGCATCGAGGCAGCCCACTCCAGCCAATCCTGGCGCTGGTCTCCTGCTCCTCATGTTATGTTATGTTAGGTTATATATTTTATTAAGCGCGACTGTTACCCTTGGGTGTCCTGGTGCTAACTGCTGTCCTGATGCAGAAAAAAAACTGAGGAAGAGTCTAAAACAATCAGGTCTTAAGCATTTTCCTGAATACCATCAAATCTGTGCTGTTCCTCAGATGCAAAGGAAACTGGTTCCACACCTTTGCAGCACCTACCACAAAACTTTTCCTACCCCAGCGTGCTCTTTTTACGGGTAGAACTTTGACCAGTTTTTGAGCCGATGAACGTAGCAGTCTAGTATGGGTGTTCCATTGAAATTGTTCCCGCAGGTAGCGTGGTCCCTGATTGTGAAGCGATTTAAAAACTAGACAAAGGGATTTAAATTGCAACGTTGCCTCTCTGGCAACCAGTGAAGTCTACGAATTTCATTAGAAATCGGGGCAAATTTTGGTATGTCAGATAACAGCCTAGCAGCGGTGTTCTGCAATATCTGGAGTCTGTGCAACAGGCTCCCTTGCATGTTTACATAGAGGCTGTTACAGTAGTCCAGACGTGACATGACCATCTGCCGACTCTCCTTGGGCAGAAAAGGAAGAATTTTCTTGGTGGTCCTGAGAGTAACCATAGTAGTTGATACAATTGCGTTAACTTGCCTTTTCATGTCCAATTTATCATCCAAGTACACTCCCAAATTTTTCACTTGCTTGGAAGTTGCTGGGAGGGGCCCCAGAGAATCAGGCCAACATTCAGGGGTCCACAAGTTGAGATCATTCCCAAATAGAATGACTTCAGTCTTGCCTGAATTTAATTTCAGGCAATTACTGGTCATACAACTACCGACTGCCTCCATACAGTCGTGTAGCCTGTGGCTTGTATTCCTTTCTGATCCTGGAAGAAATGATACCACTATCTGCGTATTGTCTAAGTAGGAGGTAAGATGGAAACCAAAAGATCTAATCAATGGAGCCAAAGATGATACGTAGACATTAAATAAGGTAGGACTTAACGATGACCCCTGTGGTACCCCAAATGGCAGGCAGAAAGGGGGTGAACAAAAATCGCCTAACGCCACTATTTGCTGACGATCGGAGAGAAAGGATTTTAAAACCCCCCAGGCCGCCTTCTCTACTCCGCAGGTTGACAATCGGTTCATCAAAATACCATGATGAACCGTGTCAAACGCTGCGAGAGGTCCAACATAATCATCGCCGCTCTGCCCCCCTGATCCAAAGTTTTCCTAATCTCATTGGCGGACTTCAGGAGGGCAGTTTCCGTGCTATGGCCCTCGCAAAAGCCATATTGGGTACAATCAAGTATTTTAGCATCTTGAAGATAAGTACTGAAATGACTGTTAATCCATTTTTCAAGCATTTTAGCGGGAAAGGGGAGGCGAGAAATCGGTTTAAAATTATGGACATCTTTAGGATCGAGATTCGGTTTTTTTAGGAGAGGAATCAATTACGCTGTTTTCCGGCTAATGGGGATCCTACCTTCCTCAATTATTGAATTAAAAAGAGGGGTAAGGGCTGCCGCGAAAATCCACAGAGCCAATTTAGCTTTTTTGACCGGACAAGGGTCGTAAGGGGATCCGGACTTCATTTTTAAGAGGAGTTTAACAGTATCAATATCGGTTAAAAGGGGGAATTCTATCAGAGAGTTCTGAATTTGAGGGACGGTCTTGTTATCAACGCAGGGCTTGAGTGGAGAGCTGTTATTGCCTCTATTAAAAGGTGAAAAAATGTCCTCCACTTTGTACAGGAAGAAACTAGCGATCTTGTCGCATAATTCCTGACTCTCTGCCACTCGTGTTACTTGTGGGTGTGCCAATATATAAACAATTTTAAATAGTTCTTTGGCTGAGTTTTCAGCTAGTTTAATTTGGTCAGCAAAGAAATCTTGTTTAATTATAAACAATAATTGTTTGTAAACCTGAATGCTCTCTTTTAACTTAATTTTATCCTCCACCATATACTCCTTCCTCCAGTCCCGCTCGAAATGCTTACAAATACCTTTCTGAATTTTTAATTTAGGAATATACCATGGGGCGGAAGGGTGGGCCGTTTTAGGGTATACAGATTTCTTTGGGGCAAGCTTATCACAAGCAATAATGACCCAGGCATTAAATCTAGTTGTGGCCTCTTCCACATCACAGATTAGAGAAGGCAAACTAGTCTCCAGAAGATCTGACAAGTCTTTACCATCAATACTATTCCACATCGGAAAGTGTCTAAGCCTCTTTAGGGGCTTGTCATGCTTCTGACTGTCAGGGTAAGCAACCTTAAATATTATTGCTGCGTGGTCTGACCAGGCTACGGGTCGCACCTCTAAGACCGACATATGTGCATAGTTTGAAAAAATTCCATCCAACGTATGCCCAGCAGTATGGGTGGCCCCTACAACTAACTGCGTTAGGTCCAACCCATTCATAAGCTCTAACAGCTCCATGGTATCTGAGCCTGACGTAGCCTCCAGGTGAAAATTAAAATCACCCATTATAGTAAAGGATCTGTCGCTTATGCCTTCCTCCATAAGGTTACTGACCAAATCTATAAAAGGCTTCCAAGGGCCCGGTGGTCTATACACCAGGACCACTCTAAATTTCACCTGTTGTGAAAGTGAGAGAGCGAAGGTCAAAGCTTTGCACCCCCCGCTTGTTACCATTTCAAATGTGGCATTAATGGAGATGTGATAGATGACTGCCAGCCCCCCTCCTTTCTTATCCTGCCTATTCACAGTATGACAGAGAAAACCTGGGGGCGAGGACTTAATCATGTCTGGTCCCGAGGCCGCATCCGTCCAGGCTTCAGTGATGAAGGCCACTTTCACTCCCAGGTCCTCTATCAGGGTGGCGCATTCGATACTGTGCTTAACTAGTGAACGGGCATTAAGTAAAAGCCCTTTTACTCCCTGCGAACTATCACTCATGGCACATGCCCGTTCTAGTGACCCTCCAGTAATTTTACTGAGTAATGTCACGGGAAGAGCAATGTTACATTGAGGGAAGTTAGTAAATTCTTTCCGTGCTCTTTCATCTAAGGAAAGGCATACACAATCTGGTTTCCTTCCCAACGTATTTAACTGTACTAACCTATTTCTGGAATACGTTAGTGTCGCTGATTTACCCAATGTTATTCGGGCAGCGGTCCTGGCACTGGACGCGGGCTGGACGCAGACGGGTGCAGACGGGCTTGCCTTAGGTGCGCCTTCAGCGCGCCAGCGCTGCGCGCTCACACCATTGCTCCTTTTAAGTGTTTTCTGGGCCAGCAACTAGAGCGCTGCCTCCCGAGATCCCCAAGATGGCGGTACCATATCACCTTCTATGAAATGACCGTGACCGGCAGTACCCCTCTACAATACCGTCACCGGTCAGTCCCCCAATTCAATTGGTTTTAAAATAACATCATGAGCGTTATCTACTAAAATTCATTAAGCTGATTCGCAATTTAAAATCTAACAGTCAATATAAAAAATAGCAGCAGCAGTGGTCATGTGCAAAATAGTTTTTAAACAAAAATCTCCCGGCTGAGCCTCAGGAGTTAGCAGAGCATCTCATCTGCAGCATTAGAGCCGCATTGCGATTTGCAGAAGGGGGTTGCTTGAGGCTCCATAAGGTACCCTCACTTGCGCTAACGAAATGGGTATGTACATTAAAAAAAATATATCATTTTGCCCCCCCACAGAGTTTGCCCCCCAACCCCCACTGTAGAAAAGATTCTGAAGAGGGATAGAAATAATGCATCACAAAAACATTATCCAAGATTTGGAGTCTTTCTTTTTTAATCTGCCAGGAATTCACACAAGGATTTATGGCTGGTGTAAACCCATTTATGGGTGTGGATGTGGAGGTCTTTCCCATGAGTGTGCAGATCTTCAGTATTTAGTCCCATTCAAGAGATCATATTCCCACTGTGGGGAGTTCTCCACTCTGAAGAACTTTGTACAGTGAAAAAGGAGCTCACACAGAAAGTAACATGATCATCTCAGGAGCGCGCCTGGAAACGTGCGTTTAAAAAACACACCTGCGCCTGGTGCAGCTCTCCTGACGTACACTTGGCAGTGTCAGTGAACAGAAAAAAAAGGAAAACCACAAATTCAGGTGGAGGATTTCTGCAACTCTATTTTTCCTACTTTTTACTCGTAAATTGGGCCCTTAGTTTGTTTTTCTAATGCATATGATAAGCTTTGCACATTCTTTATCTTTTAAAGATTTTTAAGCGGTGCCAAGCCTGTCTGAATATGTTTCATACAATGATTACAAATGTTGGCACGCACTCACTCAGTGCAAGCTCCTCCACTCATTTAACCAACAAACCTCACCAGTAGGCCGAGAGGACTAGCACTCTCTCTGACATACTGTAGAGATTCGAGTGCTGCTCACTTACCTAGAAGAAAAGTGCAGTCCCCACCTAAGCCAGGATAGTCAAGGCCACTGAAATTATGCGACAGGGTTGAGTAAATTGTGTGTCAAGAAATGGCAAATTATGCAGCATATTTTGTGATAGTATTACTTCATTATTTCGTCATTTCTAAACTTGTTAACACTGTCTGGGCATTAGTTGCACCTCTTTAGTACCAGTTCAACACCCAAATATAGCAATAAGCTACAGAAAGGTGACAAGTCAATCTTTGCAAAGTGCCTTCTACTGCGCGGCAACATGTGTCACAGCTTTTTTAGTAACTTTTGAACTGATTGAGCTAGAACCAACATTTATTTTTGTTAAAATCTGCAGATTATGCAGCAGATAATGGATTATGTGTCAAATGCAGCAAATCTATATTCATTCGAAAATCGCCACGGCCGCACAATCGCATAATTCCAGTGGCCCTGAGTGTAGTTTAAGCCAGTCTAGTTCTGCACGCGAAGGCCATGCGTGACAAACAGTCTTCATCCATTTCCTAGAGATGTGCCTTAGATAGAAGGGCAAGTTAGCAAGGCGCTTTCCTTACCTTTAAATCTGACCTCCAGCACTTCATGCGTGTTGTCTAGGATGTCGCCATTGGGGTGGAAGGTGTTGCAGGGACAGTGCACACTTATCTCCAGGCCGAGGTTGGTCTCTGCAAAACAGAAAAGAAGCTGGAGACCTTTGCACGCGGTTCAGGAAAGGAGACGTGAAAACGTGGACTTTAATAATGGCGTCATTAATTCACGGCTGCAGAAGAGCAACGAGCTGCTGTTTCCAGACTTTACCTGCTGGGGCTGCTTGTACAGCCCTCTTCCTTTGCCACTTAGTGAAGAATATATGATTTTTCCACGATTACAAGTTCCACGCATGGCATTACCACGCGAATTTTAGTTCGCATGTGTCTTTTCCACGCAGCATTTTACTACGCATGTTTTTACACCGCAATAATCACGTTACGAAACATCTCACGTCCCATTGAAATTTACATAATGATAGTGATAGGCTACATGCAGTATGAAGGAAAAAGATCGATGGTTTAAACAATAAAAAACAACTGATTTCCTTACATTTTCTTTTTCTTTTTTTCATAATGCCCTTATATAATACCTTTATTTTCAAAGTTTAGATTCTTATCTGTCCCCTGTGCGTCTTTCACCATCAGCCCTTTCATCCACCGACCACGGAAACAAGCGTCAAAACACGTCTATCAAAACTGATAAAGGACTTCTGTTATGACGGTGAGGCTCTTTCCGTGTTCGTTTTGAGGCATTGTAGAGCGTTTTTTTAAAGTTTTCTTCTAATTTTTTTATTAATATCCGCTTGTTTTTTTTGGGGGGGAGACCCCCCCACCCCCCCCTAGCCCCCCCAGCTCCCCCCCCCCCATCCCCGCCGGCCTCCCCCCCCCGCCCCCCAAGCCCACGCAGATCGTAAAGGCAGAAGGAATACCACTCGCGTGGTAAAGACGTTCGTTGAAGGCACCCGCGTTCAAAAGACGTTTGCGTGGTGAGTGACCCGTGGTCAACGTTATGCGTGGTAAGTCCTTCGTGGTAAATGATGTTTCCCCTTAGTGAACTATAGTGTCGATATCAAAAGAACAAGCATTTTGCAATGCACTAGGTCTCGCATTTGCAAGAGTTTAAGCTATTAGCATTGTAAATGACAATGCCTTTTATTTATCTGTTTTGCTAATGAACACATAAATAAAAGGCATTGTTATTTACAATGTCAATAGCACAAACTCTTGTAAATGCAAGACCTATTCAAATAAGTGGCTGCCATTGTCCCGGCTACTCGGAAAGTAAAATCACCCATGGAGCGCTGAATGTTGCAGGAAAAAGCATGTCCTGCCTGCAGTAGGAGAAACTCATTAAAGAAAATGGTGCTTACAGAATGAAAAAGATGTCCCCTATAACAACAGAAGTAAAAGGGCCAGCCCTCATGTGATGTTATAAATGAAGACAATGGGGTACTAAGGAGGGACTAACAAGCCTTTTAATGAATCCAAAGCCAGCATTTACAAAGGACAATGAAACAAGCCAATGACAAATATGGGCGGAGAGTGGGCGGGGCTTCTATACCATACTCCAATACAGCATGGCTCGCAGAGCAGCATATGCGCTGCCAAGGCTCAACCTAAAAAAACCAAAGGGAGATCTGCCAGTGTAAGCAGAGGGATTAGGATGGGAGAGCAATCCCACAGCAAGGCTGCATTACACTGTTTACACTCCACAAGAAGAGGGGCTGAGTTTCATGTGAGAGTGCTTGTAGGGCAATGCACCTGCTGCAGAGAATTACTTCCAAAGCTGGTGGGTCCACACAGCCTATCCTCTTTCCGAAGTCACTAAAGCGAAACCCATTGAGTTGAAAGTAGTCACATCCATTAGCACCCTGTGTGGCATGCTGAGAACGGCTAGAATGCTGCCACTGTTTAGTGTTACCAAGTTACATACTTTCGACATCAAGTCCATGATGCAGACAGAGACAGTGGGCATGTTTATTTCTAAGTGTTAATATGATTATGGGGGCTTCTAATAGCCTTTTCACATTCTACCATTAACAGCTGTCAAATAGTGAGGCCCTTATTGCGTGCCCTCATCTCAGGCCGATAATCGCAGAGTGTGCAACTAACAGCAGTTAACATCCTCTGCAGGGCTTTTACCACAGTTAATGCCCTAAGCACAGAGCAATAACGCTTTCCTATTTCTAGTGCTGTGAAACTGCACGGCTACACTAAGAAGGACTATGTAAATTACCACATAAGTAGCACTGGCAACAAGCTTTGGTCTTCAACAAAAAATATTTTTCTACTTCTAATCAACTCATTATTTGTTAAACCACAACTCTCTGCGGCATAGAGAACTATTTTCTAAACCATGGGAGTAAATGCCTTGATCAAGCCTTGAGTCCGATATAATCCATGAAGAAGTTAGACATACCTCAAATATGCCACTTTGTAAAAGCGTCATATAATTTCTAACATCTGGCTAATCATTTACATTAATTGTCCTTCTATTTATATGTGTTTACTTTTAAAACTATATCCACGTATTGCTATAAAACTGGGGGCTTATTTATGAGAGGCTTGCGCCCCCGGGCGGCACTTTTTTTTTGTCGCTCCAGCAGCGGCACCCTCTCAACCATATCTGTGAAGCGACGTAAAATCACTCTGCAAGGCTTTGCGTGACCTCATAGATATGGAGTAAGACAAAGCAGCGCAAGTTTCAGCCTTGCCTTACTCTGCGTCAAGGAGGCGTTCCATGGGCGTTAAGGTGGATTTTCCCACGCAGCATCCATGGATTTTGACACTGCCCCAGATTGAATTAATCATGTAAACCTCCTAAGAGCAGGTGTAACAAGGAGAAATATTCTTTATTTCTCCTCGTTGTTTCTTCTTTCCATGTGTATTGCATTCTGCAGCCCATGTAGAAAGAGCATAATGCCTCTAATTGTTTTTGTGCAGCAAAAACAATCCTGTCTGCAGCGGAGGCACGGGTGCACCATGGTGCAACGGTGCCTATATTGGCGCTAGACAGTAAATTGTGTGCTAGCGCAGGGAGAAAGGATAGGAATACACCGTATTTCATAAATACAGTGCATTCCTGCCCTTTCACAGGGGAATAGGGAAAGTGCATCAAGAAAACTTGCAGCGCTGCCCTATGCCAATTCCTCATAAATGGGGGCCCAGGTGTCCCCTTTTGACTGCACCACTTTTTAAAGCCTGCTGTTCGTACAATGACATATGTCTTCAGCTTTTCCAAAATGGCAACAGACTTCCAACTCTAATGGGAGCTCATTCCAAAGATAGAGCCAACCTCTGCTAACAGCCTGATACCAGAGGTCGACTTAATAAATCGATTCACTCCACTTGGGAACTGCGAGCACTCTGGTATGGCTCATTTCAGTTCCGAGATTCTAGTAATGCTCGTTCATTAGATATAATGTAGTCACTGCCCACAAAGATGTACAAGTCAGGGCAGACATGCAGACCGACTGTTGGGGAAGTGTGCAACCTCCTGGGAGATAGTGAATGCTGGATTTTTTGAAGACTGTAGAGTAATTTCTTCGGAGAGGGTGGAGGGATTCTCAGTTAAATCATTAACATAATCAAGGCATGCCCCTAAGACTGACCTTACAAAGGTGGCCTTGCACCCACGAGCGGCCCGTGCAGGTAGGAGCAGTGGGGCAGGGGTGGGGGGAGACTCTACAGATGAGGGAAAATGAATTATTTATTTAATTTCCCATTGGCATCGTTTATCGAATCCACACCCCTCTCCACCCCGGCCCACCGCTCTTACCTGCACGGACCATTCCTCCTTGCACCTCTCCTGCAGTAATGCTTGGATCTTCGGAAGCAATCTGATATAAAAGTTGCAGCTTCTGGAGGCTGACATAATCTGTTATTCCATGGACAGAGTAGGGTCAAGAGTAACACCCAAGGTCGTGTTTCGGAAAGGTCTACTCCACAATTATTAATTGCCAGGTTCTAACATGTCTAATACAACGTTTCAGCTAGCCAACATCAGCTTGGCCTTCTTGGCATTTTATCTACCACCAATCTTATTCTTTGAGGACAAATAATGATTATCAAATGTTCCTGAATTCCCTTCATAATTACCCTTATATGAAAAAATAGCTGATTTTCATCAACCTAATTATGGAACCCTACAGATCTTTCGGAGTACAACTGAAGCAGGAACTCTGCATAGGCATTACACAGGCGAGGAAGCAGGTCAGTGGAATCAGTGGGGCTTTCTCTGGGGAAACCTACATTACAACGCAGTCATTACAACAACTTATTTTTACAACGCAACTGCCTTTACATCGCATCCCATTACAATGCATGCCATTACAACACATGTCACTACAACGCATGCCATTACAACGCAAACCATTACAACGTATGACATCGCAAAGCATTACAAGGTAAGTAATGGAGATTTGTTTTTGTTTTAGGGTGGGTATGGGTTTTGGGGTACATGGGAATAGTAATTTTTACTCCTACACTATCAAACACTTTCCCAACTGTTGCACTCACCGGAGTATGAATAGTAATTTTTACTCCTACACTATCCAACACTTACCCTACTATTGCACTCACTGGAGTGGGAATAGTAATTTTTACCCCTACACTATCCAACACTTACCCTAAAAGTATTATGAATCGTAATGGTATGCGTTGTAATTTAAAAAATGTGTTGTAATATCATACAATGTAATGGTAGCTGCGATGTAAAGACTGCGTTGTAAAAGCATGCGTTGTAACGTCATATATTCCTTCCGCTGCATTCATACAGTCCCTAGTGACTTGACCCTCTGTAAACTGAACCAACTAAAAGTCTCCATGGTCACACCTAAGATTAATCTTAATCCCTCTAGCAGGATGAAAGTATCAATTGTGCTGAATGAATGACAAGTTGAGCACCACTATCCCGGGTAAATGGTTGCTATTTTTTAAGTATTTGTGTTACAAACCGGGCCTTAGCAATTGGACGACAACTAGTTGGGTCTGACATGTCCACAAAAAACTTCTTCTGTAGTAGTTGATTCATGAGTGTTTCATGGCATCTGCTTTAATGCTTTGTTTCAATGAGTCATAATTGGAGCATTGAATGGTGTAACCCAGCCTGCATTTTCAATATGGACTTTAACGGAAATCCTGTCATCCTTTCAGCTCGTTGGTCTACAGTTAACAATATATTCAAGATCACTACATGACGACAACAGATTGAAGTTCAGAGCACTTGCGTGTTTCCTATGAGAATTATAACCAACTTAAATAACATCAGAGCTGTCCTGGACTGCATTTGTGAGATTCTCGGTCTGGTTTTAGCATTTTTATCAAACTTAAATTACTACATATTTATTATCCATGACTTAACCAAGACCATGACATCATTTTTTGTCTTATCAGATTCGAAGCTTAATTCAACATTGTAGGAAAGTAGGATCTGCTTTTATGGTTACCCCCACTTTTGGCCTGGTGCAATTCTGTTTCTGACTAGTCTGACTGGGATCCTGCTAATTAAGACCCCAGTCCCTGTGCTTTCTGCCTTAAATTGGTTATGGTGAGTACTTAGGTACATCCCAGATTGACTACTAGTGTACCCTTATAAGTTCCCAGTATATGATTCTGAAGTACCCAGGGCATAGGTGCACCAGGGGTCTCCCATAGGCTGCGGCATGTATTATGCCACCCATGGGAGACCACTCAAACTGTGACTACAGCCTGCCACTGCAGCCTGTGTAAGCTGGTGCTAGCACCACTTACAGCAGATATAGGGTTCCCTATATCTGAGGGCACTGCACCTAAAACCTATAAGTCACCCCTAAGGCAGGCCTTTCAATACTGAAGTCAAGATGCTCGGTTCTAAGTGTGAGGATGCCTCTGCAAAAACAGAACACCCCTACAACCTTCGCGTCGATTCTCCCGGGTTGTAAGAGCATCAGCCATTACGATACATAGAGTGGCCATTCGTCATTACGCGATGACCATCTCTAAACTAGCTGTAACGAACAATGTCATGTTGGGTGTCAAACATGCTGGAATCATATCCTCACACCGTAAACAGTGTGGGAGGTATGATTCCATGGACTGTACAGCTCCTCCGAGAGGCCCTCAGTGCTGCTGGTACCAGTCTTTCAGAACCGGACAGCAAGCTAGGGCTGCTGCCGACCTGAGACATGATTCTGCTGTCCTGCTGCTGAGCCAAGCTCGAGCAGGGAAAGGCAGAACAATAGGTATCCTGTCACAGGGAGGTGTGACCAACTCCGAGACATGGTTTAGTGTACAGGATGGGGGCACTTGCCAGCGCCACTCAGACTGCACATTTGGTGCCCTCCTAGCATATTCCAACTCAAACCAGTTCGGGGAGCCATTGGCTCCTGCTTTGGTGCGAAACTGGACAAAGGACATGGGACATGGGATTATCCGCCCGAGTGTCCAGCCTCTCTTCTGGGAGCGACCTCTGAATCATCCCAACCCTTTTCTTAGGGTACTTAAGGGCTTACCTAAGGATGGGTCCCTAGATTAATCGTGGGATTCGTTTAAGATCAAACTCTGAGTCCTCTTTAACCGTCTGGACATTCTGACTGAGTCGGGCAGACCACGTAGGACTGACCACATCGGACTTCGCCTTTGGAACTGAGACTGCAACCAGGAAGGCTCCGTCTGCTCCTGATCTCTTCGTTCTGCAAGCCCTCCGCACCGTCAATGTCCGTCCTCCTTCCAGGCCCCTTCCAGGTCCTGTAGACATCCAAAGACACCCGAAGGAATCACCCCTTGGAGTGAAGGAGTCACTCCCCAGCATTTGCAGGCACCGCAACACAAGCTAACTGATTGCTGATCCTGATCTGCAACCGGGTTGGTAACACAGGTGACGGTTCTACAGCCTCCTCGAGGCCGGCACTGTCTTCAGACAGAGTCCGAGGCCAGGATCCCTTGTCGACACTGCTGGAACCGAGTCCAAGTGTCAGCTGGTCGTTGCTAAGCCTGGGCGACTCTCGTCTCCAGAGATCATCTTGAATCCACTGGACACTTTCCCCTACTTCATCAGCGGCATCTAAATGAATTCCTCCATTGAGTTCAACTGCGGTTTCCGACTCCACTGCGCCCCTATGCACCCTGCTTTCCTGGTGTAGGTATCCTGGTTCCTATGGCATCCACGGGTAGGGTGGCTCCACAACCTTCTGTCTTCCATGGGGTTTCTTCAAGGTCCACTGGGAAGGGTCCTTCTTTAAAATTGCAACCACGATTTACCCATTGACTTGAATTGAGCACAAGGTTGTTTTCCCACTCCGTGGGATTCCTGGTGATTTACCTTAGTTGGTTCCTTTGGTCCCCAGCAATTCTACGCCTTCTGGGTGCAGTCTTGACTTGAGTCGTGGTTCGCATCCCACTATTTTAGTATATGGTTTGGTCTCTCCCTGCAGACCACTGTGTATTTGTGCTACTTATCTGTTTTATTTGCAAAGTACTATGTGCATTGTGTATATCTCCGGGTAGGAGATATATGTATGTGTTAGTGAGTGTCTCATAATAAATACACATTTTTATAAATAAACTGTGTGGTTCTTTTTCACTTTACCTATACCGATAAGTTTATGTTCTGGTAAAACAAGCTGCTTTACACTCCTGGCTCATGCTCTCCATGACTACCACTTAGAGAGCTTTCTAAAGTTGTCTAAGACCACTAAAATCACCATAAGGGTTGTCTGGATTAGTGCAGGGTGCTACACTTACATAAGTGAGCACTATATGCTGAGCCAGCCTCTTACAAACATACACAGTAATACCTTGGTAATAAACTCATGATCTTATCCCTGGATTGTAATAAGATTTAGTTTCATTGAGTCTCCAGGCCGCAGTGCCAGGCTGAACATGGAAGTCCCTGGCTACTGGCATCGGACCTCCTTCCTACCCTGACACCTAACCACTGAAGGTCAAAAAGTGTGACCTCATATTGATCTCAGCTGGCTTCTGACACTCTGCTACCAGGGTGGGTTGCTGGTGCTAAGGAGCCCAGAGACTGAGTGACCTGCCATACTTCCAGTGTACAACCCTCAGAGGTGGCCACCACGCCAGGCCTCAGATTCCCAGCTGTGACTCTGCAGCCTTGCGGCAAGGAGCAAAGAAGGCAAGGACCCTACTGTTTCACAAAAGAGAGGGGAAACTGAATTTTGAGTACTTTAGATTTGAGTGAATAGTAAGGTTCTGTTTTGCTGCCCTTGTCTGTGTATAATGGAAGATTGAGCTGCTGCCTGTGATGTACCTGTGTAGTGAATTGCATTGCATTTTATTCCACACCTAAAATACCTAGGTGAAGGCTATCAAGAAAAATAGAAAAATGGGTCACCAAACCAAGGTGATATAAAATCATATGAATCAAGTGAACAATATCTTCCATACGAATTTGAAACACACTTAAAGCTGTTCACACCATTCTAAACATTTTCAAATACGCAAATACAGAAACAGCCACAAAAAACATGACTGCGCTATCAGTCAATAAAAAGGGTTCCAGAAATTGAAGCTTCAAACAGAAAAAAGTAAAACTTTGAAACAGGACTCCTCCCAGAAAGGTCAACAGTAGTTGCATTTCTTCATCAAAAATGAGACTGGTGTTGGAGAAGACAACAAGAACATAGAATATAGATTAGGACTGTGTATTGGTAGCAGTCCTATAATTACCTTTATAATATTTGTTTAAGTGGCCACTTATTATTACTAAGCACCCCAAGTACATTATGAATTTACTTTTTATGTTCCAGAGCAGGGGGTAGGTCTTGGGCTACAATGGCGACCGCTGAGGAGAACTTTGGCTGCAGTGGAATGATAATGCTAATTGCTTTGATTCCAATATTTTTTACCATCACGCACCTTGACACATCAAAAAACATTAAGAAACTTTACAATAAGAAGCATTGACAAAAACAACAGGGTTGGCCTTGGGAGAGTACTACATTTGCCTATGTATTTATTTTTTGTAAAAATAGATGAAGTATGCAAAAGCAACTTCCCCAAAAAAATATAAAAAATAAAGGAGTGGGTCAGCAGCCCAGATGCGCCAACCCCGCCAGTGGGGTGCAATATTATCTAGACAGGCGGGCCCTTGTGATCAGGCAAAATAGTGTCACTCACATTGTAAGACGACCAACTGATGAAGAGGATTGACCCACTGCCCCATTCTGTGGCGAGCGGACGAAAACAAAATGTGAATAGTGCTTGAACAGACCAGTTGAAGAAGAAGGCTGACTGAAAGCTACCGTATGTAAGTTAAAATGTATAGAGATTTAAAGATTTTTTGGGGAAAACATGAGGCTGGCGAGAGAGCTAAAGCTGCTTCTAGGCCAGACATAAAAATGTAAGCTTATGTCCGCTTCTCCATCGAAACATGACAGCGGCGCGTGTCAGGGCAAGGTCGCCCCTGCTAATGTAAGTGCCAGCACTCCTGCCAGGTGCCACCAATGCTGTCACCAAGCATCAAAGGTGCTGAGTGCTCAGACTAGCAGAGTTTGGACAGAGAGTTCTTGGACATTATCACTGCTTTAAAATGAGATTTGTCTCAGAGATAAACTGTAATGATGAAAGCACACACAGACAAAGCACTGTTTGTATACTTACTCTATAATTATAGAAACAAAGAATGTAACGTGTAATCACGCGAGTCTCTTATTATGGTACAGAAACAACGCCTACACTGTTGTACTGATTCTTTTTTAACGACGTCAAAGCTTCTTGGGACAGAGAATAAAAACTGATGAAGGTTTAGCACATCTCAATGCCGGCGGGCCGCGCATGACGCATGCATGAATATTATTGTAGAACTGATTACTTCAGTAATGGGCTCTTTTAAACTTTACAATGATGAGTTTCCAGCCACTTGGAATGGGAGACTCGAGCAGTAAGGATAAGTTACTTACCTGTAATCCTAGTTCTCTTCCAGGGGTATCCTCATCAAAGTCATAAGCACTGAATATTCCCGCCCATGTCCGGGACCCCGGAAACAATATAAAAATATATATGTAAAAACACATATATCTAGCTCCACATATATGTACGTACATATATTATTTTTCTGATACCAATGCAGCCCCAAAAAGAGGCTAACACAATGTAAAATCTTGTACATGTACTGCAATTATAAAGGAAACAAAGAACACATTAAATCAAACATCCTTTGAATTTTGTGTTTTAATGATTAAAACAACTCATAACTCCTGAAAATTGCTCATAAAAAGACATTGTTAGCCTCAGGCTGCATTGAAAAGCAATACCATAGAAAATGAAAGCATTTTCAACAAAAACTGGCACTGTGCCTTTAAGGCAGCCCTGATCCCAGGCTTCCCATCATTGATATTGATATTGAAATGTATTTGTAGAGCGTTCGTTCGCCCGGAGGCTTCATGGCGCTATAGACAGGCAAGCCGGGCCGACGATGGCTGAAATGCCAGCCCGGAAGCTTGTCTCCTTTCCGGTGAAGAATTGGCTTGGTAGTTTGGTCTGCCCTGTTCCCATGAGGCACTGGGTCAGACTAATTTGCATATAGCCAGGTTCTGAACTGGGGTGATGCAGTGAGCTAAATAATGGTGATGGATCAAGCCCTGATCTCATGACTGGGTAAGAGTGGTCTGCTTAATTCAGACACTCTGTTCATCACCACCCCCTTTTTGAATCGCTATAGACAGGGACACAACGCATCAAACAGAGGAAGCATAGAGGAGCTCAACAGAACGCTTGGGAAAAGAGCCATGTTTTGAGGGAGTGTCTGAAGCTGAGAATGTTTCCACACGTTTTAAGGTGAAGAGGAAGGGAGTTCCAGAAGGCGGCCGCAAGACGGTCAAAGCAGCAACCTCCAAGACGCTTCCTTTTGTAAGTAGGGACAGTCAGAAGATGTTTATGCATAGAGCGAAGATTCCTGGAGGGGTCATATTTTTTGAACAAGTCTCTGATGAATAGGGGGCCAGATTGGTGTAAGGACTTAAATAAAATACATCCGGTCTTAAAAGCCACCCGTTGCTCAACAGGCAACCAGTGTAGTTGTTTTAGGCCCGCTCTAACAGACTGCCTCTTAGGTAGATTAAGAATAAGTCTGGCTGCCTGATTCTGAATCAACTGGAGGCGTTTTAACTCGCCGGCCTGGAGCCCAAGGTAAAGACTATTGGAAAAATCCAGTCTAGACAGAACCAGGGAGATGACAATCTGTGTGAGCGCCTCCAGAGAGAAGAAACGAGCGATTTTCTTAATTTTCTTCAGCTGAAATAAACTGGAGGACACCACTGCGCTGACCTGCCTTTTCAGAGAAAGATCTTCGCTAAGAAAAATTCCAAGGCTCTTAACTGAGAGCGATTTAGATGGTGGGGCTCCCATGCTGGCTGGCCAAAAGCCAGGGTTCCAGCTGAGTACACTCTGCCCAGGCAAGACCAGCTCAGTCTTGCCTGGGTTGAGCTTCAGGTGACTGCAGCTCATCCAGCTCAGGATGTGAGACATGGTGTTTTGAAACACTACCACTGAGTCCTCGGTGTTTAAAGGAAAGATGAGCTACAAGTCATCTGCGTAGTTGAAGATGGTGACTCTGGTGTTCCTAAGGGAGTACAGCAGGGGGCGTAGATATAAATTAAAAAGTAGCGGTGACAAGGAAGAACCCTGAGGGACTCCGCAGGTGGTAGGAATAGTGGGGGCCGTAAAGGAGCCCAATCTCACGGATTGGGTGCGGCCAGTAATAAATGAGCGAATCCAGCTCAACGCAGGACCCCTGAGACCAGCCTGTTCGACACGGTTGACCAAGATGGTATAGTCAACCGTGTCGAATGCTGCTGATAGATCTAATAACACCAGAGCCTGGTGGATCCCCTCGTCGGCATTCCGCCTCAGAGTGTTCTGAACTGAGACGATGACTGCTTCAGTAGAATGAAGAGGGCGGAAGCCAGCCTGGTTAGGCGCAAGGTACTGTGATTCTTCAAAAAATTGGGACATGCTGTCACAAACATGGGCCTCCAATATTTTGGCACAGTACGGCAGCAAAGAAATGGGCCTGTAATTGAGGGGATCCGATGGATTAGCCCCTGCTTTTTTCAACAAAGGGATGAGAAGAGCTTTCTTAAAACTGGCAGGGACCAAACCCTGTGAGAGGGATCCATTCATCATGGAAAGCATGCTCTCGGGGATAGCGGCTCCCACTTCCCGCAGGATGTAAGGAGGGCAGATGTCATCAGGGGAACCAGATTTAACTTTGAGGAGGAGTTTAGATAAACAGACAGCGTCAATGGGGGGGAAGGATTCCAGGGTAGAAGGATTGTAGTAGGTGTCAACCGGGGAAGAAGGGGGTGAGGTGGTGAGAATACTTTGCTTTATGGTGCAAATCTTATTGAAAAAGAAGGTATTTAGTGTGTTGCAGAGATCCTGGGTGGGAGCCACAGCTAGGGAAGTTATGTCACTGCCTCAGGGGTGACAGTTAGGTCAGTTGTTCTTTGCATAACCCTGATGTCAGGGCTAAATACAAATATAAAAATGTACAGCTCTCATTTACCTGGAGAGGCGGGTGGGTTGCTTATGACTTTGATGAGGATACCCCTGGAAGAGAACTAGGATTACAGGTAAGTAACTTATCCTTCTCTTCCAGGGGATCCCCATCAATAGTCATAAGCACTGAATAGAATAGCAAGCCCAACACCACCTGCAGGTAAATGAGAAGTACATCTTCTACATTAAAAGACCCAACATCACAGCCCAGATTGGCTGTTAAACAGATTCCGCAAGGAGGCTTGGCCTACTTGGGTATCTGCTCTCGTGTCAGAATCAAGACAATAATGTCTGGTAAATGGATGGACGGACCACCAGGTCGCCGCCTTACAGATCTCAGACATGGGCACATTATTGAGAAAAGCCGCAGTCGCAGCTCTTCCCCTGGTGGAATGCACCTTGGGAGAAAACCCCAGGGGCTTTTGCGCTAGCTGGTAAGCAAGTTTAATACATGAAACGATCCATCTGGAAATGGAACGTTTTGAGGCAGCATGGCCTGTCCTGATCGATCCATAGTTAACGAAAAGATGATCAGAATGTCGAACCACTTTAGACCTGTCAAGATAGAATTTTAAAACCCTTTTCAGGTCTAAAGAATGCAGAGCCCTCTCAGCTGGAGTAGAGGGGTTGGGGGAAAAAGTGGGCAGAGAAATGGTCTGATTTACATGAAAATCTGACACCACTTGAGGCAGAAAAAATGGATGCGTCCGCAGCACCGCCCTATTCAAATGGAACACCGTATAGGGTTCTGAGGCACAGCGGGCTTGAATCTCGCTCACTCTGCGAGCTGACGTGATAGCCATCAAAAAAGCCGCTTTCCATGAAAGATGTTGAAAAGTAGCTTTGTGAATGGGTTCAAAAGGAGGACCCATTAACTTTGATAGCACCAGGTTCAACTCCCAGTGTGGAGAAGGAGGACGCACTGGAGGGTATACTTTTTTCAACCCTTGCAGGAAGTCCTTGACAGTGTTAGCTGGAAAAAAGAGGTTTGAGAAGGTGACCGCCTATAAGCCGTTGTGGCCGCTAGGTGCAGCTTGATGGAATTACATTTTAAACCTGCTTTAGCCAGATACAACAAATAAGGAAGAACTGCTTCTTCTTGACATTTGATCGGATCATGACTATTCTGCATACACCACATATAGAATCTCTTCCACTTGCATGCAGACGAATGTCTGGTGGAAGGACGCCTTGCCTCTTTCAGAATGAACATGCAGTCCTCTGGCAAACCTAGATGGCCGTATTGGATGACGTCAGGAGCCATGCTGCCAAGCTCAGTGACGGAAGGTTGGGATGGTAGATCCTCCCGTCCATCTTGGACAACAAGTCCGGCCTGCATGGTAGCCTCTTGTGAGGAGTCACTGACAGGTGAAGCAGGTCTGTGTACCACCACTGCCTCGGCCAATCTGGAGCAATCAGGATCATTGTTGTGCACAAGTGTGTTAGCTTGCTCACCACCTTCAAAATCAACGGGAGAGGTGGAAAGGCGTGACCAGTCAATCAAAAGAGCATTCCCTCTCTAGCCTGGCCGGTGGAACCTGGAGGCGAAGCTTCGGCATTTGGCGTTTTGGTCGTCCGCGAACAGGTCTATGGTGGGACGACCCCAGGATTGAAAAAGTTCCTCTACCACTTTGTCGTGAAGAACCCAGTCTTCCTTGTTGTTGAAATGACGGCTTAGAGCGTCTGCCCTAATGTTTTGCTCTCCTGGAAGATGAACCGCTGTGATAGACAGCCAGCGAGCCAAAAGCCAATGCCAGATCCTCTGCGCTTCCTAGGACGACGTCCGGGAGCGCGTTCCCCCCTGCTTGTTCAAGAAGTGCATCGTGGTGGTGTTGTCCGTCTGTACTAGCACGGATGCCTCTTGAATTGAGGGGAGGAACGCTTTGAGAGCTAGGTAAACTGCTCTCAGCTCCAGCATGTTGATATGGTAAGTGCTTTCTTTGTGTGACCACTGACCTTGCACCTGCAGTGGGCCCATGTGCGCTCCCCAGCCCAGAAGGGAAGCGTCCCTGATCAGGGTCTGCACAGAAGGAGGTTGATGGAACAGGACTCCCACCTGCATATTCTGAGCTTTTGTCCCCCAAGGAATAGAAGCTCGAGCTGCGTCTGAGATGGTGATGTGATTGTCCCAGCGAGCCGATTGTTGATCCCACTTGTCCTCCAGATCCTGCTGAAGAGGATGGATTCGAAGTCTGGCATTCGGGACCAGGAAGATGCAAGACGCCATCGACCCTAGCAAGGAGGCAATCCTGCACACTTTCTGAGTCTTGCCGCGAAGAACCAGTTGACATTTCTGGGTTATTGATGATTGTCTCTCCTCCGAAGGAAACACTTTTCCTGCTTTAGAGTCTAGCAGAGCTCCAAGGAAGTGGATCCTCTGGGTGGGCTGAATGACTGACTTTCTGAAGTTGACATGTAGCGCTAGTCTCTGGCAGAGCTGTATACAAGTCTGGAACTGATTTCTTACGCCTTTATGGGGAAGGACCTTTCACCAGCCAATCGTCCAAGTATGGGTACACGAAGACCCCTCTGCGGCGTAGAGCAGCTGCCACCACTGTAACACACTTCGTGAACACCCGAGGGGCCGACTTCAACCCAAATGGTAGGACTTTGAACTGATAGTGGGAGGTCCCCACCCTGAACCGAAGAAATCTTCTGTGGCTGGGGTGTATTGGAACATGAAAATAAGCATCTTGAAGGTCCAGCGAACACATCCAATCTCCCTTCCTGAGATGTGGATATATTTGGTGAAGCGCCAACATGCAAAATATTTCCTTTTTGACGTACAGATTTAGTGTTCGCAAGTCCAGAATGGGTCTGTATTCTGCCTTCTGTCGTTTTTTCTTGATCAGAAAATAACGGGAGTACACCCCTTTTCCCCTCTGAGAGACCGGCACTCCCTCAATAGCTGACTTTTCGAGTAGAGTGGCGACTTCTCTTTGCAGTAGGTGCAGCTGATGATTTGATGTTGACATCGGGAGAACCGGTGGAGGCAGATGATTGAAACGAAGACAGTACCCATTCTGAAGCGTAGACAACACCCATCTGTCTTTTGTGATGCTTTGCCACTCTTTCAAATGATTTGCCAGGCTTTCCCCCACTGGGGTGGTCCACGGCGCTGGGGGAAGAAACGACTCATTGCTTGGATTGAGTCTTGCCGGTGTTGTTGCCTTGGCGCTGATTACCTCCTCCCTTGTAATTACGCTTTCCTTTGCACTGGGACTTTTGCTGCCCCTGCTGATCGTCGCTCTTCTGCCAGTTCGGGGGTTTGACCCGCTGCTTTGTAGAGCCCCTGTTAAAGGAGCGAAATTTCTTTATGAACTCCTTCTTCTCAAGACCCACCGCCTTTAGAGTTTCCAGCTCTGCCTTCGTGCGCTGCATCTCTTCGTCCACACTTTTGCCAAACAACGAAGTACCTGAAAAAGGCAAGTTCAATATGCGTGCTTGGGCTTCTGGTTTTAAAGCCGTTAGAAGCAACCATGATGACCTCCTTGCCGTTAACCCCTGAGCATACCCATGAGCTGCTAGGGTATCCCCACCCGCTGCAGCACTTATCACCTGGTTGGAGACTTGACTGCCTTCCAGGAGGATTTCTTCAAAGCCCTTACGATCCTCTGCTGGGAGTTTCTCCACAAAACGCTGCAGAGAATCCCACAGGGATCAGTCATAACGCCCCAAGAGGGCAACTATGAGAAAAGCCGCTGATGTATTGCAGACCCGCCTTCCCCACGAGTCTTGCATCTTACTGTCCTTATCCGGAGGCACAGTGGAGGATGAGGCGACTGCATTGGACTTCTTCGCCGCCGCGATAATCACTGAGTCCGGGGGAGGATCAGCTCTGAGGAATAGCGGGTCGTCCTCTGGAGATTTGTACTTTTTAAGGATCCTTGCCGGAGCCGCCTTGACCGTCTTTGGGGTTAAGAAGACGTCCATAACTGGCTCTATAATTCCCGGCACCAAAGGCAGAAGATGTTTGAGTGCAGACCTATGCTGTAGTGTTTCAAAAATTACTGAGGTTTTGATCTGCGGAGCTTTTAAGGTAATTCCCAGCTCAAGAGCTCCCCTACCAAGTATGTCCTGAAAAGTGAAGATATCATCAATCGGAGATACCCTCGATGGAAGAGAGTCTGTTAGCGTAGGAGAGTAGCCTCTGTGAGAGCGGGTCGAGGAAGAAGAAGTAGAAGGAGTTCTTCGCTCTCTCCAGTGATTAAGTGGCCTGTACCATCTCGGTGAAAGCCTGACAGTAGGCGACTTTGGAGAGGAATCTTTCACGAGAGTGTGATGGAGACGTTGCATCCCTTTGCGAATGCCTGGATTCCTCGCTGCCCGACTTATAAATAATTAAATCCGGGCAAGACTCTGAACCTGAGCCAGCCGCAGACCTGGAGCGACTGCGAGAGTCCCTCTGCCCTAGAGACCTCTTCCGCTTGGCAGCGTGACTGTCACTCACTTGCGAGCCCTGGTCATCCTCCGCAGCTGAAGCGGATCCAGAAGACCTCAGAGACTGCTGCGCCACTGGTTGAGGCTGAACCACTGGAGTCCCATGCCTCGACGTCGACTTCCGAGGAGGTGAAGTCCATAAAGGCTTTTACAACGTCAAACGTTGTTCATCTCTCGATGCCAAGTGTCGATGTCATGCCGACGATTGTGAATGCCTCGACGTCGAGCGTCGATGGTGTGACGCCGACGGAGGAAGCTTCGACGTCGAACTACCATGGTCCTTCGACGATGATGAATGCCTCGACGTCGAGTGCCGATGGGTCGTCGACGGAGAATTCCTCAACGTCGATCGGCGATGACCTGGCGACGACAGAGGATGCTTCAAGGTCGATCGCTTCTTCGGCGTCGAACGCCGATGACCTGGCGACAACAGAGGGTGCCTCAACGTCGAGCGTCGATCGCCGACGGAGGCTGCCTCGACGCCGAGCGCCGATGACTAGGCGACGGCGGAGGCTTCGACGTCAAAGACTGTACCTGAGCCTTCGACGACTGAGGTCTCGATGTTGAGCCGCCCTGCTTCAACGGTGACCTCTCTCTCGACGCTGCACGTCACCCGGTTGACGGCAACGGAGTTTCCTTGACTCTTGACGCTGAAGACTTCACCTTCTTCGTCGTTGGAGACTTCGACGCCGATCCAGACGCCGAAGGAGAGCAGGTCGGGACTTTTGTCGACGTCGACCGCTTCTTAAGTCTCTTTGGAGACCTACCTCTCTCAGAAAGTCCATAAATCCTGCTTCTTTCTCTGTCCTTGATAGTTCTGGATGACAAGGACTGTCAGTGGACACAAGATGCTACCTCATGAGAGTCAGGTAGACAGCGAATACACACTGGATGTGTATCTGACCAAGCCTTCTTATGCCCACAGGCAGGGCAGGGTCAAAAAGAGCCTTAGGCATTGTGACAAAAAATTAACCTTTCTTGAGCCCAAAAAAAAGGTAGAACTATCTCTCTAGGGTAAAAACCCGTCGAGTAAGATCAAACAATTGAAGAAAACACCAAGTAATTCTGACAAAGTCAAAAAAAAGTGGGAGCTGTTAACCAGGGTCCTGACAGAAGGAGCCGGAAAGAACAACTGACCTAACTGTCACCCCTGAGGCATGATGGGAGGCCTGGGGTCAGGGCCGCCTTAAAGGCACAGTGCCAGTTTTTGTTGAAAATGCTTTCATTTTCTATGTTATTGCTTATCAATGCAGCCTGAGGCTAACAATGTCTTTTTATGAGCAATTTTCAGGAGTTATGAGTGGTTTTACTCATTAAAACACAAAATTCAAAGGATATTTGATTTAATGTGTTCTTTGTTTCCTTTATAATTGCAGTACATGTACAAGGTTTTACATTGTGTTAGCCTCCTTTTGGGGCTGCATTGGTATGAGAAAAATAATATATGTACGTACATATATGTGGAGCTAGATATATGTGTTTTTACATATATATTTTTATATTGTTTCCGGGGTCCCGCACATGGGCGGGAATATTCAGTGCTTATGACTATTGATGAGGATCCCCTGGAAGAGAATCCTGCTGTTGCAGTGGTTTGCAATTTCTGTTTAGGGTGGTTTCCTAACATCTGGACATTTTTATATTTTCTTTGCATGGAGAGAAGAGATTTATGAACATGCTTAAAGTTTCAGCCATTTGATGAAGAGACAGGAGTTTGTTTTTGATGCCCACTGTTTTACATTTGCAAAAAATGGCAGTGGACCACAATTTTTTTTTTAAGGAACGCCTTATTTACATAAATATTACAAATATGTTCATCATTAGTGGACTTAATGACTAAGAGACTTATTTACAGTTTGGCGGACGTGATACTCTTTCAAAACATGGCCAATGCCCTTTCCGCCATATTATAAGTGCATTCTAGTCCATGGTATGAGTAATAAGGCGGACAGGACATCCTTCAAGTTTGTGACAGAGTACCCGCACGCCAAACTCTACATCAGGACTTAAGGCTCCAGCCTGGTTAGCTTAACTTCATGTGCATCCCATTTTCAAATATTCAGGTAACTACAAAGTCCGTCGTAAGTCCAGGAGGGCTGGATCCATGTCAAAATTTTAAGACAAGTACCGACTATGTAAATAAGCGCAATATAGGTTTGTTTTCGACACATTTATGGAAGTATGTTAGAGGGGTCTTGCCCTCTTACATTGTAGACCGGGCTCTTTCCTATTTCCATTAACATGGTAAACAGGAATTATAAGAAAATCGGAAAATTATATTAACCCATGTCACATATTGATATCTTTTGATTTAGCCACAAATAACAAAAACAGAACACGGTTCTCTGCAAGGCAACCTCTTAGAGCTCGTATCAACTTAGAGACTTGCTAAATAGTCATCAAGGCAGTCAACAGCAGCTCCCCACCCTAACTGGAATCTAAGACTAGTACCTCCGAAAGATGTGCAAAGCTCACAGCACTATCAAACTACAGACCATACACGCTAGAAAAGAGAAATCCAGATACCAGATCTTCTGCTATGGTCTAAAATTTCACTGCGTCTGAAATCTGTTACGCATACTCACTCTTCCTCCACTTTAAGATGGAAATGAAATCTGTACTCTTCAAATAGCACCTCATCGCCATATCATTATTCTGCTGCTAAGGCGCAAGCAGAAGATATGCAGAAGATGACCCACCCTTCCCCTGCCCCCTGATGCCCTACCACCTGGACAATCGCCCAGCCCCCTTTTGTCACTGTATCTCTTCATACTTGCTCACCCGGAACACCCTAGGAAAGTCCATCATCTACCCTCCCTTCTTGGGTTCTGCCTCCTGGCAATACTCCTTCCAGTCCAAATGTATTCCCCCACTGCTGCCTAGTGGCAAGGGTCTACTACATACATCCCTATAGTTGCATAGAGGGAAATATTCTATTTAGCGAGATGGTTGGAATAGACAAATGGAGAAACTGGTTGGCAAATGTTCACGATACGTATGCAAGGGAGGTTACCAAGCAGCTAAACTATCGACAGGGCCTCTGGGAGCCATAAACCCCTATCCTGGCTTTCTCACTTAACCACATTATGGCTTCTTGGGCAAGTCACGTCAACCCGCCGTGCCTCAGTTCACATGTCTGCCAAAAATTAGAAGCTTGAAATGAGATAATTGTTGCTATATAAATCACTTGATCGGTATTCCAAAATTACTCATATGTGAATTAGTACAGCTGTTTGTTGCTCTGACATAGAGAGCTGTTGTGACTATCCGGGGGTCTCTTTCGATGCCGTATTCCTTCAAATCTAAGACACATTCACAACTGTGGTACTAGGATTTAATTTGTCAATGAGATTTTGCCTTGAGTTTCTGTTTACAGTAACATCCTGTTAATAAAGTATTGTAGGATGTATTGATAGGACTGCTTGCTTTGGATAGTTATGGCAAGGAAAGTTTCTTGATCTTCTGTAAGGAGGGCTAAGCTTTTTCAGATTTTAAAATCACTAATTAGCATTTTGATGCCACCGCCGGTTTGAGAAATCGCTAGAAAAATTGCGATTTCTTAAATTGCGAAAAGAGCAAAAAGCTTCATGCATCCCAAAAACGGGATTTGCATTCGCAAACGGACGAATTTTGCGATTCACACCGTTTGCGAATGTAAAAACCCTTGATGCATGTGGGCATTAGTGCTCAGGTTGAAAAATAACTACTTCTATAATAAGAATAAAGACGCAAATGACGGACCCAAAATTATCTTCCAAACCTTAAAATTTGTTGCCAACCCAATCAAACAATCTAAAATTCCAAGTTCGAAGAAAAAGCTTTAAAAATAACAAACTTCTTTGCAATAAAAAAAAACATGATGAGTTGGATCATAGATAACTCTTCCATCTATACCTGAAAGATCTTTTCAACCTCTAAACGCTCACAATACCCATAACCAGTAATAACATCCTAAATGTAAACAAGCACAGTGCAGATACGCAACTCATCACATTGTAGATGACTGCCTCTGAATTCTAGAATAAGGAGCAATCTGGCAGTAAGTGATGTAATAGCAGCAGCATTTCACTCTATAAAACATGAAACCGTTGCATAACACTTTCTCAACCAGAATGAGCATAACATCAACGGCACTTAATCTGTTCAATACGTTCCTTACAGCTAGATTGGAATTCAGAAAACTTGGCCCAGTAAAATCATCACATAATTTCTTGTATTGTGGGGTTCCTCAAGGATCATTCATCTCTGCCCGAATAATGTATAAAACTGTTCATTCAGGTCTTCCTAGATACCTATAGGAAAAACTAAACATCTCCGAGGGTCAAGGAAAAACAAGACGGAAAACTACCCCTGTACCCCATAACCCAAAACTATATCTGAACCCTTAAAATACCCAAACACCCCAAAACATATACCTCAGTACCCCAAAACATATACCCCTATACCCATACTTACCTTATCCAAACATTAAAAAAAACATGCTTTTACCATTCATGCATTTACAACGAATTTCATTGTAAATGTATGCGTGGTAAAAGCATATAAAATGTAATGCCATGCGTTATAATGGCATGGCGGAGTCATGGTACTTTCGTAATGAAAGTATGCGGAGTGATGGTATGCGGAAATTAAAGTTGCGGAATAATGGGTGTTTACCCTCCCCCGGTAAGTACATTGGTGGCACGGCGGCCCACATCTCCAGCAACATACTCATATATTTTCACCACCCATTTGAAAAATGCACAGGTCTCTCTCATTGATGGCCAGCACCGACATACACTTTTGGACACACCTCCCGCCACAAGTTCTAGAATTGCGAACTGTAGAGCTGGGGAGCTACGTTCGAATCTCAGCATCAGCTCAACATCCTGTGATTCCAGGCAAATCGCTTTGTCTCCCTGTGCCTACCACAAATGAATGTATTCTTCTGTAATGTAAATTGTGCTCATGCCATGTTGTCGAGTTTGCGCTATATAATATTGCAAGTAAAAATAAAGTAGGGAAACTCGAGTTCACACACTACTGAAAGCACACTCTTAAGTGAATCAGCAGTGCACTGTGAATCGGAGCGTTTCACAGGCCTGTCACAGATAAGAAATGCTATCAAAACGAATCCTACAAAACAATATACTACTGGCCGGCAGCAATTCATACCCAAACAACGTCAGGACGGGCTGCTAGTATTGCAATAAAAAAACACAGTAAAAAGGATTACACTAACATCAAAGTCAAATTCATATATCATTAAAATAATATATTCCATACACAGAGAACCTATGATTCACTATAGGAGTGATTGCAGAAGCATTGATACCAGATTCATATACAATTGAGATTATGTATCCTATCCAACAAACCTAAAAATCATATTTTTCTAATTGTGTTTACCGACAAACAATCAACAGAGAGACAAATACAGACAGTACATTTTGTCATCTAGGAACACATCCGGTCTGAACAATTCAATAGCTAGTTCTGGATACAATCTATTATTCTTAACTACAGGATAAGCTAATTCCACGGATTGTGTTGAGTGAAGCGTCGACGTGTTTCGATGGTTCTATTGATATCCCATCTTTATCAAGACAAATATAAATTTCTCTTTATTGGCACTGTTTGTTTGCCTTTGGTCTCAATCCTTATTTCATATTACTGACAGTTTGTTGGATAGGATACATAATCTCACTTGTAAATGAATCTGGTATCAATGCTTCTGCAATCACTCCTATAGTGAATCATAGGTTCTCTGTGTATGGAATATATGGTTTTAATGATATATAAATTTGACTTTGATGTTAGTGTAATCATTTTTACAGTGTTTTTTAACTGCAATATCTGCTGTTTTTTAATAAAAAATATATTGTAATATATAATTCACATTTGTAAAAGTTGTATGTACAACCTTTAATGATCTAACCTATTACTTTGAGACCCACTGTTCTATCTAGCGATTGTATAATTTTCCACCAAGGGACATTTATTTCTACCTGCCAGTAGCACCCTACTCCCCTGGTCTGGCACAAGGGGTCCCTTTAATTTTTCTTACATTTAGAACCAGAGCAATACATGAAACTATCATATAGAGCAATTTCATCACCATGTCTGACTGTCAGAGAGATGCTGTGGGAAGAGAAGAGTTATGTGAACACACTATACCTCTGCGGGTCAGCCACTCCCGAACATTCTCTGTCACATCAAATGACAGCCACTCCGCTATGCCCTTGGTCAGCACACCTCTCCCGCTGATGAAGCGTTGTTTGGCAATGTGCTCATCCGGGCGCAGGATCTGCGGAAGGATAAGAATCACACATTTATACATTGTGAGCCCTCGGTGGACTTCAGTTCTCAAAAACGTCACATACAAATTTGAAGTTAGATGAACTTAGAACCATATGTGTGATCATGTCCTCAAGCCTTGCCTTAGATATTGGCAATATAGCATCAGCTGACAGAGGAGAAAACATTGCAAAACAAAACGTAGCAACCTTGCGCCCCGATTCATGATTTTCCAGACTATGTCTGAGTCAATGATGGAGGGGAGTGTCAGCCATGTTCTCTTCCTACTGTCCCAATGCATGTTGCGGCATGCACGCCACTCTTTCTAGAGGTCTCTTTGATTTCCTATGGATTTTCCTGAGAAACCGCCCACTATAACTGTGAAGAGGCTATTCTTTTCCTAGTAGCACAAAGTGTAAGGAACAATTATCATAACTCACTGTTGCTGGTTTCGATGAGTTTCTACGTGTTGACTAAGAGTCAACATCTACATGAATAAAATGTGATGTCTGTTTCTGCTGAAATGTCAGTTTTGATTGACAAGGAACATCCAAGTACTTTAAATCTGAGAAGGTTAATTTTCAGTTCGTAAATGGGGCAGGGCGAAAATTCTTGTGTTTTATCTACCACATATGAAATCACCCAGTGGTGCCACCTCTCCTCCATCCTCTTCTGTTCCTCCTGAACCGGAAGCAAGTAGCACACAGGCTGCCCTAAGCCAATTACAATGCTGCTGTCACCAGTATGACAGCAGCGTCATGATTGGTCTGAGCACCATGATTCGGCGCTCAGACAGAGAGTGGGAGCCTGTGAGTGTTCTCCACCCAGGCTGTGCATTGCAGCCCAGTAGAGAACATACTAAGTGCGCCTGACTGTTTGGCTGGCAAAAGATGACCGGTCAAACTGTCGTGCGAACTTAAAGGCCCCAATCACTCCTTCCCTTGCTAGCTGTGATGACAGCCCAGCCCTGCCCCGCCCCATAAAACTTCCTCGGAAAAATAGAATGATAAAGAAATTGTGTTGTTATTATTTTATTTGTCCTTTTTCCAATGCTCAAAGAGCAATGGGGAGGTGATCCTCCGCCTTAGCGGAGGAGCTGCGGTTCAAATCAGCCTGCTCCAGAACTGGGAACAATGGGGGGGGGGGGGGGGGGGGGGGGGGTCTAAGCACAACATGGAGAGCAAGGCTAGAAAAAAGGGATATTTTCTGATGGGTAGGTCTCTCTGACTGTCTGGTAGGAATAGGACATAACAATTGTGCAAAACAAGACATATCATTAAACACACGCATGACTTCCTGCCTTCCCATGTATGACTTGACAACCTTTGCCTCTATGTCCACTGGTGGGTGTGGCGCCAGAAGTCGTCCCTCAGGATTTGAGGTCTATGGCTTAAAATTTGACAGAAGTGTTCCTTTGAAGTATTGCAGGTATTTTATAACTCTAGCTTGGTGTTCTCTCCCTGATTTGCTCAATTGCATAAGTGTAGGCATGCTTGGGAATGAGAATTCCCTTTTGGTGTAGCTCTAGATGATTTTGTGGGCCCTATTGTGGCGTTTATATGGGTACTTGTTGCTTGAGATTTACTTCTGCAAACAGTATGTCTATAGTTATGCTTCAGTGTATGTTGTTGGGTTGGTAAGTGGTCACACAGAATGTGATGTAATTGGTGTGGGTGGAAATTTGAAAGTTTATCAGGTGTCTCAATGAGACAGTGGTACAAAGGAGTTGAAGGAGAGTATTCATCACTCCAACCTGGGTATATGTAGGCACATAATATGCCATGAATCTCAGATTTGTGTTGATGGTCTTTGTAGCATTTAGTGAATTTCCTGGTGGATTGTCCCTCATCACATTATAGTAGCTAATGATGCTGTGTTCATTACACACCATTGTTTGCTACATATATAGTAATGCAGGTGACATGCAGGGTCGTTTAAAGAGTTGTGCAGAAGATGTTGCAAGTATGAAGCAGTAAGGCTGCAAGATTTGCCCTGCATGCACTTGTATGTAGCGGCATAGTGAATGGCGGTTAGCCATACCCTTTGTGCGTTATATGATGGAAATGTCTGCAGGCTATAACCTGAAAGCCATAGGCCCCTTTGTAGAGGAGTCCCCAGATATGCATAATGTGCCTGTACGTATCATAAACAAAGTGTAATCTAAGTATGTGCCCTGTCAATGCAACAGTATGCACATAGCTACAAACAATGCCTTTTAATGCCCTTGTCAACGTTGATGCTAAGCAAGGCATACCCCGAGCATGTCACACTGCGGGCTAACCTCCAGGTCTTCTCCTGTATTACCTATTCTCTTGCAGGGCATAGTTCATGTCCATAGGCAAGCTTCTTATAATGTGTGAGTACAGACTGGGCAACATGTGCATAATGCCCTAAATGAAACTCCATTGATGAAATTTGAGATGTCATGAACAGTGCATGAGGTGATGGTTGTGAATTTGAATGTCTCTTGGCTTATGGGCTATAACATTAGTGACACTTTACCTAAAGTTTTTATGGAAAATGTACAAGGGTTTTTGTAACCTAATTAAGGGGCCGATTAGGATTGCGGTGAATCCGCATCCTCCGGGCCGGCGGAAGCCACATCCGGCCCGGAGGATGCGGATTTACCGCTGCAGTGATAGAGCAGACCCCGCCAGATTAGGATGGCAGGGGGGTCGGGAAGACCGTCTGCAGCTTTTCCGCCGCGGTCCCGCGACGGAAAAGCTCTAATATGGTGGTGGTGTCTATCAGACACTGCCAGCCATATTAGGATGCATGGGGAAACATGCTTTTCAACGGCGGCTTTTCCGCCGTGGTAAAGCATGTGGTCTTTTCAGTTTGGGGGCCCGTTGCGGGCCCCCAGGGTGTCAGGGGGTGGGGGGTGCACATGGGGGGTACCTATGGTACCCCCTTGCATTTACATGAACAAAGCGGCAGGCACCGCGCGGTGCCTGCAGCTTTGTGCATGTAAATGCAATACATGCATTTTTAACCTTGCGGCGGTTGCTGCTTCAAGCAGCACCCGTCGCAAGGTTAAAGATACGGGATGTGACCGCCAGGGTGGCGATCACAACCTCATTTGCATGTAGGGACCACCGTTGCCCCTGCGGACGGTCCCTCTACCTCGGGGTGGCGGACGGACGCAGGTCCGTCCGCCATCCTAATGACCCCCTAAGTGTGAGATCTTAGTAGAAAACCATAATGACCTTTATATATATATATATATATATATATATCAGAACCAGCGCCTCCTCCAAAGTAGAAAAAGGTACGGCACACTCTGGAGCGAAGGGTAAAAGCTTTAATGAAATTCATGCGCGTGGCGCTTGCAGTCCCTTGAAACGCTTTGGCAGACACGTTTCAAGCCAGCCAGTGGCTCTCATCAGTGCCTTGTTCCAGGGGCTCCGCGCTCTCTGTTGATGGCAAACCAGGTGCAGCTGAATGGAAACCGCTCCCTTTTGTAACGATGTCATGCTCCTCCTCCAGTGGGTGTTGCGCTGGCCACTCGCGCTTACCCCCTGCCAGGCAGATGAATGCTGGTCAATGTAGTCCAAATGGAGCGTCTGTGCAGTGACAGCGCGATCTCCCCACCAAGTGGTGTCCATCATTTAGGAAATGGGCCGCAGTCCAGCTCGAGTGCCCAGCAGGAAGCCAAAAGTCTTTACCCATGCTCCTTATTCAGGCGAACAGCCTCGCCTCCTCTCTCCCCATTGAAGCCTTGACATGCCTGACTGGCAGTCAACGCCGCTAGGGGGGGCTCCGTGTTATTTGCAGTTCATGCAAGTGTCCTTTGCTGGTCTTCACACGGCGCACCAGACCGAGAGGGTGTACCGTTAGTCGGCGACCTGCATGCCGACTCAACAAATATATATATATATATATGTATAGGTACACACACACACACACAAAGGGTAGTTAAAGCAAGTACATACCGCTCTACTGAAAACAACACAAACATTCCACACATAAAGATAACGTAATTGAAATTAAATAAAATCTTCCACTGAAATCGTTTTCTTTTCTCTCTAAAATGTGTAGAAGCCTGGAGAAAGCATTGCAGCCAGTAGAAAGGCATTCCTACGTGCCCTGCTTCGCTGCCTCCATGACACACCTACAATCTTTCTTGTTCAGATGATGTATTAGCGCATAAATTACAAAGAAAAATCCCCATTGCCAAATTGAACCGATAAGGCGGAAATAAATCTAGGGTTTTCCCAAACACTGCCAAAGGCTTTCTAATGGACCCGAGAGAACTGCCCATACTAGAGTCTGTCCAATTCTGGCACTAGACTTTCTCCCGAGGTGGACTATTTGTTACAGAAATGTGATTCTGTATGATTGGCCGTGCCTGTGAGAGGACGGTAGAGCTAGGGAAGAGTCAGTCACATTCCAAGCTTGCTGACAAGTTACTGACTGTCACAGCTCTTTCGTCCAGACTGAGGGATCCTCCTACAAACTAGTGTGGTGGCGCTCCTGCCTCATTCAATGGACAGACTTATTGTGGTATGGCTGAAACTGACCAGTGATCAGAACCGCTTATTGTAGTATGGTATCAAGAGATGTCTGTTAGTAACTTCAGAAGTACCTGCAGAGCACCTCGTGCTCACCATGTGTACCTTCAGAGGTCACATTATCCGCACTGTTCCATGAAGCGCAGGGGCATCAAACAGACATGGTAAGATCTCTTGACAGGATTGTTCGGGTAACATCAGCCCTGTAATGATACAATCTGACACCCCTCTGCCACGTTGCAGTGGAAGTAACTCTCTTTCTAGGATCTCTGCAGAAGCTAATGGAGCCTGGATTTTTCAGTGAAGCAAGATGTCTATTTTTTAAATGCAGCAGATAAACAAACCAGAATTAGTCATACATATCCTTAAAAAATGAATAATGCTTGCAGTAAGGTCCAGGAACTTAGCAGTCATAATGCAATAGTTGGGCACAGTTCAAGCTGTCTGCTCCTTGTTCTTATAATTTAGGAGGCGCAGAGGAAGGTAAAAGTAGGGAATATAAAAAACTGTCAACATGGTCAACAGCATGAACAACTTACAAGCTGCTGCATTATTGTTGCATATAATCTTTACATCACTGTGGGTGAACCTAGTGTGACATAGATGAAAGATCCAGGGCCATCCATTGCTAGCATGCCAGGTGATACCTTATGGTCCCTTTCGGGCACTAAAGTTCCTCTGCCTCTGACCGCTGTGTAACTTAAACTAGCTATCCTTTTTTGTTCCACGTACTTTGGGATATCTCTTGAAGGTGGGATCTTAGATGTGATTTGGTGATCTCCCACACGTGCAGTTGGCTCCCAAGAAAGAGGGCAGGGCAATTCACGGTCAACATGGCCTTGGTGAGATATGTGGGTCATCTTTTCACAAAAAGCTGAGATGTCAAGCGGTTGGCATGTGCTGATCTCTCTAGTATCTTTAATTTTGCTCCCCCATTTCTTGAGAGAGGGGGCCTCAATAGGTAGCCATTTTGTGGTTGAACATTTACTAGCCAAAGCCACAAGCATGCAGAGTAATTATTTCCCTTCATGATTAAGATCTACTAGTGTTTGAGATCTGAATAGAAAGCGGGAAGGTTCATCCTGGAGAGTTTGTATCTCATTGTGCCGAAATGTAACTATAACTGGGCATGCCAATAATACGTGCCAGTATGCGTTCTCCCTGAAACATCCCCGCTAGCGTTTGCTCACCCAGACTCCCCAAGGTTTGGTCTGTGTGGGGACCTCTTTTGATTGTAATCCTTTCCATGAAGGTGAACTAGACGCTATAAGGATCGTCTAAAAGCACTGGTCCTGGTTCTCCTCAGGGATTGAGTTGACCATCTGTTCCACCCACTTGGGTCTACACTTTGATAGGACTTGTACTGCATCTGCCTGCAACACCTCTTAGTAGCACCTGTACAGCAAAGGTTTCAAGGTGTTACCCTTTTGCATTTGTTCCATTAATCTTGTTATAGTGTTATTGCGTTCATAGCAAATTCGCTTCTCTCTAACCCTGCAGTGGTGGCTGTTGACCAAGCCCAATTTGGAGGTATTTACAGGAGGTTTTTGTCTGGGATGTCGAATTTCTTGTGCAATTCAGTGATTGTTAGTACAGCCCCATATTCCATAAACTAGGAGGAGTATCTGTGGCCTGTCCTCTCTCATGCTTTATCTATGCGCGGGGCAAACTGCCCAATGTTTTGTGGGGAGTTATTATGCTAACTTCATTGTTAAGGGCTAGTTGGGCAGTCTGTAAAAGGTCCTCATGTTGCCAGCCATTAGTGAGCATGGAGTTTAAGGTCCTGTAAATGTAGTTTTGTCTTTGCATAGTGGGTGAGGATGGCAAAATGTAAAGATAGATGGGCAGTATTTTCCGTCCACCCAAACCCATGCTTTCATGGAGTTGTTCTGTATTCGCTTCTTTCTACAAAGCGATTGTGCTACCACTTAGTATCTTTGGAGTTGAGGCAGATCTGGATGCAAAATGTCACTTTGTTCAATATAGTGTTGTTCATCTCACTTGCCAATACTTTGGAATTGTTTCTAATATTCCCTATTTTTTTTCACCAGAATGACTAATAAATTCTAAATTCTGAATCCGGAGTCTAATTCACCAGAGCACCTCTAGAGTTGGTTCACTCATTCCGTCACTATTTGGTACTCTTTTTCTTCTGTCACAAAGCTTTCTTTGCAAAGGCTTGTTCAGTCTAGGCACTCTTCAGACTGTATTGATGATCCCTTTTCTGCTGTCAAACACTTAGTTGTTATTTACTGAACAAAAGCATTGGCTTACTATCATTATTTCTTCTTTGAACTAGGGCGTATTTCTTTCACCTACTCCTACCTATGCCTTCCCAATCAAATTCCACTCAATTTGCAAAATAGAGCGATTTGCTTTCCATACGTCAATAGTGCTTTATGAAAGTCTTCCTCCAACTTTTTACCCTCTACCTATAGATCACTTGAGGGGGTCAAACCAGCGGCGGCTGGTGACTTTTGAAAGTAGCGGGGCATTTCACGTTCCATGCGTGGTTGCAACTTGCAGCACAGACTGCATCAACCACAATGTTTTATATAACTTACCTTACTACCTGCGTTCAGCCTAAATAAAAGGTGCCTAAGCTGTTCCGCTCCATAGCCCGCTCTCCCTGTGCCACGCTTGGTTGGCTACACAATTCAAGTGCGGATGCCGCACTCAGACGTAGGCCGTCATCTAAACCAATCCCGATGCTGCTTTCATACTGTTTGCATAAGTGAACAGCACGACAGCAGCACCCAATTGGTTAGAGCGGGCAGGGACAACTCTCACAGGGAGACCTTTAGTTTGTGTTTATGTTGCCCGGGCTCACTGACACAGTGCTAGTTGCAAGAGCTGAAGTATGCATGTCTGGTTGGCCGTGGTGAAAGAAACAGCCGAACTGACATGCGCACTTCATCTCACAGGGACAAGCAGGTTGACTGGCAATCATTATGCCTGGGGAGCAGCGCACTTCTCCACACCAGGTAAAGGTAGGGGCAAAACAAAACATACAGAGACCATTACTTGACCCGTATGTGACAGCTCGCTCACACATTGCGGGTCAACGCCCCTGGCGCTCCTTAGCAGTGGCAATTTCCATATAGTAGTATACGGAAAACATTGTGTTCAAATGCATGGTTTGTTGCTGGTATGAGCCTCTGGGAGAGTGTCTCTGTCACTTTGAGAGCTGCATGCCTCTTTCATTTACAATCCAATCTTTCCAAAATGGAGTTGCTTTGGTTTTCTCAATGATCAAAAATCTTGTAACTCAAAGATGGCTGTCTGTCCGATCAGTGGACTAGGTCTCTACACCTCAGTCTCAGAGGAGAAATTTTGTGTTTCTCCATTAAATGCAATCTGTCTTTGTCTCCGTATAATGAAAAACCTGTTCAAGTTATGTTATGTGGATTTGTAGAGGGCACTTGTCACCCGAGAGATTATCCAGGTGCTGGGCAGGTGAGGGGTTTGCGCCTGCATACAGGCTGTGACTGCTTGTCATGCAGGGTTAATTAAAGTGCCAGGTCTTCAGCTTCTTGCGGAATTCAAGAAGGGAGGAGGAGCCTCTGATGTGTGGGGGAGGAGGAGGTCGTTCCAGGTCTTGGCAGCATTGTGGGAAAACGAACGTCCAACAGCTATGCTGCTATGGATGCGGGGGTGCGAGCAAGTGAGAAGTTATTACTTATAATCTTCATTTGTTAAAATAGCTCCAAACACAATCCGGAGGCCGATCTTCATGTGGTTGTGCATTTCTTTTTTCTACCTGCCTAATGGGAGGTATGTTCTTCTAGTTTGGCTTTCACCATATTTCTTACATCCTTTGAGAGGTATTTTCAGGCCTACTTGAATTATGCGGCAGGCTTTAGTAAATTATGGGGCAAGAAAAGACAAATAATGCTGTAAAATGCGGCTCATTTTGTAATAGTATTGTTTCATTGTTTAGTTTTTTTATTACAGAGTTTTATATAGTGGGAACTTGACCCGAATCGGGTATCAGAGCGCTTTACATAGCACCAGTTGCATTACATGAGGACACATTCATTTTTGTTAAGCCCGGGGAGATTAAGGGCCAGATGTAGGTCGGTCGGTAACGGCCGAAAATCGGTATTTTCGGCCGTTACCGACCGGTATTTCAGAAATGGTATGTAGGGGCATTATTTTACAGAATCGGTAAATTCACCGATTCGGTAAATTTATCGATTCTGTTAAATACCGAATCGGTATTTTTACCGATTCTGTAAATCTCAGATGTAGGTGGGACTCTTCTGAGTCCCAAAGGCCCTACAGATTCGGTATTTTAACACCCAATCCAATTGGGTGTTAAAATACCGAATTCAGGTGTGCATGCACTTGTGTGCATGCCCTAGGGCTAGCCCTTATGGCATGTCTGTGTGCCACATGGCGCACATGCCTATTTTTGGGGTGCCAGAGGGTGTCAAAGTGACGCCCCCTGCACCCTTGCAAAAGTCGGTATTTACCGATTCGGTAATTACCGAATCGGTATTTCCCATTCATTCCTATGGGCTTCACAGCCCATAGGAATCAATAGGGAATACTGATTTGGTAATTACCGAATCGGTAAATACCAAATTCAAACGATTCGGTATTTCCACATCTGGAAATACCTACATCTCCCCCCTTCATATTTACCGACTTTGAAATACCGAATCGGTAAAATTCGGTATTTCAGAGTCGGTAAATATGATTTACCTACATCTGGCCCCAAGTGATTTGCCCAGAATGACAGGATGTTCAGCGTCATTGCTGAAACTCGAACCCAGTTCCCAAGGTTCTAGGTCGACTGCCCTAGCCGTTAGGCCAACTCCTCTCCACGATTACTATTAGTTATTTTTAAACTTAGTAACACTGTCTGAGCATTGGTTGCGCCGCATTAAAATCACTTTAACACCCAAATATAGGAATAAGCAATAGAAAGTTTACCAGTTTAGTTTTGCAAACGGCCTTCCAGCACACAGCAACACCTGTCACTGTGTTTTTAGTAACTTTTGAACCGTTTGAGCTAGAAGTTTCTTTTTAATCTGCAGATTATGCGGCAGATGATAGATATTATAGCACTCTGGAGCTAGTTTGTGTGACAGGGCAGTGTAAATAGATTACATCTATTCCATGGCCAGGGTGCTTCGTTGGTTGCAGGTCGCATCTGACACTGAATTTACGGCCTTTTGCCTCAGATACAAGGCTTCTCACCTTAAGCCCTCTCTTTACTTGGATGAGACGTTAAAGCTTTTAGGAGGGGTCAATTTCTCCTCTCTGGTTTGCAATCCCCTTGATAAAAGAAATTAATCTAAGCAGAGTAAGCAGAATTTGTCTTCTTTTGACCTGCCTGGGTGGCACAACCATGTTCTTGCTTTGCAGCTAGCTAGCTTTTTTTTCATTACAGTTTAAATGTAAGTTGAAGACTGTCCTTTTCTCAAAGAATTTTCCACTCTAATTACGAATGTTTTCCACTGGAAATATATGTATCTCTGTTATGTGTGCCTGGTGCACTATTGTGTCTTGAATGACATCAGGCCTGGTGGTCTGTCTCTATCATTAGCCGTTTAGCTTCTTTTTCAGTACAATAAATGTCTTTAGTGGTAGAATATGGTAAAGTTATTTTTGTGTTTGAGTTTACGGAAGGTGGGCTGCAGAAGTGAGAGCAAAGTGGGAAAATATGGCTGCGCCCTTACTCATTTTTTATATTTGTATTTATATCATGAAGTGCTCTGTTACCCACAAAAGCTACGTCTGTGCTACATTTACTTTTAAAAATTACAAAAAAATTATAAGTGGACAAAGTGACTGAAAAAAATCACAGAGTGTAAAGCTGAACCTTAGTAGTTGAGCCAGGACAAACCTAGGCAGATCAAAAAGGCGCCAAGAAACATTCCCCGAGGACGAGCTTTGAACTTGATAAAAAAAAAGGTTAGACGGATAGATGAGAAAAAAAGTTGCAAGGAAAGAAAATGGAAAATATGAGCTAGCAGGACAGTGAGAACTAGTATTGGGGGAACTGTAGAACCAGCCAGAAAAACGAAGGCTTACAGAGGTCACGCAAATCCCCACGGGGAACAGAAAGCACCGCAGGCTTTTGGCTTCTTCTAAAGTTACAAAGTCTTCCAGCTTTAAAAATCGGACACCCATTAAAATACTCGCTTTTCAAAGTAGTTTGGATGAGAAGAAGGCTTCTTTGCAAAGGAATGAATGCATACAATAATGTTAGTACACAGCAGTAAAAAGCAAAATGCAATCTTGTGTTTTTAAACTAAAAAGTGAATAAGAATGTACAATGTACAAGGGTGTGCCTAGCTAAAGAGCTAACTGAACATAGGGGTGCCGCAGGGGTCCTGTTTGAGCCCGACTCTGTTTCACATTCATGTGGCACCCATAGCCAAAGTTATCTGAGCAAATGGGTTTGAAAACGCCAGACAGTGGTCATTACTCTCAAGGGAGACATTGACAAAGCAAAGGCCCGTTTCATGGCTGGTATGAAGGCAATTGCAGGCTGGGTGTTAAATAAGTTCCCCCAGTTGAACCCAGGTAAAACAAAAATCATTCTGTTTGGAAAAGCCCAAGACTTGTGGTCTTCCGACTGGTGGCCTCCAGAGAAAGGCAAGGGCCCTTCTCCCAGTAAGGTAGCAAAAAAACTCGGAGTTAAGGTTGACCAGGAACGTAACATTAGGGAGCAGGTTCTATCCACCACAGGCATTTGCTTTTCCACTTCACGCCTACTAAAGAAAGCCCTGCCATTTCTCCCACTGACAGCCAGAAAGACCTTGGTACAGGCGCTGGTGGTAAATCGGTTGGATTACGGAAATGTGCTATTGGCGTCTGTCAATGAGTCTTTAATAGCCAATTACAGATGGAGCAAAACACGGCTGCACAGCTGATCTGCATTCAGCCCCAGCCGCCCTCGGCTCCTCTTCTACAATCTTTGCATTGGCTGCCAGGAAAGAAAAGTCACTTTTGAAATCTGCTGCTTAACCTACAAAGCACTTCAGAGAGAAGGTTCCCAATATCTCTGCCAGAAACTAAAGCGCTATCTTCCCACTAGAAATGTGCGTTCCAGTGATACAGAGCAGCTTGTGATTCTTTGCTATTGACGTGCCAGATGTGGTGGTAGAGCCCTTTCTTACGTGGCTCCCACCATATGGAACAGTTTGCTTTTTTCTCTTCTAACTTGTCCTACCTGCTCCAACTTCAGGAAATCATTAAAAACAGTACTGTTCTGGATCTCATACACAGGCTTGAATTTGACCAAGAGCCGAGATACCCCTGCGGGGTGATTTGTGCGCAATATCAAATTGTACTAATAATGATAATAATGCAAGCGGAGAGAGCAGAGCAAAGTTCTGAAAAGGGAAACTCTTTTTAGCCACCAGAGAGTACCCCTAAAAATTAAGAGTTTAACGTTTTCGATTCTGTGCCAGTTTATATGAGGTATGTTGTCGGGCTTTAGTACACAGGAGGGTTTACCACAGTTCAACAAGCACTGTCAGGTCTCCCGCCAAATCTCAATGAAATATTTCTGCATGGAGGGAACGTGAGGTTTCGAAAGGACGGTTACGCTCATTTCCGTAGCAGGCGGGGGTAGGAAGCTCTCACTGAGAACAGGAGAGTAGGAAGGGTACACTCCTACACTTCAACAAAGCAAAGGCACAAGAAGCAACGTCCAGACTTTATAATTTGAAAGGAAACGTACGTTTTTAATTAATCGAAACCCTAAAAAATTTAAATGAAATTTTAAGAATCCTAGTTTTGCATCATTTAATAATCTAGATGAGGGGGTTAATAAAAGATTAAGAAATTGACCTAACCAGTCCATGTATGTCAAAGCAAAGATGTACAGCTGAATACAAGAGGGCCAGATCCATGCCAGATTTTCACAATATGCACATAATATAAATATAAATACACTCAATCTCAATGGTATTCATTTCCAGATTTAGTGGTGATCCTGAAAATCTGGCTTGGATCAGGCTTTGCTGGATCTATGTTGGCGATTTCCAATATAAGAAAATGGTTCCTAGACAGGTGACAATGAAATTCTCACGGTTGCTTTTCCGGCCTCCCTCATCTACATGTCTTACATGAAATGGTCACTGAACAGAATTTTGTTTATGTTTTATTACAAAAGTGCAGTTTGTGAATACAGAAATGTAGTACAGTTACTCAAAAGAGTAAGTTACTACAAAATGCAGTCTGTGAATCATGCTCTATGTTTCCAGGCAAAATGAAAGTAGGTTCGAGGCATAGCATATTAATGCATTTTATTTTCTAGACACTTCATAAAAGTGGGTAATTTCTCAAAATATAAATGTATACTCTGGCAAGCAATTCACTCCACTTGTGATAAAATACTTCTGAAAGTGTCACATGTAGGATATGGAATTTTACATATAAGCACATGCCAAACATATAAATGTCACACAAAAACCAAAAACGTCTCAGCTAGGAATAAAAAAGACAAACTGTGCTTTGAAATAGACAATCTGCCAACTGGCTAAACATTTCAAAGAGACACTTCCAACTTCCAAAGATCATCAGATCCAATATTCTCAATACAAAATATATGAAGTTGCTACTTAGGGGTTGTGGAACACGTTTTTACTGGAGGTCCAACATGGAGAGGCTTTCTGCAAAGATTTTCAAATCACCAATCACCAATGTTTACAAAATACAATAATCTAAAGATATTTTTTTGTTGGTGAGGTCTAATGCCAAACCACAGGGTTTGGATTGGAATCTTGACAAACAGTTTTACCTGCATATACACTATGGCTAAGCTCTTTTAAGGGGAAACTATCCCTTAAAAGTTCTCAAATCCAATTGTGCAAATACAAACCACAGAGAGTCTTAAACCTCCACCCCCACCTCCCCTATTTTTGAGTGACTCATGGCTGGAGGCTGATTGTATACTCCGCCCCCAATTGCCTCCCCGTTCACTTGACATTGAGGACACTTTCGGAATAGCATATTTCCTAGCCATCCTTTCAAAATGACAACTTTCTAAAGCAAACATAGCAAATACCAAAATTCCTGTTATATTTCCAATTAAAACGTATTCTTAGTAAACTCTGGTAATTTCAAGTTCATTATATAGCTTGGCAAACTACACACAGCTCGATACAAAAAGTACAGGAAACAAAAGATGGGCATTTGTTCCGATAGACTTTGTTCTAATAGATTTTCACTTTTGGTGCAAATACCCATCTTTTCAGTGATTCACAATACAACTGATAACATTATATCTAAAAATGCAGAATCTTCAAGAAACCAGTGGCAGGACTAAATTCACCAATGCCATTTGTGAGGATAAAGTTCGGTCAATACCGATTCTCAATCTTGAATTAGAAATTATATGTCACCCTTGTATACATTTTGTGTGCACTTACGTTGAACTTAGTACTAAAACCTTTATGAAGCTGGCCCGCAACTCTTCTTTGTAAATACTAATGCTACCAAGAGGAAATAATGCAAGTCCTTAAAACATTTTCACATAAAATTATTAATAAACTATTAACAAAATTCGTAGGCAAACCTTGCAAAAAATTAAAGTTCTTACGGACATTTAAAGATTAACACAATTCACAACGAAAATGTGGTATTAACTCAGTTTCCAAACATTGTAAATAAAACAGTTCCTAACTATAATTTGGAATTAACTTTGTTCATCAGAAAAGTTTGATAATAACCTAATTTCTGAACAAACTTTGTGAATGACATAGGACTTGATTTAGAGTTTGGAGTGACCGCACTTTATTAATTTAGAAACATTGGTCTGCCCAGCAGGCATCTTTAAACATTGGCAGGAACAGCCGTCACATCCATTCCTGTCAATGTATTAACATTCAAAATAACAGTACCGTATCTCAAACTTTTAACATGTTTTTGTTTTTAAAAAAAAGGTTAAATTAAGGACCCCCACACATCACGGAAGATTTCTAATACCTCTTCATTATGGTAATAGAGAGTAAAAACTTACCATTCGACCGCGCACTCTAAATTGGGCGTGTGATCGAATGGCCAAATCTGTGATGGCCCCAACTCCGTCAGAGGAATATGTCAGCAACGGAGATGGAGTATTTTCTGTCCCGACATGATCACAGTCTGCCCTTCTGTAAACCAGGAGGGCAGACCTTCTATTGAGATGAAGTACTCTCTCTGCCAAACACTACATCAGCCTCATAGTTCATAAAATATCTTTAGAAAAATCTGTGCCCTGCTAGGTCAATGTTAGAAGAGGATTTGATGTATATAAAAATCACAATCAAAATACAAGTATTTCCTGGAGGAAGAAGACCAGAAAGCATTGCAAAGGGACAGTAATCTGATATTGGAGGGAGGGAACAGGGCAGCTAGAAGGCATTTGAAACCAGTAAAAGCTTACAAATCTGTGCCCCTTTAAACATTTGGCTGTCTGATCCATGAGTCCCTTCCTGGTGAGCATGCGTAATTTCACTTTTTAATTACGCTTCTTAGGGCGTATTGAAAACCTTTAAAGCAGCAAAAGCATCACAAAGCATATGTGCAGGTATTGGATGGTAGACAGTGTGGACGCCAGCCTGAAGGGAAGAAACAACGGTTCACGTTACATAAATCTATTTAATGGATGTTTAGGATGATACAAATGGGATCTACTAATATGACTAGCAAGTGGATGATCTTGGTCATTATTGTAGTGTTGGCCGAAAATTTAATTCCCCTGATGATGTGCTTGATATACCGAAACCTGTTTGCAAATAAATGCTAATCAACGCCTGCAGTTATCAATTTCAGTGATTGTGAAAAAAACTTGGCTTCTTAATTATGATGAACTGCGTTGTTTTTAAAATGAGCATTTAAAATCTGCAAGAAAACTGTTCAGAGCACGAGTATCTGTATTATGGAGACAGGGCCTACCTGTACACCCACCTCCTGTTCAGAAATTTTGGGGCTGGACATGCCTGCTGTGAGCTTCAATCTCCTCAATGAAAGGGTGGTTGCATGGAACAGCCAGACACAGCTCTTGGAGGCAGAGATTCCAACAGAAGTATCAGACCCAACCGGGCCATAGCTCAGTGTCCACAGAGGGGAGCGTTCACAAGGCCATGCAGAGATCGGATGGACAAAGCTTTATGGACTTATAGGAGGAAAGTAGATCCTTTGCATTCAGTATCTGGTGAATTTACAGGAGTTTATTAATGCAGGTGAGCATGGATTGGAATAACAGTGCAGCCTCCCATAATGCTGCCTTTGCAAGAAGGTGAACATGATAGCAAAGTCATGGATGAAGGGAACAGTAGAGGGAAAGGACTGCGGAGTGAATACACAACAGGGAGCGTGCTGAACTAGGGGGGGAGGCTACAGACACAAGGCGAACCAAGACTAGACCTGCAAATGTGAGTGGGCCAGGGCAGGTCAAAATGAAAGAAACACTTGGGGCACAAGGTACACAGGCAGGTAAATGGGGCACTTATTGACCAGGTGTCTCATGAGGGTTTACCACATCCCATGGTGGTTACCCACATTCCCAGGCAGATCGAGGTAGTGGATGCTGGATTGTGTTGGAACTGCAATATAGAGGTCCATTTGGCAGTGTTTTGTTTTAGCTTAAATAAGGCTATTTAGACCCAACCTTCACAAACACATGAAATTGCTACATAGAGCGAAGGGATCCAGGGGGAAAATGTTCATGGATATGGCGGATCTAAACCAGGCAATTAGATGTTACTCTCTGTGGTATCTTGCTCTTAATGTCATGTATGTATTTCATACAATACCTGTAACCTATGACTCCTACTTGAAACTGAAGAATAAACTTTCATCTTGTTTTGTCATTTACGCTGTTTACCCTCATTCTTACAATTCTGCACTCTCCTTTCTTGCCCGGGAGAGTGATATACCAGACCAGGAAATTCAGTTGCGGTGTTTGCCAAGGTGAAATATTTGCTGTCGGTTCACGTGTTTGCTGTGAAATGTTTGCTATGAGTTCAGCTAGACTCTTAACATTGGATGATAGCTGGTCCCCTAACCTCCGCCCACGGATCCACGCCTAAAATGCACTTCCCACCCTGTGGGTATTCATCGCTAGTCGAGCCGAGCCCATGGGTTTGACCAACCAGGGCTCGCTCCGGAATATATGAAATATCTCATTGAGATGTGTGGAGAGAAGGTCAATATTTACACTGCTCGACAGTTCCACTTTCAATGATGAATGGAAGCCCTACAGAAAGGGATAACTTCTACTCTGAGGGTCATACATTTAATATCCAGATTGCTAATTAGCGAAGGGATTTATACTGCACGGATCCAGCAGGAGTCACGTCTTCCTTCAAACGTCGTCTTAAGTGATAACACAAATCTCCAAAAAGACTGTCAAAGGGGGCATTGCTGCCAGCAGCTATTTTACGAACACTCAATGTATTATTGCCATCTTAATCAAATATTCTCTGTATGCTTACTAATTATATTTAATACAGCTCACTGTACAATGTAAAAACTCCCTAGTGAAAAGGCACGGACAACAGGCATGGTTGTATAAAGGACCAATTGCTCTCTGTAAGGGAATCTGGTCTGTGCAGCTTTCACGGCCACGGTGCACCGAGGTTGGTGCTGGAGAGGTAGTAGTAGACGTCCGAGTCAGAAGCAGGCCCTTGAGGAGCATAGGAGGCTTCCACTGAGCCTGGTTGCATAAGGTGTTAGCGGTGGAGAGAGAACACCAAGTAGACAATTGGCAACAGGGAGCTGTTGTATCCATGAGTAAGGGCTGGGGGCAGCGTGTGGATCTAGGAACAACAGACATGGCAGCCAGTTGCTTGTGAGCGCATGAGCAACTGCCCATGTCTAATCACTGATCAGCATCTAATAAAAAGACGATGGGCAGTCACCGACCAGTTTTAGGCTTTCACCAAAGTTTTTTCAAGGGGATCCTTAGGGATCAGCCTCATTCCGCTGACAGGAGGCTTGGAAATACCTGCATGTACCTTAATTTGAGGCTGTGTCGCCACAGCTAACACTTATTTCTTCAGTATTGAGGGTGGATTGTGCACCTTCTTAGTTTCCAGATACGATCTAGAATGTGGACTTCATGCTGATATCCCCACTAGTTGAACACATATCCGTCACAGCTTCAACTGCTCAGGTATGTTTCAATAGGTTTCCATGAGAACAGCAAAGATCTATTGCTTTGACTTCTAAATAAGATATAGTACCCACCATTACTAAGAAACCGAATTTCAACCTAAAGGCCCTCCAAAAACCTGATCTTTCGCAACACAGTACTTGAAAAAGCTGGGACTGGAGGAGGAGCCTAGCCTGCAACCAAGATGGCCGCCTAGTCCTTCGGCTCCGCCGACCCTTCCACTTTCCTCCCGTCCCGTTGCCTATCCTGATTTCCATCCTGCTCCTGAGTCGACTTTTCGGGCATGGGAGAGGACCCCGACTCCGATGGTGTGTCTCTCTATGGCCTCCCTGCTGTGGAAGCGGTGTAGCGTACTCGCCTTCTCCCAGACGCTGCCCGGCGCGGAAGGGTCTTTGTTCCCCGGGATCGACTGCCTTCGTCCACAACAGCGGCCACAGTAGACGGGGCCAGCCGGCCTACAGAGTGCGGCAGCTGAATCAGGTCCTCCCTGCTACTTTGTATTCCGCCTCGCTTTGCTCCGCTTTCCACGGGAGGCACGCTGGCTGCGATCGCAACAATGTATCGCCGCTCGGACTTGTTGCTGTCTTTGTTCGTCTCTTGCCTCGCTGTGTGATGTGGCGGGAGCCATTTTGAGGACAGAGCAACTGCTATCTATCCTTCACGATCCCGGTTTGCGCCTGGTGACACGGCCGCAGCCTACGCTCCGTATCCATCTGCACAGGGCACGATGGTCTGTGTTTCCTTTGTGCCCCCGGCCCGGCCATACTGCAGGGGGCACCGGCGAGGTGCTCAGCTTCACTACGGAGACGTAGATGTTCAGTCTGGGGGGCCGCCACGATTTTTCGAGCCCCGTAAACAGGGACCCGCTGCATCCTTCCCTTTTACGGCACCAGTGCGGATTGCAGACATTCTTGAAGCCCTGGATTCCTTTCGCACTGCTTTCCGTGACAACGCCTGTATCCTTGGGCACCGCCTGGAAGCTGTCCTCTCCGTTGTGCCTCTATCAGACTGGGAACACTCACGAGTGCGGGACACTGCGCCACATCTGGTGTCCGACTTCTGTGGCCCACCTACTCAGGTGTACTCGGAGGAATGGAAGGTACGTGAGCCCGATATCCTTGAAACGCTGCCTGCGGTGGAGACGCAGCGGTCAGATGGCTGTGTGCCGATTCAGGGCAAGGAGTCTTATTTACGGACGCCATGTTTTGACACTCCTTTGTGGTCTACTGGAGATGCTTCCTACATTCCTCTGCAGCTGCTGTCACTACCCTTGCCGGGTGGTTCATGTACTTTCGTCACCTACATGGCTGAGTTTCGGATAGACCTTGATGGACAATCCCCCGCATGGAGTTGGTCACCCTGCTCGCTCCCATTTTCCAAGGAATCTACCATGAGGCTAGACTGTGTCGCTGCTTCGCATCGCAGGGGGCAAGGTTGAGGTTGTCTCCCTTATTTTCGGACTGATCTTACACGTACTGCTGTGATATTGATGGACTGCCGGGGTCATTGAATATAGGTATTGTGTTGGTGGCGGGGTCTGGGATTGGGCGGCCGGTGTGATATGTGCTTGTAGTTTTGGTTTTATCACTGTGGTCCTCCTCCGGTCTTCTGTGAACTCACGTTTGGAATTGAGTCTTCCCACCTGCCGCTTTACTTGCCACTTCATTTGTGCCGATGTTACTCAGGGTGGGGGATGCTTACGGGGCTCGTGGAGGCCGGGATTATGCGATACTTTCCTCCTCCTTCCTTCCCTGAGAGTCGGTGACTGGGATGTTCTTTCCCACTCTCCGGACTCTCTTTTCCCACTTGGGGTTCTTCTGGGGCGACAGGCATGCCTATTGGGGGGGGGGTGGGCCGTGGCCTTCCGTTGGTATGCAGGGTGGGGGAATGGGATGTGTTCTACGTCTTTTCTTTGTCTCTATGGCCCTCTTTTTCTTTCCTTCTCTTCTCTTCTTCGGTTTCTTTCTCTTCTATGTTCCTTGGGGTCGGGGTTCAATGATAGTAGGGAGTTTATTGTGTTCTATCATCCTGCGGTGTAGCGTTTGCTCTTAGTTCCTGGATGGTGGCCTCCTGTTTCCTTATAAATGCTTGTCTCTATAACTCCTCCTTCTGGGTGCTCCTTTGGCGATGATGTCTATCCTGTTCAGTGATTTGCTTCGACTCTTTTCGTAGTTTTACTACAGGTACTCGACAAAATCATAAAACTAAACCTTTTCCTATCCTGATATTATTGTTCTATGTTCTACCCGACATTTCCCACTCAGAGATTGCTTTAACGGCGTCCTGCCTATTGGTTTTTCTTGTATCCTTTTCTAATATGTCATAGCGGCCGGCCTCAAGGGGTTGTAGGCAGACGCTGTGTATTGTGCATTTCATAAAATAAAGGTTTAAAAAAAAAAAAAAAAAAAAAAAAAAAAGAAAAATGAAAAAGCTGGGACTGATGAGGTAAAGAATTTTATAAAAATAAGATCCGGTCCTGTTGGGCATGTGTCCATGACACGGCACAGTCGGTACCATCATCATTTGTGAACGATATAACATTTGAGATGGGTGTTGACTTACATACCACGAACCATGCCTCTCTTCTTCATTGTCTCCATCGAATAGGACTTCGAGACCAGATCCAAACTAGGACCAAGTTATTCCTTGCAGCTGATACTCAGATCGGAACTCTGCCTCCTCTTGCATCCATAGGACATTAAATTTAGTGTGTTTTCTTCTTCTTCTCCATTATTACTTCATATATCTCTCTTACCTCCAATAGTCAGCACTTGCAAGTACATTGTACAATTCTCACAATGCAGATTATTTTTCTCCTAATTTATAATAACCAAAAATAAATTATAGTTACTGTATCATCAATTTATTTACATGCTTCTCCCTTCATTGACTTTCTGCAGAATAGTCAAGAGTAGAAATTCAGTTTTTGTGATTCTCTGGTTTCTATCAATTTCATGTAAATTTGGATTTAATGGCGTTTTCCCCATAATCCATCAACTGCGGCATTATTGGAGTATTTAAAAACATCTTTGTAGCTCAAATGAATTTATAATTATTAGGAAAAGTTATTCAAATGCTGCATATTGAATTCAATGCACGTAAAGACATTTTGGAAGAGTTACCTGCTCACTTTTCACCTGTCAACGAAGAAAAGGCAGTCATTTTGCTATTACAAATTAAGCCCAATTAATATTTCTCTTTTCTGTGAAGTTGTGCTTAAATTAGCATAGGGTTTAACTTTTAAAATCACTGCAAATGAGCATACTCTGGCCTCTTATTATTAATATATCGACTGCCTGGTTTTAGGGATTTTTTGGCTCTGACTTAGTTCAGAATATCTCACAATGACTAATAAAAAGTTACCAAATTTATCACGGTGGGAGATTAGAACTTAATGTTGGACAATGGCAATGCCCCAGTGGTAGCAGAATCTTTGGATTTCATGTCCATTTGCTGAATCGCACTACTCACGAGGCTGGGTACAAGCTTGATGCAATCCTTGCTTCACAGGCACGTAAGTCAATTAATGTGGCTTGGCAGTGACTTTCTCTCGAGCAGGAACTTTGTATTAATTCAAAGATTGTTTTACCTCATCAATTATTACAAATTTGAAATCTAACTTATTATTTCGTTTTCTGTTTTCGCTCATTGTCTAATGCCATAATTAATTGGGTATTAGGTAGATATTCTTGCCCCAAGAAAAGGGGAATCACTTTATATATTGCGATAGCCTTTTTCCATTCTTCCTTATCTTATTAGGTTTTCCAGCATGTCTAAAGAAAATTAATTTAAAATTGTAGTTCAAGGAAACGCTTCAATGTGATGACTGACTGCATGTATCAAACGTTCTACTATCTTGACATTTTCCATTGTAGGGCTCCGTGATGGCAACACACATTTGAAGCCCCCTGATAAATTTAGACTCTTCTAATGGACAACCTTGCTAATGTATCACACATCCATATAGGAAGACATGTCATTAAAGATAAAACTGATTTTCTTTCAGCCTCATTTCTTTTTAATAATTTTGATGTGTACCATTAAATAACATATCTATATATATAAAAACGAAAGTATGTCTGTTTGTCCTTTATGCATTACTACACCATTCATCCGATCGCCATGAAACTTTGGGAAGTTGAGTACACTCCCGCGAAGGTTTCTGTCAATTTTTCTTTTTAAAAAATTGCCCCTCAGGGCCCTCATAATCTTTCGAATACTGAAATAGATAGCGAATTTGCGAGCATCGTCAACAGTTATGACCCCAAACGGAAATCGATCGGTCAATCTACATCAGAAGCACGAAAGAAAAAGGCATTACGAGCTTCAAAAACAGACGAGCAACAGGAAGCAAGATTAGAAGCTGTTCGAATACAAACTGCTCAAGCCCGTAATGCTGTTCGAATACAAACTGCTCAAGCTTGTATTCTCAAACGGACGAGCAAAGAGAATCAAGATTGGAATCCGATCGAGTACGCACTGCTCAAGCCTATTCTTCTCAAATGAACAAGCAACGAGAATCAAGATTGGAAACAGATCGATTACGCACTGCTCAAACCCGCTCAAAAGAAACAGGAGAGCAACGAGAATCAAGATTGGAAAACGATCAATAACGCACTGCTCAAGGCCTCTCGAATGAAACAGGAGAGCACCAGAATCAAGATTGGAAGCCAATCGAGGACGTACTGCTCAAGCCACACTTAGAAATTTTTTCAAAAATAAAATGAATAAGTTTCAATAACAATGACACAATGTAAATTTAATGTTATCATAACACTTACAAATGTTTTCAAAAATAAAATGAATAAGTTTCAATAACAATGACACAATGTAAATTTAATGTTATCATAACGAGTTTCCTTGAATTTCTTTTCTTCTGAGATCGCAGCAACACGCGACGAGTAAGCTAGTTTGGTGATAAAATGTTCTTGAAGTTATCAAGTAGCAACTCAAACGAAGTGTCACATCCTTTTGAATGATAATCATTTTTATAATGTGTAGATTTGCAGGCCAGTAATAATTATTCTAATATAATCACACGATATTTTACAAGTTGTATGCCTAAATACAATTATATTTGATTTAGAATGTGCCAACAGACAAATCATATGTCATAAATAGAAATTAGCATGTTATCTATGTTTTATTAGCAATAATATGGCACAGGAATATTGTTTAATGTGAATACATGGAAGGGACCATACATCATTTGCCTTGTGCTATTATTTGTGGGTATTATAAAACATCAACCACATCCAGTACAATTGTATTCATCCTAACTTTGTACTTGAATTATTGCCACTCTTTTTACCCCCCAAGACAATGGGCCCCAAATATGACGCAAGCACGGATGGTGTCAGGTGACACCACTATTGGCTGCCCCATCATGATAAAAAAATATATAGCTTGTCAATCATCTACTAATTAGTATCCTGTCTTTTTATTTTTTGTTTCCAACAAGGTTTCCGCAGATCCAATCAGATGCCTTTTCTGCATCTACACCTGCCACGGCAAACAGAGTATTTTTCTGGGCAACTTTATCTGCGATAGTAAATAAAGTATAGGGCTGCTGCAAAATATGTGCTCTTAAGTATCCCTCATGTCCTTGGGCCACAAAAAGAGCACTGGTCAGATTAATTATTTTGATTCTGCATTTAGTAGGGACATTTGTCTCTTAGAGGAACATGCCTTTAAGTCTCTCCCTTTGTTACAAAAAATGGATGGGACCATTTACTTACAAACCACAATTTATAACTTGTATACACTCCAACAGAAAATAAATTAATATTCTTATTATTGAGAGGTGACACACTGTATAACTGTTTGGTGATATACTGTAGACCCATTTTTCAGGTTAAATATTGACTTTTTAACTAACTTTTCTGAAATCTTCACATGTAATGTCTAATCTTGGAGCCACATAGGTTATGTGAGTATAATACCTGATAAATGTGAATGAACCTCAACACAGGGAGCATTACTTTCCTCTGCATATAGATCCTCAAACTACTGGAATAAAATATACTCAAATGTATATTCGTTTTTAACCTACAAAGTGCTTGCTTGCGTCTGTCCTTATTTATTTGATGACATTCCCCTTTATAAATTTCAAAAGATGATAATGCTAGCAGGTTCCTAAAGTTATTTCTACGTTTGGTGAAGTTGTTTCTGTGTGTTGCAATTTCCTTACCCGGAATGTCATCAAGGTAGTTTTGCATGTTTTGCTGATTCCTTATTACTTCTAGTTTTACATTTTTTATCACATATTCCCCCTGACCTAATATCTTGCAGCTGGACCCTTTATTTTCTTTCAGTGGCCATATGTGGTGCATAAACCATCCTCATTTCCTGCGTCTTTATATATATTTAGCACCATGTCTTTTCCCCTCTAACAAAAGCTTTAAACCTTTCCCGTGGTGTTCAAAGGATTTGCAAAGTGACATGAACCATCTCATATTATTGAATCTGCTGCAAAAATGATGGATCAGTAAATAAAGACCAGCTAATGACTCACTCATTTTTTCTTCCTCCTTTTTCCACCACAGCAAATTTCACGTAGGCTGAAATCAGGGTTGAGACTCAGTTCACCCCTATAGCTGGTCCAAATGAGCAGAACTAAAATGAATACTAGTCTTGAGCAAAACGTGTGTCCGCCAGGACATCTAAATTCAACTTACTGTTTACATGCCTGAGATTTTTGCACTAGCAATACTAAACTTGTCTTTCATCTTAAGGATCTATCCTTTATTAGAATTCACATTTAGGTTAAAATCACTTCATGTAAACACAAATTCAGTGAATTGAGTAAATCGATTTGCTGGGGACCTCATAGCACTCTTCATTTAGAGACTACATTACAATACTGATATGTTTTAGTCCAAATCCATTTAAGTTTATCAATACTCCTTTTCCTTTGTGATTCTTACTCACTTTGACTACTTCCAAGCCAGCAACCTTATTGATGGCAAGCCCTCTTTAGCATGTATTCTGGTGCAACTAAGGAGTAACATTTGTACTCATATGTATTTTAAATACTATATTGAGTCCATTTTGAGGTGTGTTTCATGTACCAGAATATTGCATTTTCCCTGACTCCAATTATAATAATGCTCTACACAGTTTTGTGGATTTACCAGATTGTTCACAGTTCAATTAATAAACCTTCAATGAAACAGTCTTTAAAAAAACACCAAACCAGTTTAACCATCTCCTTCTTGTTAACCATAGGTAGTTTCATACTACTTGCCAATTAAAGATGAATAAAGCTATAATGAAGCTTGAGATATTTTATTTGATGTTTCTTGTACGAACAAGGATGATCCTTATGCTTTCAACGAAATAATATTTCATATTAAAAATACCTGTAAAGTGTACCCCTCCCTTTTTCCCACTATACATTCCCCAATCGCTAGTTTCCCTCATTGCCCCCCCCTTAGAATCATGAGATGCTCCTTTAATTTATGACTCACTGATGGGGTTCTGTCCTGTGTGTTTTACTGCATACTCAACCATCGTAGATTTGAGTATGCAATTTGCTACACTGCTTGAATGGGGGACAGAGAGGATCTTGCAAGATATGCAACATTCTGGCCTAATCATTGACTCTTGGAAGGGAGATGAAAGTTTCTGCACATTCAGGCCTGATCCTGGTTCAAGGCATGGGCAATAGGGATTCTGAAGTTCCTGGCTCATGCCACAGGGATAAAGGATTCCATGGAACATGACACGGAAGAGGCCCTATGTGTGAGAGAAGGGAGCACACAGATCCTGCCCTAATCCTGGTGTTCGGGATAGCAGTGAAAGGCTTTTCATTGATGAAGGCCCTATCTTGGCTTGATGGGCATGGATGATGGAGTATCTACAGATTATGGCTAGACTGTGACTCATTATGTGAGAGTCCAATATTATATATCTATAAAGCCCAATGCGATCACAAATCATGGGGTTCCATAGAACACGGTTTAGTCCTTTGTTTTACTTTCCCGCCTTCATGTGGCACACTCACCTGGAACAGCTCTATTCTTTGCTCGCCACGCTTGGCCGCTGGGTTAGGAGTTTTGAACACCCTGAATTCGGCACGAAAGAGGTTAGGGCCGTTCTTTTCTACCGCTGACACGTTGAAACGGAATACTTTCGATGTTATCCCTTTTGGACAGAGAACAAGGTCATCTAAGAGGGAGAGAAGAAGACAAATGGAAGGAGTGAGCAAAAGGCATATCCATCTTTACAAATAAAGGGTATTGTTGGGTTCTACCCATTCATAAACAAACAGGACCGAATTGGTGTAGGCAAAGACTTCAACATGTGGATGTACGGGCAAGCAGGGCTGGACTACTATGTTATCTATATAGTGTGCTGTTAATCCCATATGCATTGAAATATAAATAATTCTTTCAATGTGAGAAGCTAAACATTTTACCCATCTGGCATATAAGAACATTATATTTATTACATGTTATGAGGAAACAAGTATTGTTCACAGAATCTAAATAGAGAATATATTTATTCTGTTGCTAACTGACAAAACACAAGATGTATACAAAAATAATTCTAACCATACATTTACTAAACTGCCTGACAGTGCTATATGCTCCAAAATGAATCTGTGATCGTTCTGTTTTTCCCTACTTCTGAGGAAGAGTGCCTGTACATTTAATAATAAATAAATGTACAATCCATTGCAAAAAAAAGTCAGAACAAGAAATATGTGATTTTGTGTGGGAGTAAGAATAGGATAGTGTCAATTTACTCAAATGCATTGCCTGGGTTGACTTTTATTCTTTATTTTGTAATTTAGTGGTAAAATAAGGAAAATGCTACTTACCAGTATGCATCTGTTCTTGGCATGTACAGCTGCAGAGTCTCACACTGTGCATTAGATCGCAACCTGGTGTTGGGCTCGAATGATTGCATGTTGTTGTTGTCTTGGAAGAAGTCTTTGTAGTCACAAGATAGGTGACTCCTCCCTTGGACGATAGTACGCATGGGCATGGACTCCATCCTTAGATTGTTTTTTGCCATGATGGGAAATGATGGAGTTAGTAGAAATAGAAAAAGGGATGTCCATGTGTGTGTATCTAATTAAGATAGAACTGGAACAGATACAGGCCCCGGGGAGGCGGTGGGCGTGTGAGACTCTGCAGCTCTACATGCCAAGAACAGATGCATACTGGTAAGTAGCATTTTCCATTCAAGGCATATGAGCTGCAGATCTCACACTGTGCATTTGATTGTACAGCAGTGTCTCCCCTAGCGGTGGTCACCTGTATATGTTGCAGTAGTTTGAAAGAGAGTTTGAGGACAGCTTGGCCTACAGCAGCTTGCTGCTTGGCTTGTACATCAACACAATAATGTTTACTGAAGGTGTGTGTTGTAGACCACGTTGCTGCCTTACATATGTCTTCTGGGGAATGTTCCCTAAGGAAGTCATGGAGGCTCCTATTTTGCGTGTGGAGTGCGCTCTTGGAGGAACTGTTAATGTACCTTTTGCTTTGTGAGAGCATATTTGTATACATTTTACAATCCACCTTGCAATTCCAGCTTTAGAGATGGGGTTGCCTTTATGTGGTGGAGAGAAAGCTACAAACAGTTGCTTTGTTTTACGAAAGGATTTGGTCCAATCAATGTAATAGAGAAGAGTCATTTTCACATCTAGCGTGTGTAGAGCTCTTTCTGCCACAGAGTCTGGGTTTGGAAAAAACACTGGCAACTCTACTGATTGATTTAGATGAAAAGGAGTAATTACTTTAGGATGGAATTTGGGATTAGTCCTTAGAACCACCTTGTTACGGTGTAATTGTAAAAATGGTTCTTGTATAGTGAAAGCTTGAATCTCACTAACTCTCCTAAGACAGGTAATAGCGATAAGGAAAGCTGTTTTTCATGTAAGAAATTTGCAGTTCACACTTATGTAAAGGTTCAAAAGGTGGCCCCATTGGCCGATTACCGGGGTCTGTCACTGGATCCCCCAGCGGAGCGAGATGAGGACATTTGATGGCATGGACATTGTTGGCCCGAGTCCGCGACGCTCCAGTCGCGCTGCACCTACACCTTTTATTCTATTGCTATGTGTACACGTGTGGATGGGGGGTGGGGGTGGGGGAGTTTGGGTGTTGGGGGGGTCGGGTTGGGGGGTAGGGTGGGTTGGGGTTTTTTTTCATACTGAGCCTATTCTTAAGGCCTGCTTGGACATTTGCTACCTATGTGACTTATTGTAGCGATATCGTTGTGGTGATCTCTGGCCTTCGGGGTGCCACGTTTTTATTGCCCACTTGCTCAATAAAATTGGTTGTGGAAAAAAAAAGGTGGCCCCATGAGCCTGGTAAGAACAATATTTAACTTCCACACTGGAGAGGGTGGTAACCTAGGAGGAATGATTTGATTTACTCCCTCCATAAAAGCTTTAATTGCAGGTACTCTGAATAACGATATATGTTGTCTATTTTGTAAATATGCTGCAATTGCTGCAAGATGTAAACGTATAGATGAATATGCTAGATTACATCTTTGTAAATGGAGAATGTAGCAGATGATATTCTGGATGGAAGCGTCTAGAGCATCAATTTGATTATTAGTGCAGTAAATGGCAAATCTCTTCCATTTTGAGGCATAGCAAGCTCTGGTAGTAGGCCTTCTGGCTGCTTTAATAATATTCATACAATTGGTAGCAGGTTAAGGTAACCAAATGCTAAGACTTCAGGAGCCAGATCGCCAGATTCAGTTGACTTGGATCTGGATGTCTGATGTCTCCATGGTTCTGCGTTAGCATGGATGGTGTTAGACACAGTCTTTGGTGTGGAACTAGAGAGAGTTCTAGCAGTGTGGTGAACCATGGTTGGCGTGCCCATGTGGGAGCTACTAGGATGAGTTTGAGAGACTGTTGTCTCAGCTTGCTTACTACTAGTGGTATTAGTGGGATAGGCGGAAAAGCGTACGCAAATCTGCCTGACCAGTTCATCCATATCGCATTGCCCTTGGACAGCCGGTGTGGAAACCTGGCGGCGAAGGTTGGGCATTTTGCGTTTTCGTGTGTGGTAAACAGATCTAGGTCTGGATGACCCTACTTGTAAAAGAATGGTAGAAGAACTTGCTGATGTAGTTTCCATTCGTGAATCTGTTGTGTCTGTCGACTTAACAGATCTGCTATCTGATTGTGAACTCCTGGAAGGTGTTCTGCAAGTAGATATATGTTTTGTGGAGTGGCCCATCTCCAAATGTTCTGAGCGAGCTGGGACAGTTGCAGGGAATGTGTGCCTCCTTGTTTCTGAATGCAGTACATGGCTGTCATGTTGTCTATGCGATCAAGACAGCTTTGTTCTGTACGTGTACTTGGAAGGATTTTAGTGCTAGGAATATTGCTAGCAGCTCTAGGTGATTGATGTGAAGCACTTTTTGTTGAGCGGTCCATTTTCCCTGAGTTGTATGGTAGAGCAGATGGGCTCCCCATTCTGTGAGGGGTGCGTCTGTCGTCAGTACTATTTGTGGAACAGGTTCGAGGAACGGCCGCCTTTTGAACAAGTTTTTGGTGTTCCACCACTGCAGAGAGCGATATGTGCGGCTGTCCACCAACACCAGGTCTGTAAGTTGTCCTTGAGCCCGATTTCACTGATGTGCTAGGCATTCCTTCAAGGGGCGCATTTGCAGTCTTTCATATGGTACAATAAGATGCCATCATGCCTATTAGTTGCATGAACACTCTGGCTGGGAGAGAGTGTTGGTTTTGAAACTTTGTGACTAAGGCTTGAATGCTCTGTATCCTGGCTGGACTGGGATAAGCTATAGCTGTATATGTGTTTATGGTAGCCCCTAGGTATTGATGTATATGAGAGGGCTGGAGATGTGACTTGGTGTAGTTGATTGTAAACCCCAAGTTGTGCAGTGTTTGTACTGTTTGAGATGTGTGTTGGACACACTGCTTGACTGACTTGGCTTTTATGTGCCAATCGTCTAAGTATGGGAAGACGTGGATATGTTGTCTTCTGAGATGTGCTGCTACTACTGCTAGGCACTTTGTAAACACTCGTGGTGCAGTTGTGACCCCGAAAGGAGGGACTTTGAACTGATAGTGTTTCCTTGTAGTATAAATCTGAGATACTTCCTGTGAGAGGATGTTTGGGAATGTGGAAGTAGGCGTCTTTGAGGTCTAGTGTGGTGTGGAAATCCCCTTGTTGCAGCAGCAGGAGCACTTGTTGTAAAGTGATCATGTGGAAATGATCTGAGTGTATATACAGATTGAGAGGCCTTAGGTCTAGAATTGGTCTTAGTGTTCCGTCCTTCTTGGGTATTAGAAAATAGAGTGAGTAAACCCCTGTTCCTTGATGCTGCAATGGAACTAACTCTATTGCGTCTTTTTGCAGCAATGAGAGTACCTCTTGTTGGAGCAGTGTTAGATGTTCTGTGGACATTGGACGCTGTCTGGGTGGTATATGTGGAGTGGCATCTGTAAGCGCTAGACAGTAACCATACTGGATAATTTGTCTTATCCACTTGTCTGTTGTAATGGAATTCCGGACCGGTAGGAACTGTGTTAATCTCCCCCCTTCACGAGTAGAATGCTATTGGGGAGCTGAAGGAAGTCACTGTTTAGTGGAGGAAGAGGTTCGTTTGTTGTTATTACCTCAACCTCTTCCCTCGTTGTTGTTGCCTCTGTAGCCTCCTCTAAAGTATCCTCTGTTGGAGGATGTTTGTGTATTTGTTTTAAACAAAGCTGAATTGTCTGCTCAAGCTTGTTTGGAGCCTCCTCTGTAGAAGGAGCGACGAAAGGAGCCTCGTGCTTGGGTGGACTGCAGAGCTCCCATAGACTTTGCTGTGTCAGTGTCTTTCTTCATTTTTTCAAGTGCTGTGTCTACCTCTGGACCAAACAATTGTTGTTGGTTGAATGGTTGATTTAAGATAGTAGTTTGCACTTTTTGCTTAAATCCTAAAATGCGTAACCACGCGTGACGTCTAGGGAGGACACTGGTGTTTATTGCTCTGGATGCAGTGTCTGCTACATCAAGTGCGCATTTAATGGATGCATTTGATATAAGCTTACCCTCTTGTATGAGGTCATTTCCTTGTGCTTTATATTGGGCAGGTAGATGTTGTAAGAGGTTCTCTAACTGATCATAGTGTACCCTTTCGTATCTTGAGAGGAGGGCCTGTGTGTTAGCAATGCGCCATGTATTGCTAGCTTGGGCAGCTATTCTTTTCCGTGAAGCGTCTATGATCTTTGATTCTTTATCAAGAGGTGGTGCTTCGCCTGATGTTTGGGAATTTGCTCTTTTCCTAGCATTTGAAACTACTAGGGAGTCTATGGGTAGCTGTCCTTTAATGTAGGCAGTGTCCCTAGGAGCTGGTCTGTACTTTTTCTCTATCCTTGAGTTTATGTTTCTAGCTCGTACAGGATCTTTAAACACTTCTGGTGCATGCCTAATTACGCCTTTAATCATTGGCAGTATTTGCACAGATTTTTGGGACTGTTCAAAACTGTCTAATAAAAAATCTTCCTCTGCCTCATCTGAATGCATGGTGACATTGTGATAGATGGCAGCCCTATTAATTAAGTGTCCAAACCCAATAATGTCTTCTGGAGGAGAAGGTTTAGATGAATTTTTATGTGGGTCAGGAATATCTGGTACATCCCATGGGTTTGGATACTCCCAGTCTGGTGAACCTGTTGGGTAGGGAAAAGGGTCATCTGGGTCTCTCCCTCCCCCCATGCTATTCTCATCATCATCAACATCCTGAGGGTGTGTATGTGGTGGAGAATGAGGAGGAGAATTTTGAGGTGAAATGTTTAAAGGAAGAGTAGAAGGAGATACAGGAGAAAAATGGTGCATAGGAGATGTGGCAGAATCCTTCTTCTTGACAGGCACTGGAGGTGTAGGTGCTGTATCTGACTTCCTCTTCCAGTGTGGTGTAGTGGAAACCTGTCCTGTTTCTGGATCAATGTAGATCCTTTTTTGTAAAGGATCTGGTTGGAAAAGCTCCTCTTCTTGAGGCACAGCCATCGGCACCAATTTTTTCGGTTCCGTACCTGTTTGTTGCTTGTCTTTAGCCTTAGGAGCTGATGTTGAGTCCTTTGGCGTAGATTTCGGCACTGAAGATATTGTCTTTGGAGGCGAAGCCTGTTTCGTGGATTCGGAAGCATTGGAAGCAGGCTTTGTCTGTTTTGGCATCGAGGGTATCAGCTTTGGAGTGTAAGCTGTTTTCGGGGCATCGGAAACAGGCTTCGTTGTTTTCGGAGCCGCTTTGTCTCTCGGAGTCGACGGTTTCGGAGTGTCTTTCGGAACCGGGACTTCTTTTTGTTTCGGTGCCGAGGGAGCATGTGGTATCGGCACACGCGGTCCGCTCAGTATGAGCTCCTGAAAGGCTTCATTATTTTCTTCGGAGCCGGACTCGATGGCAGGGCTTTCAAAGTGTTTTTTCGGTCTCGACTGGGCCCTGCAGGCAGAGTGTTGACCGTTGCCTTCGATTTTGGTGTTTGGGCTGGGATAGGGGGAGTGGTACTCACACGTTGATCCGAAGGTATGGAGTCATCGGAGTCATCTGCCTCGGATACGATCTGGAGATCATCGAAATCTTCTTCTGTGACACATGGACCTTCGTCGAAGATATCCACCGGTTCCGGAGCTGATCTCTGCATATCTCGTCGACGGGCCCTCCGATCTCGAATGCTCTTTTTCGATCGAAAGGATGCACAGGCTGTGCAACTGGATTCGTCATGTTCTGGCGATAAGCACAGGTTACAGACCTTGTGATGGTCACTGTGTGGAAATTTTGCTCCACACATGGGGCATCTTGTGAATGGCGTCCTTTCCATGAGGTGTAACGGAAAAAATCAATCTAAGGATGGAGTCGATGCCCATGCGCACTATCGTCCAAGGGAGGAGTCACCTATCTCGTGACTACAAAGACTTCTTCCAAGACGTCAACAACATGCAATCATCCGAGCCCAACACCAATTGCCGATTTAATGCTCGGTGTGAGATCTGCAGCTCATATGCCTAGAACACAGGTTTTCTACGCAGAGATGTGGACAATACATTTATATATATATATATATATATATATATATATATATATATATATATATATATATATATATATATATATATATATATATATATATGTATATATATATGTGCTTACTTGTCCATGTGGGTTAAACTACGTGGGCTCAACTAAACTACAAGCACATGTTCGAATACTTCAGCACCTTCGAGCCATAACAAATTCAGATAATACATATCCGGTGGCCCGACACTTTAAGGCATTCCATGGGTCAAACAACAAAGGTTTGACTTATTACCTTATTGATGCAATCCCCCCCAACAGACGAGGAGGTGATCGTGAGAATAAGTTAAGGAAGCTGGAGACCAGATACATTTTATTGTTAGATTCAAAATATCCGAATGGATTGAATCTAACGGAAGATTTATATACTTGTCTGGTTTAGATATACATGAAGAGAATAGGTTCTGAGATAAGTGAGAAGATAACCAGTTAAAATATATACAACAAGGTATTATTTTATATCCCTCATAAAACACATAAGATAAGTTTATGACATCAGATATGAAAGAGGAAAAATAAGGTGTTTTATGTTGTAAATATTGTATATATATGTATTTCATGAATAATTGGGGTACAAATGATTTTAAATATTTGTAAATATCTTAAAATGTTGTTTTTTTTAAAACATTATTTATAGATCGGATTAAATACAAATATCTGGTATCAAAGGGATATATTCAAATTCTGGTACTGATATTTAGAGCATGCATGTTGGACAAGATCCATACAATAGAAGTGGTACTGGCTGGAGAAAAATGTCCACGAGAAAGTAATTGCAATGGTTATCCAATATTGAAAAGATGAAAAACATATAAAGAGAAAAAAGAAAGATATAAAAAAAAGCAATAATTGGCAACAAATATGTGGAACGTATTAAGAACATTTAACTTAATTTATTAGGTTTTGTAAAACACGAAGAGAGAAAATGAAATGATTTTAATGTCACTAGCACTTTCAAGCACTTTAGTCATGTTTTTTCGCCAATGCAAATGGATAAAATGTTTACTGAGTTAATGTAACGATTTAAGGGCCAGTGTATTTTACAAGAATTCACTTAAAAAAGCTGATATGGATTTTATGATTATGCTTTTTAAAAATTGGTTGATTTTAACATAAAAATGTATTTTACAAATTGTGACGAGGGGGACCCGGACTCGGGTCCTCCAGGCTTGCCTTTTCATGTGTCCCCTCTCTTTGCACAGCACACGGACTCCTGGAAGACCACGGACGGCTGTCATCCCTTGTTGAATACAGAAGACCTGTGTTTCTTTAATTGGGCGGACCCAGGCCTGGGACCCGCCCTCCAGACATCGGTAAAACCCACCCCAGGTTGCACACAGGTGTGTGTTACACCCGGAGGAGGAGAGTGGCGACTGGAGAGCGAGGACGGAGTGGAGTGGAGGAAGAGCGAGGACGGTGAGGAGTGGAGGAAGAGCGAGGACGGAGCGGAGTGGAGGAGGAGCGAGGACGGTGAGGAGTGGAGGAAGAGCGAGGACGGAGCGGAGTGGAGGAAGAGCGAGGACGGAGCGGAGTGGAGGAAGAGCGAGGACGGAGCCGAGTGGAGGGAGATCGAGGAGCGGAGAGCAAAGAGGAGAGACCAGACGGACCAAGGAGCCACCGGAGAAAGACCTGAGGAGGAGCGAGACTGCAGCGACACGCCAGGAGGCCGACGAGAAGGCGCATCCCCCAGCCACGCTTCCCGGGAAGTGTGGCTAGGACAGGTACGGTCTCGTTTCCTGGGTTGGGCGGGACGTAAGCGGGACAAGCCCCCTTGACCCGTACGGTGCACGAAGTAAACAACCCCCTTCCCCTCACTATCCCTCACGACTAGCGGGGTATATAGTGTGCACGTGTGCTTCCTCACAACCCCTTCCCTACCACTGTTCTTCTGGACAGCCGGGGTAATATTGGTTTCTCTTTTCTTTCTGCTGTCATCTACCGGACCTCGCGCAACAACGGCGGAAGCCCGGACTACACCTCCCAGACGACACCGGGAGTTGAGACGACGGGGAGGCACATGAGAGGCTGCGGAGGACGCTGCCAATCCCCTTCCCTACTATCGAGTCCCTGTGCAAAAGCGAAGACTGTATAAATTAATAAAACCCGCCCTTCCTACAACCCCGTTGTCAGTGGATTTGTTCGGCGATCCCCCTGAGTCCCCACACAAATAGTTTTATATATCAACTGATAGCCCAACAAATGCACAAACCAGTATTATACGATGAATGTAGTGTTTTTTCTATATCCATGGCGAGTAGATAGCACGTGATTCACTTTTGTATGCACTGCCACTTTAAAAATGCCTTCTGGGTAAAAACAGATTGTCGAGTGAACAAGCAGCGTTCGCGGGGCAAAACGCGTCTCAGACACTTGGAAGAATAAATAAGTAATCAGCACGAATCCTGGGTCTGTGTCCTGTTTGACTCCTGCGCGTGACTTAAGACGTGGCGTTCACAACAGGATTTGGAATATATATATATATATCACAACAACTTGGCTCGTTTTTGGTTGACCCCTGGCGCGTCTCTTATCGGTGCGAGTTCCTCGGCAGAGCCCCGCCGAATTCAATCGTCCACTCCTCCCTTTTCCAGGAAATGAACACGCACTCGTCAGGATCTCGCTTTCCAACTTCTTTATTTATCCATAGTTCTCAATATCAATTCAATTACCAACACGTTTCGCCGCCAACTGATGGCTTGATCACGGTCAATATTCAGTCTACCCACTAACTTCCTTTAAGGAGTGGTTACACAAAGCCACCTGATTATTACGTGACTTCCTGTCATTACAGCTAAGAATTATGGGTTTCGTAGTTCATTTCATATGTAAAACGCATTATATTTACAAACACATTGTTATCTACTCATGCAAACATTATTGCGCATCATATTGTCACAATGTTACATACACCGAAACGCAGCGTCGACCTCTGTTCTTTGACTTTTTTTAGTTCCTTTCACTTTTGTGAATATTTTATTGGATTTTACTTAGATTGTAACCCTAACTGGGAGGTGATTTTAATAAATTGTGTTTATACCTTTCCAGTTCCTTTGTTGTGTGCTTACCCGTTATACTTTGACTACGAATAACAATGTTGTGTAGAGACATATAGTCAGACAGTGCTTGCTTTTTACATTTTACTTTATTGTAATCACTCAAGGACCTTTTTGGTAGTAGCTTTGCTGTATCAAAATTCACCTCTTGTCAGTATTATTGTATTACAGCACACAAATGCATCTCCTCTGCTATATTGCACCACACACAAACAAATGCATTTCCTTTGCTATACTACATAACACACAGCTGCATCACTACTGCCGTAACACTTATAAAAATGTATCTCCTCTGCTATATTACAACACACACATCTGCATTGCTACGGCTGTTTTACTGCACATATACAACTGCATCTCCTCTGGCATATTACATCAGACACAGCTGCAACACTACTCCTATATTACATCACACACCGCTGCATCATTTCCGCTAGCTTACTCCACATTTACAAAAACGTCCCCTCTGCTCTATTATAGCACACACAAATGCTTTGTTCCTGCTATAACATAACATGTATTTGTAAAGCGCATGTTCACCCAAGAGTATCTTGGCACTAAAAAAGAGATGTTTATTGTTACCGAACTCAAAGGTACTCATTTTATTGACCTCAAGAGGATGAAAGGCTGAGTGGATCCATCGGGATTTGAACCTGTGACCAGGAGGTTGAACACCGGCCCCTACAGTGGGTGCATAAGTCCACTAAACCACCAGACTGGCTTAATTAATGTGCATACACAAATGCATCACTTCTGCTCGATAGTAGCAGAAGCAGCTGCATTGATTCTACTGAGCTACAGCATAATGGTGTGCACTGGATGTAGCGTCACCTCTCAAGGCACTGGAGTATAATGTAAGTAGGTGCACAGCGCCTCCCTCATTAATGTTCATGATGACAGATTACCATGTGCACCTAGAGAAGTAAACACATAACTTTACTACACAACCGTGCTTACATTTATAGATACTGTTTTACATCATTTTATATAAATTTTAAGCAGTGGCTTTCTACATGTCAGCCGCTACCGTATGCAAGGAGACACATGCCCCTCATTCTCTAATGAAAGGTTGCCACCAGGGTTGGACTGGATCAGAAAATAGGAAAGTGTGGAAATTAGCAATATTAATGTACATAAGCGGTGTTCATTTGCCTTCTTCCATCCCCCTCCCTGTAGGCACCATGAATACCGTGAAACGTTGACCGCATCATTCCGCCAGTAAAAGCCCGCGCCCATATGTACATGACAGCCATTTTAGGCACCATGGCCTTTTTGCCCGCTCATTGGAATCCCCGGCTTCCCTCCTGCGCGCATTTGAACACCCCCCCACTCTCACATGCATAGTCCATAAAACCCTCTCCCTCTGCGCGACCCTGCTCTGAAAAGTAACCCTCCTGCTTGACCCACGCACCCCCCCCATTTCCTCTTGAAGAAGCATCCTTCGCCTCAGCTGACATAACCCCCCCCCCAGCTGTACCTGACTGTCCCCGCTCTCTCATGTACGGGTCATAAGACCTCTCTCTCTGTGCGACTCTGTCCCTGGGAATCACACCCCGTGCCTGACCATCACCTCCCTTCTTCCCATGAATACCCCTCCCTTGATGACCCCTCCACTGAGCCCGATTGTCCGCACGGACCACTGGTCATCTCCTTCGCCTGAGGATACAGTTTGTTGCCCACCACTGTATGCACTCGCCCCTCTTCAAAAGAGCTACTATTGATCATGACCTCCCCACCCCTCCGAGAATCGATCAGGCGCACACATTCCAAAGGAATCAGCGGAACACTCAGCTGGGTGATAGCCCCCTCCCATTGTATGGGGTGAGGACCTCTACTGTAGCCACGTGTTGGATTGCGCCAGAGCGGGGAGGGGTCGGGGATGTCTTTTCCTTGCTTCACAATGTCATTATTGTAATAAGGAATGTTTGTGATGTATAAAAGGCGATGTCTCAGAGAACTTGTTAGAGCACCTCCCGAAAGACACTGTGTTTCGTGTCCGAAATGACAGGCTCTCCTCATGAGAAATAAAACTCTGTTCTTGTGTTCCTGCTTCCAGCGCCCGTCTCTTTATTTGGTAACTATTCAGAATGGGAACTAAGAGGCGTCTTGCGCCAGCAGCCTGGGCATCGGTTGTGAATTGGGCTAACATTCCACAATTGGCGTCCCAACGCGGGGCCCACCAGTGACATAGGGTCCAGTAAGAGAGGTCCAGACGATGGGGTGAACATCTAAAAAATTGGAGTATACCTGCCTTGAGAGGGCCCTCGTCCGGCTGCCGATTGAATGAACTTCACCGATTCTGAACGGACCTCTCTCGAGTGACCTATTGTCCTGGCTGGAAGCCCACAGGAATGCTGCATGGAGTAAGAGAACGATCGGGCGCTGGAAAGGGAAGACGAAGAACTGTTCACATGGTCCGGTCCGGGTAAGATTAAGTAGGGCGTTCTTCACGCCTGATTGGTAGGATGGCTTTACCCATCTGATTGATTGATTGTATTGGAATCGGTATTTAAATACTGATATTATTCGCTTATTGGTTCATTTAGCTTTGGTTGCTACTTGAAATATTGGTTCTCTTCTTGAGACAAGACATTCTCTTTTTACAAACAGCGGCGAATAGGAACGTTCGTCTCTCTTTGCAGATAGAGAAGGGTAGGTAATGCAGACTTTTGTCCACGTTGTAATCCGTCATGCCTACCTTTCTCCCCACTGATTGTTTGATATCGATTTATATCGATTGTTGCTCTTTGAGATCTTCCCTGTCTACAAACAGAGACGAATAGGAATATTCCGTCTCCCTTTGCAGAGAGCGAAGGACAGGTAATGTAGACGTTTGTCCCCGTTGTAATCCGTCATGCCTGTTTTTCTCGCCACTGATTGATTGATTGACTGGACATTTATTGTTCAAGGAATAGTTTGTTTGAGGTATTTTCTGTTTGCAAATAACGTGGAATAGAGATATTCTGTCTAGTCTTTGCAAGTAGTAAAGGGTAGGTAATGCAGACTTTTGTCCCCGTTGTAATCCGTCATGCCTACCCACTCCCCACTGATTGATAATCTAGTGCCACCCGGACCATTTATTGGAGGTAGATCATCCGGCTCAACCGGAGGGTATCCCTGATAAAAGGACATATAAAATATGAAGTGATCACCGAATCCTGTTAACAGAAACTTTAGCATGAAACACACACTGGAAAAGGAAGGAAAAAGAAGTCAAGCTAAGTCAGTAGCCCACTGATGAGTTTCCGACTTCACTAAAAATAAGAAACATTAGAAATAGTCCGTAATAAGAAATATAAAATGGCGAAAGAAGCCAAGCTTGACGCCAAGACAGCCACGAGGTAGCTAGGCCCCGCCGCCCCCTCGCTATCCAAAGCATGTCTGTCCCACCGCCCGCCACGCCCAAATAACGGTAACATGAAATAGATACAAATCAGCAGATACCTACCCCCATTCCGGAAGCTCCCGAAGTGCAACAGGTCCGCGGTTACGCCCATCCGGAAGGCGAGGCCTCAACACGTGCAGAGCAGGGCCCGGCTGGCCGCCATCGGAAGGGGAGGCTGTGGGGCGGACGGCCCGAAAGTTGTAATGGTCTCCCCTTTCTCTTCTTTTGGCTGCCCTGCGGGCCACGGGGGGTGGGGATGTCTTGCCTCTGCCACCGACCCCCCCCCCTCTCTCTATCGCCTGCTCCGGCCATCAGAAAAACAAAACCGGAGCCGAGGTCAGCAGCGCCCTTCTGCGACAACACTGGAGGGTTGACAGGCAGCGCCCTGCTTCGACAACACTGGAAGGTTGACAGGCAGCGCCCTGCTTCGACAACACTGGAGGGTTGCACACGGCGGCACTACTTCTTTCTTTTATGATGGCCCTGACAACGGAGGGGGGGGGGTGTCTTGCACATGCCACCGACCCCCCCTCCCCCTCGCATCGCCTGGTCTGGCCACTACGAAAAGTCCAGAGAAAACGGTGCCCTGCAGGCCGCGGGGGGGGATGTCTTGCTGCCTCCGACCCCCCCTCCCCCCTCTCTTCATTGCCTGGTACGGCCATCCCAAAGTGCTGGAGCCGAGAAACGGCGTGGGGTCGCTGGAAGGGGGAAGCGGCGCGAACGAGCCCCCCCCACCTCCCCAGGTGGAGGCTTCCAGCGACACCCCAACGCTTCGATCAACAGGGTCCCAATCGAAAAACGGCTTTTGGCCCAGGACTGGTGCACGTCCTGTGCTCTTCTCCTCGACCTTGAAGATTCTAGAAGAGCCGGGGGGGGGCCGACCCCTCCACGGGCGCCCCCGCCCCCGTCCCCCGATGGAAACCACGAGACGTCGGCGCACTCCAGCCGGCGCCAGCCTCAGTTTTGAAATGACTAAAATCCTGCAAAAATACAGATTTGTTCAGTTCCGGTGGAACACCAGAGTGACCCGGTAGGAGAGATTGTTGCCTCCCTCCCCACTTTTGACTGATGGTTCATATTGCCAGTCTGTTACCCTATTGCGAAAAACTCTTTGAACTGCCAAAAGAGGTTCTGGTCCAACCACGAGTCAGTGTAGACAATCTGACTGTACTGGGACCTGCCTGACCTCGCCCAAAATGGCGCCGATACAAATGAAACTTTCAGCTCTTTGTTGTACCCTGATTGCTCAAGCCTTGATGTTCTGAGATACGTATGTAGTTTTTGGACAATGAAAGTAGATAAGATGGATATTGATAATGTGTTCAGAAAAGGAAGTGATATAAGATGGATATTGATTATGTGTTGGGACAATGAACTGGTATAGGGTGGGTACCAATTATGTGTTAAAGCAATGAATTGATATGAAATAGGTACTAATTGAGCATTCGGACAATGAATTGATATTAAGTTTTAACGCACCATGGTTATTGAAAGTTTGACTTTTCGACATTTATGACGCTTACTCCCAATGAATTTCGATACGATGTTATTGCACTTGCCGCACTTTATATTATGAAATAAATGGCCACCGACTTCGTTCCCCTCACGCCCGGCTCCAGTCTGCTCTGTGGCCGGCCCACTGGGTTGTAGGCTCGTATTTGTGCGCCAACATTTTTTATTAAAGGTTTTTGAAAAGGCAAGTACAACTGTAGCGATTGCATTAATGAGTTTCGAATGTGTTACTACTGTCTCCGATATAAGCGAAAGGTAAGCAGCTTTATTAAGGTTGAAGGTTAAAAAGCCCAATACTTAAGCCGTTACATTGTATGCCACAGGCAGCAGGAAAAACGTTTTAGATGCCCTTAAGCAATACTGAAGAAACGCCACCTGACCACCACCCTCGCACAGGATCTAAAAGACCACGCTCGAGTGATTCATGCGGATACGCAGAACACCAATGATTATGTTTCTAACACTACTAGTCCCTCTGGGCTTAAACACCGAGATGGTAGAGAATGCACCGTGTGGAGATAGGTCGAGTATGTGGTAAGTAAAAACATTTTCGGATTTGTGCGCGCTGATGTGTTTTGAATGTTGCCCCCACCCCCCTTCTTTCTCCTCCCATCTGCAGGTCACGTCGGAACATCGGCTGAAGTTTGGGGGAGTGATGACCGAACGACAGACGGAAGGGGAAGTAGGGAATTTGAGCATAGTGCTTATACATGACTAGCTTTGTAAGATGTAGCACCCCCCCTTACTTAGACATGACTGTTCCTCCCTCAGAACCTAGTGATTGGGAGGATGGACTGACGTAGATACTCGACGGGTTAGTACGATATGACAGACTATGACTCGAACCAGCACGCCAGAAAATACAACTATGACGTTTAACTAGATAGGAAAAGGACAAGGAAAGTTCCGGGGTAAGGGTTACCTAAGCACCGCCCGTCTGGAAGACTAGGAATGTTGTTAATGTACCACCTCCTTCTCACACCCTTATAGATATAGCTAAGCTGCCCGACTGTTCTCCCGATTAATGCCCTCCGTTGCCTCAGCCTGGAGAACCTTTTCGCCAAAAGGGAGAAAAGGAAAAATGATTTAAAGATCCCACCGTGAGCAGTAACCCGGCCAGGTTAATTCCTGACCAACTGACCGAGGTGTAAGTATTAGTAACTGAGAACACTCGCAAAGATGGCAAACGAGAGGAAAAAGAGGAAAAGGGTAAAAAGAGCTCAGAACGTAGATAAATAGGATACTAAAGATGCGCAGCATGCACAAAGAGATCTTTTGGCCAATAACTGTTCTATATTTTGTCGTGAATTATTTGTATGTAACACACGTACTGTCTTCCCTTGTCTGAGTTTGTGTGTATGTAATGTATGGGTTTATGTCTTCCCTCTGTTTGCGTTTCCGTGTTACCTGACCCCTGCCGTTCTGTATTGTGAGCGCACTAAATGACCTGTTACCGTACACGTCTCTCTCTCTTTCTCTCTCCCTCTCTATCTCTCTCTCTACCTTTCTACATGTCATACGTGTACCGAATGGCTCGTTTAGAATGCGGACGACTCTCACTCTCTATAAGAGCCCCCCCCCCCTATTGCCTCTTCCTTTTTGTGGTAGAATTGTGACCTGCCGGCACCAGCCCAATTGGATACTTATTGAACGCGAAGGTGTTCAGCAAAATTGACAGAAACTAAAATGATTGTAACTCGCCATATTACTACCTCTCCTTTCTGCAAAATGAAAGAAACTTGAATTGGCTAAAAAGGAAGGGACAGGTAAGACGGCTGATGTCCCCTAATCTGGCCCTTTTTATAGGGGGACTATATGTCAATGGCATCCTATTTTCCAGTTCGTTAGAGATACGAGCCCCAATGTCCAGATTGATCCCCAATGCCCAGATTGCCCCACCCCTCTGCACTCAAGCGCGAATGTCCAAAGCGTCCCCGCCTCTCCCTGACCCCTGCTCCATATCAGCTGTCCTCAAAGTATAACTGATGACCTTGATTAACTGTCGCTCCTCGATAAAAGCCTGTTTTTCCCTCCCCCTCTCTCGATGATAGCACCCCTGCCCTGTTTTTGAAAGGGTTAGCCGGAATGAACGATAAATAGACTTGGCACAGACACAGTAGGAATGCCGACATATATACTTCATGGTGGTAGGGTTCTGACTGTGACCGATGAACGGAAACCCCCACGTGCGTAGGATTGAGGGCAGAATTCAAATGCATAAATGTCTTCTTCTGCCAGTTCTCTAAAACTTGTTTTGTACCCATTCAAAGATATACGATCATCGGAGGAGAAGGGTCGGACGTGACGTACAGCCTGGCTGCAGATCTTGAGACACAGGTGACCTCGACCAAAGGTGGAGCTGCAGAGCAACAAGATACGGGACGAGACAGCAATCTCAAACGTGGAAAATGAAAGGTCGAAGGGCTGCCCTGAAGCCCTCTGTCTGCTAACCCACGTGTGCCTGAAGTCTTCGTCCCCTTTTTGGGCCCGATTGATGGACCTGCCTGCTCGTTTTCCTTTGCTCCCTTGGTCCCTTGATGTGTCCAAGAAAAGACCTGACCCCACTCCGCCCTCTCTTCCCTCGACTATCCAACACCGCCTCTTTTCCACATGACTTTTTGACTCAGACAAGAAGAACAGCATTCAGATGGAAATGGGGTTTGCCACAGAAGGAAAAAGGAAATATAGGTGCCGAGCATAAGGCACCCTTAAAGAATTGGTTAGGGAACAGGACTGTGGTCTAACAGCAGAGGACTGACCGCACCCTGCAACGCGTAAGGTTAGATCCGAGCTGGACCTATAGCTCCACCGCCGGTGCTCAACAGCGCCAACGAAAGAAAACGGACTAGAGCCTACCAGTGATGGCTCACCGCTAAAAAGACACTGTGACGAAGACACCCATCAATTTGACTAAATTACTTGTGTCAAACTGAATTCCGCCCTCAACCACTTTGTATTGCTTTCAAAATGTTTTTCGGTCACTTTTGAAGGCTGTACATTGATGCCACCGAAGAGAAAGTCGGAACATTTGTACTATGTAGTATGCTGAACTCTAGGCTTGTATAAGTAACCCAGCAACTGTGAATTCATATGTGCTGCATTCCACCAACCGCATCGATTGTGCCATGGTTATATGCAATTCGCTGGTATTTGACAAACGCTATCTCATCGACCACACATGTATTATATGTACGCCCATTAGTTAGGAAATGAACTAGCTTATGTTAAAAGCGGCGACTGTGGAAATTAGCAATATTAATGTACATAAGCGGCGTTCATTTGCCTTCTTCCATCCCCCTCCCTGTAGGCACCATGAATACCGTGAAACGTTGACCGCATCATTTCGCCAGTAAAAGCCCGCGCCCATATGTACATGACAGCCATCTTAGGCACCATGGCCTTTTTGCCCGCTCATTGGAATCCCCGGCTTCCCTCCTGCGCGCATTTGAACACCCCCCCCACTCTCACATGCATAGTCCATAAAACCCTCTCCCTCTGCGCGACCCTGCTCTGAAAAGTAACCCTCCTGCTTGACCCACGCACCCCCCCCATTTCCTCTTGAAGAAGCATCCTTCGCCTCAGCTGACATAACCCCCCCCCCAGCTGTACCTGACTGTCCCCGCTCTCTCATGTACGGGTCATAAGACCTCTCTCTCTCTGCGACTCTGTCCCTGGGAATCACACCCTGTGCCTGACCATCACCTCCCTTCTTCCCATGAATACCCCTCCCTTGATGACCCCTCCACTGAGCCCGATTGTCCGCACGGACAACTGGTCATCTCCTTCGCCTGAGGATACAGTTTGTTGCCCACCACTGTATGCACTCGCCCCTCTTCAAAAGAGCTACTATTGATCATGACCTCCCCACCCCTCCGAGAATCGATCAGGCGCACACATTCCAAAGGAATCAGCGGAACACTCAGCTGGGTGATAGCCCCCTCCCATTGTATGGGGTGAGGACCTCTACTGTAGCCACGTGTTGGATTGCGCCAGAGCGGGGAGGGGTCGGGATGTCTTTTCCTTGCTTCACAATGTCATTATTGTAATAAGGAATGTTTGTGATGTATAAAAGGCGATGTCTCAGAGAACTTGTTAGAGCACCTCCCGAAAGACACTGTTTCGTGTCCGAAATGACAGGCTCTCCTCATGAGAAATAAAACTCTGTTCTTGTGTTCCTGCTTCCAGCGCCTGTCTCTTTATTTGGTAACTATTCAGAATGGGAACTAAGAGGCGTCTTGCGCCAGGAGCCTGGGCATCGGTTGTGAATTGGGCTAACATTCCACAAAAGGGCACCAATGTAAAAGCGGTCCCCATTCTCAAACCTGATATAAAAAAGTGGCACTCGGGTAGTGTTAAACTAGTAAAGACACATTCGTAAAAATGTTTTACAAGATACAGAGAACCATGCATTTCTGCTTGCTATAGACAATATTTGCGATAATATCAGGGAAATCAACAGTAAAAACCGGCCCATCAGACCATAAACAGGCCCAGAAACAGCCCAAAAACCTGCCCGCAAATTGACCTATCAGACCAGCCCATCGGACACTGCTGGATTGCCTTATTGGTCAGTCCCACCCTGCTTACCAGCCGTGCAGAAAATGCAGTAACAATTGGTTCTTTGTGACAGCCTGTGTGGTTGCAAAGCTTGGAATCATGTCTTTGTGGCTCCAAGGAAGTGCATTTTCCGTCCCGTCCCCTGCCAAAGTGGCGAAGAGGGCCAGAGGAGGGAGCTTCGGGGGTTGGGGGGGATCTCGAGGGACGAAATAAAAATGAACATAAAAAAATAAACTTACCTGATCGCCGCCGCCGTCCGCTTCACCCCGCTCTTCCTGCTTCTGGGACAGGCTCCCAGACTGCACTGCCGCCAATGATGACGCTGCTGGAAAGCAACGTCAGGATTGGCCTGAGCGCTACAACGTTGAGCTCCCAGACAGACTGGGAGCCTGTGCCTGCTTTCTCCAGCCCCAACAAAGCAGCTGGGGCTCGAGAAAGGCTTCACTTCACATGAGATGTTTAGCCAACCTGAAACAACCGGCCAAATACTTCATGCGCAGTGAAGGGACAAAATAGTGTACTAGCACTCCTCCACCACAGTGTTATCCCCCTGGTCCCGCCCCCAAGACTTGTCAGAGTCCTGGAGGCAGGGCCAAGGGGATTAAAATAAAAACGATGATAAAACGGATTAGAAACCAGTTGTATTCTCGTTCTATTTGCGGCTGGTTGCAGGGGGGGCAGCACTCCTCCGCCCTAATGGAGGGGCTGCCACTGAGGAAGTGACAGTTCCCTTTTGCTTGCACCTCGCAGGAGTTTTAGGATGCAGTCTTTTCAATTGTTCATTTGAAAAAAGAAAAAATGGTGGGGCCCAAAGTTTTTCTAAGAAGACCACTGCCGGCGCTGCGGAACGTCAGTGTTTGCCGATTACCGGACTGTCTAGTCTTGATGATGATTTTCTAATCCACCACATTCCCTGTGACAGTCGGCATCTCGACACAGGAAAGTCACGTAGAAGTGACGCAGTGAAATCTATGAGATTTCACTGCAACACGTCTATGGTGCCAGTGCAACAAACCCTTACGCCTGCTTGAAGCAGGCGTAAGGGGGGACGCAGTGCCTTTCACATTGGGCATGCCCCATGTGAAATTACACATTGCTGGAGTTGCGTTGCTTTTCACACAAACTCCAGCAACGCGTCATTTTGCGTCTACAGATACGTCAGGATTTCTGACTTATCTGTAAATCCTTGTGACATGGAGCGCCGTACAGTAAATATAGGCATCCATGGGGTCGCAAGGATGGCGTTATGAAAAGTGTTGCATCGTTTTTTTCCCACAATGATGCATCACTTTTCATAAATGATGCCCTTACTAGTTAAGTGTAGTAACATTTAATTTCCAACTCACAAGATCAGGGAGCTGTGCCTCTGGCCTTGAAACATCCAATTATGACCCAACTTTTCTAAAAGTGCAACATCTTGCTCAACAACACGTGTAAATGTAAATGTAAATTGATACTTGTATAGCGCACTACTCACCCGCAAGGGTCTCAAGGCGCTTGTACAAATACCGCTGTGGAACCCATCCTGGCTTTCCCTGTGAGGCGTCCACTCCTGGGCACCCCCAAGGTGGAGGCCAGGCATCCTTAGCGTTGTGGGGGCCGTTGTGGAGATTAAGCAAGCTATTGCCCAGAGTTGCAGAGTGGGACTCCATGATTGGATTAGGCACCGAGGCGAGAATTATCAGGTCCGTGGAATTTTGAGCCCAAGACCCACCGGAGGCGGGGAATTGAACCCTGGTCCCGGGCTAGTCCTCTGCATCAGGGTCTGCCGCTCTAATCATTGAGCCACACTTCTCCACTGGCATTTCTGGCTGTAAAATGTCATTATCTTATTAGGGAAACTTTGCATTCTCGGACACCATTATTTGGCCTTTTGGTGAACATGGGATGGAGCCCATCACGCTGGACACCAGGAAGAATTTATTCAGACCATTGTGCCAGGTGCTTCTAGCAGCCTTGGTATTTTGGACTTGTTGGCCACAAGCAGTATTTGAGACCATGTGCTGCTACTTGTACTGTTGCATTTGTTTCTTCCAATTGAGTGCCCACAGATGGAGATTCAATGTTTCACCTTTGTTTGCACCGTGGACTTCCCTCGGGTCGGCTATCTTCTCCATGCCTTTCAGAGTCTACACAAGACATCTGACTAAAGACAGCTTTCACTATAGTTTTGAATTCCATGTACCTTCTGACAAAACCCAAGTCATGGTCAAGTTAGACCGTTGGAAGTTGGCAGGTGCGTCCAACTCCTAATCTGCTTTCGACAAACTTCAAATTCTACCTCATGAGCATACAAAGCCAATTCAAAACAAACTGGCTACAGTTCAATGGGTCTAAAGCTGAAGTGATGCTGTTGGTAGAAACATTAACCTTCCATGCTCCTCTTCCACTGTCTCAGTTCATTAAGAATACCTCTCCCTATTGCTTTCAAAATAAACTAGTATTGGCTAAGCCAATACGTGTCACCTTTGAAAGACTTTAGCAAACCTAGGCTCAAAATGTTCTTGCTCCCATTATGGACCTATGTAACCCCTCCTTCAATTTGAAACCCTTCCTATTAAACGAAAAGCCGCTCAGGTTAGACCTATTCCTAAAAAACCTACAGCTGTCTCTACAGAAGTGGGAAACAACAGACCAATATAATTGCTCCCTTTGTCTCTGGTAAACCAACAATTGGTGTCTTTTTTAGAAACCCATTCTCTTTTAGATCCCTCATAGTAAGGCTTCTGTGCTTCTCATAGCACGGAGTCAGCTTTGGTGGAGGCTACTGGCACAATCACGCTAGCCTTAGATCAGGGGAACTCTGCTATGCCGGGTCTGCTTGTGCTTTCGTCAGCGTTTGACACCAGATCCCACTCAATCTCAATCCAGAGACTAGGGGTGATTGGTGTCAGTGGGAAAGCTTTGAAATGGCTGGAAAACTTTCTGTTGGAGTGAACCCATACAGTACAGCTTTACCTCTAAAACTTCAGAACTATAGTCCTCGATAAAGGAGTGCTACAGGGATCGATTCTGAGCCCAACCCTTCTTAACATATACGTGGCTCTCTTGGCCAAGGTTTTCAGGTCATGTGGTTTTGATGTGATTTCATATGCTGATGACACGCAACTTGTCATCACTATGGACCCCAATCCGGAACTTACTAAAATCAAATAAGAAATTGTATGTTAAAAATTGCATCCTGAATTATGGCTAATTTCCTTCAGTTTAATTCCAGTAAGAAGGAAATGTTGCTCTTTGGAAAGGCACATGCAGTCTGGTCAACCGATTGGTGGTCATCTGAAATGGGACTGTCTCCCACCCCCCAAAAAATGGCAAAAAATCTGTGAGTTCTGTTGGATGACACACTTTCTAAGAATGAGCATGTTAATTCAATTTCTGGGACATGTTTTGGTGTGATGGGCATACTTAGGAAAGATTTTAATTGGGTTCCTTTGCAAACAAGGAAAACCCTTGTCCAGGCGTTGATAGTAAGCTGCATAGAATATGGGAACTCCCTTATGGTCGCAGTGAATAAAGCCCTTTTTTCCATACTTCAGGTGGTACAGAACACGGCAGCTCGTCTTGCTTGCAATCGCTCTCCTCGATCTCCCTCTGCACCTTTATTACATTCCTTCCACTGGTTTCTTATAAAAAAGCGTGCACTTTTTAATCTTCTGTGCCTGATTTTTGAATCCTTGCATGGGAAAGGACCAATTTATCTTAGAAACAAGTTGCAGCCATATATCCTGGCACATCCACTGAGATCCAATATGAGCTATTATTGCCCAAAGGGCATTCGTACAGCTAGGCACAGGGGTCGCTCTTTCTATTTTGTGGCCCCCAAACACTGGAACTAGTTACCCTTACAGCTACATTCCTGCTCAGACTTACCTTATTTTAAGAAATCTTTGAAAACCTGGCTGTTTGATCTTGAATTTTCTCATTGTACTGTGACCTGGCAGGCTGCCCAGGTACCGAGAACTCCCCTCGGGGATGATTTGTGCGCCAAACAAATCCAGAAAATATTCATTTTTGCTTTGTCAAAGTTGAACAGTGTCAGGGTAAAAAGAGTCAAAATACAGCACCAGCGTGAAACCATCCACACATTGATTTGTCACCATGAATGCATGCTCATACGTCATGACGTGGTGGCCATTTTGTCTTTTAAATCAGCATGATGCCGTATGTGTGCATGCATCACCATGCACATGTGTGCATACATCATGACAGGACAGGCATTTTGGCTGTTTTTTAATCTATTGTTTCCAGATGGTAGGGGCCGATCTTAAAAAGTAATAATTTTCTTTCAGAAGGTGCACAAACATGTAATTAGAGGAAGGAGTGTCCTGGCAACAAACTGTAGCTGCTGTGCCATCCTTAAAATTACAACAGGAATGGGGAGGGTTGTGGGAACAACGGAGGAGCAGAGAAGTGAGGGGGCACAAGTCAACGCTGCCAAAAAAGGATATGAACGTGGAGGGGCGGGGGAGAAAGAAGTGGTGCAGGGGTATTAAAAATCCAAGCATGACAGGGAAAGGCAGGGGAAGGAGCAGAAGCTGGGCAGCGTAAGAGAAGAATGGAGGAGCCGCAGGGCTGTGACAGTGGAAGCAGCATTCAAGGCGCGGAGAAAACACAAACAGTTCCATGGAGTGGTGAAAGCAAAATTTAAAAAAAACAACTCCCTGGGCCTCATTTATGAAAAGTGTGCCATCGTTGTGGTAAAACAGCAAAGCGACACTTCACTGTGCCTTCCTTGCAACACCATGGATGCGCCATATATAATGTACGGTGCTCCATGTCACAAGGATTGACAGGTGCGTCAGGAATCCTGACGAATCTGTTGGCGCAAAACTCATGCATTGCTGGAGTTGTGTTGTAAGCATGACTCAACTCCAGCAATGCATGGGGGAGGCCTATACCTATCACTGAGTTACCTTTATGCCTGCTATGAGGCAGGAGTAAGGTTTTGGCGCAGTGGCATCTTAGATTTCACTGCACCACTTCTACAAGGCTTTCTTGCGGGGGAACGCCCACCCTGCATCCATTATACCGGACACAGGTATAATGTGGCGTAGGGGTTAACAAAGTGACGCATCTGCCTAGATAAGTCACTTTGTAAATATGGCTCAATGTGGAGCATTACTAATGCCAATGCTGCGTCACAAAAAGTGACGCAACTGTGGTGCCAAAGTGTAGCAAGGGGCTGATAAATAAGCCCCCTTAAATGTAAGCAGTGGAAGGATTCAAGTCATCCAATCAAAAGAATGAAGGCAGAGAAGCTGTGCTACAAGGGCAGGATAAACTCAAGAAGAGAAAGGAAAGCCACCAAATAAAAGGCAAGCATGTTCGGGTACTTTAATTTGCACAAAATTGAGTGGTATAAAATATGGAAAATAATTCCTGGTTCCCCCTTAAATTGGGGTATCATCATTCTAATGATTCCCTGTTAAATTGGGGTATCATTATTCTAATGACAGTTGACAAACCACTCTTCAGAGCTTTACCATGGTCAGGACCACTAGGATTATGCAGCAAGGGTAACTGAATAATTGAGAAAGGTCATCTAAATTATGCAGCAAAAATGCTTATTATGCACACATTTTGAGCCGGCAGTAAGGTTTTCATACATTTAAGCGATAAAAAAAATCTTTTGAGAAATCTGCAAATTATGTGGCTAAAGTCGTAAATCAATAACAGTGTGGTAAAGGCTGAGCATCTCCAAAGACTTGTAGTTTACGCTATGGTGTTTCCTGGTAGCAGGGCTGTAGCAGTCCTTACAGGAATCACATATCTTATTAGAAATACAAATTAAATCTCCACTTTGTATAATGAGGAGGCGGTACCCTCTCATTGGCTGAAAGTGTCTTTCTTTAGCAGAAGACTTGGTGAACGCATTTTGGCTCGAGGGACCTTGCAACTGTTTTGAACAATGCTTCTTGAGAAGAAATGAACACACACACACATGTGGAAATATATACATCTACATACATACGTATATACACATTCAATCACACACACATATATGTGCTTAAACACAGTTAAGGCACTGCTGTGCTATTGAATTAAAAGTGAAGAACTAATATAATTATGGTTTACTCAGCAATACATAATTCACACACTAGTCATGTAAACCATAACTTTGACACCAAATGCAGTGCTCATGACCTCAACTTTAATGTGAGAAATGCAATTACAAACGTCGCAAATAATCTTGCATATGAGATTACATGTCACATTACTTTCTATACTATGAAAGATATGGTTTTGAATGTATTGGTTTGGGTCTGTGTTACTATTCAACTACATTGTGTTTTTAGGTATTGCTACTTATTGGTCATATGCATTGCCATGCACAGCGGGGGTTGGCCTACAGCCGGTCCCTGCATTCAACTCCATGGGCCGCCAACTTCCCCTACAAACACCCTTCAGCTGTGTGCAGCAGGGGCTGAGCAAAGGGTCTGGGCGTAGGCGAAGTCCTGAACCCAAACTGCTGTAGGGACAGCCAACCCTCACTGTGCATGCCACGTGACCATGCCCAGTGAGGGTCAACCGCAGGGAATGCCCTTAAGCAAGGCCCTGCGCACGCCCTTAAAGTGGCCACGTAGGGTTTGGCCTTGGTTTTCTTTTGCTTTCACAGACTCCATTTTGGGATCGCAAAACTCTGCATTATTGGACCTCCCACAGGGTCCACAAATGCAGTACTGGGTTCTCGAACTCTGCGGCAGGTTCAACAAAGGGCCCATAGGAAAATGTACTTTCTTTTTTTTTACATATTAAAGTGGTCTGTTGGGGAACCCACTTGGATCCGGGGATAGAAAAGAAAATTAAAACATACTTACCTTGCTGTCGCACCGCCGCTCCTACTCACCTCACGTCGTCCTCTTCTGTTGCGTCTTGAAGCAGGAAGCACACACAGGCTTCCCTAAGCCAATCACAACAATGCAATGCAGCGTTGTGATTGGTCTGCACGCTGTGGTCCGTGGCTCAGACGGGAACTATGAGCCTGTGCATGTTGTCCACCTAGGCTGCGTATTACAGCCTGGTGAGGAACATGCAAAGTGCGCATGACTGTTTGGCTGGCCCAAGACGTCCAGCCAAACTGCCATGCACACTTAAGTGCCCCGACCATTCCTCCCCTGCTGGCTGTGACGACAGCCGAGCCCCGCCCCGTAAACCTGCCTGACAACGGAGAAATAACATGATAACATAGTGTTATTATTACTTTATTTTTCCCTTTTCCACTTCTCAAAGTTTAGTGGGGCGGCACTCCTCCGCCTTAGCGGAGGAGCCGCCGCTGACTCTGTTGTCTTTTTGTCTGTCTGGTGTCTTTCATGCTTCGCTCTATGTCTTTCCGCCTTCTGTTAAACAGTGGCTTTTCTAGATCTTATCTTTTGGGGAGCACACAAGGGGCCACAGATAAAACTGCCTGTGCCATCTACAACTGGTGATCATGAAGACTGTGCGCGTTATGGACCTATCGTAATGTAAACATTTTAAGCAGAAGCCTTTACGCGGCAAGATCTTTGGAGTGTCTCAATCACTCCTTTTCTCCTCTTCATACCACCTCTTCTGCAGTCTCTTTGCTAGACATTTACACTCCATCTGCATACGTCATACCTGATCCCTTTCCTCTCATCACTCTTTTCACTCTCCTCAATGTACTTACTTGCATCTCCTGCACTTCACCAATCACCCACCCACCGTACCCACTCACCTGTACTTTGCATTTTCTTTCAATTTCGACCTGTCAGTATTTTGACAGCTGTGTATCTCCTTCACACACTTTTGTATTTAAGCAAAATTACAACTGCCCATCTGACCACTGCTCTGTGTGCTGCGCAGAGAGGCAAAGGATTGGTTGAGCGTGTATTTTTAACCCCTTTGTGGCCCACTGACAGGCACTGTGAGAAATTAGCCCTGCATTTGTCCTGAACTCCACAGCGATGGCCCACCCACATCCTGAAGAGACATAGCTTCATTGGAGCAACTGGTTTCATAATATGCAGCAAACATGAAAAGCGCTGCATGAAAAACTACAGAGATGCAAAACCCTCGAAAAAACAAACAATATTCGGGAATGCAAGAGTGAGTAAAACATGAAATGTAAACACGAGTGACATCGTTGTTACCAGGCTGAGGGCAGTGTCTATTTTTGCTGTATGCGGCTCTCGCCAGTGGTGGGGCACAAGGGGTGACGGGAACAACATTTACAAATGGGGCAACAGACCCACCAAGACACCCACAGTGACGCCACTATTGATAAGCTATTTTGTCTGCCTTTTTTTCCTGCCTGTCAGATAGTGGGTCTGTCTGTTACTCTGCCTCGATTTGCATTTGTGATGACATGCCTGTTTGGTTTGGCTGTCATTTCTTTGTTATTGGTTCTCTTCGTGTTTGTTTCACCAACTGTTCGTTTTGTTTTCTATCTGCCTCTTTTCGTGTAGGTCTGCCTCTCAAATTGCTTGCTTTTAGGTCTGCAAGTCTCTCAAGTGTGCCTGTTTCTTTGTCTGTCAGTCTTGCAATTACCAACCAGTTTCTCTTTCTATCTAATCCATAGTCTTCATCTATGTTTCATGTATGTATTTGAATTATAATGCACCAACATGTTGCTTAGGCTAGTTCGCTGTGCAAGAAGAGGCAGGAATGGGCTAAATATTTTTGACCTGTACCTAAATCCGCTATAAAACACTTGCCCCAAATGTGTTATTGCTGGAGATAGAAAAGAACTTTAACCCTTATGTTTTGGAAAAAAACGTTTTTGTTAATCTATGTTTTGAAACCCGTAAAGACACTGGTTACTTGTAGGCAACATGATACTACAGCCAAGGGATGAGTATGCTTCCATCCTTCTGACATGGTGGATAGCCATCCATTCTTAAACTGGCCTCGAAAAATCAGAAAATTGTTACAAGGCAGGCAGGTCTAGTGACTTGAATAATCTACTCAACCTAACTCGAATGCATTTGACTCATAAACGTGTCTCAAATGTTGTGATCCTAGGCAAATATTTTATTCCACTGAGTTGCCCTTTTCTACCATATCACATATAAGAGCACCTTCAAATATGGGAGTCCAGCATGTCTGTTGCACAAAAAACTCTTGCTTGATTTTATATACTAAACATTTGCTCCAAGTATAATACAAATGTTGTTCACAAATAGGGTACACATGACCCCTGACCTGCCTCTTAGTTCACTAACAGCATTATAATCAGGGCAGGAATGTTTCACACTTAATATTTAAAAACTCTCACTTTCAATAATATATCACTACAGCATGATTTGATAGTTCACGAGTCATTTACAGACAGACATCTTCCGTTGAAATGGCAACAAACGTTCCCAAAGACACATAGTTATACTAATAAAACTGTAAAGCGTACAAACGGTAGTGAGTGGAAATCAGGTTTCAGCAAATGTTTAGCATTTGCACATCACCAAGTAAAGTATTCTGATTTTTTATGATAAGTGCTTTCCTAACTACTGAAATATATTTTGAAATATGTGTACCGTTCATTCACAATCTATTTAACTGTTGTGTGCCCGGCACGTTGTCAGACAGTTCACTTTACAAAATCCTCTAACTTTACAGTCAAAGAAAGGAAAGTAAACACCAATATCCAGGATAAAATAAGCAGCAATTTATAAGAAGAAATACGCCGACATGTCACCTCTGTCTTTGAGTGCACAGCAAATGTGACAAGACAAACACAAGATTTAAAGGCTCATTCACTTTTTAAGGAACAGAACACTTGAGCTCTCTTATCAGACTGGGCCTGGAGGCCCTAAGAATAGCCCACCCTGATAAAATCTGACTCACCATGGCAAGTGGTTGAATAGATTTCTTGAGGCCTGCACTCTTATAGAGTGCTTCAACAAAATGAAGAAAGTAGCTCCGAAAGCGCGGACTGTGGAAGAACACAAGCACTTGGTCATGCTTCTGGGGGCAAACACAAAGAGTAAGGGAAGTTGGAACATTCTGACCAAAGAGAAGAAAGTAAATTAGAATGCCGATGAAGCCAACCTATGATAAGCAATGGGCGGGTTCTAAGCCCACTGAGTTAAGAAAATGTCTTGCAAGCGACAGCACAAGTGCTATCTCTCGTGAGAGCTACAAAGGGGACAGGAACAAGGCAGCGCTGCCACTGAAAATGAGAGCTTTTCATCCCTGAAGCCCCTCTGTAGTGTAGGAGGAATTTCAGAACCGCTTTTTTGTCATTGTAGGTTCCTTTCCCAGAGATCCTGATTTAGACCCTTTCCCCCTTGGCTTTGTATTCCATTTGCGATTTATGTGATAATCTGGGTCAACTCTCTAGGTTGTACAATGTGTTGAGACTGTAATAAGTATTCCGTTTTTACATCTGCAGCATTTCCAATCTTGACCAATGCTACTGACCCTACAAGTTTTAAGATGTTTACATTATCCCACATTTCTCCCAAAATTGGACCCTGACACTAACCTAGCAATGCTTTATGAAAGGTAGCGCTCCTCGAATGTGGGCCACTTATTTTTGCGTTGGCCTGGCCTATTTATGGCCCCAATCCGTTGCTGCAGCCAAACTCCAAGAAAAACCTTACTCCGTACCCCCACAAAATAACCTGTGACCTGCTCACCATTACCACTAGCTTAATGTTGTCACTTATACTGCAGGCCCTTTTACCCTTCTCTTATGTGTACGTAGGGAGATTGCCCGCGGTGGAATGTTGATTCCTTGCTGCTTCTGAGCTTCTTAACCCCTTGTATGCTGATGACGGAACCGCTTCGTCATCAGCTGCGGTGGCGCTGTGCTGATGACGGAGCGGTTCCGTCATGGCCCGCCCGCCACTCATGCGAGGCGCGAATTCCGCACCTGCGCTGAGCGTTCTATTGAGCGGGCGGGGCCATGACGGAACCGCTCCGTCACAAGCACAGCGCAACCGACGCTGGTGACGGAGCGGTTTCGTCACCAGCATGCGCCCGCCGCTCTTCCGCCCCGCCCCCTTAGCACTGCGGCGGAATAGCCGCCGCAGTGAAGGGGTTAAAGGATGGGGTGTAAGGAGTTCTCACATAGTCCCTTGTTAGGCACCCATACCTCACCCACTTGCTTTTTTGCACTAACACATGTAGTGCTTAGAGCACAAAGCAAAGAAAACCTAAAGTGCCAGATGACCAAAAACATGAGAGAGAATAGATGTTTATACATCAAGTAGACAGGGTAGGAGAGTTATGTGCCTGTGGGTAATGGGCCCAGTCCGAACGACCCATGGAGGTGTGAGCTCACAGTGAGAGTGGGGCTGGCCACTTAGCTGCAGCTTCTGGGTTGGCAAGGTGGGTTTTCAGTTGATGGGCCCTATGAGGAAGACTGGGTCAATGCAGACAAAAGGAGTCTGTGATTATACTCATAATTTTGATCATGCTCAAAAATTATTGGTGGAGGCTGGTGGTTCCAGCTCATATGAGTATCTCTGCTGAGTGCCAATGCAACACATGTCCCTCTTAGATTCTGCAACTCAGGCACCCGCTACCGCAAGTCAGCAACCTGGAAATTACTATACATCCCCAGAACTCTGAAATGTGTGCCAGCCTACCGCTGCTTTAATTCCCTTGTATCGTCATTCTTTCTCCTGTCTCTCCTTCTCTACCCTTTGTGTTCTTTTTTTATCTACTAACTTCCTGCACTCCTTTCTCTCTCTGACTTCCGCTTTCTACCTTTTCCAGCCACTCATCCCACTCCGTCCCTCCCTCCCTCGCTCCGGCATTTTCTCTATATTTCAACCCTCAGGGTCAGACTGGTACAGAAAATAGGCTCGGACCCAAACTAAAAGTGGCCCCAAATAGCGAATCAGATACATAACAAGCATTTACAATGCAATAGGTCTTGGGTTAATTAAGTTTGAGCTATTGGCATTGCTTAATATTGCAACACCAATTGCACCAAAAGTCTATAAATTGTAGGTAAAAAAAATGTGTATTTATTTTTGTAGCAGTGGTGGCATGCTGCGCTTTAGATGAATATGTTTGAAAGTAAAGTGCACCATACTGCGATTGCTACAATAGTTATTTGTGGATGCGTTAACAATTGATGTGTGCACTGATGGCTGGTGGTGTGTGGGCCTGTAGAAATTGTGCACTGATGGCTGGTGGTGTGTGTGCCTGATGGAAGTGTGCCCTGCCGGCTGGTGGTGTGTGTGCCTGGTGAAAGCGTGTACTGATGGTTGGTGGTGTGTGTACCTGCTTAAAGTGTGTACTGACGGCTGGTGGTGTGTGTCTGGTGAAAGCGTGCACTGACAGCTGGTGGTGTTTGGGCCCGGTAAAACCGTGCACTGACGGCTGGTGGTGTTTGTGCCCAGTGAAAGCGAGCACTGACGACTGATGGTGCCTGTGCCTGGTGAAAGTGTGCACTGACAGTGTGGTTGTGTGTGTGTGGTTGTGTGTGTGTGTGTGTGTGTGTGTGTGTGTGTGTGTGTGTGGTGGTGTGTGTGGTGGTGTGCGAGTGTGTTGTCTGTGTATGTGGTTGTGTGTGTGTGTGTGTGTGGTTGTGTGTGTGGCTGTGAGTGTGTGTGTGGCTGTGAGTGTGTGTGTGGCTGTGTGTATGTGGCTGTGTGTATGTGGCTGTGTGTATGTGGCTGTGTGTGTGTGGTTGTGGCTGTGTGTGTGTGGTTGTGTGTGTGTGGCTGTGTGTGTGTGTGTGTGTGGCTGTGTGTGTGTGTGTGTGGCTGTGTGTGTGTGTGTGTGGCTGTGTGTGTGTGTGTGTGGCTGTGTGTGTGTGTGGCTGTGTGTGTGTGTGTGTGTGTGTGGCTGTGTGTGTGTGTGTGGCTGTGTGTGTGTGGCGGCTGTGTATGTGGCGGCTGTGTATGTGGCGGCTGTGTGTGTGGCGGCTGTGTGTGTGGCTGTGTGTGTGTGTGGCTGTGTGACCGCACTCAACGTGGTACAGCAGCATGGGCTGCCTCAGGTAAAATGTTGGTTCTCCAGCAGTACAGTGTGCTCTGTGCACACTTCTGGAGTGCACTTCGGCACCTGCCACATTTCTGGGTAACAGTAGCTACACTAAGCATTTATTAAAAAAGCACCAGCATACTGATAAGATGAAAAATATTAATATGCTGCGGGAAGAGTCTGGAAACCATTTCACCCCGAAAAAGACATTAAAACAGGAAACACAAGTAATTCTGAGTCCCAAACTAAAGCCATACTCATTAAAAACAAGATTAAGAACAACAATATTTGTTTGTCTTCTTTAATTCATATTAACTGGAATTTGGCTGAAATATACTAATCAAGCGCCCTGCCTTGGAGGTTAGAGGGCCAGGTCTTCATTTGTTTAAAACACAATAAAACAGTTTACAAAATAATAAACGCTGCTGGCCACAAGTAAATATTTTTTACCATGTCCCTGCTTACTAGCCTACCTAGATCAACTAAACTATCCAACACTAAGGAGCCATTTACCTTTAGAAAAGCAGAGAGCTCACATTGTTGCCGGAGTGTGTGTATATAGGCATTATGACACTAGCAGCACATGGCAGGATTAAACGTAAACAGTAAGGTACACGGAGAGAAGCAGTCATTAAAACAATGGTTGTAGGGGGCAGAGACAGTGACTGCGCAATATTGGTCTATTTACCAGCTTGACATAGCTAAAGCGGTCTTTACGTCAGGATACACGTTGCAGGGGTGGTTTGCACCTGCACAGCTCAGCCATGTCCTTGGTACTTACACTCATGAGGTTTAAAAACCTCTTCTAAAAAGGTAATGAAATCAGTACCATCAACCACATCATTGGACACAAACTGAAGGGCACAGTGCTTGGATTACACCAGAAATAGTCCTCGAACTGTTAACATATATGTGTAGTGTATGCATCACAATGAGACCACAGGCTAACCTTCTGTAGGCAGGACAGACACAGTGAACGTTTATTTGGCACACTGCAGTGCTTTAAATGGGCCAGTACGGAGTATCTGCACTTTTATTTTGAGAGGGAGAGTACCGGCACTGTTCAAAACTGACGTAATATATTTAAGTGGAGTGTACTGGGACTTCTGAGGAACACGCAAGTACTCCGGTTTACAGTGCCTGCACTTCTATTTTTCCCATTTCAAGCCCTGCCGCTTAGTAGGTAAACCACGGGACGCCGATATTCCCTTTACCCCTTAAGAAATTCAAGCGTTTCTTGGCAAGCAACTATTCAAGCGTTAGCCTAAAACAGGAGAGTTGGAACCCAACAGCAGACAGCAGATATAAAGGAAGCGAAAGCAAAGTGTAAAACAAGCACCTACCTCTCAGTGCCCTCACTGCGTTGCGAAACTTCTGGATGCCGGCCAGGAAGAGAGCAGTGATCGGCTCGCGGCGGGGACGCTGGCGCCGTGAGCGTGCGCGCGACTGAATCCGCGCGTGGCCAGCTCTTGTCGCACCTCTCCCATTGAGAATGCTGGGCGCGTGCCCAGCTCTTGTCTCCTTTTGTCGGCTTTGGAGACTGAAACGATTACAATAGTTATCTGCCGAGAACGTGCTTCTCGCGTCTCTAGGCCGAGACCTAAAAAGTGGCCACCTTTGCTAATCGGGGCAGTTTTGTGACAAATTCAACACATATACAGACAGGCTATATGGGTTTTTTGCCAGGTATGGGAGACTGCATGTATCTGTGAGTGATGCAGGCAATAATTGGGATATTATTGGGGAAATCATTAGTAAAAACTGGCCAACAAGATCATAAACAGGGCAACAAACAGCCAAAAAACGAGCGGCACACTAACTTCTCAGATTAGCCTTCTGGCAACACCAGATTGTCTGACAGGCCAGTAGGACCATGCTCTATCTCTCCTTTCTTTACCCTTTAATCCTACAGCTCACCGTACAACTATTCCCTGTATTTCTCTCCCCCCACTCTCCTTTTTCTAATAATATTATCCTTCCCACTTCTACTCTCCCTTACCCACTATCTGCTCTCTTGCTTTTCCTCCATCGTTCAATAGCATAGTCCTGAGTCCCCTTTCTTGCTTATCCTTTTACTGTAACCCTCCCTGGTCACTCACTTTATTGTCCCCTTCTCTCTCATGTTCCATCTTTCTCGCCCCTCCTGTCTTCCTCCCGTCTCTTCTATGTCTTTCCCTCCTTCTCTCGGTCTCTCCATCCTCTCTTCGCCTCGCAGGAGAGAGACGGGCCCCTGGTTATTTCTTCTACATTTGTTCTTTCAGACAGTCTGATGTAGTGGGTGTGAGAGGAAGGCTGCTTTCTTGAACTCCCACCTTGTAATTCACAGATCACAGTTGTGGCTCTGCTGAGTCCCGATACCACACATGGTCAATGAAACTCTTGTTACATCACAAAGCGATGTAGTAAGGGTGTCATTGGCCATGGTGCAAACAAAGAAATGCTCTACCCCCATTGACAAAAGACAGACAGGCAGGCAGGATTTGAGTGCAGTGTGCACCTGACCCCCTCTGCCCCAGTGCTACTGCACCAGTTGCACTATTCAAAGCTCGTCCCCTGATTTCACCTCAGTCTAGTGCTTGAAGATTTGATTGCCAAGGGAGTCTTTCCAGTGGACACACTCCATGTGAGCTTAAGTTGGAGACTTGCCCTGCCTCGTAAATGAATCCATTGTCCTACATTAGAGCACCCGGATAGCGAAATGAGTCACACGAGCAACAGCGCGCAAGTGTTCACTAACTCAGAGTACCTGTTTCCTACTGAGAAGTGCTGGTACCACGTTATTTAAAGTATTTCATGCATCCTGAGGCGTGCTTGGACTCTCCCTATCAAATAAAATAAAGTCAGATACCCTGAGCTAAATACTATCGGACCATGTGAAGCTCTGAAGCAAAGAATGATTTGACCAGGATCAAACAAACTAAACACGCAGAGAAGCTGGAAATTAAACGCAGGTCCGTGAGGCCTGCTGCTAACCCTAGCAAGGAATTATTAATGATAATCCCTGGCCTTCATGAAGCTGTGCAGCAATGGAAAACCATTCGGAAATTCACAGACCAGCTGCAAAAAAAGAATCGGTTATTGTTTTGTAAATGAAAGTGCTTCCCATAAAATACCTATTTATGTTAAACACACTGTAATTCCAAAATGGCAGATTGCCAACCTTTCCCTAAGGAAGAAAATAAAAACCAGCTTCAGCTAACAGAAGCTCTTTTCTTTACTAAGTAGTGCTTCCAGATTAAGTGAACCATAGACATTACAGCCCTTATTATGAGTCAGGCGGAGCAGAATTACCCTATAGAATTCTACTCCGCCTCCTTCAGAGTGGACTGATGTACCCTTACCAGGTTGTCCTGGGTGTGGGAACACCAAACACGATTTCAACGGTTGGTAATTTCACTCTGAAAAATTGCATAAGGGTTTCGCTCCATGAGTAGCCATGCCTAATTTCCCAGATTTTTTTCCTGGCAAATGGGGGGGGGGGGGGGGGGGGGGGAATCAGAACTAACTTTTCAATTCTCTCCGCCCTACATCACCCAGAGGCAGAAGCATACAATTACCACCTTCTTAGAGTAGGTGTTAACAGTGTATATGTTAAACCCCATGGTCGTGGTGATCGTGGTGGACGTGGTGGGGGATGTGGTGGTGGTGGTGGACGTGGTGGTGGATGTGGTGTGGTGGACATGGTGGTGGTGGACGTGCTGGTGGTGGACGTGTTGGTGGTGGACATGGTGGTGATGGACATGGTGGTGGTGGACATGGTGGTGGTGGACATGGTGGTGCTGGACGTGGTGGTGGTGTTGGATGTGGTGGTGGTGGATGTGGTGGTGGTGGATGTGGTGGTGGTGGTGGTGTCGGACGTGGTGGTGGACGAGGTGGTGGTGGTTATCGATGAGGTGGTGGATGAGGTGGTGGTGGTGGTGGACAGTGGTGGACGTGGTGGTGGACGCGGAGGCCACGGTGGTGTTGGACGTGGTGGAAAATGGTTGTGGTGGACATGGTGGTGGTGGACGTGGTGGTGGTGGATGTGGTGGACGTGGTGGTGGTGGATGTGTTGGTGGTGGACGTGGTTGTGGTGGACATGGTGGTGGTGGTGGACGTGGTGAGGGTGGTGGATGTGGAGGTAGTGGACGTGGTGGTGGACATGGTGGTGGTGGACGTGGTGGTGTACATGGTGGTAGACATGCTGGTGGTGGTGGACATGGTGGTGGTGCTGGATGTGGTGGTGGACGTGTGGTGGTGGACTTGGTGGTGGACATGGTGGTGAAAATGGTTGTGGTCATGGTGGTGGTAGTGGTGGACATGGTGGTGATGGTGGACGTGGTGGACATGGTGGTGGTCGTGGACGTGGTGGTGGTGGACGTGGTGGTGGTGGACGTGGTGGTGGTGGAAATGCTGGACATGGTGGTGGTGGACATGGTGGTGGTGGACATGGTGGTGGACGTGGTGGTGGTGGACGTGCTGGTGGTCGTGGTGGACATGGTGGTGGTGGACATAGTGGGGGTGGTGGACTTGGTGGTGATGGACGTGGTGGTGGACATGGTGGTAGTGTTGGACGTGTTGGTGGAGGACATGGTGGGGCTGGTGGTGGTGGTGGATGTGGTGATGGACGTGGTGGTGGTGATGGACATGGTGGTGGTTGGGGCAAAATAATAGGTTTATTTGTTTAAATGGTTCCGTTTCAAAGAGCGGTATTGGTGCCCAGACTAACTATCAGAGGTCGCGCGCGATTCATTATAGATTGTTATGTTGCTGGTATCACTGAGCTCCGATTGTATGGCTGGCTGCGAGCCTGTATGACCTCTGTGAGTGCTTTTGTTTTCTGGATGATTGTCACATTGTATATACGAACTGTGTTTACTGGTGCTTTTGTGCCTCTTTCAGGCGAATTGCTCCAATCGGTCAACAAACATGTGACGTTCGTTGTAAAGATACGGGTAATGTGCCAAACTACACCAACAGCGCGGCACGACTATTTTTGTACCCCTTGCCTACCAAAATCGAATGTGACCTTGTGCAATGTAACTGGGTCTCATGTAAAGCGCTCTAATGTACAATAACTGGTACTCATGTAAAGCACATTATTAAATGTCACCCATGAGTAAACGCACAGCCCACACGCAAACAAAGGTAAAAGAAAGTGCTAACAGTCATTATAAAACCCGCTGTGTTCTGCCGCAAGTAAAAGATCCAGTCCTAGGGGCGGGGCCAAAAGTGGACAGGATGGCAACCAGGAGGGACTACAGAACCTCCGGTACAATCATTACACTCTGTTCGGCATATTCAATGACGTCAAAAGACGCACACCAATGAAAAGCATGGGTGGAGCTCATACAAGCTGAGACCTAGCTACTTTTGTATGATGCCCGGTGGAGCTACCTCTCTAGCTATGGGAGAGATTGACTTTGGGCTCCTCCTTTGACTATTCACCTACCCAGCCGGACTTCGGGCTAACGCTCCCGCGTCTCTCCTGACCTTACCTTCCCCCTCTCCCTTCCCCCAACACTCCCCCTCTCCGCTCCTACTCTTTCCAGCTTTTGTCCTCTGCCCTCACATGCCCTTGCCCTTTGTCCCCACCCTGTTTTTCTGGGAACCTCTTCTCTCGCCACCTGAGACTGAACTATTTTGTCTGATGCCCGATGGAACTACTTGGTTTAGCTATAGGGGAGATGGGCCGTGGATTCCCTCCTTGGTCGTCACCTACCCAGTCGGTCTTTAGACAGACTTCATTTCGTCTCTACGGTTGTCTCTTCCGTTATCCTCACTTTCCCTCCTCCCCTACCCCCACTACTTTCTCGCTCCTCTCTCTCCTGCCCTAATGTATTGCTGATTGTTTGATATAATGTTTACTTGTTTGATCTTTTCCTGATATATTGTTGAACCACATTGGTTTCGTCTCTCCTGCCGTCTCTTACCGCATCCGCCCTCTATTTATGTCTCTCCTTCCCTCCTCTCTCAATGTATTGAGACTGAACTATTTTCTCTGATGCCCGATGGAGCTACCGGGTTTAGCTATAGGGGAGAGGGGCCGTGGATTCCCTCCTTGGTCGTCACCTGCCCAGTCGGTCTTTAGACAGACTTCTTTTCGTCTCTCCTTATTGTCTCGTTCCTAGCTCCTATCCCCTCTCCCCCGAATCTCGGATGTATGACGGTACAACGCGTGGTATTACCACGTGTACCGTTACAACGCAGGTTTTCCAACGCAAGTCGTTACAACGACTTGCGTTGGGGGGCCCTGGATAGTGAATAGTTTAATTTACTATTCCAACTCCAATCCCCGTGGATAGTAGGGAAGGTGTTGGATAGTAAATTAAACTATTCCCTATCCTAGAGCGCCCTCCAGCGAAAGTCGTTGAAACGACTTTCGTTGTAAAACCTGCGTTGTAATGGTACAGCGTTGTAATAGTTTCGTTGTAAAGGATGTTCCCTCCGAATCTCTCCCCTTGCCTGCTACTCTGCCTACCCCCCTGTCCTTTGTGCCCTTTGACTAAGCACTCCTTCTCCCCTTGTTGGGGAAAGATCCAATATTTATACTCTGGAGTCTCAGCGAACCCGCTGAGTGAGTCCACTGCGCCAAGGGAGCCACTCACACTTGAGGTATGGTATGGCACCCCTTGCCAAAGCACTCCCTCTCCCCTTTCTGGGGAAGGATCCAGTATGTAGGCCTTGGAGTCTCAGAGACCCCTCTGAGAGAGTCCACTGTGCAAAGGGAGCCTCTCGCAACAGAGATAGGGAAGTGATACCACTTCCCCTGGGATCACAGCTTACTGGACTTTGGACGTTTGCCTTGACACGTCTACCGGTTTGTGTCCCCGTCACCCTTCCCCTCCTTTTCCCATGCTGTGTCTCTCACCCTACCCTTCTCTTTCCCATCTTCATTATCTGTCTACTTCCCCTGCCCCAACCCCCCCTCCCCTGAATCTCTCACCTTGCCTGCTTTTCCCCTTACGTATTTGTGCTTATTGTTTATCTCGACCTTAAAAGTAACTATGTGGCCATGCTCTAAGAACTATGTAACCTTTGTAACGATGTAACCTGTAACTTCGATCTGATGCACATGTAAAGCGCTCTGATACCTCCGGGTCTAGCCCGCGCTAAATAAAACTTTTGAAAATAAAAATAAAAATAAATAAAAGTGTTTGTGATTGAACATCCTGCAGTTGAGATTTCGTAACCCTCTCACTAAGAGGTTTACAGACAGAGGCAAGCAAGAAGGCCTCGCCGGAGAACCTTGTGGGCTACCAAGAGTGGCTCAGGCCAGGTTCGAAGGCTTAACCCCGCCAGAGGTCCCCGGTGGATTAGAGAGTGACAGAGGAAAGGCAGTGGCTGGCCATTAATCTATAAGCACAGTTGCAATTCAATAAAAAGAACCCTATGGTTCAAACTGAACTTCTTTTAAGGGAGGTGAGATAGATCTCATTTGATAAAATCTGAATAGAACATCATTTAACACTTCCGCAAATCATTGTTAATTGGTGCATCTTTTATGATTTTAAATGACAGGTGGCTCTTAATGTGTTCCCCTCCTCCCACCTCCCAACTCTTACTACATCATAACTCGACAGAGTAGAGCAACAGCATGGGAATCTCTCAAGAGTGTGGTTCCTGTTCAGGCAAAAATTGTATCATTGTTCCTCGCTGAGCATGGCCCCATCTCTTGGCTTTGCTTCAGGGTTAGCAGGATCACAGGGTTCTTTTCAAGGAGGCACTGATCCAAGTTTGTGGCTCCCTCTGCCCAGAGGGGACCCTTTTAACATTTTTCTCCATCTCTGGTTATATTTGCGTATTGTAATAACTCTGCCCATGGCAAGTATCTGTCTTAAAGAATAAGAAATGGATTCTTAGCAGTTCGTAGTGTGTTCTAAGGGGTTTGGCCAGCATGTCAAAATAATTACCTATAAGGGCAATCGTTTGCTGCCACCAGCATATCTATGAACTACAAGTTTTCATACTAGGTGTCTGTTGCTACTTTGCAATCAACTTCTTGACAGGATGGAAGGTTTTAAGTGAATATTACGGTGTTGTTAGTGCCAATGAGAGTTACTAGAGTGAGCTGAGCAATTAAACAATAAACAAGCATTGGCAAGGCCAGTAGCTCTCGCCTTTTCTACATATTGTCTTTGCCAAGGTTTTTGTCACTGCTCTCAAGTTCCCAATAATGTGAGCAGTGGAAGGAAAAAAGTCATCTAACCAAAAGGATGGTAAATAAGATATGCTTCACGAGAGGGACAACTACAAGGAGAGGGTGGAAAATCATTGAATAAGAAGCAAAAAAGCCATACAATTGAAAGCAAAGGGGTCGCCCATTGGCCACTGAAGTTTCGGTACGAACCACAAGAGGTCTTTAGAAGACGTTGTCTGTAGGTAAGACCTGATAAGAGACTAAGAGTTGAAAATGATCAAAATTAAATGTATGATGTATTGTGTATGTTACCACAGAAACCTGAATAAAATATTTTAAATGTAAAAAAAAAGCGTCACATGATGACTTTAATGTATGAGTGTACCTGTGTCATACCTACTCCAAGAAGCAGTTCATTGTGTAGGCACTAAGCAGAAAACAATGAAACAGGCATCATGTTACTCTTTCAGTCCAAAGGGGCAAATTACTTCAGTGATTCGGGCTTAGCAAATATTACTTTCCTTATCAGCATGTTTTCTACATCCTGGGGAAATTATGAGAGTGTAATGTGGGCTTGGACCCTGAGCTGAGGTTAAAAAGATTGATGCAGAACGTTTTAGGTTGCAAGGGTGCCAATGAAATACTTCCAGTTTCAGTCTCCAACTCACTGTCTGCTGACATGTCATAGCTTCAAGGGTCTTATGTACATGATTGACTCTGACCTGTCTGGAAAACTCCCTGCTTCCTGTTAGGCCAATGCATGTCTGCTCCCAAGTAAGGTATCTGGATGTAGGCCAACATGGAAGCTGGGACCAGTGTGGTTTGTCTGGGCTGATGCCAATGTGGTTGCACAGCAGGACTAAATTACTGACAACTATCTTTCCAGTGTCAGGCTAGGTTTGCTACATCGGTGTTACTTCCACAAATATTATATATAAGGCCCAGCTTTCTAGGCAGAGGCTCTTACACAGAAGATGGTGAAAACTACTTCACACACATCTTCCCTCTGTGTGCAATAGTTGCTATTGCGTGTGTTTAAAGGCCGTCCCCCTCCTGAGCTTCTCTCCACCCTGATCGCTCTCTTGCATCAGTGTGCTTTTGTTCCCCTTGCTGTTGTGGTTTGTCTCCTCTTGCTGCCTGTGCTGTTGCTTGCCCCTACTCACTGTTTGTCTTGCTGCTTGCCCTACTCACTCTCCGTGCTGTTGCTTGCCTGCTTCTACCCTCCATGTTGTTGCTGGCCCCCAACTTGCTTTTGCTTGCCCCTCCTGCCCTCCGAATTGTTGCTTGCTCTCCCTCCTGCCCTCCGTGTTGTTGCCTGTTCCCTCTAGCCTCCGTATTGTGGGGTGCCTCCTCCAGCAGTCCGTCTTGTTGCTTGCCACCACCAGCTATATGTCTTATTGCTTGCCCATCCCTTTCTCCCTCTATTTTCTGTATTGCCCCCTCACCCACACACCATAACAATAAAAAGAAGCGCTAGAACGCACCAAGTGCTGGCTGCATCATAGAGCCATTCTTATTACTTTCCTCAAAACCTCCCTCGACCCTCTTGTTGTTGTTGCTTTCCTCCCCACTCCCTTGTCACTGCTTGCCCAAACCCACTCACAATAACACAAACAAGCATTTGCAATGCAAAAGGTCTCGCATTAGGAAAGTTTGAGCTATTGGTATAGTAAATGACACATTTTTTATTTATGTGTTGGTTTTGAAAATAGCTAAATTAATAGATTTATAATTTCCAATGCCAATAGTTTTAACTTTCGCAAATGTGACACCTACAGCATTTGTAATGCAATATGTGTTGTATTTACGTGACTTAGATGTATTGATATTACAAATAACAATGGCTTTTAATTTTTTTTAATAATTAATACTTAAATAAAAGTTATTGTAATTTATAATGGCAATAGCTTAAACTTTTGTAAATTACTTTTGTGAAGATTATGTTCAGTGTATTTTACTGTGACGAAAATCCAAGAACAGAAATGAAATATTAACATCTTTTTGTGACATTTGTAATAAAGCTTGAAACATTGAGAACATATTTGAACCAGTTGTTGTTGAATAGTTGCACAGATTGATGCTGTGATGGCGCTGAGTGATGCTGTGGCGTTCAGTGATGCTGTGGTAGCGCATAGTGATGCTGTGGTGCCCCTGAGTGATGCTGTGGTGATAGAGCGAGGGTGATAGACAGACAGAAAGGCAGACAGTGAGGGCGATAGATAAACAGACAGATAGACAGACAGAGTGAGGGCGATAGATAAAAAGACAGATAGACAGACAGAGTGAGGGCGATAGACATACAGATAGACAGACAGAGTGAGGGCGATAGATAGACACTCAGATAGACAGACAGAATGAGGGCGATAGATAGACAGACAGATAGACAGACAGAGTGAGGGCGACAGACAGACAGACAGAGGGCGATAGATAGAGTGAGGGCGATAGATAGAGTGAGGGCAATAGATAGATAGACGGATAGATAGAGTGAGGGTCTCCCAGTTCACGGTTTCCAGAAAGTACGTAAAGGCCTCTGCATTGTACTAGTTTTGAAATTACCTTCTCTCTCCCTGCATTTTTACTTTGCCACAGGTTGTAAATATTGCTGCTGGTTTTTGTGTGTTAGTATTGGTGCAAAGATTATTATTATTAGTAGTATAGTCATAGCAGCAATGGTAGTAATGCCAGTATTGTATTGATTATCAAGTTTGTCTTGTGTTTGTCTGTAGTGACTGTTTATATCTTTTCCCCTGTTTAGTAGCGTAGCGCTCCGAAGCCTGTCACCAGGTCCATGCTCCATAGGTATGCTAAATAAAATGAAGTCCAACTGTCCTCCATCTTGGAGGAATATTGCTCCATCCAGAGGCATCTTATTATAGGAAGGGAAAGAAGGGATCCATTGAGATCCGTTTCTCTTAGAACGGCTGTGTGAAGTTTGCTGACAGGGAGCGCGCAAGGGCAGAAGACGAGGAAGAAGAATGGTGGGGGCGGGGTTTGAAGATAAAGAGGTCTCCTTGCTGAAAAGCAGATAGTTGTTGTGTCACGGGCGAGGAATGGGACGGAGAGGGGAAGAGGGGAAATAAAAACATGCGGAGGATTGGGAGGGACTCTGTGAGAGGGTTTGAAGCTGGCGTGTGAGTGTAACGTACCGCTTTGACCATGTCCCAGTGCATGCCGGGAGGAGCCGGTGAGTGCCCGCGCCGTGATGGGATGGAGTTGCATAGATCAATTACAACTCTCTGCTAGTGCTACTCCCCCGTTTATGCACCTCTCACCTAATTAACGTAAAGTGCTGCGCTGCATGGCTGGCTCCTTGGGGCAGTAGAGACGCAACGATTGGGGCAAACTGCAATGTGAGGGAACAAAAAAAACAGTCGCAATACAAAGTCACAGGCGTGGGACCTCTATGACAAACAGACGTTGATCAGTGGGTGTGAAAATGGTCCCAGAAAAAAAAAACTGCGCTAAGAAGCAACATGAAAGGACTGCGCTAACAATTCAAGACTTTGTTCCCTTGCACAATTACTCACACAAGACTGCATTGCACGCTGCAATAAAGCATTGAAAATTTTTTTTTACACAAAAATATCATTCATGTGCAGGGCTGCTCTGTATTATTATTCTACTAGAGTTAATGAGCTTTAGTTTTCTTCTTCGTTTGTAGAGCAGTATCACGTGCTATTGTTTGTTCTAGCGAGTGTTGCAAAGGCAGGTGAGAGACTGGCGCTGCCTGCTCCAAGAAGCCTTAATATGCAGGGCCTAGAAAACTTACTGGAGTAAGAGGGCCACTGCCCTTGTAGCATGGGGGCTGCTTCTGGGAAACATGCAGAGCTATAGACAGACAATATGAAAGAGGGCCAGTAGTCTTGCGTTGTAGGCTAGGGGATATGGGACGTTCTTGTTAGAGGTAGCTGCTACGGGGCATTAGTGATAATGTTGTTCAGAATGCATGTGTACTAAGTACTGTATACTGTGTTATTCTTTTGTTAATGCGTTGCTTGCAGCTGCTCCGGGGCACTAGCGATCACACCAAGGGCGGGGGTGCAGGCAATATAGTTTGCGGAAGGGTGGTGGAATGCAACTGCGCTATTTACCAAACTATCCTCTACACAAAGTCACAGGCGTGGGACCTCTATCACAGACAGACGTTGATCAGTAGGTGTAAGGAGCAGTACAAAAGTAATAAAGCGGCTCCAAGAAGCAACATGAAAGGACCACGCTAACAATTTGAGACCCTGTTCTGTTGCGCAATCACTCACACGAGACTGCAGTGCACGCTTGTATAAAGCACCGAACGAAATATGTTTATACTAAAATAGCATTTATCTGCAAGGCTGCTCTGTGTTATCATTCTACCAGTGTTAATGAGCGTAAATTTTCTTTTTAATTTGTAATGTAATATTACGTGATATTGTTTTTGCTAGCGAGGGTTGCAGGGGCGGGTGATGGACCAACGCTGCTTGCTCTAAGAAGCTTTAATGTGCAGGGCCGCAGACCACTTAGCGCGCAAGGGCAGAAGGCGAGGAAGAAGAATGGGGGGGCGGGTTTGAAGATAAAGATGTCTCCTTGCTGAAAAGCAGATAGTTGTTGTGTCACGGGCAAGGAATGGGACGGAGAGGGGAAGAGGGGAGATAAAACAAGCATTAGCGGCAGCATTAGAAACGAAAATCGGCCGCGAAATGAAACCCTTGAAGTAGCCAGGAAATGAAACCCTTAGAAGTAGCCAGGCTGAAAAAAAAAGCAATTAGGACGGCCTGCGGCCGTGAATAAGTGACGGCGGGGGGGCGGGGAGAGAGGAACAGATGGCTGTGAAGGGAGAAAGGCTGCTGGCTGGAGGAAGGCTCGTGCATGAGAGCAGGTCACATGATTGGGTTTCACGTGAACTTTTGAAAATCCGCATCGTAAAAAGTCAGCTTTTGGATTGACAGCAATAGGTTCGAGTAAACTCGACCTAAAAAGCACTACGACGAGGACACAGTGGTTTTTGTTTTGCCAATTTCAGGCATGCAGCACAGCAGTTGTGATGCTGCACAATATGACTAAAACATTGACAAAGCCAAAAATTGGCATAGCCTAGACCTATTGGTTTTGCCATTTGTTGTTAATAATATTACCAGTAGTGTATAATAACCTATTTCCACTGCTAATAAGACTTTATTACCCAAAGAAGCCTTTTAGACGCCGTTAAAATAAAGAGAAAAGTAATAACACGGTTCTCTTTCTGTCTTGCAATTTGTGGGCAGCTCCTTGATGCTACTCCATAGTTCACTGTGCTAAGTATGTCCCGGTTTTTGGTCCTCAAGGTCTGGTCACCCTAGGGCAGAGGTCTTCAAACTTTTTGATGCCAAGACCCCCATGTCAAACTTTTTTAGGCGTAAGGACCCCCATCTGACAAAAATTTCTAGAACCTGGTACTCCTCATCATCGACAACCATCGACAACCTTAAACGCTTCCAATTCCCACAGCAAATCATTTTGTACGGTGGGGAAATAACATTAAACAGTGTTTAGCAAATCAAAGGTCAGTGAGCGTGGGGGTGTAGTCAAAGGTGTGGCTAAAAACAAAGGGCCACATTTATGAAGAATTGGCGTAGGGCAGCGCCGCAAGTCGTCTTGCTGCGCAGCTCTATGCCAATGTGAAAGGGAATGAATGCACCGTATTTATGAAATTCCTGTCCTTTTCCCTCTCGTTGGTGAACTAATTGCTGCCTAGCACCAACATAGGCAGGATTGTTTTTGTACAGGAAGGAACACCTTCATTCACAAAAACAATCCCAAGAGGCGTTTTCTTCTTTCTATGTGAGCTGCAGAATGCAGCACACATGGAAAGAGCAAAAACAAGGAGAAATGAAAACATTTCTCCTCGTTAAGCCTCCACTGGGGTGGTGTATGTTTCTGGAGCAGCCCCAGGTTTACATGATCTTGTAAACATGGGGCAACATCAAAATCCATGTGTGTTGCATGGAACACCTATTTGACGCAGAGTGAGGCAACGCAGTGACTTGCGCTGCTATGTCTTACTCCATATCTGTGAGGCAATGCAAAGACATGCAGGGTGACTTTGCACCACCTCATAGGTATGGTTGAGACGCTTACACCACTGGAGCATCAAAAAAGGGATGCTCTGGCGAAGCAAGCCTCTCATAAATAAGCGCCCCAAATATTCTGTACTTTTTTAGGCCTTTCACCATCAGGTATCACCTTATAAAATAATGGGCAGCGTGAATGAAAAATTAATTTAAAAAGTTGTTACTCAGTGGGAAATGCATTGTAGTACATAATGAAACCTCTATTAGTTAATGCACTTCAGAGTTCTGTGTGTAACCAGAGAGCCACAGAATTAAATCTTGATTGGTGCAGTGGAGAATATGTGTTTACTGCTACGAGGTCACAGTCTGTGACAGAAAGCACTGTGAATATGTAAGCCATTATTTTATACTTGCATTACATACAGTGTAAGATAGAATGTTGCAAAACGTGCAAATAGTTTTACGATAAAATGGTGCCTCCAAAATCTAGATTTTAGTAATACCAGATCGTGTGTAATGCAATTCCTGTTTTACATAACTGTCTCTTCAACGCCTTTTAGGGGTACTAAGGGCTGTGTAAATGCAGCTACAATTAAAATCAAGCACTTCCCAGCCCAGTTGTTAACTCTTTACACTTCCACTGTCGTCTTCTTACCTTCTTTTTCTTTTCTGGAGGGTAAAACAACACTAAGTGTAACTTGGTACGCCAAACTTTTGATCGAGGAACAGCTGCCTAACAGACCATTAACCATTGATGTCACGCCTATTGTAACCCCAACGGTGTCTGAACTTACATGCTTTACCCTCACTATACTGGTACTGTACTGTATATATATTACCTACTGGCGGTCGCCAGTAGGTATATATAGTTAGGATTTTTTTGAATAGGGATTTCTGAAAATTCTATGTTGAATAACTTTGGCGTTGATGGACGGAATTGGCTGAAATTTTCAGGAAAATGGCACATTTTGTTTCTGAGCGTCCCCTGAAAGTTTGGGGGGGTTTCGTCAAGCAGGGGCCGAGAAAAAGGGGGGGTCCCAAAACGTGTTTTTAACATTGAGTTTTCCATAGGGCGGTTGGACTCACTTTTAGCTCGAACGGCTGAATGGATTTCTATGAAACTTGGCAAAATTGTAGAGACTGTTTGCCCGATGTGCCTTTGCTAGGTCTCAAGATATGTGCTCCAGTGGATTTTGAGAAATTAACGTTCAAAAATATATATATATATATCTGTGACAGCGTCCCGGTTAGCGCCCCGGTTCGCGTACCAGACGCGTAACGGAACTTCGCGAGGAGAAGCGGATTGGCTCTCGGTGACTGTCAACATTCTAAACAGTCCGGAGCGGCCGCCATCTTGTCTCTCGGTAGGATCGAGAGACAAGAGGTGGAAATAAACGAAGGGGGAAATGAATGAAAGGGGGCAAGGTAGACCCCTCCTGACCCCCTAGGATTGATGTGGGGGCTGTGGAAGCGCTACCCGGTACGCGAACCGGGTAGCTCACCGGTAGCGTAACGGGAGTCCGCCATCTTGTGTTTTGGACGAATTTGGTCACAAGATGGAGGATAAACAATGTTTGGAATGGGTATAAGGGGGCACGGGAGACATATCCTGACCCCCTAGGTTTTCTGAGGGTGGCTGAGGAGGCCCATATATGTAAAAAAAAAACAATTTTTTTTCAAATTTTCGCACGGTTAGCGCCCGGTCCGCGCACCGGGTAGCGTTCCGGAAAGCATAACAAGGGGAAAACCAAGGGAAATAGTAAAATAATATTTTAGAGTGCTTTGAGGTAGGGTAGCTCTGAATAGAGCTGTTGTGTTGTGTGGGTGATGTAAGTACCAACATGTAGGTACCAATGAAGAGTCTAAAATTCAATGTACACCGTCTCCTCTGTAGATATTTTGTATGTTCTAATATGGGTTATTTAAATGTAAATGTGTGGAAAAGCACTTCATGCTTTAAAGCAATTGTATTTTTGAACTGATTGTTCTTTCCTCTTAGTCCTCCTCTTTGTTTTTTTTTCCCCACACTCTTCTTCAGCATGATAGTTGATAAATTCGTTCCCTCAAAAAATTTATATACATAAAAAAATTACATTAAATACATATAAAATATATTTTTCCTTTAACAGAAGAATACATTTTACAGCTTTTGATATTTGCTATTAAAAAAACATTGAAATTCACTGAAAAAACCATAGGTTATAGACCATATATAGTTAGGAATTAGCATTTACAAAACCTTGAAAATTCACTGAAAAAACCATAGTTTATAGACCATATATAGTTAGGAATTAGCATTTACAAAACCTTATTTTACTCACACAAAACCATTGAAATTCGCATATATAGTTAGTTGCAGTAACTATATATCGCGCACCCGCAATCCACTGCTGATCATGTCACATATTACATCATTCATGACATGGTCAGTGACATCACTGATGACATCTCAAATGACATCACTGATGACATCACTGATGACAACATCCAGTGACTGTATGTTTCTGTAAAGTTAAAATATGTCACATATTGAAGAATGAGTGGATGTATAAGTGTCTGGATGAAGGATTTAGTAGGTGCATGACTGACTGTATGAGTGAGTGATTAAATGTGTCTCACTGAGTGCATGGGTTAGTGACTAAACTGTCTTAATTTGTGCATCATTATGTCTGTTGTTCTGTAAACTGCTGCATGTGTTGATCAGTAGCTATATGAGTAACTATATGGGTTATTGATTGGTTGCCCAAGTATTTGTATGGGAGACTGAGTGTGTGTGTGGGTGGCTGGGAGGTGTATGACTCTGTGCATAGATGTGTGAGCAGTTGATTCACTAGATGTATGGGTTCAAAAGTGCATGTGGAAACAGCTGTATGGGCGGTTGACTGTGTGCTTGAGTGTATTGGTGAGTGAATGGATTTCTCAGTGCTACATGTCAAAGTAAGTACATATGTAAAAGACAGTACATGTGAGAGTCAACATATATAAATAACTGTGCATAAGAGCCAGTGAATGTGTGAGTGGCTGTATGGATCATTGTGAATTTGTATCAGGGATTGTATAAGAGAGTAAATATGTGTTAGTATATGTTTGAATAAGTAAGGTGTGTATAACTGTATAGTTGAGGAAATGGAGGTGTGATTGATTCTTTGCATGACTGACTAGGTGTGTGAGTAACTCCATGGATGAGTGACAGTCTGTGAGTGTCTGTTTACACTGAGTGTATCTAAGGTTATATTAGAGTCTGAAGAGGTTCATCGTATAATCACATGAATGATGTCATCAGTGATGTGATCAGTAATGTCAAATGAGATGTCATCAGTGATGTCATCAGTGATGTCATTTGAGATGTCGTCAGTGATGTCATTTGAGACGTCATCAGTGATGTCATCAGTGATGTCATTTGAGAGGTCATCAGTAATGTCAACAGTGATGTCATTTGAGATGTCATCGGTGATGTCATCAGTGATGTCACTGACCATGTCATGAATGATGTAATATGTGACATCATCAGCAGTGGATTGCGGGTGCGCGATATATAGTTAGTGCAACTAACTATATATGCGAATTTCAATGGTTTTATGTGAGTAAAATAAGGTTTTGTAAATGCTAATTCCTAACTATATATGGTCTATAACCTATGGTTTTTTCAGTGACATATATATATATATAATCATGTAATAAAATATCTTGAATTAAAAACAAAAAAACAAATCTTTGCCATCACAATGCTTGGAGTGATTTGTATTTCATTCAGGCAAGCAGCTGATAAGGATCTAAATTAGCCCTCCCAGGGCGCTGTCTTTTTGCAAAAGGAAAGCAGACGTTTTGGATTGCAGTGACAAGTGAGGCTGGGGAATTTGTGACCCCCTTCCCAGGACTCCACGGCCCCCCCTGGGAGTCGCACACCACACATTGAAGACCTCTGCCCTGGGTGTAGGCCAAGGTGAAGATGGCCCAACTACAGCCACAAAATAAGCATCTCAAAGATGCTGCTGCGTGCTCACGCACCCCAGCCCCCCACCTCTAAGCACAGCACTGTGGGCCTACGAGCAGCCCACCGGCCCACATCGGCCCCATATGACAGTGGCCTAGGCAGGTAGACACGGAGGGGCTGGGTGGCTAGTGGGACATTGTGGGTGGTTTCCCTCAAGAAAAAGGCCCACAGCTAACACTCTGGCACCGTCCCAAAGGACGGCAGCTGACTGCCCGCTTTGCCAATTCAACCCTGGGTGTGGGTGCAGCGATTGGAAACGGCAGAGAGAGTAAGTGGGAGTGAGTTATCTTCAAAGTTATTCAATCAATCAATAACATTTGTAAAGCGCACTACTTACCCGTGAGGGTCTCAAGGCGCTGGGGTTATTGTAGTGCCTACCTTAAGAATTGCACAATGACTATTCTGGGTATTCCATTACTATGCTCTTCGGCCTTAATTGCACTTTCCATTTGCTCTTAGAATGCTGTTATTGGACTATTGCCTGGAGCTCCAGAGCGAGAGTTGGTCCGGCTGGTGATCGAGCTGCCGGCCCATCCCTTCTGGCGGTAAACTTGACTATAACTCACACTGCCTTGTGGCATCCTTTCGTGATATCAGTTAAGAGCTGCAGTCCATACCGTTCTGGCATGCAAGTGACTCAGCGGCCAAATTGCGCATGCGCATCACTTCTGGCTGGGGTCCTCAAAAATAAAGATCTGCAATGGGCATAAATGCTAGCGACAGGAGGTACCCCGAAGATGGCGAAGCAGTATTTCCATGAAGACCCAGACCACCTAACAGTATGAAAGAAGAGTGGCATGTGTTCTGAACTGGCATGCTCAGGGTCCTGTGCGATTGAAAGTTGGCCATGCAGTCAAAGCATAGTGCATAAGAAATGGAGCGAAAATACATAACTCTTTAATAAACACCCTAAAATTATAGAACTGTTGTAAGCCATGAAAAATGGGGATAGTGGGAGGTTCTTTGTGCAAATAGTTATATACAGGATAAAGTACCCCCTTCCATACCTTGTAAACATATTGAAAGTCATCAAGCAGTTCAAGGACCAAATAGAGGGACAAAGAAGAAGGCTAAGTTCCATTATAAGGCCATGGAACTCCAGAGTGACTTGTAATACCCTTTTGATGTACAGCAGGGGATATTTTATTCCTTATAATAGGTGGATACACCATCACCCTTCTCATAAACTCCTTCAATCCTTGGTGTCTTGCTCTTTCACATGAAAGAGTCGGTATGTTTGCAGAGATGGACAATATAAGCAAAATCTGTAGTGCAAAACGAAACGCACCAAAATGAATTTAGGGCCGGATTTAAAATTTGGAGGACAAAGTAATATCCATCAGGATAATGGAATAAATTACTCCATTGCCCTGATGGGCATCCCTTCCCTCAAATTTAGAGATACCAGCCGGACATGCAGACATATCTTAACATTTGCAGGAAACATTGTCAGGATGGCTCTTGTAAAAGTGGTAAAAGTATGACGGATGGCTCGTCAAACATGACGGATGGCGTCAAACTTTTACTAAGTTTAACTTTTTTCAAAAACAAACTCCCAAAGCAAGAGCCCCATTGACCCCCAAACCAAGGAAGTTTTCTGGTTGAGGACCTTGAATATCTGAGGCCACATTCACAGTAGCAACATAGGTCAATGTTTCTGGTCAGCAATGCAGTCACTTTTGAAGATGAGACAATAAGGACTGGCTCATATTCTAATACCAAAGAGCTGGTTGAACTCAAGAGGACAGGCCACACAAAGGAACTTCAAAGTCTATTCATGAACTCCGCATCCAGTGACCTTATGTAGTAATCAGGTGCTAGATCGCTGCACAGACGCGCAGGAACAACTCCAAGTATGGCTCCGGGACACTTCCGGGGCTCACGCCAAAGGCTGGTGCTTGGCTCATGGTTATCCAAATCTGGATGTAGACTAGCCAGTACTGGAGTGCACGCAGGCAGCCAATGTTGAAGCACAGGGATCATGCTCACCAGGCAGACTCCCTGCTCCTGGGAATTGCTCACCTGTATTTGATGAAAGGATAAGGCCAGCCCTCCTTCTGTAGTTGGTGAGAAATCTGGGGCGAGTCTGGGTAGTTTGGGTTTGCTTCGCTGAACTCCTTGGGCTGGCTGGAGCTCCCAAGCCAGGACAGCAGCAGGTAGAGCTGCAGACCCTTGGTCAAGAGCTTCAAGCTTTGACTCCTAGGGGAGGCCAGCAGCTCAGGGCTCCCGGTGCCTAGGAAGGAACTTGGACAGATTGAAGCAAGTCTTGTCAAAGTAAATTTCTTCAGTTTGCTGGAGAGCGGTTGCAGTTTTTGTTTCCAGTCCTAAGTAGTTGGGTAGTTGCCCATTGCCAGTCATAATAAATGCACTGTTCAACGTCTTGGGCACCAGCCAGTCAGGGTGTGGCTAGATTCCAGGACTGCCTCCCAGACAGCTGTGGAAAAATCAGGCTGTTACTGGGCAGATCAGACTCCCAACATGTAATGATGTTATGTGGCACTCAGCAGGCACATATCAAGAAGCTGATCTGGTGGGAATGTTTTATATTCCTGCCATACAGCCTCTCTGAGGAAGTGATGGGTTGTGCTCGCCCTATTGTTCTGTGGCAGCAGCCACCTTCCATTTAATAACACACACACCGTTCCCTCCAGCCCAAGAGACAACAAATGTGCCCCTGAGATGTACCAAAGTTAGTGGTCAGGTGGCTGCTTAGTCCAGGGACCACTCAAATACAGCCTAAAATGAAGAAAATCCAACAGGAATTTTTGAGGGGAAAGCAAAAATGTGTGGTTGTACCAACAGCTGCTTGTTTTTGTCCTTTCTATTGACATCAGGAGCACATGCTTAACTGACTTTACCATCTTGATAGCCACCTGACGGACAGCCAAGCCAGGTCAGGCTCAGTCACAGGCTGCTAGTGATTCCATCTCGGGCAAAAGGCTATTTAATCCTCTATCTCCATTAGTGGAAGCTCCTTGCCTGGAAAGGATCACAACAGCCATCTTAGGCCCTCTTTAACAGCTGCAGGTACATGGAGTGGTAATAATACGGGCCTGGAAGTGCAATTAAAGGGTCCTACTTATTGGCCACTTTAACTATGAGGCCTGGATTGAATAACATATGGGACTCAGTGCCACTGGGCCCTTTATTGCACGTTTTCCCCAAATACCAGGCTCTCTTCCACTCATACATTTCACCTGCTATCTGCAGATGGAAATTGGGAATGGATAAGCAAACGGAAATACCAGGTGTAGTATTAGCAGGCGCAGTACTACGTCCCAGTAATATCATACCCTGTAACACTTGCATTCGTGCAGAGTGGTATTACAACTGAAAGCCATGTGGTAACAAGAGTTCACATTACTTGTGAAGGGAGCGTTATTGAAGGGCAGGATGTATGTAATGAACCTGTTTTACCGCTACTTAGGTTTAGAGAGATGCCACTTGTCACGGTTAGAGGGGTGCCAAGATGTAGAACCAGGAGAGGTCTTTTACCACTTACTACCTACACAGCAGGGTAATCTCCAGCTTGGGGCACCCACAACAGAGGCACAAAGAGGTGTGAACTATCTGCACCTGGCTATGAACAGCCACAAAGACATTGATCGGGAAATAGACAAAAGGATGGTTTTACCTAAAAGATCCTTCTCACTCTGAGCAACAGGCTGCAGCCCCTTCATCCACATCAACTATCAATTGGCACTGCTACAGGAAGGACCTAATCAAAAGACACTGTCTAGGTCTCCTCTCTCCTGCTTCCTGGCGCACTTCCACAGTCTGGGAAAACAACATCACCCCCAGCTTGTGCACAGGATCAGGCCCTAGACTTCTTAAATGAAACCCACAGGCCTTCATCACTCTGCCTCGCTTATAAGTACAATGCATATACTACAAAAGCCACATACACAAACACACACAACACAAACATGAATGGGATTAGGCGCCACCAATGTATACATCTGACTGTGCACTGACAAGACGCTCTCCGCCAAATAACTCCCTTTTTTAGTGAGTGGGTGACAAAACCCTATAATTTACACAAGGGAGCTTATTTACAACTCCTTTTCACCTCCGGTGTGTCACTTTCCCATATTGAAAAGGGACGCACTGGCGGCGCAAGGAGCTTGTAAATAAGCCTGAAGATCTTTAAAAGAGATCTTTTCTTTTTATCTGTGCCAACTTCCTTTCTGCTGCTTACAGACCCGGTACCAAGGCTGGGATACTCCAGACTATGTTTAAAAGGGCTGTCCTAGGCTTGGGGCACAGACTAAGGCTTTTAATGATTAAATGATGTGTACACTCTGAATCAGTTGTTTAAGAGTTCTGCCCCGGATATAGAGGAATATTTATAATGTTGTTTCTTTCTAAAGCTTACATTCTCTGAATGCTGGCTAACTCAGAAAGAGGTCTCCCACTACACTTCAAAAGCCCTGCATAAAAAAGGGCCCTTGACTTACTCCTGCTTGATTCCTCTGCAGAGTGACCCTCTCCTTATCTTTCATCCTCTGCATGCTTCTATTTCAGAGTACAGCCTCATCTCAATCGCATGCCTGTCTGCCTCAATCCTTCTTACTGTAAATCTGCACTTGACTGAAACCTGATTTCATAGATCACAACCTCTCCTCTTTAAAACTCTAGTACTGTAATGTAACGTTAACTACTCTCCAGCAGCCTATCGATCTCGCCAACCATTCACCTGAAACCACACAGTCCCCAGTAATGAGCACACCTAACTGATATTATAGGATCTATCATAAAGTAACTGGATTAACAGCATGTAATGTTTTCTTGAGGGCACGACTAATCGCAATAACCACGAGATTAACCACTAACCCTGTGTTCTGGAGAAGCATGCTACTTGCCATTAAAGCGTGTCAATGTATCGTCAGGGGTAGTTAGTAAGTGCTATATAAATCCAATCACATTTACATTAGGACTTCAAGTTTGCACCATCTCTGAATTTGACTGGCTGTAAGAAAAAGATGCCCTGCCAGCTTGCTGGTCAAGAGGTCTGTTTACTAAGGATGGAAACCATACCACCCACACACATACACCACACCAGTGAAAGCATGGATTATTATTTAAAGTTTTTCTGTCGTCCAATCCTAAAATCCTTAATTTATCAACCGTGGAAGGATAAAAGCCTAGATCTATTTTAATGGAATTCAACGCTTCAGCTTTCCAGTTGCACACAAAGCTCTGCAGCAGGGACGTTAGTGAGCTATATCACTGGCAGAAAGATTAATTTAAAATTAGTTTGAAGAAACCATAAATGTCCAGTGTTTATATAGCATTGTCAAAAACCACGTGCCCAACAGTAACTGGCAAGCTTCATTTTATTGACTGTACAGCTGTTTGATCTTTGAGGGCCTGGGCTCCACCCAGATCGGTGTATGTTCAGTGGAATGTCTGTTAAGGACGTCTAACCCTGATAACCTCTTGAATTTGTGGGCACAAACAATGCAAAGATGGTGCAGCCACTAATCACAGAAGAGACAAAGTTGACATGAGGCACAAGTACACAGAAACTAGCCGTCTGAAGTAACCAGAAGGAGAAACATATCCCTCTATACAAACTCTAAATAAATACATATATCAAAAGTTACTCTTCATGAACCTTCCCTCTGCAGTCTGAAGCCTCCCTGACCCGCCCCCCGCTCGCCACTCCTCCTGCCACCCTTGTGTTTCCAGGTTGTGGTTTGGGATGTATCACTTGCCCTGGCGCCCCCAGGACCCTCTGCCACCTGCATGGAGTTGGTGCTCCCTCCCTGATTTCACCTACTGTTGTGCCGGACTCCCACACAGCCCTCCCTTGAAGGTGGAAGGATGGCACAATATCCTTACAACTATGCTGGTGATGGGCTATGGAGTACAAATGACGGAGGTGATGCAGCAAGTCTTGATGATCAGTCATGTTAAATGCTACTTCTAGTCAGAGAGGCATGTCACAACGTTATCACCGCCTTCACCAATTGTTTTATTTCCATCAAGGCAGAAGCAAAACTTTACAATATATGTATTATATGAACATGTTTAGTATATGTATACAGTGCATGTGCACATTCATAACCACACAGCCGAGTCTACCATATCTGCCGCTGCAACACAGTTCTGGTTCTAATCAAGCAAATCAATCAATCAAAATATATCCAACATGATGCGTGCATATATATCATGTAATTATAACTGCTATGCAATAAAGCATGATTTAAGAAATGCAAATGCTGATATAAGAAGCTATCCGCCACTATGCTAACATCTTATTTTGGAACTCAGCAGCCATGTTAAATGCATGTTAATTGACGAATTAAAATGGGTGCCTTTGCACCCCAGTGCATTTTCTATTGGGGATCTCAGAGCTTCGGTTCATGCTATGTTTTATCAGTGCTCTGAATGGGTTTTCTCTCTGTGAAAGCGCTATCCAGAACAATAAGCAAACTAGATATCACACAAGGAGATGTTTAAACAACACTAAAATAATATTTACCTTTTGAAAATCACAAGTATCTTTTCCACCCACAAACATAGTGCATTTGTGTAAGAGATAGTTATCAATTACAGCCATATAAACCTCGCAGCAGCCTTTAGTTGTATTAATTGTCCTGTTTAATATGTTGGCAAGTCATTCAGTAAGTAGACAATAGTGCATACAGGTGTCTTGTCCTTTCCTTGTAGGTTCACATTACAGGGGACATCCAATGTTATTCAATGGTTTGTCCTATCTTAAAGATCATCAGCTGATATCAAGTTTCCATTGATTGCATTGTTCCCACAGCCCACAATGAACGAGAATACATTAATGAAAACCTATTAATTGTGCTCTATTCAACTGCTACTTAACAATAAATGATCTATCACAAAGATCCAACGCTGCAAAGATATGCTTATAATCGGCTAACATAGATTCTAACAAAAACAACCACTAAGAAACAACCAACACAAGCAAACACCAGAAGAGTTTAGACAGAGCTCGGGTACGCCATATAGCCAGATGTAGCGTAGCTTCTGTAATGCTCCGGAGTTCTATCGCCACCAGACACATTACAAAGTAGAAAATGTAATCTTTTATGTAGAGCCCTTTGTGCTTCAGCTGCCACTCCTATCGTAAACAAGCATTGGCAAAGCCAACAGGTCTCTCCAAAACCACGAGAGCTATTGGCTTTGCCAGTGTTTTGCATGCATTAGTGCTGTTCACGTCATAGCACTTTATTTTTTTTAGCCGAGTGCTCCCCTGAGGCAACATGAAGGGAGGGAGGGAGAGAAGGATATGCGAGAGGGGATGGATGCACACAGAGGCAAAACTGGCAGACTGGAGGGGTTGGCATCAGAGGGTGCATGTAAGCAGACGGACAATGGAGGGTGAGTGGTAGGTGCTAAGGGCAAGCAGACAGACAATGGATGGTCAGCGGGACGGGCTGGGGCAAGCACATGGACAATGGAGAATGGGTGCAATGGACAAGGGCAAGCACACGGACAACAGAGAGTGGATGGGAGGGGTAGGGCAACCACGTGGGCAGCAGAAAGTGGGTAGGAGTAGAGCGATGGAACCACACAGACTACAGCGGGTGGTCGGGACAGGCTGGATTCAGCCATATGGACACTGACAACAGAGGGTGGGCAGGAAAGGCAGGGGCGTTGCTTTAGTGAGAGTATTTGGTGTGTTACACCTGCCATGTACAAAATGTATTCTGTAGTAAATAGTTGGGTATAGGTGCTTTCAGTAGGGTATGGTGAGGTGGATCAACCTGGATTTTTACATGTCCGCACTGACAAAAACAAACACTCTCTCTCGTCTCTGCCTTAAAACGTTGTAGTTTGAAAACTATTGTGTTTTAAGTAACCCTAACATCCGCATTCCTGTCTTTCCACTGCCTTTTAAAGCCCCTCCTCGTGTCTTGCTGCTTCTATACTGTATTTTTAACATTTTATGTCTGCGTAATTGTTGGGAAATCTGAAGCTTACTCCTCCTAAATCTTACCTGCCAAGCTACGCCCCTGGGAATGGCGGAGGGTAAGCACATTGACAATGGTGGGTTGCGCAGAGAGGCAAGCGCATGGACAACTTGTAGGACTGATGAAAGAAAATAGTACATCAAGGAGACAGCTGAAAAACACACACTCTCACAGAGTACTTAAACAAAAAGAAAAAGTAACCTGAAAAAGTGAGTAGTGGAAAAACACAGGTAATGAATGTGTCCATGCTCCAGGGGAGGGACAAACACAGGAAGAGGAAGGAAGCCCATAGAAGCTGACGAATAAGAAGCATGCAAATGAAAGTCACAATGAAGCCAACCAATGATGAGCAACAGATGACCTTTAAGCCCCCTGTAGGGTAATAATAGTTATCACAAGAAACCGCAAATGCACATTCCTAGGAAAACCTCTCTGTAAAGCTATCTGCTACTCCTTGGAGCTAGGTTTGTGCTGTAGAAAAAAACATGTCAATGCTATTGATTATTGCTTTTCCAAATTACAAGTTATGTTACTTATCTACCTTCGTTTTAGCCAGCCTCTCGAATGCGTATTTATGTCTGCGATTTGCAAAAACTATCAAGGAAGAGATAACAGCACTTGCTTCCAGCTTCCCTTTGTGGACTCTACATTAAGGTAGTTGGTGAAAACAATGTTAAGGAAAGCAAAGGAGGAGAGAAATGCAGAAAGAATGAGCAAAGTGAATCCGGAAGGCAGAAGTAAGTGAAGAAAGAAAAAAGTACATTGGTAAAAAAAAAGGAAAGGAAAAACAAAGGAAAGAAGGAGGGGAGAATGAGAAGTTGTAAAGAACAAAGAAAATGAAATATGGAACGAAGGAAGAAAGGAGGCAAGACAACAAAGTAAAGCCAAATCAGAAGGAAGCAAAATGGAAAGAAAAATAAAGAAAGATGAAAATAAGAAAGATTTAGAAAGAAAGATGTGAAAGAATGAAAAGAAAAGGAAGTGGGCATAGAGAAGAAAGAAACTAAGAAATTATGAACATAAGAATTTAGGACGGAAGACAGAAGGAAAGAAAATGAATAAAAGGATGGAAGAGGTGAAAAGAAGGGATAAAGAAGATGTGGAAAGAGGTAATAGAATGAAGAGGAAGAAGAAGAAAGAAGGCAGAGAAATGGTGAAATGAAGAAATAAGGGAAAGAGGTGAAAAGAAAAACAAGAGAAAAGTGGAGAGGAAGAAAAAAAGAAGGGAGGGGAAAGGAAAGAAAAGGAAAATATGAGTCAAATAAGAAAGAGGAGGTAAGGAAAAATGAAAGGGATGAAGGCGAGAAGAAAGAAGTGACGCTGGCGAGGGTATGAGGAAGAGTCTTACTGTGCTCGGAGTGGCTCTGGATCACGTCAAACTTGTAGACCTCCTTGGCATAGTAGTCGCTCTCGGAGGTTTGCTGGGCAGCACAGTGACGCTCCTCGTCGGCCTCCACCTCGTCCAGGAGGTCCCGGGTGCTGTTGTAGAGCGCCAGCACGTGCGGGGGCACCTGCGTGTCCGCCAGGGCCTCCGGCGGGCTGGTCAGCCGCAGTTTGCTCAGGATCTGCCCCCGGATGGCTTCCACCCGCTTCCGCTTGATCTGCTCGAGGTCCATGGTGGTGCAGGTGGAGAGGGCGCAGCAGCGGGCGAGCACGTCCAGGAGCACCAGGGCAAGCAGGGCTTGGTGCCAGGGCATCTTCATGGGTGAGGCGTGCCAGTGTCGAAAGAAGGCCAGTGGCCCGCAGTGCCAGGGCATCCTCATTGGTGGAGCTGGAGGCCGGTGGAGAATTAAAGCCCCCCAGAAGTGTTAGGATCAGAGCTGGACTGGTAGAGCAACAGCCAATCAGAGCGGAAGTAGGGTTGATGACCTCCAGGTGTGTGGATTCTCTAGTGGGATAGCTGGTTCCTAGTGGCCAGGCACCGGTGGTGCAGAGTCGGAGGCCTCCAAGAATGCTGTGGTCCTAGGAGGATGAGTGGTGCCCAACAGCCAGGGGGGGCTGCTGCAGGCTCTGTGGCGCCCAAGCAGCTGGGAACCTGTGGGGAAGGGTGTCTGGCCAGGAGGTGCATGGAGGGCTGCTAGCAAAGCAGACCCTTCCTGGGAGGACTGACCATCTCTGGGTGCAAAGGGGTCTTCAAGCGAAGAAAACAGTGCAGGCTCAATACTCCTGCCCCTTCATTCGCAACATGGAGGCATGGCTGATGAAGGCCAATTGATGCAGGTGCTATCAGAGACAAATACTTTCTGTGAGGTCGGTCTTGGATGAATCCGAGACAGTGCTGCTGCCGGGGCTCTGGTACCCTTGCCTAGACCTGGAGAAAAGAGGCAGAGAGCAGGCTGGATGTAAAGAAGTCACAGAGGCCCTCTGTTTCACCAGCAGTAGCTCGTTGGATTGTGCCTGCACCTCTCTGGCACAAAGCCAGGTTGGGCCACCCAGAACCAGCCATCGTGCAAATTGCTTTTGTCATTACTGCCCCTTACAAGCAGTGTTGTTCGTCTACAGCTCCATGAGGTGGTGTGACATGCACCCACAGATAATCCAGCAAGTAGTGGCTGCAGATCTCGCTGGCCCTTTCTTTCAGTGGGGTGTGTTTGTCGAATGAAAGTTCCCCATTAACCCAGGAGCCTTTGGTGTCTATTGCGATCCCTCAAAGGTATGAATGACCAAGTGCTGCCCTGGAAGTTATTTCAATCGCCCAGTAGGCTTTCTCTGGCTCCCGGGATAATCCTCAGTGGAACGAAGTTCCTGGATGATCTGAAGGGGCCTAAAGGTACCACAGTAGTCTGGGTGTTTCTCAGTGACCCGCGTGGTCTTCCTTGGACCTTGATTGTTTGGTCATCACAGAGGTTCCTCTGGTCCAGGACGTTTAAAAGTCGTTTTGAGGATACTAGGGGATTTGGGGCGCCTTAGTGGTCTTACATTTTCTTGCTGGATTTTGAATTCCTTGGTGGTCTTGGCTTGTGTTGTTAGGTTTCTCGTAGACTTGCTTATAGGATTGATCAAGTGTGTTTGGGATTCTTTAGAAATCCTGAGCAGGAAGGAGCTCTGGCTGTATCTGGGATTGTTTGGTGGTCGAGTGGTTCTTTGTTGGAATAGTTCAGTTGCCTTGCAATTTCAAAGTGTTCTTAGGGTTGTGATGTTTCTTGTAGTTTTGGGAGGGCTCGCTGGGATTGTGGTTGCTCAGCTGTCCTGGGATGTGTACTCAGACTGGGGTTACTTGATGGCGTGAAGTGATTGTGGGATTGGGAGGGTTCTGCTGGTCCTGTGGTGACTGTGTGGATTTAGGGTTGCTCAGGGAGTCTTGTTGGTTCCTTGGTGGTCTTGGACTACCTCCGTTATGTTAGGGGTTTGGTGGTTTTCATGTTTACTCCCTGGTCTCGGGTTCCTTCTTAGTGTTTTCCAAGGCTGTTCTGTGTTGTTGATTAGTCTGTTAACGTTGGAGTTCCCCAGTGAGTTGATGGTGGACCTTGGACAGATCCTCAGGGGTGACGGGGTTCCCTGCCGACGAGGGGAGTGATCCCCCGTGCTGTCTTTCTTTCCTTGGTGCCAGCTCCCGGGCTGGTGGTACTTTCCAAGGAGGGATAGTGTGTCTCTCGGTTCTTTGAGGTAAAATCCGGCAGAGAAAATATATACAACACAGAACCCCTCCGAGGCGGCGCTGTCACTCCTGCAGAGCTCGCTCGGCGCTCTCTCGTGTCTCTGTCGTGCTGCCCTCCCAGTGCTTCTTGTGCTCTCTCCGTCTTTCTCTCTCTCCCCCTCTTTGTCTGTCTCCCTGCTTCCCCGCTCTCTCTTTCTCCCCTCACCTTGCCGCTGTCTCTCCTTGGCTCTCTTTCCCTTTCGCGTCCTTCTCCCCTTCTCTGTCTGTCTCCACCCGCTGCTGTCACTCTGTCTCCCGCGTTGTCTCGCCCCCTCTTCCTTCGCTGCTCTCTCGTTCGCGCGCTCCCTCTCTCTCTCCCCCCTCCTCCCGCTCTTTCTTCCTTCAACTCTGCCTCGCTCCCTCACTTCTAGCTTGACTGGCTCCTCTGTTCCTACTCTGTGAAACTTTATACCCTCTGCCATGACGTTGCCCGGAGGAGGGGGGAGGGAGGTGGGCTAGCCGGAGACCAGCCTTTTCTGCATTATTTCACCAAATTTTAATGTCTTAAGCAGGCAGCGGAAAAAAGCCCTTAGCTCACATATCGGAGTGTTTTTCCGCTTTACTCGCGAATACCTTTGTATTTTTGGCTTTTAAACAAACCCTTCTGGCTTCTGGACACAACAATCTTTCTCTAAGCTCGATGGTCCCAGCGAACGCGAAATATTCTGTCTGATTCCTAAATCGTCAGCCTGCACAATCTCTCTCCTCCTCCTGCACCTCAAAGGCTCACGCCGACCCCCACAGCCTCCCTTTCACCTCCATGGTCTCCCTCTGACAGCCATCATCTCCCTTTGATCCCCACATTATCTCTCACTGATCTCCATAGTCTTCATCTGGTCTCTAAGCCTCCACCTGGTCCCCAAAGTCTCCCTCTGGTCCATACAGCCCCCACCTGGTCCCCAACGTCTCCCCCTGGTCCCTACAGCCCCCACCTGGTCCCCAAATTCTCCCCCTGGTCCATACAGCCCCCATCTGGTCTCCAAAGTCTCTCCCTGGTCCCTAGAGCCTCCACCTGGTATCAAAAGTCTCCCCCTGGTCCCTAGAGCCTCCACCTGGTATCAAAAGTCTCCCCCTGGTCCCTACAGCCTCCATCTGGTATCCAAAGTCTCCCCCTGGTCCCTACAGCCTCCATCTGGTATCCAAAGTCTCCCCCTGGTCCCTACAGCCCCCATCTGGTCCCCAAAGTCTCCCCCTGGTCCCTACAGCCCCCACCTGGTCTCTGCAGTCTCCCTCTGATCCTCAGTCTCCTTCTTAGACCGGTAGCTTGCCTCTTATCTCTGAAGAGTCCATCTGATCTCTGTAGTCTCCCCCTGATCCCCACAGTCTCCCTCTGATCCCCACAGTCTCCCTCTGATCCCCACAGTCTCCCTCTGACACCCACAGTCTCCCTCTGACACCCACAGTCGCCCTCTCATACGGATAGCTTGCTTCTTATCTCTGAAGACTCCATCTGATCTCTGTAGTCTCCCCCTGATCCCCACAGTCTCCCTCTGATCCCCACAGTCTCCCTCTGACACCCACAGTCTCCCTCTGACACCCACAGTCGCCCTCTCATACGGATAGCTTGCTTCTTATCTCTGAAGACTCCATCTGATCTCTGTAGTCTCCCCCTGATACCCACAGTCTCCCTCTGAACCCACACTCTCCCACTGACCTTCCAGAGCTTGCACCCGACTTCTGTAGTCTCCCTCTTATACCAATAGCCTGCATCTTATCCTTGTAGAATCCACCTAGTCTCTGCAGTCTTCCTCTGATCCCACAGTCTCCCTCTGATGCCTAGTCTCACTCTGATGCTCAGAGTCTACATCTGCTTACTGCAGTCTCCCTCTAATACCGACAGCCTGCATCTTATCCCTGGAGAGTCCATGTAATCTCTTCAGTCTTCCTCTGACACCCACTCCGATCCTCAGAGTCTGCAAGTGATTTCTGTAGTCTCCCTCTTATACCGGTAGCTTGCATCTCATTCCTGAAGAGTCCATCTGATCTCTGCAGTCTTCCTCTGACCCCCACAGTCTCCCTCTGACACCCACAGTCTCCCTCTGATTCCTGTAGTCTCCATCTGATTCCTGTAGTCTCCCTCTCATACGGATAGCCTTCTTCTTATCCCTGAAGAGTCCATGTAATCTCTTCAGTCTTCCTCTGACCCACTCCGATCCTCAGAGTCTGCAAGTGATTTCTGTAGTCTCCCTCTTATACCGGTAGCTTGCATCTCATTCCTGAAGAGTCCATCTGATCTCTGCAGTCTTCCTCTCACCCCCACAGTCTTCCTCTGACCCCCACAGTCTCCCTCTGACACCCACAGTCTCCCTCTGATTCCTGTAGTCTCCCTCTCATACGGATAGCCTGCTTCTTATCCCTGAAGAGTCCATCTGATCTCTGCAGTCTCCCTCTGATCCCCACAGTCTCCCTCTGATCCCCACAGTCTCCCTCTGACACCACAGTCTCCCTCTGATCCTGAGTCCACATCTGATTCCTGTAGTCTCCCTCTTACACTGATAGCCTGCATTTTATCCCTGAAGAGTCCATCTGATCCCCACAGTCTCCCTTTGACACCCACAGTCTCCCTCTGACACCCCCAGTCTCCCTTTGACACCCCCAGTCTCCCTCTGATTCCTGTAGTCTCCCTCTTACATTTATAGCCTACATCTTATCCCTGAAGAGTCCATCTGATGTCTGTAGTCTTCATTTGATCCCCAGAGCATCCTCTGATCCCCTGACAGTCTCCCCATCCTCAAGCCAACACAGTCTTCCCTGGACTCCCCAGTCCCTCAGCTTAATCTTCCACCTCCCCACAACTCTCCCCCACATGTTTGTTACCACCAGCTTGCCGATGAGTAGAAATGTTAATAGGTGCTAATGTTGCCCAACTTTTTTATTAACAATGGTGGACGGAAAGGTGAGTTGGTCGCTCTAAATTTCAAATCTGTAGATCACAGATAAGATACTCACGTATTAGACTGGCCCCAGTTAACCACAGTAGGACCATCATTTCGGTTAGGTGTCTGTTGAAGTCCATAACACAGAACACTTTTAACCTGCAGGCCATAGGGATGAAACACAACTAGGTAACTCAGTGAATGTATGGGTTTGTTGCAGAGATCAGTGTAGAGGTTTCAAGTTACAGGGTCAGATCCTGGTACATAGTTCCATTCTCCTACCTCGCTGCGAAGACCTGGAACTCCCTGCCTCTACATCTCAGGCACTCACTGTCTCTGCCTCAATTCAGTAAGGACCTACCCCCTCCCTCAGCGCCTTGAGACCCTAACGGGTGAGTACTTGTGCTCTGCAAGAACCCTGATTGATTGATTTGAGTTCAGGGGTGGAAAATACCTAAACATAAACTATAAGGCATACGTTTGAATACGTGCAGAGCTAACTCAAACTTCTGGTTGTCAGAGGAAAATCAAATAAATGTGTTGAGTACTAATTAACATCTATGATTAAGTGCCCCAAAAATTCTGTTTATATTTTGCACTATGTGTATTTTCAGTACTTGTATACTTTGATGCAAACAGCTGTAAAACATATGATATATTACATCTACTGTATGTTAAAAAGACGTTTTAATTCCTGTGCCTTTATCGTAGGTCTGAAGCAAATTATCTGGCGGCAATTTCTGCTGCCTCTCATTCTTCTGGTCGCAGAATACCCCGTCCGCAAAACTCTAAATCAGGCCCAAAGTCCAGACTAAATAGCTGAAATCCGGTGGAACAGATTCAGCAATACAAGTACAATCAATGTGGTCAGAAATCTGGTGGGAAGCAATTCTCACTGCAATCCAGTCTGCCTCTGATTCCAGCTAAGGCCTGAGTTAGAAGTCAGCGAAAGGGAACACTCTGTCACAAACGTGACAGATATCACGTTTGCCGTATTATAGATCACATTCTATCCTATGGGGATCGTAATACGGCGGATGGGATATCGGTCACGTTTGTGATGGAGTATTTCCTCAGCTGACTTCTATATCAGGCACATCTTGGTGGACGGGTTACTCTGTCACAACGGTGACGGATATTCTGTCCGCTTAACCCCTTGGCTGCGGCACTAATTCCGCTGTGGCGCTGGGGGGGTGAGTGCCGCGCCGCCATGCTCGTGACAGAACCACGCTGTCATGAGTCACGGGCGAACTGTGCTCATGACGGCGTGGTTCCGTCACGACCCCGCCCACTCACTAATTTGCCCGCACAGGCGAGGAATCATTGCTGCGTGGGCTGAGCGGCGGCAGCATGACGGAACCACGCCGTAATGACCACATGCCGCCCGTGGCTCATGACGGCGTGGTTCCGTCATGTGCAGGGACGGGGTTAAATATAAATGGATATAATGGGATTTATATTTCAGCAGATGGGATATCCATCACTGTTGTAATGGAGCAACACATCCGCCAAGATCTAAATCAGGGCTTTAGTCTCTGTTTTAGCCCCTGCCTGCTCTCCTTCAAGCCAGTTCTGCCTGCTAAATCCGAAGGCCCACTAACCAGTTAGGAGTTCAGTGGTATTCCACCCAGACAATTCACATACTACAAGAAGCTGAACTCTGGATTTAATGTCAGGAAAAAGAATGCGGAAATCGGCCCAGTAACTGAAATACCCCAAAAGTCCCCGTTATATCTCCTCTTTGAAATTACTGGGACCTCTATAATCCTAAACTCTGGAGAAGGTAATAATGGGACGCTTATGGGCCTCTCGGAAGGAGGGTCTGAATGATTTTCCTTGTATTTTTGATGGCGGCGAGAGGATTTATGCTGCATCCAACCACACTTATGTTTGCACAGGGATTATGGACCAACATGTTAAGTTTATGATGTCACTCAACCAGTATCCTTCTTCTGGGCTGGAGAGCAGGGTTTATGAAAGAGTTCTTGATAGTAAGAGGTGCCCAGATTGTGGCAGGGACTGTGTGATTGGCTGTTTCACCCTAGGAATAGTAGCAAGGGATTGTCTGTGCCAGAGGTTCTCAGGCGGAGGTGCTGCATGGCTTCTTATTTGAGGGCTGTGCTGAATAACAATGTGACAGTGATATCAGTGAGGCCGGAGTTTCCGGAAGGTAGAGATTTCTTATCCATCTCCCAAGCGACATCCCCTTTCCATTGTCCTCTGTCCACATCCACGTCACAGAACGCAGATATCCCTGTAGGTTGGAAACTGTGCAGTAGGGACTGCCACTCACAGAAGAGTCATGTAAATGCTTCAAAATGGACAATTCAATAGACCCTTGCAGGTTCCCCATTTCTAGGTGGAGTGGGGTTACAGATCTAAAATCCCTTAAATATGTAATACTTAGGGTGAGATAACAAGACTTTATAAACTCTGACTGACAAAGAAAATTGATGTGAACGGAATCACTTAGATCCATAGACATGTGTACCTTTTTCTGGTCCCACAAGAGTGGCAGATGACTATGCACTTTATTAATTTCATTGCTAAAAAATGCCATGTAATGTGTATCTATTGTCTATGAACTCTCAATAAAAAATATTTAAAAAAAAAAAAAAAAAAAAAAAAAAAGAAGGAGTGGCAGATGACCAGAGAAGCAAGTACCTTCTGGTTCCACATCAGAGAAGACTACCAGACAAGCATGTACCATTTCCTGTCTCGACATAACAGGTGAGCCACAGCAGATCACAAAGGACGGGTGTTCTGTACTCCGGCTCTGAAGCCAGAACAGATCAATAGAGAAGCATAGGGCTTCCTCTGGCTCCAAGGGATAGGCGAGCCAGAACAGATCACCAAGGAAGCATGTTCCATACCCTGGCTCTGAAGCCAGAACAGATCAATAGAGAAGCATAGGGCTTCCCCTGGCTCCAAGGGATAGGCGAGCCAGAACAGATCACCAAGGAAGCATGTTCCATACCCTGGCTCTGAAGCCAGAACAGATCAACAGAGAAGCATAGGGCTTCCTCTGGCTCCAAGGGACAGGTGAGCCAGAACACATCAATAGAGAAGCATAGGGCTTCCTCTGGCTCCAAGGGATAGGCGAGCCAGAACAGATCAATAGAGAAGCATAGGGCTTCCTCTGGCTCCAAGGGATAGGCGAGCCAGAACAGATCAAAGGTGCATGCAGCCATCTCTTGCTCTACAAGGCGAAAGAGCCAGCGCAGAACATCATGGAAGCATGTGATTTACTTGGGCTCTGCAGTCTCAGAGAACCGACTCAGTTCACCATGGAAGCATGTAACTTCCTTTGGCTCTGCAACGTTGAGGAGCCAGAGCAGATCATTGGAGAGCCATGCAGCTTCCTCTGGCTCTGCAGGATTAAAGAACCACAGCAGGTCCCCAAAGATACATGGGACTGACTTTGGCTCTACAGGACAGGGAAGACAGCAGATCCCCGAGGAGATGGTGGCTTCATCCAGCTCCGCAGGACAGGTGAGCCACAGCCGCATAAGCAGACTGGAAGGAACGCCTCATTGGTTCACAACGTCTTTATTAAACTGGCGCCAGTTAACCGAAGTAGGACCATAACCTCAGGAGCCCATGACGGACAGTGGTCCTAGTTCCTTTCCTTCTGTCCAGCCCCAGACATTGACTTCAGACCATCAGCAATGGCAGGTGACTGGAGTCAGCAAGGGCTCCAGCGCAGAAATGGCACCCTCCTCCTGTAGCCCAACAACACCATGAGAATCCTCCAAAGCTCCACTTCGAGAAAACTGAAGTCCCTTTATTTTTGTGACAAAAATAATCAGACGAAGAAAACATGTCTTTAAGCAGGGCAGTGAGGATAAACCATAAGGATTAACCATAGCCTCCAGCAAGTCAGTGTTGGGCCGGAGAACATCTCTGTCTACCCAGGAACCTACACACACCTCTTAGTCCCCTGTTGGCTCTATAACCTCTGCGTGGACCCAAACTGAGTGCTGTTTTTAGTGCTCAGATTAAAAGCAACGTTTGTGTTACTTTGAATTTCATTGTGAATTATTGCCAGGTTTGGTCAGTCTTGATGTGAACTAATTTTTAACCTCAACATTTCTTGTCCGCTGTTCTTGTTCACTCTTCACAAGGACATCACCTAACAAGGATACCAAAGCTTATTATTTATTGTATTGATCTAGAACCTTTCTTTTTCTATCGAGATCTGGATTTGATTTCAAGAACATATTTGTTTACTGCCCTTTTGCCAATTTCAGTTTTCCCCAACTTTATTTCCTCTTCCACACAATACACGAGGCACCCCCTTTTTCTTGGTTGTGGAAGATTTGTAGGTCTTATTTGACAGTACAGCAGTCTGCATTAAATATTTGTTATCAATGCTTAAAATATACACGGAATGGGCTAACGCTCAACTTGGAACAACAGCTCTTTCTCTCCTCATGCTACTGGCTATATATCCATCCACCTGCTAAGAAGTGTACTTTCATTGCAAAGCACAAGGAAATGTTTTACAGTACAATGAATTATCACACATGAAATGGTTTATCTCATAGAGACACTGTATACAGAAGCTTTATTTTTTTTACGCTACATCCGGCTTTTTAAAGATTTAGGGCCAGATGTAGGTAGCCTAATACCGGTCGGTAACGGACGAAATTACCGAATTTCGGCCGTTACCGACCGGTATTAGGCTTTTCAGATGTAGGAGGCCAAATTGAAGGATTCGTAATTTACAGAATCGGTAATTAAAATACAGATTCGGTAAAATTCCGAATCCTTAATGTAGGGTGCACTCAAATGAGTGCTTTTCTCATTTCAGGATTTGTTATTTACCACCAACTACAAGTTGGTGGTAAATATCGAAAACCGTTAAAAAAGCAATTTTTTGCAATTTTTAACAGTGCCATGTGGCAGACAGGGCATGTATGTGTGCCACATGTGCACCCATGCACTATTCAGGGGTGCAACAGGGTGTCAATGTGAAACCCTGCCACCCTTGTAAGTCTTCCCCCTATTACCGATTCGGTATTTACCGAATTGGTAATTCTCATTCATTCCTGAATGAATGGGAATTACCGAATCGGTAAATACCGAATCGATAATTACCGATTCGGTAAAATTTACCGAATTTTTTCCTACATTGCATTTACCGATTCTAAAATACAGAATCTGTAAAATTCGGTATTTTAGATTCGGTAAATGCAGATTACCTACATATGGCCCTTAGTCAGGACTCACAATACAAGTTGGGCCTATTGGCTTTGCCAATGCTTATTTCATAATGCATTCCTATATCTAAATAATGCATTTCTATATCTAATGTATACGGCTGGGCATTTTATCACTTTCCTTTTTTCTGAACAACTTTTTATCGCTGCTCACTATGTATTTTAAACGTAGCCTTGTGCTCTGCCAAACACCACAGAAAGAAAGCAGTTTGGAAATTGAGACTCTTTCCTATTTTTCAGCACGGCTGGACTAGTCCTTATTTTGGGTTCAGAAGCTAGTTACATGCTTAGGAGAAGCTCGCAGTTCACGTGTTTCCAGAGAAGATAGATTACCTCACACTCAGGCTGGGAGTTCAGCACGTGAGGTGGGACACTAGGGTGTGAGCAGCTCTAGATCAGGTGCAGTCTGCTATGAACTAGGGGGTGAGCAGATCTAGATCAGGTGCAGTCTGTGCCGTGCACTAAGGTGTGAGCAGCTCTAGATCAGGTGCAGTCTGCTATGAACTAGGGGGTGAGCAGATCTAGATCAGGTACAGTCTGTGCCGTGCACTAAGGTGTGAGCAGCTCTAGATCAGGTGCAGTCTGTGGCGTGCACTAAGGAGTGAGCAGCTCTAGATCAGGAGCAGTCTGCTGTGAACTAGCGGAGCAGCTCTAGATCAGGTGCAGTCTGTCCCGTGCACTAAGGAGTGAGCAGCTCTAGATCAGGTGCAGTCTGTGCCGTGCACTAAGGTGTGAGCAGCTCTAGATCAGGTGCAGTCTGCTGTGAACTAGGGGGTGAGCAGATGTAGATCAGGTACAGTCTGTGCCGTGCACTAAGGTGTGAGCAGGTCTAGATCAGGTGAAGTGTGTGCTGTGCACTAGGGTGTGAGCAGCTCTAGATCAGGTGCAGTCTGCTGTGCACTAGCGGAGCAGCTTTAGATCAGGTGCAGTCTGTGCTGTGCACTAGGAAGTGAGCAGCTCTAGATCAGGTGCAGTCTGTGCCGTGCACTAAGGTGTGAGCAGCTCTAGAGCAGGCACAGTCTGCTGTGAACTAGGGGGTGAGCAGATGTAGATCAGGTACAGTCTGTGCCGTGCACTAAGGTGTGAGCAGGTCTAGATCAGGTGAAGTGTGTGCTGTGCACTAGGGTGTGAGCAGCTCTAGATCAGGTGCAGTCTGCTGTGCACTAGCAGAGCAGCTCTAGATCAGGTGCAGTCTGTGCTGTGCACTAGGAAGTGAGCAGCTCTAGATCAGGTGCAGTCTGTGCCGTGCACTAAGGTGTGAGCAGGTCTAGATCAGGTGAAGTGTGTGCTGTGCACTAGGGTGTGAGCAGCTCTAGATCAGGTGCAGTCTGCTGTGCACTAGCAGAGCAGCTCTAGATCAGGTGCAGTCTGTGCTGTGCACTAGGAAGTGAGCAGCTCTAGATCAGGTGCAGTCTGTGCCGTGCACTAACGTGTGAGCAGCTCTAGATCAGGTGCATTGTGTGCTGTGCACTAGGGTGTGAGCAGCTCTAGATCAGGTGTAGTCTGTGTGCATTAGGGTGTGAGCAGCTCTAAATCAGGTGCAGTGTGTGCTGTGCACTAGGGAGAGCAGCTCTAGAGCAGGCACAGTCTGTACTATGCACTAGGGCGTGAGGAGCTCTAGATCAGGTGTAGTGTGTGTGCATTAGGGTGTGAGCAGCTCTAGATCAGGTGCAGTGTGTGCTGTGTGCTGTGCACTAGGGAGAGCAGCTCTAGAGCAGGCACAGGGTGTGAGCAGATCTAGAACAAGTGCAGTCTGTGTTGTTCCAGCAGAGGGGAAAACGGTAAAACTGAATGTGTTTGAATGACTTCATCTACCCTCCATCATGTAGAACTGTGATTGTTGCCCCTTAAGCTTCTGGATACAAGAAAACCTTAAGTATAGTCATGGGAAGGAGAATAGTGTATAACAAAACATGTTTCAAAGAGACGGGATTATACCAAGTCATGGAAGAAACAGAAGGGTGGATAGCACAGCATTGCTGAAAGAGACGGGGTTATAATGCATGGGAACCTGTAATCCCTGTATAAAAGCCAGTCTCTAAATTCCTCATTACAGGCCAGTTGTGATGTCAGAGCCAGTATCTAAGGTGAAAGGCGTCACAGAGCATAATTAACCACGGTTTAGGAGAACAGGGACAGTCTTACTTTTTCCTTTTTTTTGATACATGTCTCTCAAAAGAAAAGGTGATCAGCAGATAGAAGATATGTATGTCAACATGTTTATTTTTTCAACAGCTCTAGGTCGTTGTAGGAAAGATAGAACCTCTGCATATTACTACATAATAGGAGCCACTGCATTTTTAACCTGACTTACCTTGAACTGATTCTATTATGTTTTGACAAAAATTATGAGCTGCTTTTTAGTAGGTTTAAGTTCTCTTTATAGATTATGCTTTTATTCTTCTTGTCTGCAATGACATTGAAATAGCAAGGCAGCAAAGATGTCACCGGTTTCTGGAAATGGTGATGTGTAATTATGTATTATAAGGCATAAAATACCTTCTGCCATACATTAAAAGGATATTGCAAGTCATCTCGGAGTTCTATGGTCTTACAGGGAAACTCGGCTGTTCTATGGTCGCAAAACTCCTCTGTGACTTGCAATATCCTTATCATGTACAGTAGGGGGTACTTTATTCCATATATAACAAAGCATGTCACAAAGAGAAGGGTGTACATTTCTGTTATAAAGGGGCAGGTTATAACGAAGCTTGCCACAAAGAGGTGTGCTTAGAACAAGGCATGCCACAAGGAAACGGGCGTATAGAGGCTGACAGAAATGCGGTTATCAGAAGGCATGTTAGAACGAGACAGGCTCATTATAATAGGACATGTTAGAAAGAGAAAGATGTATAAGGAGGAATAACACACACAGCAGGGCTCAAAACAGGTATGCACCAAGCAAGGCGTCTTTACATTGCGTGCCACAAAAAGAAGGCCTATCCCTAAAATAAAAGAAGTGTTGTTTGGTAAAACTAAAGGCATAGTAATTTTGCGAGTAGCGATTTGTGAAAGAGCATAAGGTCTTCAGAATTTATGCAAGATGAAGAATAACATAATTCACCTTGGAGAGTGTGCTATAAGGATTCTAATCACTGTGTTTTATAGATGGATCATAACATGATGCTAACACATTGCTTAAAGGAAAAGCCGGGGTTCTAACCCGGACGGGCACAATTCACCCACCTAAGCATATAAATTAGGGAGCCAGCACCCCACAACTGACCAGCAAGCGGCCTCTCTCTTTGACTGGAGAGGTAAATCCAATGGTTCCTTGGGGATGGTCTCAAATCCTCTGTTCAACATGTGTCTAACTGAACCCTGAGGGAGCAGGCTACACTTTTTTTATGAGGCATCATCAGAAAGACAAAGAATTACCTTAGTATGAAGACCTGACACGCATTGACCCTCAAAACTGAGGAAACATCTTAGGACAGGTTTGTCTGTTGGGTGTTGGGTGTTGGACCTGGGCATTTCCTGAAGCCGGTCATGCGTGACATATTTATGCAGGGATTTGTTTGATGTATATACATGATAAAGTACCTCCTGCTGCACTTTATAAGGATATTGCAGTTCACCAAGGAGTTCCATGACCATAAACAATGAGGTCGTAGAATGCGATGGAATCTTGCAATATCCTGCAGAGCAGAGGATATTTTATTTCTAATAATACATGAACACACCATCAACCGCCCCCCCTCCCCAAAAAAAAGAAATCTTGGTGTCTAGCACTTTCATGTTTCTTGCAGACACGAAGAATAAAATCCTAATCTGTACTGTCAAATTAAGCACACCAAACAGCAGTTAGCAGTTTTTCGCAAAAAGAATCTGAATTAGTTTAACGTAAATCAGATTAAAAAACGTGCTGTGACGCACACTGTGTATAGAAGGCATACTACATTTTCTGTAATGACCTATAGCATGGGAAAAAATCAACATATTGTCATTAATATCTCCTTTCTACTGACCACTTTTTCTTTTGGGAAAAAACAGGAAGGAAAAAGCCAGTTCCTTTGTTTAAAGTGCAGCTGTTATTGTGCTTTGGGATTGGCCTTTCACCCTGGCTGGTGGATATATTCTCACAACTCCACTGTAATAATTTATTACAGTTCAGCAGCTAAATCATTTATTTATTACAGGTGGTCAGATACTGCCAAACTCGACATTAATACAACAATTAGACACCAACTTTTATATCCGGATTGTATGCTCCCATGTATTAAAGAACAAACACTATTATAAGAAATAAAGGAGGAAACTGCACTAGAACTAAAGCTCGGAATCCACGAATGGGCTTATTGTGCCATCTGCTGGGCAGCCAAGGAAAAGCCTGTCCCTCGCGAGTAATGCCTCATTAACAGAACACCTTGCTTATTTTAGAAAGTCAGTCTGATAACACCAGGGCCGGCTTTAGCGCTGGTGGCCCCAGTGCAACAATGTTTGTTGCCACCCTCCAATGACTACCTCTGCTACGGATTCCCTCTCTACCACCCTTTAATAGTGACCAAGTCTCCATAACCGCTCTCTCTCAGATGCATTTTATTTTTTATATAGCACTGCCGCCACTCACACCAGTGTGGGGTGTCAGAGCATGTTACATCACACCACACACACTACACAGAGACATTTATCATAGGAGTGTAAATCAGTGTATAGGAAATGTTACATAAGACAGAGTAGTCCTCTGTCTTATGTCAAGGTGGAGGAGTCACAGGTCATCCACACTAGTAGGCAGAATAATTTAAGAGTGCTTGGTCTGGAGAAGCACAACCTAACAATTTAAAAAGTAATGCCATGGTTGGGGGTTCTCTTTGATAATCAGAATTTAACCCTTTTTCCAACATTAGGCTAATGAAACACTGACTGAGGAAAAAAATCATAACTCTCTAGTCTATACTTAACAGTTTGCATGCAGTTATTTGATGACAGTTAACAGCTCACTGTTCTATGTTAGGATTATAATTTATAAACTGCAAGTAACAAAGGATCTCTCAGACGAAAGCAGTAACCCACTGACCTATTTACATTATAAGCACTTTGTGATTTGAATGGTATATGTTCTTTGCAGCAGGCACATTAATCCTATGCACTACCGTACCATGAGTCAAAACTTCCACTAGACAAACCTCAGAACTCTCTCTAAGAAGAACATTAATCAACGGAGTTATCTTGCCATTTTTATTGTTGCCTTAAAATTGGTGGCCAGCAACATGGCAAAAGGGGCCTTAAAAACCATAATATACTTTCAAACATGAAACCCCCACCCGAAGTCAGCACGTGGTGTGGTCGCACCGCCCTAGAGCCGACCCTGGATATGGATAACACAACATAGAACATCCATGAAGTTCATGGCATGAGCACAAGCAAAGCAAACCATATTCCCAGACCGTAACATCCATGTCGACAGTCTCGAGCAACCGTATGCATAAAATTAAATCCGTAAAAATGCACACCAACACAGACACTAGAATAACCAGTTAGGAAGAGCTAGAGAAAGTTATATTCACTCTCACACACCCCCTTCACCAAATAAAATACAGACCAGAAAATCAACACAGAAACCTTTAATGCTTAAAGGCACCCATCAATGATCTGTACATATATTTAAGACCTCAATTAACAATTCCTACAATATTCATACAGAAAAATACAGTACACCATAAAATAAATCCCAGACAATATCCCTACTTACTGACTACAACACCCATGCAGGCTGTGCTGTGCGGATAAGAGGGGAATACTGCAGCTAATGTTCAGCCATTCTGAGGTCCAGGCAGGATCAGAGAAAATGCAGGACATTTGTTGTGGTGCAGTTAGCTGAACTGGGGCACTTTTAACAGGGCCTGCACTTTGTTGTGCTTTGCCTTCAGAGCAGCAACCTGCAGAAGTTAAGGAGGCCTCCTACTTTCAGTTCCAGCTGAGCCCAACACTAATGCTTCACATAAAGGCCTGTCAACACTCCTTTCGGTTGACCCTGATCCTGTCTGGGAGCTAGCAGTAGTCTAACATGTTGAAGCCAATACCAACGAGGAAACAAAGACACAAGTATTTAAGAGATAAACTAGGATTTGGGGGCAGGGGTTGACTTCTCCAATCCCTCTATGTTAGAGAAAAGGCATGCACTGTATGTCAGATGTATCTGTCTAAGTGAGCAATTACACTAATACCCATTTATATAGCAATTACTAATAACTGTTTATTGCTTACCAAATGAATCTTTTTTGGGAAACTTGGAATAATGAAAGATTGAGAAAAAACAGTGGGGGTCGAAATGTATGCCTTGCAGTGCACATACAGTTTGCATTTAGCTCATTGATACTGGTTCAGAACTAACTACGCTATATTACAATGAATTGTAACTTGTGACCTGGGATCTGTGCAACAAACGTATTTACCTATAGAGCTATCTACATAAAGTACAAATCTGTGACAGGCATGTTACATCCTGCCTTTGCAGCAGCATATTAACCATATATACTATTTCTTAAGTCAAACCTATGACTAGCTTGTACACAGATCTCTCCAACTAAGACATTAATCATCAGAATTGTATTATGCCCAGTAATTAACTAGGTACACAACGATCTACGCAGCAGGTGACTAACTTAAAATGTGGCCTGTATTTCATTGATTAAAATACGCCAGAACAGATTTACTAATGCATTTCCATTGTTGCCAATCTAATTGTCAGAGTTTTAAAAAAATGTATACATTGGCTGTCCCACCAGGCCTGTCGTAACTTGTCCCCATTGCTGCTGTGACTTCTTACCCCCCAATTAATGGGATCCTGGAGTTATTTTTTCCATTCATTTCCAGCACTGCGCAGAAGCAAATGTAAACAGAACATTAATATGACAATTAGAACATCTGCACACAGACAAGAATATTTACATACAGATTAGAACATGAGCACACACTGATCCCAATACAGTGCTATACATTAATGCAATATGGCTACATGCAGCTCTGGAACATCCACTCGCCAGACTGGAGCATCCATACAAGCAAGACTAGAAAAGTGCACCTGTGGACACAGTCCCAAAGCCCCCCTCACACAAACACACTTAGTTTCCCATATAACACTTGCAAATGTCTACAAGGGCAGCTGTGACATCCGCCATGTACACCGATTGAAACATACTCTTTACACCAGGGGTCTCCAACGAGTAGCTCGGGAGCTACTGGTAGCTCATCATTACCTTCAAAGTAGCTCTAAAAGATGAAGCCAAGCCCAGTTTCAAATTCAGAGAGTGAGCGCCTATTAAAGAAGGCAGCACTGCTGATCTCAAGATCCTAAGAGTGACAGCCAGCCAAACCTATGGCAGTAACTTATACCAAACACACAAAGTATCGGTCTATAGGGCCTGCCACTTGACAGTCTGTATCTAATCTCAGTATAACTAAGCCACAAGAAGATTGACCATCTTGTAACCCTACTTTATCAGTCACAACATGTGTGTGACCAGTGGACCACAAAAGAAGTACAACAGTAGTAGCCTGAGCAGTAATGAGTGCTGACCCATCAAAGTGTTGGACTGCAGGAGTCAGAGTGAAAATGTGGCAGTTGGGTGTATAACCAGCTCAAGACCTGAGGAGAACAGGGCATGATTCAGACCAGAGAAAATGAAGAGACTCATCAGCATTTATGTGCGTCCCTAATAAACACTATTGCTTCTTGAATGCTACTACTGGTGTCAAGGACCACCAAATGTCTATGCTAGCCCCCATCATAAGGGTTTTATCTCGGACATAATTGTGCCCATTCCTGGCATAATAGTGCCAATGGCATAATAATGGTCATCCTTGACTATTCAGGGTATTTTTGGTCTAGTTGTGGTATACTGGCAGCCATCATTTACATACTGGGAGAATTACTGGCCTACATTTACGTATTCCTGGCGTAATAATGGTCATGACTGATATATGGTCTCTGCCTTGACCCTTCTGGTTTCAAGCCTTGGCCCAACTGTGGCCCTAGTATAATGGTGGGCATTATTGGCATAATACAGACATCCGTTTTTCTGGTCCAGGGAGGACCTGGCTTGGCAGTTCGGTCTGGACTGTTCCCATGAGGCACAGGTTCAAGACTGATTTGCATATGGCTGGGTCTAATCTGGGTTTGCATGGTGAGCAAAAGAATGATGGATTTAACCCAGAACTCTTGACTGTGGGTGAATGTATGATTCATTCAGCATTCCGTCCATCATTTGTTTGCGTAGCACTTTTCACCCTAAGTGGGATGGTTTTGCCCAGACGTGGGTCCCTTGCTCACTGTGCCACTGGATTCAAGTTAGCCTGGCTGATGAAGGGTGACATACCCTGAAACTGGTCCCAGGTTGCTTGTTTCTGGTCCAGGGAGGACCTGGCTTGGCAGTTCGGTCTGGACTGTTCCCATGAGGCACAGGGTCAAGACTGATTTGCATATGGCTGGGTCTAAACTGGGTTGGCATGGTGAGCAAAAGAACGATGGATTTGCCCAAGGTCTCTTGACTGGGGCGAATGTATGACTCATTCAGCATTCCGTCCATCATTTGTTTGCGTAGCACTTTTCACCCTAAGTGGGATGGGTATGCCCAGACGTGGGTCCCTTGCTCACTGTGCCACTGGATGCAAGCTAGCCTGGCTGATAAAGGGTGATATACCCTGAAACCGGTCCCAGGATGCGTGTTTCTGGTCCAGGGAGGACTTGGCTTGGCAGTTCGGTCTGGGCTGTTCCCATGAGGCACAGGGTCAAGACTGATTTGCATATGGCTGGGTCTAAACTGGGCTGGGATGGTGAGCAAAAGAACAATGGATTTAACCCAGATCTCTTGACTGGGGGTGAATGTATGATTTATTCAGCATTCCGTCCATCATTTGTTTGTGTGAGCATCTGTGGCACAAGACTGTAATACCTGGGTATTCAAAGTAGTCTGTCCATATGGGGCATTTGTACATGGGGGTTCTTGATGAAAATGATAAGCTGATGTTTTGGGACCGTGCATTTCCTAAAATATGAAAACGGATAATCTAAAGGCAGTTTCTGTTTTCAAAAATGGATTTTCTTCTGTTAAATTGAGTTTGTTTGCCCACAGTGGAAAGTGGTATTTGGCAGAAAGAAGTGCACTTTCAGAAACTGATGAATAATAATTTAAGCTGAGCTGGGGAGACCTACTGCTGTATTTATATACTTTGTGCCATAGGGCATGTCTAGATTTGAATGTTACTTCATAAGTCAGGCGGAGGCATTTTATATTGATGAATGTTTTCCTGGCATTTCTGATGGTAACCACACCAGGAATACTTGGGTGGTAACTACTGATAATCCTGCTTAGGTTGGTCATAGCGTAGTCACTATTTTACAGTTATAAAGTTTGCTAGTAGCTCAGGAAGGCTTTCCTTGAGCAGAAGTAGCTCTTACTACAGAAAAGGTTGGAGACCCCTGCTTTACACCATGTAGGACATCCGTGCACTGAGCCTAAAAGGTCCATACACAAAACTAACATCTCTGCACCTAGATCTGGCATATAGACTCTGAAAATGGAAAAATGAAAATGGGCAATCCTGAACAAGACCCACCTGCCGAGAGGCCTAAACATCCGTTGATGCGCTCCTAGAACACTAGTACCTATGGGATCTAGAAAACTCTCGAACACAAATATAGAATACTTCCACACAGATAGATCATGAATACAGACACTGGACATGTGTTCGCATTTTCAGAAAATGCGCACAGATTAAAAGGTTTGTGCGCGAAATCGAACCCTCGTGCTTTCCGTCTGGATCATTCCCCCAAACTGACTCTAACCCACCCTGACACACCTACAACATCCGCACTCACACTACACCTTTGGAATATTCACCTGACCTCTACATTACCAGAGGATGTTTGGGCTGTGTGTTCCACTCTTTTGGACCTCAGTGTGGGCTTTAGGCCTGTGTATCTGTTCCTAACCATCCTGTATTTCAAGTCAAAGGATAATTTCATCCCTACTTTATAGCCACATTGGCAACATGAGGGTGATTTTATTTAATTAATTAATTTATTTATTGAGCTTGTACAGCACGACAGCTACACACAAAGGGTTTCCCGGCGATGGATGGTCAGAGAACTGGTAACCTAGGAACTACAGATAGACAGAGTTATTGGTTGAATAGCCACGTCTTAATGGCTCTGCAGAAGTGTGTCTAGATGGTTTCTTTGCTAATGTCAAGGGGGAGAGAATTCCACAGTAAGAGGCCAAGGTAAGAGAAAGAGCTGCCACCCATCCTAGCGATTTTACCTCTAGGTACAGTGAAGTTTCCGTAAGATGAAGATCGGAGGGGGCGAGAGGGATTGCAGGTATTGTGGGGCTGTGCCCATTTTGATTTTAAACATATAGCTCAGGGTTTTGAATTTGATACGATTCTCAACCCTGAGCCAATGTAGGTCGTGCAGATGTCCGGAGATGTGAGCGTTTCTGGGAATTTTACAAAGAAGTCTTGCGGCAGAGTTTCGCACCAATTGCAATCGTCTAGTCACTGCCTTGTTAGCTCCTAAGTAAAGGACGTTACCGTAGTCCAGCCGGGATGTTATAAGGGCATGGACCACCGTTTTTTGGGTGTTAGGCAGCATCCAGATGATTTTCCTGAGCCAACGCAAGATTGTAAAGCAGACTGCAGAGACCTTGACAACCTGTTGGTGCATGGTCAAGGCATCATCAATCGTAATTCCCAAATTACGGACGTGTTTGGAGGGCAGTGGGAACGGACCCATCTCGGCAGGCCAGTGAGACGGGGTCCATAGTTCTTTCTTTTTCCCGAGAATCAAGACCTCGGTTTTGCTAGTGATCTGGGATTCATCTGGTAAGTGAATAGGGTAAGACCAGCTTGTTCAGCAATGTAAGCCAGAGGCCTGATGTACAAGTTAAAAATTAGAGGCCTGAGTACTGAGCCCTGGGGTACCCCATATGGTGAGGCATGAAAATTGGAAATGGATGTGGTAGAGAAAATTTGAATCGTACGATGGGCAAGGAATGAGGAGATCCATTTCAGTGCTGGACCGTGAATGCCTAGTGAGTTTAGTGTATTGATGAGTATGGTGTGTGAGATCGTATCGAACGCTGCGCTGAGGTCGAGCAGTATGAGCGTCTATCGAGATGTTGGCACAGGTTCTCCGTTACTCCTAGTAATGTAGTTTCGGTGGAGAATCCAGTTCTAACGCCAGACTGAGAGGGATGAAGAATTTGATGGGATTCAATAAACTGGGAGAGGTGTAAGTGGATGTGTCTCTCAAGGATCTTAGAGAAAGCTGGTAGAAGAGAGATTGGGCGATAGTTGGACAAGTCGCTAGGGTCCGCTGAAGGCTTTTTCAAGAGAGGTGTTACCATGGCTTGCTTCTAATGAGCAGGAACTGTGGATTCAAGCAAAGAAGTGTTAAGGGTGTGCAGTACTAAGGATAAATGGGAATTGTCGAGTTGTTTTAGTATAGGGATGGGAAGGGGGTCTTTGGCCGACCCAGATTTTAATTTCCCTAAAATGTTTATCAGGGAGTCCAAGTTGAGAAGGGGCCAGGAGTTCATGTGGGGGTAGGTGAGAGGAGAGTCGGTAGTAGATGGGCAGGCAGTGGGGATCCTTTGCACGAGACAGCCCTGCCATGTGCTGCCTATGGATTTTCAGGGTACCCTTAGTGCTAAATTGTGGGTATCACTAGGACTGTTAAACCAATACATGTAAAAGTGCCTAGATTACTAAAATAAGGCCGAAAATCTAGTCACTTTCTACCAGGCTGCAAATGACCTTTTAAAGATGCATTGAAGTGTAGTAACTTTCCTCCAGTGCTATAAAGTGTCTTTGTGAGCTCTGAAAATAGATCTCGAAAGGGCTGAGATCCTATTTTAGCCTTTTTCCCCCATGGGCCGCATACAAATTTGCATTTGCACCTTTATGGTGGCTGCTTATACTCGAAGAGTTTGCAAGCACTACCAATCCATTGAAAAACTCCTGAGCCTGAAGTGAGAAGCTCTGCTTGAAATAAAATATTATACTTGTTAAGGTAAACTATGTAAAATGTGTGCCAAAGGCAAGCCCTTCTCTTGGGAATGCCCTGAAGTGTTGAGGAAAATTAAATTTTTGGTCATGTTATGTTCCCTAGCGCGTACCCCACCGACTCCATGTACCAGCTTAAAGTGCATGTAACTTCCCTCCTGTGCCAGCTATGAAGACGCAAATACATTTGCGTCCACCGTTAACCTGTCCTCTTTCAGATCCACCCTGAATGGATTATGTAGTCCGTTCCTAAGTATGCTATGCCACCGTCTCTTTGTAGTACACTTTTCAGAGTAGGCCCTGAATTTCTGCCATCGAGCCTCTTTTGTGGCTCCTGACTCTGGCAGCCTCTGCCCAGGCTACCTCTGTACCCGTGAACTCTGACTTACTTTCAGCGCGGCCCCTCGCGCTCAGCTCAAGCCTGCTTTCTGCCAAGACTGACTATAACCTTCGAGTTATCTGTTCCGCTCCTCGAGAATGCATTCCTGCCTACTAGATCCTGTAAACATCCTCTCCAGCTGCAGAGCCAAAGGGCCGACCTGTCTCAATGCAAGTAATTCATAGCCTCTGTTGCCATGCTTCCATGGAAGGCCCCATGCCCCACGCTTCACATGTAGACACTTAGGCGCTTATACACGCATCCACAGTTAGCATAGAATAGCTTCTGCCCTAGAGACCTTTCCGCCCAGATAGTATAGTTCCTAAACATCAGATATCAGATATGATAGAAGTACAAGTTGATCTGACATGCCAGACTTCTGTCTCTTTCCGTCAGTGTAAATGTCAAGTCCCCTGCACCCCGTCAATCACACGTCATGCAGCTGCGCGCGCATCCAAGCTTCCGATTTCTGCTGACACTGCAACAATTCTGTTAGCACCACCCCTTGGTGCCACCCACTTGCGTCACCTATCAGTGACGTTTCTAGCACACACCTCTGATTCACGCCTAGTTTACGCCTCTTGATTACGTACTAGTAACACGTGTATACTGTTATCTTGTCTTCTCTCAGCTGTTACGCCTCTTACATTGATTCTTATGGTATAAATCAAGTATATAAGCTATGTATTGTCAATAAACGAGAGCGCTCTATCCCTTCTGACATCCCTGTGGTGGTCAGAACATGATATCCTGATCAGACCATTCCTTTATGAGGAATAAAACCCTTAGAAACTCTAACACCACGGACTCTGTCTTTTTTCATCCGATCTGAGTTATTATTGATTAAGTACTTACCTGCATAGAAATTAAGAGAGTAAATTAATTATTTACGTCATTTTGGCGCCCGAACAGGGACCCCTCCCCCACCTCACGCGCCGGTTGGTGCGTTGCAAGCTATGTCCCCTGCCATCAGTTAGATGGACCATACGCGTACTGGCAGGATTTCCTGCATCTCCCTCTGACCCACGGAGGTGACGAAGACTGCGACCAGTGCCCAGACGAGGCGGTGAGGAGTGCGGAGGATCCCGACCAGAGCCTAGCCGAAAGAAGCAAGGTCCGAGGTGTTAAGAGGCCCACCAGGTTTCCGAAGTTTTCCGAAGTTTTCCGAAGTACCGAGTCGAGTCCAGTCGAAGTTTTCCGAGGCCTTCTGTTTCCGTGCTTCCCGGTGAGTACCATTGCTGGGTCGTATCTAGACGGGTTTGGGTACGCAAGTCCGGTCTGCACTGTTTTTAGGCAGTGTATCTGTACTGTTTAGCAGTATATCTAGTATTCCGAATTTCTGCACTGTTATACCAATGTATCTGTACTGTTGAGCAGTACATCCAGTATAGGGGGGTAGTCATCTATGTCTCAAATGTTTTCATGTGATTAATGTCGTGGTATGAATGTGACCGTTTAATGTGCATTATTGTGTTTCTCGTAATCAAAATTAAGTTGTAACCAGTATTAAGTAGTAAGGATCGAGCATTCAGTAATAAGTAAGCAAAATGCCGTTTTTCGACAAGTTAAAGCAGATAGGAACTAGGAAAGGGATACTGGAGGAAGAAATTCCTATTCCCCCTAGGGACACTCCAGGCAATTTTATGTACAACAAGCATGGCATAGATGCCATATTATATCTAGATTTATGGGCCGATTACACCAAACACCTAGACGAAAGACACAGATGGCCTGTCACCGGAACATGGGATGCCGAGTGCATCATGAGGGTAGAAGAAGCATTATGGAAAAAGAAAGCTAGACAATCTCAGAAGGACGCCATAGAATTTTGGCGTAAGGAATCACGTAAGCGTGCTGACAAAGCACTCCGTAGAGAAGACAGACTTAAAGAATCAGAGAAAGACCAAGAAAACGAATTAGTTACTGAAGGGATCCGAGTCAAAACAGAACAAATAGACCGTGCCCGAAATAATCTTGTAAACGGTATGTATCTTGCAGCAGATGGCACATCTGAAGCCCTATCAGAAATACCGAAAAACTTACCGACACCATTAGTTCCAACTAAAGTAATGCATAAAACTACTAAAGACATATTCCTAAATTCATATTTAGAGGATGTAGCACCAGCTTACACCAATCTGCCTGTTCGTGCCCTGCCTACTGACAGGGATGGGGGTGGAATTACGCCCCCAGATCATGTTCCGCCGGTACCGCGACAGACCTCCCCTGTTCCGCCAGCTCCGCCACTTCCCGCACTCAAGACTGACTTACCGAAACAAGTCCTACCTGATCTTACTAAACGACAAATTCAAGTTCAGATACAGACTCCACGGAGAGATAATGCCCAAGCATCCGCCTCAGGAGGTGCGACTGCGGGTCCTCAGACCCCGCCACCGACACACAGATTCAATTTAAGGGACACACAGAATCCTTTTCAGTCTCCCCACTCAGTACAGTCTCCCCACTTGTCGCGTCTTGACGCATTAAAAGAAAACATGTCAGTTTGCAGATATGATCCAGTACCCGGAAGAAACGATCTAATGATATTAGCATCACTACGATTAAGATCTGCCACCGATAGCTTGCTATGCTATGTAGGAATGAAAGAACGTCTCGACAGACTATATGAGTTTATACAGACAGGGAAAGACCCTGACAGTGTCAAAGATGCCATGCATAAACAGAAAGTTGACATTCAAGCACAGATATTACGATTTTTCATAAATTGTGTAATAAGAGAACGAGACAGGCCCGAGACAGATCAAAGTGAATTAGACGCATTAAACAAGTGGGGTCAAAATATAGCCGAAGGAAAACATGATAGGGGGGCTTGCATAGCCAGTATGTCCCAGAAAATTAGAAAGGCAGTATTAACTGCACATCGGGAAGAAAATGATAAAGCTTCCTCCGAGGAGGAAGAAGAACTTGAAGCACCAGGAAGGTCTACAGATACTATAGCGTATGTAGGTAAGGGAAATTACCTTAGGAAAGGTATTCGTCCGGAAAGCAAGAGAGTTCTTTTCTCTGCTTTAACAAACCCGAATTCTTCTGAACATCAGTTCCAGGAAACTGATAAAAGGCTTCGAGACCGAGTGGGGTACCATGTACTCAATTCTATGGATGAACAGGAACTAGCCCGGTCAGCCGTGTTATGGGCCGAAAACCCAGACATATATAATGATGATACGTTAGTACAGACATTCTTGAACCTTTCCCCAGAAGAGCAGAAAATAGCGGGTGTATACATGATTCAGCACCTCCTCATCAAGTTCAGAAACCATCATTCTGATCCAGGTCCCTTACACGAAACATTAGAAGCACTACTCATGGATAGATGGAGAGGTTTCAGTACCAAGTTAATACAAATAATTCTAGAACAACGACGTAAGTATAACACCTTCATAAGCTCTGAATATGTTCCCCCGCCGCCTCCAGAGAGGAAAACGTATTACATGCAATGCGGTAGTGGCATTGAAAGTCAGAATCCCTTACGAGAAGTACACCCAGTTATGGGTACGGATAACGTCCTGAAACGTGTGTATGTTCACACACCACTGACTAAGTTAGAACTGTTAGAAATGAAGAAATTAGTCCTGTGTCACGATAAAGACCCTGCAGGTTTTCACAGAGAGCTCAAAGACATGTTACTGATGGGAGATTACACGTATGATGATATTATGAAAATGTTAAAAGTACTGTTGCCCACGGGCATCTACGAGAAATTAAAGGAAAAAGATTGGGAGGTGGGAGAGTCTAAGATAGCATGGGCAGAAATAGAAGACGAAGAAAGTAAACGGATCCCAGGAGTAGGCCTTGGGGATAGGACTAAAGCATTACCAGGTTTGATAGTACAGGTTTTGCCAAGATTATTGACAACTAGAAAGGAAGATTGGGACGCAATCTCGTCCTGTAAGCAGAAACAAGATGAAGATACTAGTGACTTCTATTCCAGATTCGAGAAATGTTTCATTATAAATAGTGGCCTACAACCTAGTAGCGAGTCATATCCACACCTTTTTGTATCAAAATTAGTCGAGAATTCCCTACCATTAGTCAAAAATAGAGTGTACAAAGTTGAAAGTACTTGGCAAGCAAATACGCCATCCCAGATGTTACAAATGTTACAATATCACCAGAACAGAATTAGGGAAGAACAAGATCAGGAACAGAAACGTATGAAAGACACGAAAATGAAAATGTTAGTAGCTCAGACGGTCCCAGCCGACGGTCAAAGAAAAGGTGGGGCCCAGACTAATCATTCTGCAGCTCCCGTTAAAGGGACATGTAATTACTGCAAGCAGCCAGGTCATTACGTACATGAATGTCCAGTCCTGAAACACAACATCGCGACAGGTAAAACTAAAGAAAGACCGCATCCGCCTAGACATGAACATGGTCATCAACAGACCTCACAGAACGAACAGCCAATGCAGAATACACAGCCTATGCATGCTCCACCCCACCCAGCACAGACAGTAGCAGTACCGCAGCCACAGCCCATTGCCGCGACTCAGCAAGTCTCACAACAGATGTACCAGTATGCCCAATCTGCATATCCAGATTACCCCCGATACACATGAAACAGCCTAGAGAGGGAAAGTGGTTTGCCTCTTATTGAAATTCCCGTAGATCAAGAAGGTCCTTATGTACACAGTCACGTATTGGGAAAAGACAGAAAGTTTTTAAATCGACACAGGGGCAAGTCGCACTACAATCAGTCACAATGAAGTCCCAGGGGCACCCCTCTCAGGCTCACAGAATGTATCCCTTGGTTTTTCAGGACAGCCTATTGTAAATGAAGTATCGGAACCAGTACCATTAGCTGTAGGTCCATTATCCCGAGTTACAGATTTGTTACTTACGAAATCATGCCCAGAAAATCTGTTAGGAATTAAAACACTGAAGGCTCTAGGAGCTATAATATGCTGTTCCCCGGAGGGAGTCAGACTCTTTCTACGGGATTTCAAGGGTCATTATGTTTTACGTGATTTTGATGTCAGATTGAAAAATGTACCAGATCACTTATGGGCAAAAGGCCCAGCTGATGTAGGTTGTATGCATATCACTCCATATCGTGTTACACTCAAGACAGGAGTTGTTCTACCCAGAATCAGACAATACAAGTTACCACCCGATGCTGTAGTGGCTTTACTGAAAATCATTGAAGAGCTTATTGCCCAGGGGGTGGTCGTAGAGACCGACTCCAATATCTGTAATTCACCCATCATTCCAATTCTTAAACGTACAGACCGCAATGCACCGCCAGTATATCGGCTGGTGATTGATCTTCGAGAGCTGAACAAATGTATTGTACCACAGTATCCTGTGGTCCCCGATATCTCTTCCCTATTGACTGCTATTGATTCAGAAGCAACGTTCTTTACTGTAATAGATCTCAAGAACGCTTTCTTCAGTGTACCTATTGATCCGGAGAGCCAATATCTCTTCGGATTCAGTTTAAATGGACGAAGTTTCAAATTTTCCCGCGCACCTCAAGGATTTACAGAAAGCCCCAGCATCTATAGTCAAGCACTGAAAAGACAACTAGATTGTATTCAAATGCCAGTTAACACCGCTTTACTGCAATACGTCGATGATCTACTGATCACCGCACGAAGTGAGCCCGAATGTGAACAAACATCGTTAACAGTTTTGCATTTCCTGGCCGACAAGGGACACAAGGTGTCTCCTTCGAAGCTACAATTCTGTGTTCAGCAAGTTGTGTACTTAGGTCACTTGCTGTCCAAAGTGGGGAGACAGCTCACTCCCGATCGCATTCAGTTAATTGTAAATATGCCACGACCACAGACACAAAAGGAAGTGCGGGCCTTCATAGGCCTCACCTCATACTGCAGACAATGGATTCCTCAATATGCATTTCTAGCTAAACCACTCATCCAGTTAACGACACAGGAGGCAGCAACTTCGCCTGCCCTCCCTTGGACTCAGGAACATACACAAGCCTTTGAGGAATTAAAGAAAGCATTATGCCAAGCACCAGTTTTAGCGACACCATGTTACAGCAAACCGTTTACACTTTTTGTTACAGAACGTGACGGTACAGCATTGTCTGTCCTCACTCAAGATCAAGCAGGTTCACATAAGCCTTGCGCTTATTTTTCAAGTACATTGGATTCCGTAGCCCAGGCACTCCCTGCGTGCTTAAAGTCAGTAGCAGCAACAGCGTTAGCAATCAGACAAAGCGATTCAATTGTTCTAGGTCACCAGTTAACAGTACAAGTCCCACATTCTGTAGAGGTTCTTTTAAACAGAACCCAAACTCAACACTTGACTATAGCACGACTGACAGGTTACGAGTTGACATTATTCCAGCCACACATAGAAATCAGACGCTGCAGTATCCTGAACCCAGCAACACTGTTACCTACAGATATGACAGATCCAGCTCCGCATGATTGTATAGAGATCATTAATGCAGTAACAAAGCCCCGACGAGATTTAACCGATGTTCCATTGACAAACCCAGACCTGACACTTTATGTAGATGGTTCATGCATGAGAACAAGTACAGGAGAGTTAGTGGCCGCATATGCAGTGACCACTGAAACTGAAGTTAAAGAAACACATCGTATTGATACACTGTCTGCTCAAGCGGCAGAGCTCATCGCCCTGACCCGAGCCTGTATTCTAGCCAAGAACAGAAATGTCAACATATACACTGATTCCCGTTATGCGTTCGGAGTCGTACACGACTTCGGCATGCTGTGGCAAGAACGAGGTTTTTTGACCTCTCATGGTGCCAAGATACAACATGGTCCTCTCATTCAAGCACTGTTAGAAGCAATACATCTGCCTTCAGCCATATCCGTCATGAAGTGTAAAGCACATACTAAAGTCACAGATTCTGTTTCCCAGGGTAACGACCTGGCAGATCAGACAGCAAAACATACAGCACTGACTCACACTCAGACAACTGATACGACAAAGACAACAGATCCGACAAACTGTATGACAGTCAGGGATCCCACACTAGATGTTATTGACATTCAGACACATGCTACTCCAGAAGAAATAAAGAAATGGATTGAACTAGGAGGGATCCAGACAGATCAAGGTTGGATGACGAAGGGAAAATCTACATGGTTTCTCCCTGACTCTATGGTTCAAGTCATGATAAATACAGCACATAGTCCTGCACATCTAGGAGAGAAAGCAATGCTAGACAGTTTGCAAAATCTCTGGAACAATAAACACTTACGAGCAGCCGCAAAACAGAAAGTGCGTACTTGCATGATCTGTTGTCAGTTCAATCCAGGTAAAAGCGTCCCTGTAGAGCAAGGTGGATTTCATCCTCCCGATCACCCTTTTGAAGTCCTCCAGATGGATTATATCCAGATGGACCGTTGTCGAGGATTTAAATATGTTCTCGTAGTTGTCTGTGCTCTGTCCCGCTGGACCGAAGCATACCCAGTCCCAGATTACACTGCTCCGACCACTGCCAAGCAGTTGGTTCGTGAATTCTTCCCACGATACGGCCTGCCTCGTGTCGTGTACTCAGATAACGGTCAGCCATTCTCATCTGCATTAATGAAAGAAGTTTCTTTATTACTGGGATACCAGTGGAAGTTCCATTGTGTCCGACATCCAGAAGCCGCAGGCCTTGTTGAGAGGCATAACCAGACACTAAAGATCCGTCTTGCCAAAATATGTCAGGAGAAAGGGGTCGACTGGATAGTCGCCCTGCCAGTGGCACTATTCTACATGAGAATGGTTGCCCACTCGAGATCAGGGCTATCTCCGTACGAGGTGGTCTTTGGAAGACCACCGAATATGTGGGGGACGCCCATTCCAAAAAAGATTACTGATGTTGATTCTAACATGTTGACAGATTACCTTGCCTCCTTGATGTCTGCACTCCAATCATGTCGTTCACAGGTTGCCGCAGCCTTCCCTGACAACACTGATGTAAAGCCACACGACGTCCGTCCTGGTGATACGGTGCTCGTCCGAAATTTCGACAGAAAAAGTCCGCTGGAGCCCCGCTGGAAGTCTCCGAAGACCGTTCTTCTAACAACAAGGACGGCAGTGAAAATCGAGGGAAGAAAGGGGTGGGTCCATACGAGTCATATAAAAAAATTTTCCGGACTGAAACCTGAGCAAGACTCATCCACCCCCACCAAAGACTGTGTCGCACAAAAAGACTTCACAGAATCTGAAAGAGAAAAGACTCCTCAAGAAAATTATCGCATGAAATTACGATCTAGCAAGTCAGACAGTTTAATTGTTTAAGTCCTCCCCTAGGTGAATCGGTTAAATAGTTTCTGACATGTATCCCCTAGATCGAGATAGAGAGAGAGAGAGAGAAGCAAAGAAACGTACATATTGTAAATCACTTCGTAGTCACTGCATAGTGACACTAATAATCATGTTTATTCTCAGTGTTTTAATTATCATTACTAGCATCCTATTGCCTATCTATTACCCTATTTTCAAGCGTGAACAATCTGCTTACAATGTATCCGCTGAACACACTTTTAGTGAGCTACCTCCTCACGAGCTTTCCTACAGACTTGCGCTGCGCAACAACACATTCATTAGTATGTTACATCATTCTCATCAAACTAACAATGCTACAAATTGCTGGATATGTGGCCGACTCCCTCCCTACCAGAATTACAAGGGAGCTCTGCCTCTCTTTCCATATCCGTTCACTCACAATGGCTCCTGCGGAGCATGGTTTAAAATAATTAATTCTTTAGATCCCGACATTGCTGTTTTCAATGGGGGCTGGGTTTGGGGAAATCTGAACTTGGTCCTGCTAGACGTCTGTTACCCAGATAAGGAGGGACTCCCCACCAGAATAGGAACTGATCTAGAAAATGAAGTATATGGATTAGGCAATTATACAATTAGCCTTATGATTCTTACTGTCGAATCCGAAGCCACACCAGTTCTACCAATTATGTCAGTATTGCCAGTCACTGGTGAATTATGCATCAAGAAGAAAGGTTCAGTACACTTAGGTCATAGTAAATGCACTACCGTGGTCGAATTCAGTGATCATGGAAAATCGTCTTTTAAAGCTATCAGTCACTCATATTTTGTTTGTGGTCATACCGCATACATTCGTCTACCTCCAGATTGGGATGGTACCCGTTACATTGCATTCCTTCTGCCACCTGTTTTTCTAGCTCCTCCTGATTACCATAGAAATACCAATCTAGTAAAGAATAGACCCAGAAGAGATATCCCACTTGTCGACTACACAGAAACGGCATGGGAACAGTACACCGATTTTAATAAAGGATTCTTTTTCTTTTTAGGCCCTGTACAGAATAGTAAATTAATACGCAGATTAACTAGAACACTTGAAGCAGTAGTGAATGAAACTGCCTCCGCCTTAGGTAACCTAACAGAAGAGCAGTCCGCCATGCGGGTTGTTGTCCTTCAGAATCGTCTTGTAATTGACGTCATCTTGGCAGATAGAGGTGGAGCCTGTAAGGTCATCGGGTCAAGTTGCTGTGTTTTCATACCACAAAACGCACCATCTGTATATCAAGCTATCACCCGTCTTCATAAAATTGCAAATCAAATACATCAGAATCCAGGCACCTGGACTTGGTCCGGTTGGTTCTGGACAACGTTAACAGCTTGGGGATGGAAGATCCTATCCTTCCTAGGCATTGGCCTAGTCCTGGTATTCAGTTGCTGCCTGTGCCTGCAGTGTGGGCCAGCGATTTGTGGACTGTGTGCCACTTCTTGTATTGAACACTCCAGTTTCCTCTCAAATCGTAACCGAAAGAAAGAAGAACAAATGATGTTACAAGAACAGACTGATCGATTCATGAGGATCGATATTTCATGAAGGGTCCGTAGGGAACAAGGAGGGAATGAGGAAAATTAAATTTTTGGTCATGTTATGTTCCCTAGCGCGTACCCCACCGACTCCATGTACCAGCTTAAAGTGCATGTAACTTCCCTCCTGTGCCAGCTATGAAGACGCAAATACATTTGCGTCCACCGTTAACCTGTCCTCTTTCAGATCCACCCTGAATGGATTATGTAGTCCGTTCCTAAGTATGCTATGCCACCGTCTCTTTGTAGTACACTTTTCAGAGTAGGCCCTGAATTTCTGCCATCGAGCCTCTTTTGTGGCTCCTGACTCTGGCAGCCTCTGCCCAGGCTACCTCTGTACCCGTGAACTCTGACTTACTTTCAGCGCGGCCCCTCGCGCTCAGCTCAAGCCTGCTTTCTGCCAAGACTGACTATAACCTTCGAGTTATCTGTTCCGCTCCTCGAGAATGCATTCCTGCCTACTAGATCCTGTAAACATCCTCTCCAGCTGCAGAGCCAAAGGGCCGACCTGTCTCAATGCAAGTAATTCATAGCCTCTGTTGCCATGCTTCCATGGAAGGCCCCATGCCCCACGCTTCACATGTAGACACTTAGGCGCTTATACACGCATCCACAGTTAGCATAGAATAGCTTCTGCCCTAGAGACCTTTCCGCCCAGATAGTATAGTTCCTAAACATCAGATATCAGATATGATAGAAGTACAAGTTGATCTGACATGCCAGACTTCTGTCTCTTTCCGTCAGTGTAAATGTCAAGTCCCCTGCACCCCGTCAATCACACGTCATGCAGCTGCGCGCGCATCCAAGCTTCCGATTTCTGCTGACACTGCAACAATTCTGTTAGCACCACCCCTTGGTGCCACCCACTTGCGTCACCTATCAGTGACGTTTCTAGCACACACCTCTGATTCACGCCTAGTTTACGCCTCTTGATTACGTACTAGTAACACGTGTATACTGTTATCTTGTCTTCTCTCAGCTGTTACGCCTCTTACATTGATTCTTATGGTATAAATCAAGTATATAAGCTATGTATTGTCAATAAACGAGAGCGCTCTATCCCTTCTGACATCCCTGTGGTGGTCAGAACATGATATCCTGATCAGACCATTCCTTTATGAGGAATAAAACCCTTAGAAACTCTAACACCACGGACTCTGTCTTTTTTCATCCGATCTGAGTTATTATTGATTAAGTACTTACCTGCATAGAAATTAAGAGAGTAAATTAATTATTTACGTCAGTGTAGCTATTTGTTGTGTCACATGGAAGTCAATTGGAGGGCACTTAGGCCTTTTAGAGACTTTTAAAAGAATTACTTCTTCTCTTTTTACGTTTGAGACCATTCATAAAAATGAAAAGGGGATATTGATTTCTACGTGGACTCATTTTGGGTACTTTGCTTTCCTTTCCATTTTGATTCATGGTTAATTTTTTATAGGCCAATTCCTTTCTTTCACCTCTCGATCTTTTAGTGACATTGTATTATTATTGCTATTTACTCTTTAATAGTCTGTTTTTGCTTAGGGATTATTTATTCTCTGTTTCATCTCGTTGTGCTTGTTAATTCCTGTGTTCCCTTAACTGCTCTGGTGGAGGTACGAATTGGGTTTGGATGCATTCTATGCAAAGGTGAGACTAACAGTACCCCATGAAGGATTTGGCTTATGCCCTCAGATTAGAAGATCTATGCACATGGGCTTAGAACCCTATAGGCGTCAACCAAGACTCCCCAGAGATAACTGTCCAGAAGAGCTCTTAACACACTCCTAGGTAATGAGGATAAAAAGGGCCTAGAACAAGCACATACACACAACTGAAACATGTAGTCCTGGTGATAAGTGTGCTACAAAGACGACCTGTAAAGTGGTTATGCCCCTGTCTTCCTTTTTAAATTGCACCACTCTAAAACTGTTTCTGCCTGCCAACCTGAAGAGTCTCTTTGGCTCAGCCTGGTGAAGGGAGCCCTGGAGACTTCAAGCAACGATTGTTCTCACTTTCTGCAGGATTGTCTCAGCCTGACTTGACCGGAATCTCATCTATGTCTGTGCCTGCTCCTCCACTGAGCGTAGGGCAGGATGCTCACAACCACACACAGACCCGAGACATCACTGCTAAAAGACCCAGAGTACCAATGGCCATAGAAGAACCACATACCCATCGATGTACAGTATCCATCCGTGCACACATGCAACCTCTCCCTTCTCTCAGACTCAAAACACACATAAACCCGTAAAATAAGTTGGACTCTAAGGGCTTTGGCGCAGGACAGCACATGGAAACACTTTTTTGACTCTCTGATGGTGCAATGCCCCGCATCAAAACAACTCTCCTGGTTGTTTTTGTACAGGAAGGTGTGCACCAATGCACCACGGCGCAAGCCTGCGTTTGTGTATTGCCGCCCACTGTGCGCCAGCGCAGGGAGAAAGGACAGATATGCGCCATATCTCATATAATCGGCGCATTCCAGCCCTTTCCTCTTGATGCAGGGCAGCACTGAGAGATTCCTTGCAGCACTGCCCTGCGCCAAAACCTCGTAAATAAGGCCCTACGTGCTGGAAAAGTGCAGGCATATATGGGGATTTGAAGTTGAACAGCTACAAATTCTTTATCACGTTTTGCAAGTCCCTGTTATTGGTCCCTCTCTTTTCCCATCCAGCATTTGAAGCATTGTAGTGAGGGCCTACACTTCATTCTAAAAATAAGTAACTGGAACACGTGCCCCTAGGCACTTATGCCAAGCCTAAATGACTGTCATTGAAAGGTATTTTAACTGACTCTCTAATCTGATCTGGTGCATTTTAATTTCACATTGTTTTGTACTGAACTAAACTTGAAATGTGTGTTCTTCAGACTAGTTTAAAGGCGAGGCCTGGCAAAGGCTCAGTTTTTAGGTCTCTGCCTGCGTAGGCTGCGCTTGCGCAGTCTTGCTGCCAAGATTTTATGTTTTTCAGTAGTGGAGCTTGAACCCGCCCCTCTTCTCCATTGGCTGGCTTCCTAAACGGAGGCCATCCATTGGAGAAGACGGGCGTCTGTCTGTTTAAGCCTCATCTTTTTGAGATTCGGGGGCGTGTTTTTTCATGTTCTTTCTCTCCTCTTCCCATTGGCTGGAATTTTGCATTACAGCCAATGGGATGAGGAGAGAAAGAAAAACATGCCCCCGAATCCGAAAATGACGCTGCGTTTCTCTGAGGCATTTCTGCTTGGCCTCGGAGAAACATGGTGAGCTTCGCCGACTGGTAAGATCTTATCTACGTTTACGTAACCCCAAATCTCACTAACATAGTGGAGCTGGATACGCATTTAGCCTGATTGATTTTTGTTTGAGCATTTTCAAAAACTTTGTCTGCTATACGCTACTTAGCCCAGCAAAGGCACTATGGCGGACGCGTTTTGAGACTGCTCCACCACTAATCCCCGTAATCCGACACATTTCTCAGTTTTTTAAGGCATCTGAAGCAAGACACCGCGGGGGATTGCTGGGCGAGCCCTCTGGACACCCAGGGAGCAGCAACAACGTCGAGACCTTCGTTGTGAAGGCGTAGCAGGAGAGAGTCAGGCCCCGGCCTGGAGTTTGTGGCGTTGGCGGTGCAGGGACGCAGCCTCCGCACTGGAGGAGAAGGAAGGAGACGCGCATCGCTTCTCCTCACGGCGGCCAAAAGCGGCATTCAAGACTGGGCGTAGTGCCGCCCGATAATTATCGGAAAGGGTGGGCTGCTTCCAGAGGAATTGACCGTGGTTGCGGGAGCGACTCGGACCCGGGCGAGCCCATACGTACTATGGAGGCAGTGGGAGCGTGGCCCGCTTTGAGGTGAGGCAAGAAGTGGATGAGGCTGTGACCAGCGCCGTTAGCCCGCTGTGAATAGTGGCGGTGGCACACTGCTTCAAAGAAAAGGTTGCAGCCAACTTGGGCCGCCTCCGGAAATCACTTGCGGTCAGTTCGGGCTGAAGACCGAGGCAGCGTGACGAGGGAGTGCGATGTGTGGAGAGCAGTGGGACAGAGCGCAGAAGCTGCGGTTGTGCCCAGAAGGGTATGCCTAAACTGTCTATAGTGGGGCTTGGCGCAGGCATTGGGACAGGGTGGTAGACCACAGGCTGTATTTACTAGTGGAATCTGCCATTAATCACAGCATCAACACAAAAGTACGGCCTGAGGGAGTGGCATGAATTTCAGTCCCCGAGCGAACAGGTGCTGAAGACAGATGGCGGGCACGGCTGGGTCCCGTGACCAGAGCGGTGAGTGTGCGAGCGTGAGAAGGGGAGCACACTGGTGCGTGAGGGGGACCCACCATAGGACAGCGGCTTGGTGGGTGAAGGGCAGTAGCACACTGACGGGACAATGGAAATACGGGATGAGGCTTGGACCTCGTACAACATACGCTCATGCCCACAGGGAGGAAGGGAAACACGGTGGCTTCTGGTGTGCGCAAGAGAAGGAAGGCCCTCGTTGATGGACATTACTGTGCGGGATAACTATTGTCTCATGAGCCTGTTCTGGGAGCGAGACTGATAACCAAGTTCTTGGTGTGCAGGGAGGGAGAGGGTGGCTGCTGGTTCATCACTGGGGGTGAGGGTGGTGGGTGGGGGGAGGGGGGGTACTGGGCCACTGAAAATAGTTGCATGACTGAGGTCATACAGAAGTTGAGAGGCTGGTCCAGAACATGCCCGCTGAACACCTTGGTGGGGGGACTGGTGGCGGGCTGCTCATATTGTTGCCGCTAGGTGAGTTGTGGGGTCTTAATGGTGCCTGGGTCTGCTCTGCTGGAGATTCGAGACAACTGGTGTACACTGGAAGGCCTTGATGTACAGATCTGTTACCGGCTTGTGCTCCATTTTCTTGCCTCTGTTCCCTGCTTGTGCGCGATTTCCTTGCCTCTGTTCCCTGCTTGTGCTCGATTTTCTTGCCTCTGTTCCCTGCTTGTGCTCGATTTTCTTGCCTCTGTTCCCTGCTTCTGATCGTTTTTTTCTTGCTTCTGTTCCCTGGGGCGTTATTGGGCAGAGATGGGCGTGTGGCTGGCCTAGACTGAGGGATGTCTGTGTGTGTGTGTGTGTTGGGCTGTGTGTGTGTGTGTTGGGCTCTGTGTGTGTGTGTGTGGGGCTCTGTGTGTGTGTGTGTGGGGCTCTGTGTGTGTGTGTGTGGGGGGCTCTGTGTGTGTGTGGGGGGGGCTCTGTGTGTGGCTCTGTGTGTCTGTGTGTGTGGCTCTGTGTGTCTGTGTGTGGCTCTGTGTGCCTGTGTGTATGGCTCTGTCTGTCTGTCTGTGGCTCTATCTATCTGTGTGTGTGGCTCTGTCTGTCTGTGTGTGTGGCTCTGTCTGTCTGTGTGTGTGTGGCTCTGTCTCTGTGTGTGGCTCTGTCTGTGTGTGTGTGTATGGCTCTGTCTGTGTGTGTGGCTCGGTCTGTGTGTGTGTGTGTGTGGCTCTGTGTGGGTAGCTTTTTTTGTAGGTGGCTCTATGTGTGGGTGGCTCTGTGTGTGTGTCGGTGTCTCTGTATGGGTGGCTCTGTGTGTGTGTGGGTGGCTCTATGTGAATAACTGTGTGGGTGGCTCTGTATGTGTGTGTGGGTGGCTTTGTGTGTGTGGCTCTGTGTGTGGGTGCAAATGCAATAGGTCTCGCATTTGCGAGAGATTAAGCTATTGGCATTGTAAATTACAATGCCATTTATTTATATGTTTAATAAAAGATATTTAATACTAAAGGTAACCAGATTGGGGGAACACAGAAAACTGTGAGCAGTAAGGACCGTGTGCTTTAAGAATCATCGAGCAGTTTATAATCTGGGGCTGATCACGAGGAGCTAAGCATTGGGGGTTGGATGTTATATTACCTGCTTAGAATCGACCACCATCAATCCCCAGGCCACAGCTAGCAGATGATTATAACTAGAAGCAGTCCAACCATACATATAAATATGTGAACACCTGTGGACACAACGGTGAAAAATCCTATTAATTTTTCTTAGGCCAATGCCAAAAATGAATGATAAAAGTAGCTCAACGCCCCCTCTGTATTTGTCTTCAACATTCTTAATGTTTAGAAAGCAAGCTATTTGAAATGCTTATGGTCTCTTTTCCCCATCTGCAAAATTCTCTTTAAGATACACTTTGTGCTACCTGGTGACAGGGTCTCTGTCTCCCTGCCCCCTGGCCATCATAAGTATTAGGGCAAGACATTTTGAGACCCCCTTTTCAGAACAACATTACATTTATAAACCATTTTCAGCTCATCCAAGCCCCCGTGATCCCAAAGTATACTGGATGATAACAAACTTTCAGAAACTGAGCACACAAAAGATAAATAGATAGATTGGTGGCTACGACTTTACTTTCGGTGTAAGTTACTCACTGTGTCATGTATAGCCCTCTGTGCATCACCTAGCACCGAACAGGGAGTGCATTGACTGTACAGGGCAATAAGCACCACGGTGCCTGTGCCCAGCAGGGGGGCTGGTCCCCTTAAAGTGAGACAATGTAAGGGGGGTGGATCAGTCTCCGGGTTGAGCAAGGGATGGATAGAAAGAGGCAGAATAGACAGAAAGAGGTAAGAGTGCGACAGAGGGAGGTAGACGTAGAGCGAGAGTTAAAGAGTAGTAAGCAAGGGAGGGAAAGAGATGAAACAGTAAGAGTAGGTGACATAGAGAAATAGAGGTGAGTAGAGGGTGGTGAGGTATGGATAGGTACAGAGGTAGACAGAGACAGGAAGAAAGGTTGAGATAAAGAGAAGCAGGAGAGAGTCTGTCCCGATCACTTTATCAGGGGGGCTTGGAAGGTGGAGCCCTGGGCATGTGCCCACTCTACCCACGCCTTAAAACGTCTCTGCCCTGAACACATCTCACACCATTGTGCGTCCTGATACCAGGTTATTCACACATACACACATCTTTTCTCAGGCCTCTTTAAAATATTTGTATACCTAATAGGGTGGGCGTGCTTGCCATATTTAATTACAGGGAATAGGAGTCACTGGGCAACAATGTGATATGGGCTGGGCTGCTTCCCTGTAAAGACTCACTGTTCGGGTGTCCCCTGCTCAACCCAGCTGCAACTCAGCGGAGCTTTTATTCAAATGAATGAGTTCCACAGGCAGCATTTGCAGTATTGCTGTCTACTTAGCCCCAGTCATTTCTCCTCTCTACTTAGCGTTCCCGCTCCCCAGAAATCCAGACAGAGGTATAATATCTGTTTGTAATTCTTAAAATGTCATAAAATCTGGGGGAAATTTTCAAAATGTCCAAATTTCTAGAAAATCTGCATAGTCGATTGGGACTGTCCCTAGTTATAAGTGTTCCAATACAATTTTTTCTTAGCAGCCAACTGGAGCTAACCGGGTTATATTTAGGCAAACATTAAGTAGGCTTAGACTTAGTTATAGCTAACCAGGAGTGTAATCAAACTATGGCATTGTAGGGTTGTAATTTGCCTAGAAGTCTGATTATAGTTAAGCCCTGGCTTACAGAAGAAATAACCACAGCCAACTGGGACTGTAACCAGGTCACTGCCAGCCACTGCTACAAACAAGGCATGGCCACCCCAATTTATAATCAGACTACTAATAACCATGGTTGTAGCCAGGTCATTGACAAACTAGGATTTTATGGAGCTCTTGCTTTCAGCAATTAGAATATTGCAAAAATCATACTGAAGTCCAGGGTTAAAACAAAGCTCCAGCCAAACCATGTTATGATTGGGGTGTAGCCTGCCTTCATTATAAGCAGAACATTAACTACCTGGATTTCACTTGGTTACACTGATATTGAACCCAACTGACTTAGCACAACTTCAAAGTTTCATTGCACTTTTCCCTAGAATCTTTACTGCACAGTGACCACTCAGTACGAGATGAGATGGTACTCCCTAATCCAGTCTTATTGCACCCTGTTCTTTCCCACTCCAGTCTGTCTTTGTTCTTCAGTTTAAGCAGAAACGTGTCTCACTCCACTACGCATGTTCATCCATAATCACATTTCTGTTGTAACGCCACAGTCGCTCCATCCGCGTTTGCCAATCTGTAGGGCTCAGCCTTCCAATGCTGGGTCTGTGGTGATTTGTTGCTTTTCCACAAGGCCAGAGAATCTACAAGTCACATACCTGCCAACTTACAACCGAATTTCACTGTGTGAGGAGGGGGCGGGCCTTGGAGGGGGCTGGGGCCTCATACAGAGAGCAACCTAAGAGGTGCTCTGCCCCCCACCAAGCCAGTCACAACTTCCCTGCCCCCCCTAATAAAAATAAAGGGTTATTGAGGCTGTTGCCGATGTCCAGCTGTCAGTGGCGGCTGGTGACATTTGAAAGTGGCGGGCGTAGCGCACGTGCCCGAACCCCCCGCCCCCCATAAAAAAATTGAAAATCGAGTGGACATATGGTCAGTGCTGCTGTTAAACCACCATCATGAAGGAAAGCGCAGACAAGTTCATAATATTAAACAAACGGAGCCCTCTCCATGCGTTTATTTAAAGCACAGCCTCAGAATTCTAAACCATGCGAAAAGTAGTAATATTCAGACAAAGGCAACGAGGCTGATAGAATATATTTACAATCAGAAATACAGCTTATACATTTGGTGCTGCCAGACTGCTTTATCCAACAGCCTCAAGCATGATTGAGTGTAGTCTATCAGGGCAATGACGACAGTGGATGGAATCAACAACAATTTCACAGAAAGGGAAGTAAACTAACCAAAGAGAACCTGGAGCCTCGAAATGATCGTGGCTAGGTGGGTGCCTTAGCCTACATATATGACTATGTGCACCAGCAGAGAAAGGAACCAGGCAGAAACCGGAAGAGCGTGACAAATGTCTCTCAGGTACTACCATCATCATATTTATTGGCACGATTTTCAGCTCTAGTGGAGTATGTGTATTAAGAAACAGTATAAGCATGTCATTTAAATACCTAGCGAATATATCAATCTATTTACTCCCTCGAGGAGACTGCCCTGCAGCCCCCAAACGTCACCAAAACATTACACAAGACATGAGGGCGCGGCCGGCATTACGGGTGGTGGGGAAGCGGGATAAATAAAATAAATACAATTTAAAAGTCAAACTTACCTTCTTCCCGCCTTCACCGACTCCGAGACTCCACCAGATTCCCGCCGACGCCGTCCAGTTCTTACTTTCGAATTCCTCGTCGTCACGCAGGAAGGCTGCAGGCGGCCTGCCTCCTCCACAGCACAGCGCTGTGATTGGTTTGGCCGGCTGCCCCAACACCACGTCATTTCTCTGTATGCTGCAGCATACCGAGAGCAGGGAGGGGTTACTCGAGGGCAGGGGGGAGCGGCTTTCTTAATACAGTTAATACTGTCTGTTTGGACAGCCTCTGTGAGGCTGCCCAAACAGACAGTATTAACAACAGTGGGAAAGCCACTCCCCCCTGCCCTCGAGTAACCCTTCCCACTCTCGCAACCAGGAACTTCATCTTTCTCGCTGTGCGAGAAGGCAGAAACAAATGGTAGTTCTCTACAATTTGTTTCTGCCTTCTCGCACGGCGAGAAAGCAGTGGGGCGGCGCCCAAACGCCCCCATGGAGGATCCACCACTGCCAGCTGCTTACTTTCTCCAAAAACGAGCTGTAAATCCACTATATACAATGTTTGTCACCTCGTTTTCCCTGCCACCATGTGATTTCGGCTCCTCACCAGAAGATCGTGTGAAGTGAGCTGAAATTGTGTAACAGAAGGTGCCACCGTGTCTGAAGTCATTTTATTGCATTTGTGGATCTTGTCAGCAGTTTCCAGCAGCCCACCCTGGGGTCATGAGCAATCATGATGGCCACCATCTGTCTCGTTAGAGTCAACTCATCAGTCCAGTATCATCCAGGCTGGGTAACATCTAGAACACATGCATTTGGTCAGCTCCATCAACTCCACGCTAGGGCATCCATTTGATACTGTGTTTAACGTTTTGTGTATGGGGGTAGGGGTCTTGTACGTAGAGTGTGATATATGATTTCATCTAATACTGCTTTCCTAGAGACCAATTTTGGATTATCTAATATGGAAAAACATTTTCTGTTAGTCAGGACCTCCCAACCCCATATTTTCTGACTATGGCTGATAACACACTGAGATCAATTTTAGACGTGCCCAATAGAGCTGAGTGCAACAGTGTAAAGCTTTCCCACCATGCCACAGGGTCAGTAGCATCTAGAATATTATGACCTATGGGGAACAGATGAGCCTCCGGGCACTAAAAAACGTGCACTGTCCCATTCCCACCCATCAGAGCCACCGGTGCTTTCATACCCACATGTGTTCAAAACTCCAAATCAACTCCATTGGTGAATATTCCAAAAGCAGACATGGACTAGAGGGGTAGGTCTGGCACAATAGATCGCTGTGCCAGTAGTATCTTGCCACTTCAATCAGCACAGGAAAGGCATCATCCCACCTCTATGATGCAAACAATCCTGCCAAAATTGTTGTAGCATCTGACACCTCATTTGTGCACTGCAAATGTTGTTATGTTGTTTCCACTCAACCACTATGCCACCAATTGCAAGTGTGCAGCCAAAGTACAATAATTCAATATCTCTGGTACTCAAACCACCCTCAGAAAAAGAGAGTTGCAAGTATCACAAAGAGGTATTGTGTCTCTTACACCGAAGACAGTCTGTTAGCACACTAACTGTTGGGCCAGTGTAGTGGGAGTATCACAACAAACATACAAATGGCGAGACAGCACCACCATGTTGATCATGGCTATTCTGCCCATCCCCAACATTGGTAGGCACCCTCAGAATACAGATGATGCTTGAATGTTCACCACTACCTTGGTTAGGTTACCTGACATGGGGGCGTGGCCAACCAAGATGGCAGATCGGACGCTGTGAGCTAGGGCACCGTGCAGCTCCTGCATTATTCTAAGTCATCCTGTGCTCCCCCCACCTGCTAGTGGCACCGATACTGGCCCCTGTTGAGCTTGGAGCACCAGGGAAGCCCAAATAAAGGTGAATGTGCTGGCCCCACCTGGAGATGGAGGTCCTGTCCGGGTGAGTGAGACCCGGGGAGACGCGTGTCCAGTCGGCCCCCTGAGTGCCTGTGCCGTATCCTGAAGGGGCTGACACATGGATCCGGTGTGGAGAGCAGCCGGAGTAATTGAGCGTAGCTGCCAGCCCATGGCAGCCGCCTGGACAGAGGGCTGCGTAGCGCCTGGAGAAGCTGCAGGCCACCAGTTGAGAAGAGCTCTGGGCCCACCTGGCGGTGCAGTAAGGGTTGGATTGGTAAGATGGGCACTTGGGCAATGGGCCGGTACTGGAGTTGCAGCTGTAGGCCGCATTTTTGGCCAGCCTGGTGGCCGATTCTCACAGTGTCTGTGCTGTTCAGATGCCAACAGCGGCCCAGTGGGACATTTCCGGAGGTAGATGGTCCTCTATTACTTCTCTTTTAACAACGGTGTGGAGGTGTCATTCCCAATCCTTCACAAGGCTGGCCCATTAATTAATGCAGATTGATCGGGGGCCTGAGCAGAAGTGACCATACCGATATTCAGGTGTGGTTTACCATTGTGAACTAATCCGTGCACAATTAGTCCTGGCAATTCTTTTTCATCTCTGTGAAGTTAAGAAAACATGCCTCTCTTAGAACAGCCCCTCCCCTCCTATTATTCATTATACTTAAAAAACTTAAGCAGTGTTTTGCGAAAAGGGACTGTCCGCTAATGTTGACCATTTTTTTTAGAGTGCCCGAGACTATTTTTGATACTAATCCAAACCTGGGTGCAGTGCACTAGGATCCAGAAGGGAGGTGCACTGGAGGGTAGAAGCCCCCCCTTCACTTTGGACGGAGCTGAGAGGGGAGGCTGGTCCATGCTGCGCTTGCTGCCCCCCTAGGGGGCGATACAGGGGGAGTTGGTCCCCCACTGTGGAATGTAAAGGCCTGGAGGTGCTACCCCTCTGGCCTGGGCTGACAGCGGGATTTGTGGCTGCCCTGCCTCTCCTCCGGGGCAGAAAACAATAGCCATTGCTCAAAAGGGGGCAGAGTGGATAATCGCAAGCCCGCCTTTCCCCCAATGTACAGAGAAGCATAAATAGTGGCCCTTCTACTGGGAGAAGGGATTGCGAGACAGACTGCAGGGAGCTCCCCGTGGGTGCCTTCGAAGAGAATAATGCGGTATGCCCAGGGTGCAGCATCCCACTGGAAGCTCTCTAGCCCTGGGGTTCCTGAGCCCGTTGCGCGAACATGGAACAAGACAGAAATTCCAGGGCCATGCAGCAAACTAAAATGGACAAATACACAGATGGCAGTGGAGGTAACAAAGAGGACATCCGGATGGGGGAGGAAACCCCTAAAGCTCCCACCTTGAAGCCTTCTGGTGCTCAGATCCTAGAAGTGACTGAGTGATCCAGTCAACAGAGCATAAGATGTATGCAATCTCCTTTGAGGGGAATCTTCTGCCCACCGACCTCGACAAAGTGAACAAGCGCTTCTTGACCACAGAGCAGATGGGAAACAAACTCACAAGGGCAGTTGGAAGAGCTCAGGGTCACTACCCGCTCCTTTTACATTATATTTGGAAGAGACACTCAAGGGCACTGAGGCTGGGTCCAGGATGTGCAAATCATGCTTTGTGAGTTTCCTGGAGCAGTCTGAGGGGAAGACTCCTGAATTGTTCCTGAAAAGTTGGCTCAAACGCATACTGGACTCCAACAGATTGTCCCCGATCTTCATTGTTGAGTGGATGCATAGGACGTTGGTCCCCATGCCCCCTCCGAGAGCTACTATAGGCCGCAGCCCCTCTAAGAGCCATTATAGCCCAGCTCCTCAACTGTTGTGACAGGGACAGTGTTTGTGAATGGGCTAGAAGCAGGGGCGATCCCCTGTTGAAAACCATACCATCTGCATCTTTCCGGCTAACGCAAAAAGGTGCAGACCCAGAAGTAGTCTTACTTGGAGGTGAAAACATATCTGAGAAAGTTCGACCTCCGTTACATGATCTTATTCCCTGAAAAGCTAAACGTAATTTATGAGGGGTGGAATCACTTTTCAGTAGCCAGGAGACTATGTAGGACCGATTGAAAGGGATCAGCTTGACGGGTCCACCTGGGAGGTCTGGTCGGCGATGCCGGGGCCCGAACTCGTGGTAGACCTAGCTGATCTGCAGAAAAGAGAAGATGAGGCATGACGGAAGAGCATGCTGTACCTCGGATCGAGCTTTGACCAGACGGCAAGCTTGAACTGGTGGGTGTAATGGAGCCGTCAACTGTAGAAACCTCTGGTGTGGCCAAGACGGGGACCCCACTGGCAGCGCCCTCAATTAACTGACCAACAGTTTCCATTGTGGAAGCAGGAGGGCAGTGAACTGTTACCAAATGTGGTCCTAATTGAACGGAATACCACCATGACTGTAAAGTACACTGTTCATCTTCAAAGATGAGCATAAACGTAATGTGTTGTGCTTTTCAGCCCAGTCATGTGGCGCGGTAAATCAATACAATACTAACGTTGGGGGAGTCACTCAAGGGGATGCTTCTCAACGGGGTTAGAGTCTGCAGACTACAGAGGTAGTAGTACTAGGGAATCAGGCTGCTGGGGGGGGGGGGATCACGCTCATGCCTGCTCTGCGGATCACTGGTTCACAGCGCCGAAGGGGGGGGCAGTGGTTCCCCCCTTGCTTTAAAAACACACTTAGTGCAGGGTCACAGTTGCACTGATGCCTCCTCCTCCCCCACACTGATGGGGACACATACTAGGTTGTTAGTTTCTTTTTTATAGCAATGCAGGAAAGCACCAAATTCAGTGTTTCAGATGTCTTTACCCGGAGGGGATGGGGGTGGGAAGGGCTCTTCGATGTTTGATGCATACACATGTTCACTCTTAACTGGACTCCTTCAGCATGTGGGGCTACTTGCATATGCACACCTGGACCCTGACGGGGACTGCATCCCTAGACAAGATCAGTGGCGAAACCATCGCCCCCTCAGAACTTCACCACCCCGCGACGACACATTACGTGATGGGGACTCTTTATATAGCCTTCTGCGATGTAAGGAGCCTTTATGATTACACGACAAGCTATAGAACGCAAACCTACATCAGACGACAAAGGATTAGGATTGTCATGCTGCAGGAAATGCATTTGTCAGAGGAGGAGGCCAATATACTGAAAAACAAAATGGAGGGGCAAATATTCTCCTCCACATACGCTCAAGGGACCACGATCTGGATAGCGCCGGGGGGTCCCCTTTCGGTATAGGTACAGTCACACAGATGTGGAAGGGGGTTTGTGCTTTTACACAGTATTCTAGACAGGATGGAACTATGCCTGTTAAATTCCTATGCGCCCAATATTGATACTTCCTTTTATTAGCGCCTTTTAGAGCTCCCGATCCGGTATATTCATACACCCCTAATCTGAGGATTTTAACTATATTCTCAACAAAGACTTGAATAGACACGCCCCGGGCACCTTAAAAACCAAGCATGTAATAACACATCTTTGGTGTGTTTATGTCTGGCGATCTATGTATCCAACTCTCAGACAATTCTCCGGCTATTCATATACTCACAGTGATACAAATAACAGGCGAAACCCCCTATACTCAGCTGAGACCTGGGTGATATATGGAATCAAACAAAAATATCTCACCAGGTAACAATAACACAATTAGTTCATATAGAATAACTTCATTATAATGAAAAAGAGCACCTGGCACCATAGATTGTATTATGCGAAAATATTTTCAAAAATTGTTCAACCAGAACTTGGAAGCAGCATCAATACTACTTAAAGAATGTATTACGTGCATACTGAACACACAGTGCTTGTGACGGAATGGTGAACGGGGCAAGTGAAACACGTGGATATAAAGGAAAAGGCAAAGTACTGAAATTAATTGTTAGATGTTAAGCATGAATAACAATTGATCCAATATTGTTTTAACTAAATCATATCATAAATCAAGATCCGTAAATCCGCTGATGTTTTTCGACAGCGTTTCGACCTTCATTCGAGGTCATCATCAGGACAATTAGTACACTTGTGTTTTCAAGACGCTTGTGGTATGAAAATCACAGGAAGGGGAATCCAGCCGGTCTCACCGCACTTTGGAAAAGGCTCTGTGGAGAACAAAGCTTACTTCCTGGGGGACCTGAACAAAGCAGGAACGGCACGCTACTGGCCAAGAAATCATTCAAATCATAACGATAAACTCACCACTGAATCAATCTGTGATCGTGTAGTGTGACCAGCTAGAACACTTCATACTACTGTTCGGTGTTTGCGGGAAATTGCTTTCTCGCTACGAAATCGACCCAGCCTTTCCTCCCATGAAACTTCAAGCCAACAATTCTGGCCTGGCACGCTGATTTGACACACACTGATCGTTCCTGGATTCCCACCAGGCAGCAATCATGGTCTCATGTGTACTAATTGTCCTGATGATGATTTCAAATTAATGAAGGTCGAAATACCGCCGATAGACGTCAGCTAATTTACGGATCTTCATTTATGATATGATTTAGTTGAAACAATATTGGATCAATTGTTATTCATGCTTAATATCTAACAATTAATTTCCATTTGCTGCCTTTTCATTTTATATTAACGTGTTTCACTTGCGCTGTTCACTATTCCTTACAAGCACTATGTGTTCACTATGTATATAATACACAGCCTGTAAGTAATATTGATGCTGCTTTCAAGTTCTGGTTAAACAATTTTAGAAAAAATATTTGCATAATGCAATCCATGGTGCCATTTGTCCTCTTTTTTCTTTTTAATTAAGTAATTCTATATGAACTAATTGTGTTATTGTTACCTAGTAAGACATTGTTTTTGATGGGAAACGACCTTTAGGACGAAGCCGGAATCACGCTGTGCCTACACAGCACCAACAATATAGCTAAAGCGTCTTTAGCATGCATTCTTGCAGCATGCAAGTCAATACAACGACTTGCTTTAGGGGGGACTTTGGTGGACTGGTATTGGATTTATCCAACACCGTCCCTACTGCTGCAAAGACTGGAGATGGTATAGTAAATTAAACTATTCCAAAATCCAGCACCCCCCCCTCCCAAGGCAAGTCGTTTTAATGACTTGCGTGCGAACTAATGTGTGCGAAAGATGCGTTTTGTTCTAATGACGGCATTCCGAAGGCATGCATGCTAAACCATGCGGAATTCCGTCACGCATTTGTTTTTTATACCATTTATCCACTAACAGCAGACTAGACAGAGTACATGTGTCCAGGAGGTTCTGCACTAGAATACAAACATCACAATACCCAACTATATTCCTATCTGATCACTCCCCCTTACTGATTGGTTATGTGGCTGGGGCCCAGGCCGAAGGCTGAACCCAGAGGTTATAAATTATGTTGTGTTCCAAGCAGACATTCAGGTACCTCTGTATACATACATAGAATGTAATAAGGGGTCCACGAACATGTGGGAGAGTGAATGGGAGGCATTAAAGGCAGTAGTGAGAGCGGAGTGTATGTCAAAGACATATGGTATACGACATCCTTTTAAACAGACCTTGACCTCCCTGGAGTCGCGCCAGGCACAATTGCATGCCCAAGGGACCGCCAATCCAGTGTAGGCAAAACTCCTCCTGGAAGTGGGCCAGGATATAGCAACTACATCAGAATGCCTACATGAACGTACACTGAAGGAATATCGCCAAAAGTTGTACAGGGAGGGGGATAAGTCTGGTCGATTGCATTGCTAAGGGAGCCACACATCCGAAGCGGCAATCCAATATTTTCCAGTCCAAAACCAAAATGTCTGTGATCCACGCTGCTCCCCAATTAAGAGCCTATAAAGAGCGTTCTCTCCCTGATGTGCAACATGGTATTAAAATCAAGGCCTGGTTTCTTAAGTACGTTGGAGGGGTAATGCGCCAGTCAATAGTTCTATTGGAAAAGAAGATTAGAGACCCATGTGTCATGCTTTGGGCTGGTAGTTTTATTCTCTCACTCAATTGATTTGTAGGTGATTCGATTGCAGTACTTGCGAGGGGCCATGTGAGGAAAATCCAGGGTGTAGAGAACAAGTGTTGACATATTTGGCGGCTCGTATTGTTGCAGTTTGCCACCGAGACTCGTTGACTAAGTCTTTGTAAAATCCTACTGTTTGTAGTGGTCCTATATTGGGCAATAGACGAGAACCAACTAAATGTGTTAACTTGCACAGGTAGATTGAGGTGCGAATGTGTATGAGGTATGAGTGAGTGAATTGATTGTGTCAGTTCTCTACCTGGTAATAAATGGATTATAGTATGAATAATGAACTTTGTATTATGGATTATTGATGACAATTGTGTATTTTTTGATGAAAACGTTTAAGCTGAAAATAATGATGTGAAAAGAAGTATCAATGAAAAAATAATTTAAATAAAAAGAACATGAGAAAGTAAAAAGTATTTGCTATTCTATTTTGGTTGTGCCCATGTATTAATTTAGAGGCTAAAACCATCAAGAAAATAGGTCACGAGGGAGTCATTTCATAGTGTTTGTTGCTTTCTTCTCTCTGACCTGAAAGAAATTACATTAGAGGGGGGTCCCATAATTCTTACCTACTAGAATACAAACATCACAATACCCAACAATATTCCTATCTGATCACTCCCCCTTTCTGATTGGTTATGTAGCTGGGACCCCAGGCCGAAGGTTGAACCCAGAGGTTATAAATGATGTAGTGCTCCGAGCAGACATTCAGGTACCTCTAGATACATACATAGAATGTAATTAGGGGTCCACGAACCTGTGGGGGAGTGAATGGGAGGCATTAAAAGCAGTAGTGAGAGCGGAGTGTATGTCAAAGACATATGATATACGACATACTTTTAAACAGACCTTGACCTCCCTGGAGTCGCGCCAGGCACAATTGCATGCCCAAGGGACTGCCGATCCAGTGTAGGCAAAACTCCTCCTGGAAGTGGGCCAGGATATATCAACTACATCGGAAGGCCTACATGAACACAGACTGAAGGAATATCGCCAAAAGTTGTACAGGGAGGGGGATAAGTCCGGTCGATTGCATTGCTCCTAAAACAGGAAGCTCCTCCGTTGATCCTAACACTAAAAAAGCCAGATAGCACGACAGCAGTGACACGGGCGAACATTAACCAAATGCTAATTGAGTACCTGGCACTCCTACATAGCAAAGTGGATGGGGAGGAGTCCTGGTAGGACAATAACCCCTTGGACATTGTGGATTACCGAGAATCTCCCCAATGAATAGTGCGGCCTTAAAACAAGAGCTAACCAGGAAGGAAATACTGGCTGCCATAGATAGTCTCCCCTGTAGGGGGTGGATCTGAGGGGCACGACATGCCCCTACTTTTTTAATTTAAGAAAAATAGTTCCCCTACTTTCTTATGAAAAAGCAACCATCCAGGGACAGTTAATTCCGAGAATTAAAATGCTTCAACTGAAGTGTAAGGCAGGAAGTCTCCTGTGATGGGACACCAAGGGAGGGGCACATAAAAGGCTTCTTGGCACGGTGCCTGCTGCCTGATAGAAATGTGAATGTGCGTAACTGGTTAATCTGCAAATGTAAAAGGTGCATGGAAGCCAGTACGGGCTTTCTTTTTTATTGGAGTTTTATATAGCACAAACTCGACCCGAAGGTATCGGAGCGTTTTACATGACCAACAGTTGCATTACAGACTGACATATTTATTTTGTTAGGCTTGGGATGATTAAGGGATTTGCCCAGAAACATAGGCTGTTGAGCGTCCCAGCCGAGACTTGAGCCCGGTTCCCCAGCATCGAGGTCGACTGCTCTAACCATTAGGCCACATCCTCTCAATTGATGGAATCAGTGGAAGCTTTCTAATGACAGACATTTATTTTTTGGAGAGGTATTGAAAAAGAGCTACCAGCTAAGCTGTTAAGTGTGTGCTTTGAAACGACAATTATTTAAAAAATGCATTGTGTACAGTCTAGGTATTACTAATATCTATATTTTAGAAGCACTTTTTTCATTTTACACATTTTGTAGCAGCCTATTTTATACATAGACTGTGACTTGTAGCCCTAAACATACCCAAGTCACTATTCTCCATTGCACCAACCAGGAATCAATTATGTTGCTCTCTGGTGCAGTGCATTAACTAACAGAAGTTTCATAATGTATGATCGAGCTTTTTCCCACTGACTAACATACCTTACATTTAATGTTCATTTAAGCTGTGTGCTATTTTACATCTAGTTACCCGAAGGTGAAAGCCCGACAAAAGTTACAGAATATATATATATATATTTTAACGCACACCTGTGACCACGCCGCCACAGTCACTCATCTCACCCCCATTGCGCACAGCATCACAGTTCCCATACACTGCCTGCAGTGTGTTTTCTCTGGTTGTGACGAGGACGCCACCAGAACAGTAACGTAAGAAAGACTTACAAAAAAAAATTGTAAACAGCACCGTCGTTTGTGGGGCAGGCTCTGACAGAAGGCGGCCAAACTCCCTCCTTCATAGGTGAAACCGCTAACGGATTGTGGGAGTGGTTCAGGCAAAATGCAGCGAGATTATGCCAAATGTGGGTGGGTTTAACGCTGGTAACAGTATGTGAGGGGCGTGGCCCGAAATCTGTTGCTCTGAGCAACTGATTTCAGAGTTGTTGCCGGAAGTGACGCGTGGCGGAGAAACATGGATGATGTACAAGAACTGCAGGGGGAGAGGGAAACCCGCAGATCGGTAAGAATGGTCCGAGGACAGTGAGGGTTGGCGCTGAGCGGCCGCCGCAGGGCTGCTCCCCAGACTTTGGTGGGGTGCCGGGACCGATTCGAGCCGAGAGAGTGGTGACTGAGCTGTGTGAACAAGTGTAAATAGCAGAGAGTGGCATGTGGAGCGTGGATTTGGGAGCAGGGCAAGGAGAGAGGTTGCAGAAGGTGGTACAGATGGATCGGAGAAGCGCGATCAATTACAGAGGCGGGTGCACGTTGTTACAGACGAAAGGGGCAACGAGGGAAATTAGCAGGGGGTAGAGGAAAGCAGAGATTAGCGGGCAGGTGTGGCGCAAAGAAGTAGAAAGGCTCACAAAAATATCACTTGCGCAATCGGCTATCCCACCCGGTCAATGCTTAACTACTGCACGCAGACGGTACATATCAATGTCATTCATCAAATGCACTTAAGGTTTTAACATTGCTCAATATTTATATTCGGCAGTCGCTGTTATCATATCTGGTTTATGTCCACGAGAGAGGGTGGTGTGGTGATGCCCTGTCGCAGATACCCTGCTTCAGCTTGCTACCAACTGCTTGTCCTTTTGTTGGCTCTTGAGCTGCAAGTGCTGAGTCTGCCCCGCTGGCCCCTCTACCCCCACAGTTTCACGTTGGCCCTGTCAGTTGACGTCCCAGAGTTCATGTAAAGGCGTTCCTGCCCCCTTAAGCCCTCTCAGGCCGGGGTTCCTTAAAACTGACTGCCTTCACCTATACTGAGACAGTATCCAGTCTTTCCTTTCTTGGCGTTAGTCAGGTGTGGAATTCAAAACGCTTGATCCTTGACTTTCCGAAGCCCAAGGCCTGCGCCGTGGTTGCCGCACCTATTCTGAAAGAGTGGGTCCCAAAATGTTCGGGTGCTAACCTCATGTGCCCCAGAGCCTTGTGCATGACCTGCGTGAATTGGTACCTGCTACGTAAGGACCCGGGCTGGCGTATGAAGAGGGTTGTCCTTTGTGAGGTAGACTGGGCAGCGGTCTTGGTTAGACAGGTATCACAACATGACTATTTTGCCCTTCACCTCCTGGTCGGTTTTGCATTTTCTGATCTTGAATGTAATATAATCCCAACCCAATTGTAGGCCTGCCCATCTAAGGCAGCAGTCGCCCGTTGCTGCAGTCAACGGAGGGACCACTTCGGAAACCCTCACTGCCCCAAATAACGGGATTGAGAAGGCTACACTGAAAGAGACAGTCTCGTATTGGTCATTGCATGTCGTGGGAGGACACTTATACTTGCCGTCAGCCGTTCAAAGTCGATGGGTAGTGTGGTAGCCTTTGCTCCTATCCCCAGGCGCCCCCACCCCTTCATTACTACTTTTATGTAGTAGCTCTTGCTGGGTCACAACCTTGCCACAGCCTGCAGTGATGCCCCACTGTCAGCAGGTGTGCCTGAGTCCATGATCTTGTCTTGCTGCTTCTGAATGCCCAGTCTGTGAATCACCCTGCTGCCGCCTGATCTTCGCCATGTTCCTCAAGTCCACCAGCCCAAAGACGTCCTTGAAGGTCTCCAACCTGCTACCAATCGTTGGGGCCAATGCTTCGTCTAGCAATCAAAGTCCAGAGCAAACAAGAAATCTTTTTGAGGGGTAATCACAGTACATTGATAAAGATAAGATCGCACACCAACGGTTCTTTATGTAGCTTTTAATCAGTGAGATAATTGGTCTTCCTATCAAGGGAGAACCATGGAACATGAAACCAGCCGACACGTGTTTCGTCAGATCGGGTATTAACCCGTGACTCTTAAGGGCTGAAACGTGTGTGTTGAAGCGATATCGGGGGACCGGTGATAATTCCAACCCGGTCCTGATCGGGTTTAGTCAAAACGACAGGCCGTAGATGGCCGAAATTGGAATGGTTGTGGCAGTAATTAGCCAGTCAGGAATAGAGGCGGGTAATCCCTTCTATATAGCGAAAAGGGCTTGGATTGATTGAGCAGCGAGTACTGTTGCCGGATGCGGCAAAGATAAGCGTGATATGTTTCCGTAACTCAGTTTTATCTTTGGTGGAGAATATGTTCAATCTCCTTTGTATAACAGGGCTCTTGAGTTTTTAGTTTTTAAGATTGATATCACTTTATTTTGATACACATCTTCTCACTCTACACATAATTGGGAGTTCGGTCATGTTCCTTTGTGTCAGGAAAGTGCCAATGATGACCTAGTGAGCTAACTGGTGAGCACCTACCAGTAGCTCCCTTGGTGTTGCTTACGTGTGGCACTTCTTTATACACCTCACTTTTTTAGACCCACATAGTTATTAGAGTGCTGTGGGCCCCCGGCCTGTTTTGTTTTGTTTGATTGTATAGATTAAATGACACATATGGGTGGGTATAACTAGATAGTAAACCCTGTCCTACCGTAAAAAATGGTGCAACACTTCCTTGAAAATTTGGCTTGTATGTGCAATATGTAACCAGGTCTTTGTATTTTGAGATTGAGTGAAGGGCGTCCTGGTTCACTATCCCTCATTTGCTCCCCCTTTTGTATTATGCCATGAAAGATTCCGCCTGCCCGGATGGCCCTCGCTGCAAAGTTGAGTTTTCTCAAAACGTCCTGTATTTCTGCCTGTGTTGCCTTCTCTTTTGTTCCTAACTGCCTCCGGTTGGACCACAGCACCAGCACATTCGCTTCTGGCAGTCTGCATACACCCTCAACTGAGTCTATTTCAATGTAGAGGAAGGCCAATTTGCATGATGGGCCCCTGTTGTCTTCTGCCAGTGGGACACCTGTTTGTCCGCTATCAACACAAACGCCCCCAACAGTCTAGAACATTGCTGATTCCCTGCCTCCCCTACCATCAGGAAGTCATCTAGATAGTGTAGTACTTTTCCTTCTGGGTGTTCTTTCTTCAATGTGCACTCCAAAAAGGAGCTGAACATTTCGAAGTATGAACATTATATATCTACCCCATGGGCAGATATTTGTCAAAGTAATATTCTCCTTCAAACACTTTATCCCAACAGATTGAAATTACTTAGGTGAATGGGTAGGAGCCTGAAAGCGGATTCTTTCTCTTCCTTTGCCATGAGCTCCTCCTTGCCTGTCGCTCCCACTAGTCCCACTGCATTGTCGAACGAGCTGTAGAAGACTATGCAAGTCCCCTGATGTACGGCTAGATGGTAAACGAGCCTAAACTGGCCATGCCCCTTCTTTGGGACTACCATTAGTGGGGAAACCTCAAAATTCAGCAATGGAGGGGTCGTAAAGGGGTCCTCAATCCTGCCCAGCCTCAGTTCATTGTCTGTTTTTTGCCTGACCTCCTTGGGATGTGCCCCGACGGAGCTGCGGTTGTTCCTGTCCCGCTGTGGCCTTAGTATGGGACTGTGAAACCCTCCTCAAAGCCAGACATGATGATGTAGGCCTCCCTGTGTCTGTAGTAGCCATTCAGGTAGGGTTTTAGTCTGGTTCTGTCTATTTGTATTCTAGCTAAGGAATAGTTATTTCCTTTAACTTATTCTTTATCCACGTGGTTTCCAGCCCTGTATTACTTTCTATTTTTTTCCGATCACCGTGCATAGCCCTTCCAGGTTGCACGTTGACCTGCTGGCTGGTGAACTTCCTCTTTTATTCACCCTCAGCTAATCCTCTATTGATCTATTTGAAGGTAGCTGGCCCCTCGCCCAACTAGGTGTAATTCCTTTGAACTCCATGCCCCTAGAGAGTCCCACTTTGATGCGCTGCAGCCATGGACATCATTTTGGAGTAGTCCGGGGTCGCAGCTGTGACCTCTAGCTTGCTCCCTGCTACTCCTGGCACTTTCTTTGAGACCCATGGCCTCAGATGGGGCACATTTTTGCCTCCTCTAAGGCCAGAGGTCGCAAATGAAGTGCCAGGGCTGGCAGGGACCAAGCTAGAGTTCACAGCTGCGACCCCTGACTGCTCCCAAATGACATCCATGGCTGCAGCCTCAGCCTATGTTGCGCCGGGGTGAGGGTGCTGTGATGGTGTAGCGAGGGCTAACTGCCCCTTCTTTGTTTCAGACGGCCCACCATTTTTAGAGCTGTCCTTTGGGGACCCTCCGCTCTGTTATGACTCCAGCCCCTGAGTTGCATGCTTCGCATGACGGGCCTCCACATGAGGAGTTGCGTGTCGTAAGGAGGCGACTGACATGCAGATAGGTAATTTTGAATGGAATGGTGCACCAGGAGGATATTTAACTTTCCAATGAAATTCAAGACGGTGTACATTTACAGTAACAAATTCATTCCTTTATTTCCTCCTTCATCACAAACATATATACATAAAAATCTTCCAGCCAGAGCGTTTTGTTCAGGAAAAAAGATTTTTTCTGAACTTCCTCAGAGCTTGTCAGTGTCTTGATATCAGTAACAGACTGCCCACTTCTGTAAATTTCCAAATAGATGTATGCTCCATGGGGAATGTTCTCCCATAAATATGTGCGCAATATAAAATTCGCCCTCCAAGGGTTTCCGAATATTGGAAATATACCGAAGTAGGAAGTCTGTTACTGATAGCAAGACACTGATGAGCCCTGAGGAAGTTCCGGAAAAATCTTTTTCTTGAACGAAACGCGTTGGATGGACGATTTTTATGTATATATGTTTGTGATGAAGGAGGAAATAAAGGAATTAATTTGTTACCGTAAAGATACACCATCTTGAATCTCATTGGAAAGTGAAATATCCTACTGGTGCACCATTCCATAAAAAAATTCCAGTTTCTATCTGCGAAACAGTGGCACCAATCTACGGCAGGTACAGAAATTGTAGTGCACAGACCATATTTTTCTCTGACATGGAAAGAGGTGCAGAATCTGAGGTCCTCCGTTGGTTCTTTGACGTTTTTGACTTTTGACATGCAGATAGGGGTGAACGCAGGATCAGGGTGGCAAGGAGTGAGGGGAGGCAGTTTGGTTGTGGATGTTAGGGCTTTAACAGTGGACTCGGCCTACCTTTTAAATGTACTCTTTCACTTACTGATGGTACTCAACACTGCCCAGATGTTGTGGCGCAGAAAAAATACATTTCTAGAAAGGCTTCTTTTTCCCTATGCTGTATCTGCTTTCTTCAAACTCGTTGGGAAGATTATTCCAATTTAAGGCCTCCTACATACACAGTGTGAATGCTTGAGTGGCCGAGGCCACACAGGGATGTGGGTTTTCTATTTTGTTCCATATCTGTCTCTCTTCTTGCTATCATAGTGTCTGTGCAGCTAGAGCCCTGGGCTGGATGGAATAGTGAATGTGAGTTGGTGAGCAAATTCGGAAGGAGCTGAGCCAAAGGTCGTCTACGGCTCCTCCTCTATTGCGGAGAAGCGTCACTCCACTGCTGAAATGCAGCAGACAGAAGAAAAATAAAATGACAATAAAACAATTTTATTATTATTTTATTTTTCACTTCCAGAGTCGCGTAGTTCAGGGCGGGGCCATGAGACAGTGTCAGCAGCAGGAGTAGTAAGCATGGTAGGCACTGAAAGTGTGCATGTCGCTTTATCCAGACGTCTTAGGATGGCCAAATTGACATGCACACTTGGATATCGCCAGGTTGTTCCTTGGAGATATCCGCAGTGCTCAGGGGTACAGGCTCCCTGTCCCTGCTGGAGCGTGAAACTGGCTCGCTCTGCCCAATTCCAGCACTTCTCTCATGCTGGGAGTAATATCATGAGAGAAGCGCTGGGATTGCGTGGGGAGTCTGGGAGCCTGTGCTCATAGGGACTGCAGTGCCAGGATCAGCGTGGCGCAGGAGCAGAAGATAGCGGCATCTGGCAGCGAAAGGTAAGTAATTTTTTTTTTTCGCCTCACGCTGCCCCCCACGTCAGATTGGCAGCAGCCACCGCTGCTCTGCTCAAAGAGTTCATGCACGAACTGAAGTTTGAAAAAAATTGACAAGTAAATTATGCAACAAACATCATGATAGAATCTGATAAAGTGTCTTCAGCATTTAAAAAGTGTATTTCTTTAAGACTTTGAGTCGTTTCGCCAAAGTAAATCAGATTATTAGACAAGTCTTTATTAAATGTGAGAGATTTTAAGCATGAAGTGAGAAACATTCCTGCCCCCACCCTAATTACAAATGTTTTAGTGAACTAAGAGGCAAGCCAGGATACGTGTACACTACATGTGGTTTGGATTCTGATTATAGATTGAGAAAGCAGGGAAGCCAGGATTGTTCCCAGATTTTCCAGTTTTAGACTGTGCAGTTCAGCCACAAGACGAGTATCTCTTTCTGACATCAAAGGTTAAAGCTTTGTCTTTAATTCTTCGAGGATGAGATTAGAGCATAGGTGACAGGCAGAATCCCTATTTTATTTTTGATAGTTTTACACGGCACTAACATTGCACATGGACATACAAGCGCTTCTCACCAACACATACTAATTTGCAAATGTTTTTCATCACAGGGAGATTTGCTGCAATTCACAGGATGATGAGCTGCGTCCAGGATTCAAACCTGGTTCTACTCATTTATAAAAATAAATAAAAAAGACCCATAGCACTGATTCCACATTAAGAAGATCAGTCGACACAGGGTTTTATCTACAGAGATTCACTGGAAGGCACCCCTTACATTTGCATAATAGAGTTTTGCCTGGGTGGGAATGGGCAGTCACATTCTTCAAAAATAATGGGGGCCTGCTCCAAAGCTTATTGCCTTTACATTGAGAGCCTCCATCGAGTGCAGTTTGTACACAAGAGAACCTCTGCTGTTAACTCTGTTTTAGAGCCAAGCTTTGGTGCTCCTGCAGCACTTGTATGCCATGATGATGCACATGCAGCAGGCGCAGACCAGTGAGCTTCGCCAGTGTTGCCCCTCCACAAGCAGAGCCCCTCAACTGGAAATATCACTGGTGCGTGAGTACTCGTGCCCATCACAGAAGGATGGGAGGAGAGCAAGGCTAGTTTAAAAGGGGCAAAAGAGAAAGATAGAAAGTCGCAGGATGGTTTAGAGAAAGGAGAAGGACACTGATGACTAGGGAGGAGAGTAAGGACTCCTCATGAATGGAGAGATAGAGTAAGAAAGATGGAAACAAGACATACAATAGAAATTGACTAGGAATCAGTGCGAAGAGTGGTACAGATAAACAGAGAGGAGAAAGGGATAGAGGAAAGAGTAAGACCGGAGAAGAGGTGCAGGGACAAGTAGTGAGTTAAGTGGCATGAATAGAAAGCATGAGATAGGCGAAGCAGAGAAAGAAAAGGGGAGGCAAAGTAGAAAGGAAAGGAGCAGAGAAAAGAAGTGGCAGATGGCCATGGGCGGTCTACAATCAGTACAGCTGCAAGGTGAAGATGAAAGGAGACCGGCGTGTTCAGTGACAAATAGAAAGTAGAGACTGGACATGAATAGTTTGCTGTGCCCATTCTTCCTACTCCCTGTTTCTTTATGTAGATCCCCACAAAACTCCTTTGATGCACCTGTGACACGGTAAGAGACTCTTCTCTTTTTCTTTCCCAGGGCGTGAAGATGGGGAGGAGAGCCCGGGCACCCCAGGATTCCTCTCGCGAGGAAGCTACTTCTAGAAAAAATTCTACTTCAGCTTCTGTTGCAGAGGTGGGTACTGACACTTAAGGTGGTGGTATTTGGTGAAATGGAATGCTTGTGAAAAAACTCTATGTATGCATATGTTTCTATGTGGTATTTGTGTAGTACAAACCTAGATGAAATGCAGTTGGGTGCTATACAGGGTTACAGAAAAAGATACAGTCAAGTTGGGATTCAAAGAGTAGCTAAGTTCTTAGTGCGAAAGTGGACATTGCTGCATCGTGATGTGTTCTTTAAAGAAGTAAACAAAAAAGTGATTGGTGGGATGCTTGAATTAATCTAGACCACTGGTAATTACTCGGACCATATCCAAGTCCATCCTTTTTTACCCACAACGCCACATCAGATTAGGCTCAACCATATGCAAATCAGCTGTGATCAGTGCTTAATTAGAGCTAGTGATGGCCACCAGCGCTTAGTTTTCCACACTAGACCCGTTCCCTCAATTATGGATGCTGTTACTACTCAGGCTGGCTATAGAGAGACCCATGTACCATGCTTGCATTAGGGCCCTTCGTACTATTGCTTACACAACTTGTGCTCCCCTACTACTTAAGTATGAATAGACAAAGATACATCGCTCAACACAACTTTAATCCAGTCCTCCACCTCCATTAGATGTGCTAATAGGGGGGTTATTCAAAAGTAAATAGTCAGCAGTAGTGAAGCCACTGCTTTCTTACACCCTCTTTTAGTTTCCTGCTGTGCTGCCTGCCAGTTCCTGTAGTTTTTTTGTTGTTGTTTTTTTTTCCAAGACCTTTATTGCAGCAAAGTTATAACATTACACGGCCAGAAGCCTACAACCCTGGGGCCGGCTGCGAAAATAGAAACAGCAGTTGCAGAGTATTGTGCAAAGGTACAATCAGTCGGATTGACAGTGTAAAACATACAGACGGGTATTGTAGAGGTTTTTGTATTTTTATTACGAACTTAGGCAACAAAAGAAAAAAAAACCTAGGTACAACCTTGAACTTGAGACCAGTACCCCTGAAAGAAAGAGATTAGTGCAATTCAAAATCACCTGCACGTCCCAGCATCAACGCTCACATTATGAATGGCAATCGCAAAAACACTTTATCCAAGCGGCACCTCCGGTACCTCCTTGTTCCCCCACCTCTGCTTGTTCCCCCACCTCTGCTTGCCGTGCATTAAGGAAATCAGTGAGATAACACCAGAAGTCTTTGGGTCTGGATTTCGCCGGGAGTTCCTCCTCGTAAGTCATGAGCTTGTCCCTGCAGCTGGCCATGTCCCCCAGCCACCTGACGATAGTCGGTTTCTTGGAGCTATTCCAGCACTGAGCCACCTGTCTCTTGGCCAGCAGCAGAGCAATAACGCAGAATTTTCGTTTGATGGATTTAAATTGGGCTGTAATGCCCAGTAGACCCACTCGTATAGAACACAGAATGTCAGAGTCCAGCATGGCAGACAAAGTTGCGAACACCTCAACCCAGTAATTCTGAACAGCTGAACATGACCATGCCAGGTGTATGAAGTCAGCACCCTCCCTCCTGCATCGCTTACATTGGTCGACATCCAACAACCCGTATTTGTGCATGCGGGCCGGGGTATAGTAAGCTTGATGCAAAAATTTTAAGTGTATGATTCTGAGATTGCCATTGGGGGTAAGGATCTGAATCAGTGCACACGCCTGCTGCCATTCCTGCTCAGAAAGCGGGTCGTCGAGGATTGTGTCCCAGCGCCCCTTGGCTTTGTCAGTGGAGTGAGGCAAATCCGCCTGAGCTGAGGTGTAGAGCCTCGAGACCAGATGAGAGGTATTTGAGGATGTAATTATTAGTTGTAAGGCACTCAGGCATTCCGGTTCGAGAGGGAAGGTGGGGTAGTGTTCCCTCAACGCCCGTTTCAACCTGTAGTATGTAAAAATGAACAACGGGGATTTATTCTGTATGTACGTCATGTTATCTATTTCGATGAATTCCCCTTCACAGAATAGGTCACCTAGTCGTGCTATGCCTACCTGCTGTAGTAGAGACATGCCCACCGATTCCCCAGTAACCGACAGTGCTTGGTGATGTGCCAGAGGTAGGGAAGGGGCGAACAATGGCGACCTGTGTGTTAGCTGACCCAATTTGTTCCACGCTTTAATGGTAGTGTCCACTGGATTAATATCCTGTGAATGAAGGGGGGAACGTTTATGAGTGAGTATGGACGTGAGCGGAACCGGCGCTGCGTCATCCTTCTCGATAGCTGTATGCGTGAGGTAGGGCACCTCGTGAAACCAGTACGCAGCAAATTGAGCCTGAGCGCAGAGATAATATAACAGAAAATCCGGTACACCAAAACCCCCTCTGATACACGGGAGCATCAGCGTCTGAAGGTTGACTCGCGCTTGTTTGCCCGCCCATATGAGTTGTAGTGTCAGTGTTTTGATGCGACGGAATACCTCGCCGGGGGGGGGGGATCGGTATGTTGTTAAACAGGTATAGGAATTTTGGCAAGACATTCATCTTAACAATCGCTATGCGATCCGCCGGAGACAGGGGAAGCTGTATCCAGCGCCGAATTTTATCTTCCAGGGTGGAAATGACAGTTCCATAATTCTCCCTTATCACCACCTCCGGATCTCTATGAAACATCACTCCTAAATAACGGATAGGATCCGTCTGCCACACCAAAGGGTAATCCGTTTGTATAGGATTAGCCATGTCAGTCAGCGGAATAACGTAGGACTTCGTCCAGTTAATGGCTAGTCCGGAATGCCCCTCAAATTTGACGTATTCCCTCAGAAGCGGATTTAGATTATTGGCGGGATCACGCACGTACAACAGCATATCATCCGCATACAATGATATGTGAAGGGGTCTCTCGGTAAAACGCAGAGTCGAGGATTTATATTTCTGCCTGATCCTACAGGCCAGCGGCTCGAGGGCGAGGGCAAATAGCAGGGGGGAAAGGGGGCAGCCCTGCCTTGTGCCACGTCCTATGGGGAAGCCGTTTGATACATAACCGTTCACTCGCACCCTCGCGCAAGGGTTGGTGTAGAGCAGCTGTACCCATTGCACAAATCTTTTCGGGAAGCCCATTCTATGAAGAACGGTGATCAGGTAGCTCCATTCGACCGAATCGAACGCCTTAGCAGCATCCAGCATAATAGCAACAGCTCTCGTGGAGGGCTGTAGATAGTGGGATAATGCGAAGAGCGTCCTAGTATTATGTGCAGTGGATCGTGTGGGGATAAATCCCGACTGATCGGGAAGGACCAAATTAGTCATTAGGGGAGTGAGCCTGACAGCCAGAACTTTAGCCAGGATTTTGGAGTCGACATTAATGAGCGACAGTGGCCTGTAGGAGTCGCACAATTCAGGGTCTTTGTGGGTGCCAGTTCCTGTAGTTAAAACTAAACTGTCCTGCTGAGGTCCGCCATTGAGCAGACCAGTCTGACTGCCTTGTTATCGTGGAACGAGTATTACATAATATAAAAAGCTCATGCATTCTAGTGGGGAGAAGGGATATATTTTCAAACCACTGTGTGTATGCGTGAGAGAACTTTACCAACCCAACAATTGTGTCAACTCCAAAACGTGGAGTTTTGACCGCAAAAGAATCATACGTCTGCAGTAATCATTTTCAATGCCTCACCTAATATGTGAGTCCACTAAAGTACTGTCAGATTTGGAGGCTTGTTCTTAAGGCAAGGAATGGATTAGATGTACTCGCACACGACCTCTTTAAATCATGGCAAGATCAATACAAGGACTTGCATCTTTAGAGGTTGGAAAGAAGGTGCAGGAGGAAAGATATGATGGCAAACTGTGCATGTGCACTCGTGGTAGGTCTCCTGTGAACAGTTGTATATTTGCTACTTTTTGCAATTCGCAAACATTGCCAATATAACACCTGAAAAGCTGCACCAATTGCAGGTTTCCAGGCGTACTAGTGGCAATGGTACGCAATGTTTTTCACTTTTGGCTATCATCTCAATGCGGAGTTGTAAACAGTAAAATTCCACATGGGGAAAGGCTGCCCTTTTTAGATCGAGTCTAGCCAACGCATGCGCTGTCTCTTCGAGACACGCTGTATTCACTCTGTGGGCATACAGCCCACCCATTGCCTTTTTATCCGTGACTTAATTTGTCCTTTAACAAAGGCTTGTGTGCTAATGGGCAGTCTTTCATCTTTGTCCCACCTTGTGCTCCTATGTTTCCTCCCACGGAGCAGCGCCTAACTTCTGGTATTGTGTCACTTTAGTGCTTATCTCTTCATTTTGGGGCACAATTTTTTTGTTAGTTTCCTGCTCTTGTTCTGACTTCCGTGCAGTAACTCAGAGCGCCATTTTTATTATTGTTTTTTTACTACCCCATCCCACTTTTCATTCGATGGCCATAGAGTCTCGTTTTTTTGGTGGAGATGTACATGGTAACTCTGGAGGGGAGAATCACAGAGACCCCATTGGCCAATCCCTGCTGTCCTAACTGGGATCCTTGCTGCTGTGCTCCACGTTTTGCTGCCCCAGCTCTTGTATTTAGATTTGGGAACATTGTTTCTGTTGGTTTTAATTAAAATGTGAATAAACGATTAAAAACATAGATTGTGTGCATCAGTGCAGTGTGTCTGCGCCATATAAAAGCACAAGTTTTGTCCTCACAGTGAGTTTTGTTTTTCGAGTGAAGTTTTATCTTCGGTTTGACCCATGAAGTACAAAACAAAGGACGTCCTCCTTTAAGTTATGCACCCACGTTGTTGTTGCTGCGGTTGCCCAATGGCTTTAAAGACAACAATCAATAAAACTGTGCAGCAGTGTTGCAACATGAACCCATATGCTGACAGATCTGCGATGGGGAAAGTATAACTACAGCTGTTGCAGGGCGCAGGCCCCGGGACATCACAGCCAATAAACAACAAATACACTCCTAGCCAATCCACGAGAAGCTTCCTCAACCAATCTAGATTGATCACACTTTCCCAACCTCTCAGAAAATGTTTCCTCATACCTGATTTCTGAGCACCTGCATGCCCCAAAGCTCTGAAGATCAAGACGGCTGAAGTAGCAATAACAACATTAGATAGGCTTTGACTATATGTCACATATTCAGAGCCCAGTGAAGGGACAACTGCGCCAGGAGGAGGAGGAGGATTATGGATATGGACTTTTCCTCGAAAGGCAGAACTGGAGACAACCGCGAGTCTCTTTCCTGTCTCAAAGCCTCTTCACCTTCAACCACAAGAGCCGGGCTGTGCTAACCATTGCGCTGGACAGCTGTAATTTTTAGCAGTAAGGCACCATGAAGTACATATGGTGAGACAGGACATTCAACTTTTCCCTGAATAGCCCACGTAGTTAGTGGGGTGTCTCGACAACCACTATAAAGCTCCTTTTTCAGAGGTTTATTATATATCCAACCAATGTAGTTTGTGAGTTGGTCATGATCTGAGAGTTCATTTTCTACACTCCATTCTGCTTGTCGCTTTAGTATTGCTTACATGGGCCTTCGCTGCTTTCATTGAGGTGGCACAATTTTTATTTATTTTTGCAATTTTCTATAGCGCAACTTTATCCCAAGCGCATTAAAGCGGTTCACAAGACACCAGGAAGGAGAATACAGATAACAGTCGTCATAGAAACAACAGCTCAGGAACAACGAAAACAGACAGATCAAGCTGGTAATAAAGGCAACATTGTTTTTTTGGTTATGGATTAAATCAAATAACAAAATGGTCTGCAAATACCATTCGCCAGTGCCTGGAATTATTCAGGAGAAGCCAGAACAGAAACAATTGTGAAACGTGTCCAGTACTATCCTAGAATGGAACGCTTAAGGACATGTTAATGGCATTGTTGTCATACTCAGGGCCTACATGCTGCACTGCTCCTAGCCACAGCGTGGCCGTTCATCAGTGGCACATGAAGTAACAGTAGATGTTGTATCACCCAGTATAATGTGCTGCATGGCTAAAAACGTATAAGGTCCTAAAGGCGAGACCTAATGTCTATGCCAATGCTTGTTCTTTTTTATAATTTTTTCTCCATGGGGAACGTTTTTTTTTTACCTGTGGAGCAACACCTCCTGCATACCCACAAACTATATGGAAGCACTTGCTGGAGCAAATTGCGGACTAGTTGAACCGGTTAGAGAGGGGAATGTGAACACCCATAAACTCACATGTTTGTGGATGTTCACAAACTGGTAAGACAAACCATTCTGTGACCCTCTATCCCCATAACCACACTGTGATCCTCTCCATTCCTACCCCTTGCATGGGGTTTATTATTATGTAATTGATCACAGTTGTGGCCTATATTTATGCAGTAGTAAATGCATTTACACCTGATGGGTATCCTTTTTTGGATGTCAGACAGGCATAAACACTGTCTTTTTCAGCCGTAACCAGCCCTGTTAATCAAACAATTAACTATACATGCAGTAGAAGAGGTATGTATATTCCAGCAGGCTCTAGATTAAAGAGTTCTGATAATAATACATGCCCGGGAAACGCTCTGGAGAATTACAAATAATGTATTCATGTGAACAGCTCTGAATCAGTATGTGGTCATCGTGACGCATTGCACCTGTGTCGAGAGTGCATTGGTGTATGTCTTGCTATGAAAAATCATGCTAAATGCATGAACTACATTCAGTGGCTGTGGGAGAGAACAACTGTTGTGAGAATTGTAAAAGGCTTATATAGATACCACAAGAAATGGGGAAGCACATGGTGTATTTTTGACATTGTAAATGGCATAAAGTTTGGTAGAAATCAGCATTTATCGTTCAGAGCGTAATGCTTCAGGAGCAAACCTTTCAATCCAAGAATCCTAGGCATCTGCAGTGGTGTTGCGTGAGGTGGATTCCTTTAGACTCTGTATCTGTTTGTGTTGTGGTAGCAAACCATGCCTGCATGAGGCAGTGTATGTATGCATATGGGCACTCAAGTCTCTGCTCTTAACATGTTTATATATAGCTGTGCTTCAGGGTGTACTGTGCAAGCCTCTGTGCCAGTTTTGGTTTGTGCAGTTCTCGCACACCTCAAGCTGTAGAACTTGCTGCCTGCATCCTTTCTTTTGCTCACAACATAACATTTTTGTTTCATCATTTCTTTCCATGCTGGTCCCCCTTTTAGGATGAAGAGGATGATGAAAAGGTACACACTTTTTACATATGTGTGCCTGTCTATGGCTCTCTGTGTATGCTCACAGTTTCTTCCATGTATGTTTGTTTCTGCTAAAGTGTATGGAATTGGGTTGTGGGTATTCACATGGAAGATCACCTAACTTGGAAGGAGGAAAGGTCTAGGCTCAGGCAAGACCGAAACAAAATATTAACTAAGTTCACAGTTATCTGGCTTCCAGCCAGAGAAGGAGTAAAATGTAATACCCTCTCCCTAGTTCACAGTATCTCAGGCATCATGTATGACCGAGAAGTTGAGTAAAGCATGTATGCATTGCGATTATCCACTGCATTTAATCGTATTGATACACCAGTGCATGGAGCCAACTAGATTGGCCATTGGTTCTAGTCCAAAGTAAGTATTTAGCTCAACCACGGGAAGCAAAGAGAGGTCATAAAAGTCCCACTCACTTTGCTCAACAGATAATAAAAGGGTATAATAATTTGAATTCATTGGGAAATCATAGCAGATTAGTAATGTATGGTTTAAGGACAAATGGCCCAATGTACTAAAGTGATCGAACATTTTGCATCAACTTTTTACGACCTGTCTGATTTTACGATACTACCTATGTAGTAATAGGTTGCTTCACAAAATTTACAGTCATGGGGGCAGAGAATGACTTGCCTAATGATTATTAATTAGACTTTTTGTTATTTGCGACTTCCTGCAATTGACAACAAACACAGGGGTTGTGACCTGCTTAGAAGAATAGAACACAATCCCTGGGTTTGCATTCCAAACGGGAAATGTAATTTTTATCATGCAGTCCGTTTTCCTTAAAGGAATTAGTGTTGCTTTTAAATAAAAAAAATTCCCTTATGAGAATATAGTTGGGCGAAGCAGCCAGTTGTCCATTGCTCGCTACCCTCGAGGTCGCCCCACAGCATTCACAAATGGGAGCTATCCCAAAGGTAGTGTTTGCAACTCAGTAATGGTTTGTGTCTGTACATGTGGTCGCAAACCATTGATAAATAGCATTGGCGGCTCGAAATTAGGAGGGGTGTCCCTTTCGTGCTATTTCACAATTGTGATTTTGAATACGCTGCAAAATGTAATTAGTTAATGAAAAAAATGACGCCGAATTTATAAATCAATACTTTCTTTTTTACATGCACATCCCCATCGAAATGTGAACCATTCATGCATTACCATACAGTTCTAACACTATGTTTACAGTCTTCTCTGTCGACTGTGTAGGTGTCAAAAATGACTTCCAGTCTTACCTTTTTCAGCAGCATGACTGAGTTACCTGGAACTGAGATGTGTTTAACTTTGGCAATTGTGCGATTGAATGAGTACAGCATAACCTCTTACCCAGCTACATTTGATTTGCACTAAACTCTGCGTGAATGTGTCTAATCGTAGCATTAAGGATCTCATCTGCAGTGTTATGAAACTTGATGCTCTCGTGTGCATGCAGCAGATTGAAATTCTGTAGAAGAAATGTGAAAACAAGGGGTGATCGCCAGACTCGTAAAGGCAGCCACAAGTCACATACTGGATCTGAACTCAGGCCTCCCAGCTTAACTATTGACGACGTATTGTTCACACATCTGCATAAGTTACACTCGTTCACCAGCTCCTTGATTCAAGGAAATAAAAAGGCGTGTAAAAGAGTGTCAAACGTTGCTGACAAGTCCAATAACACATGTGCACCTCATATAAAATAGTGCTATGAACAATAATAAGGCTGGTTTCAATGGCACTAGAACATTGTCAGTAATTTTCTATGTAGAGCTGTACTTGAATGGTGCCTACCTTCCCTAAAATGTATAGAAGTGGGATGTTGGTGACGGGCTGATAATTTTCAAACCACTGGATTAGCAATGGTACTTTTATAAAAGCAGATTTTCATACATATGTTAAATTTAATTGAGAGTTCACTCAATCATGAATAAACAATTGATAGTCTATTGTTTGTGGCAAAATGTCCTCGTCTGGGTCTCACAATAAATAGACTGGACCTGGTTGTGTCTGCGTACCTTTGGCTGCCCCACTTTGATCTGACCTATTAGGAACAGTATGCTCTGTCTCAAGTGGTCAACCCTCCAGGTCCTTTATTGTTACACCTTTCAACGAGGGAACGGTCAATAAAGTACCCCTGCACTTAGTTCGGCACGAGCTGTCAAGCTACAAAAGTCAGAAATGATGATCATACCCATTCATATCAGTTAAGCTTGGTGAAAGTGAACGATTCCTGTGGGGTGTACTATGGCAGTACATCCATTGGTGTATTTATCAGTTGGTACTACTGGCAGTGACAAAATAACACAATACACCCTGACCCTAACTTAAAGATGGTAGATTATCAACTTTATTCACCAGAAGTATTGCATATTTTCACAATCCTATTAAATCAATTACAATTTCCAGTGATATTTAGCAGATTGGTGCAGCACCTAAGAGCTTAATGGAAGCTGTACTAAAGCACTCTCTGGGAACTCGTGATGGCTGACAAGCAATTGCAGTTAATAAGCAAGTGTATGCACTGAGCACTTAGCAAGTTCATGACTGTCCGCATGTACCGCAAAAATGTGAGCAGTTAAAGTGAGGCGTGACAGCAAAAACGTAACTGGTTGAACATTCCTACCAAAGGGAAAAAATGAATCTAAGGGGCACCAGGTGTTATTTGGTTATGTTGATAAAATAATCTGCAGTAGGAATATTCCTTGCATTTCTTTTTTACTTAGATGAAGGTGGTGAGAAGTTTCTAATTTGGAGAGTGTAGTGAATTGGAAATACACAATGTAGAAATCTTTGAAGGTGCTATTTGTGGATGTGCCACAAGTACAAACAGACTTGGATATGTTCCTTTGCTTTATAAAAGACGTGACAAGCCATCCCTGGTTGTAGGTTTCAACTTCGTCACATAGTTGCTTCTCCATATGGAATGGAAATTGAAGTTTTAATATCAAAGTGGCAGGACCACAGGAATTGTGAGGTTAAGTCCATCTTCACTCCTGTTGTACCAAAGTGACAATGGGAGCCTTCTCTTGGCATCTATGGTTTGGTTTATAGCTAAGCATGTGGAGATAAAATGAGACACCTCTTCTGAAAATAGACCACGTCAAAGTTATCCTTTCTGTCTGTGGAATGCCCCAGAAACTACATATACTTTAAGTGTTTAGTGAATCACTTAACAATAGGTGCTCCCTTTCTATTTTAGTCTTTATACTTATCTGTGTTATAAAGCACGTATCCTCAAATGATGATGCTGGTTCTTTATTCATGCGCGCCCCATTCACAAGTTTAACCTTCTTGAGATCCAGCATCAACTGACTAACATCGAACATTGGTCACTTCATTACTAATCTGGACTTAACCAACGTTCCACATCTACCATTCCAGCAAGTATCTTCTAGAATACCACAAATCCCCTCCTTTACATTCAAAGAAGTTAAACGCAGTTAGAATCACGTTCAGAATGCACAAATCCACCACTGAAGTACATTTACCAAATCCAGTAGCTTAAGGTTGCAGCATCTCCATTCTTCAAACACTGCTGATTGTAGATAATAACTCCAAGGAGCTAGTAGATCAAATATCTGTTGATGTTGTTTGTTGGGGTGCTTAATGCCCGCTCGTTGCCAGTGTAATAAAGCAGCCTATCCACACATCTAACCATCTCCAGATCCAACATCAACTGACCAACATTCCACATCTAACATTCCAAAAAATATCTTCTAGAATACCGTAATTGCCTTCAAGGTCTGCTTATATCTTTGTGGGGCATGGATGGAGAATGCACATCGAATCTACATGTGTGCTTGACTAACTAGGCACAGGAATCTATCTTGACATTCTTTGTGTGGATGGTTTCACAAAATGGAGGGATTAGTGAGGCATTCCTTGTACTTTGTTTAGCCTACGTGTGGTGCTTGGATCACTTCTGGAACTTCTGCCACAGATGTCACTGTAGCTGGTGGGCAAGGGTGGCATATCCTCACCTTTATTTGCTATTTAGGAACAGGTCCTGAACCTTTCTGCCTCTTTCCCCACGATTGTCACTAAAATAAGATTTCAGTTGCTGATCAGTGGGAGTGCCACGCCCTTCCCTTTGACATTTAGCCTCTTTCACACTGTCAGGGCTTGCACGGATCAGCCCTCTTCTACTGTACGTGACTGGACCAGTTTAAGAAAATAAACAGTGGGCAGATGCCCTGCTTAATGTGCCAATGATTCTCACGACTATGGGTGGATATGGCGACACCCACCTTTAACTATTTGAGAGAGCCAGGCTCTTTGATTGCTAAATTGCTGGGTTCCCTTAAGGTTGAGTCAGTCCTGGAGCCAGACCCCTGAAAAAAGAGCTGTTGACTGGCAGCTTACGTAAAGACAATGCTGGACTGTATCCCCCAGAGGAGAGTCTGACTTGTGGAGTCATTGACCCAGGTGCCTGGCAACTAGGCAGCTATGCAATGTCAGTCCTCCACTTTGCCTTAATAAAGAAGCTAACTTCCTGTGTAGGGTTGATGCTAGAATTGCACCAATGCAGGGGAAGCAGAAAAAAAGAACTATCCATCTAACACCAATGCTGCATGTGGCCCAGTGGAAGGATCAGCTCTGCCCCGGCTTGTCCCTGGCTCCAATTTTTGGCTGCAATGACCCCTAAAAGGCCCTGGGGGCCTATTGTCCTCCCTTGTGGTCTACAGGTGGATGTTGGTTATTAGCGGTAGCGGCTCGTGGAGGGAGTGGCGCAGGGTGGTGGGGCAGGGTGGGAAGTAGTAAACTCCGGCTCATGGCTGACCGGAGTAATGTAAAAAATAAAATAAAAACGAATGTCATTGCACGCACTAAAACACATTTGAAACACCTGCAGTCACCCTACGAACTCCAGCTGAAGGATCCCTTGAACTCCCCCTATTGTGTAGTTATGGGCATGCACATTAAGTGGGCACCTTAGTCAATGTTGGCGGGGGTAAGAGGGACTCAGTCTTAGGCTCGAGGGGTCACCTGAAGAGCATTGCAGGGCCTGGGCTAGAAAGTGGAGTTTGTGGTGAACAGACTATCATCGGGAATGATTAGGCCTGGATCCAGTAATGACTCACTGGGGGTCCCTGGATTCCTATAATGATACAGTGGGGGTCCCGTTCCAATAATGATTGAGTGGGGATCCATAGAATCTCAAAGGTTCAGAACCACTGCTGTAGAGCACCACCTCCCTGACTTATACTGGGACCTCTTTGCCTCGCTGTCTTGAAAATAAAGTGGTAAAGTGGTGTACTTGACACAAAAAACAAATGAATGAAAGAGAACTCACATTGCGTGGAACTGACCTCCTCCGGCAGGGGTGTTCTGTCTTTTTGAGTTGTTGGCCATTGCAATTTTGTCATCAACCACTGGGTCAACAAGTTTTATATGAAGACCCAGAGAATTTGTTGCCATGTCTGGAAGTGATAACCCATGACTGTAGCCATCAGTGACCTCACAGAAAACTACTTTATTTGAAGAAATATCAGAAGACATGACCGTGAAATGGACCAAGAAAATACTGTGTAGTTAGGGTGGGGATCTCCGCATGGTAATGCATAGGAGGGGTAATAAGTTTGTGTAAAGCAAAAGTAAATATTAAAGATAATAATGTAAATTCATGTTATATATTTACTTTAAACATAGAACATAATAAAAAAAATGATACAACACTATTAGATACATTTTGAATTAAACCTTTTATGGAAATATATTACATTACAATGATTTTCTTTAAGTTTAAATTACAAAATAAATCCCCAACTAAGGAAAACATATTTTTTAATGTGCATTAATATGCATTAAAAGTGAAGTGTAGAATTATTTAAAATGTACTCATTTTAATACAATGTTTTTGACATTCTTAAAATTCAAAATAGGTTAATAAAATATGTTAGGATTAAATGATAAATATGCACTACTATATATATATATATATATATATATATATATATATATATATATATATATATATATATATATATATATATATATATATATATATATATATATAATTTACATTTATTTAGTTATTGCCTAACCATTTTAAATTAGTTAATTTAATTCCGCATGACTTCCTATCGGGTTTTATTTTAAGTCCCTACCTCCTTTACTTTCAATGGGAGGGCAGTACAAGTGGTTGACCATGTGTAGTGCTTGACTTACTACTCAATCAATCAATCAATCAGGAAATTTGTATAGCGCGCTACTCACCCGGAGGGTCTCAAGGCGCTTGGGGGGCGGGGGGGGTCCGCTACTGTTCGAACAGCCAGGTCTTGAGTTGCTTCCTGAAGGAGAGGTGGTCTTGGGTCAGACGGAGGTGGATTGGGAGGGAGTTCCAAGTCTTGGCTGCCAGGTAGGAGAAGGATCTTCCTCCCATGGTGGCTTTTCGGATGCGTGGAACGGCGGCGAGGGCGTGGCTGGTAGATTGTAGCTGGCGGGTGGGAGTGTAGAAGGTCAGCCGGTTGTTGAGGTATCCGGGGCCCAGGTCGTGGAGGGCCTTGTGTGCGTGGGTGAGGAGTCGGAACGTGATTCTCTTGCTGACGGGGAGCCAGTGCAGGTCTCTCAGGTGTCCGGAGGTGTGGCTGTGTCGGGGGATGTCCAGGATGAGTCGTGCGGAGGCGTTCTGGATGCGTTGGAGTCTTTTCTGTAGTTTGGCTGTGGTTCCGGTGTAGAGGGTGTTTTCGTAGTCCAGTCGGCTGGTGACGAGTGCCTGGGTGACCGTCTTGCTGTGTTTTTTTAGTTGTAACTTACACTTAGAGTTTGTGAATACCTCTAAGTAGTCCGCTTATTCAAAAGTGTAAGCTACACTGTTAACTTAGAGGTGTAGGTTTTTTTTTGCCCAATGTGTTGCTTGCAAGCATGCCTTTCGAGATAAATGTCATGGTGCATGTCCGCATAGTCTCTCCTCAGGAAATAACTCACTTCACGGACTGGTCGAGCACTAGAGTGCAACCGTCTCAACTCTGAAGTTCCTCCCTCCATCTCCACTGGAAGAACAACCTTCCTGTTTTTAGGAAAGTGTCACGGTTCTTCGGCTAGTGCGTAAGGAACCACCTATGTCGTACATGGTGATAGAAGAGCTACAGAAGTGAATTCATTCAGAGATACGAAGGAAGTGTTACTGAATCAGTAATTAGAAATGGAGCTTTAAAAAGTGACAAAGCCTGGGAGTGCTACAGCTTGGACAGCCCCTTTTGAATTTCTAGTAGGATTGACGTCTTACTCCTCTGACAAAGACTCATTATGGAAGATTCTTGAAGGGTTGTGGGTCATGGCAGTAATGAGGATAAGGTTACATTACTGTGACTTTGCTACTCAGAGTCCGTAGTGCTCTGCTGAGATGTGCATAGCTATCTCGCTACTGAGACGTGCACAGCTATCCTGCTACTGAGACATGCACAGCTATCCCGCTACTGAGACGTGCACAGCTATCCTGCTACTGAGACGTGCACAGCTATCCCGCTACTGAGACGTGCAGAGCTATCCCGCTACTGAGACGTGCAGAGCTATCCCGCTACTGAGACGTGCACAGCTATCCTGCTACTGAGACGTGCACAGCTATCCTGCTACTGAGACGTGCACAGCTATCCCGCTACTGAGACGTGCACAGCTATCCCGCTACTGAGACGTGCACAGCTATCCCGCTACTGAGACGTGCACAGCTATCCCGCTACTGAGACGTGCACAGCTATCCCGCTACTGAGACGTGCAGAGCTATCCCGCTACTGAGACGTGCACAGCTATCCCGCTACTGAGACGTGCACAGCTATCCCGCTACTGAGACGTGCGCAGCTATCCCGCTACTGAGACGTGCACAGCTATCCCGCTACTGAGACCTGTACAGCTGTTCCACTCATGGGAGTAGCCTGAATGTTAAAATACCCTCCACTTTGAGCTAAAACTCTGATGGCACCATTTAAGTGAGCCCAACCCCTCCTAGAAAATCTCCCTTGTCTCTCCCATCACAGCATTCATCCACTCATACGTTCACCTTTCAATTCATCTGCTGATATCCACATTTTCACCTTTACATACTGTCATCCCCTCATTCTTTCACCCATCATTCAATATGTTCCCATTCCATTCAACTACTCTACCATCCATCCATGCATCCACGCTCCCATTGATCCATCCAGACATCCATTGACTCTGTCATCCATCTATCCACTCTGCCACCCATCTATCCACTCTGCCTTCCATCCATCCTCTATGCCATCCATCTATCCACTCTGCCATCCATCCATTCACTCTGAAATCCGTCCACCCATCCATTCACTCTGCCATCCATCCATCCTGCCATGCATCCATCCATCTATCCGCACTGCCATCCACCTATCCATTCACACTGCCATCCATCCATCCATTCACTCGGCTATCCATCCATCCACTCTGCCACCCATCCATTCTGCCATGCATCCATCCACTCTGCCATCCGCCCATCCATCCATCAAATCACTCTGCCACACACCCATTCACTCTGCCATCCACCCGTCCATTCACTCTGCCATCCACCCATCCATCTACTCTGCCATCCATCCACCCACTCTGCCAACCATCCATCCACCCACTCTGCCAACCATCCATCCACCTACTCTGCCAACCATTCACCTGTATATCCACCTATCTATTCACTCACTTTTCCATTTATGGAGCCATCTCTTCCCTTTCGACTGCCATTCTTTGACCTGTCCAGCTGCCTGTCCAGTCACTCATCCTTTCACCCACTCATACATCCAGCCTTCCTCCGATTCAATAGTCCTTCCTTCTTTTCCTTTTCTGTTAATCCATCTTTCGTTCTTCCTTGCTCTTGCTGGCTCTTCTTTTGATGCTGCATTCTTTAATACGTTAATTGCAAGCTTTTGTCTGCCTAGTTGCAGACCCATAAAGAGCCCCACCCCCGCTGCATCTGCTAAAGCTAAAGTTCAGGACGCCCCTGGCACTACTGAGACATACACAGCTGTCACACTCACAGAGCTCTCGCAATGCACTGTGTCAAGAGCCATTGTGCTCTCCCACATCTGCTGTGCTCAAAACAGTGCTAAGGTGCATGGGGGCGTAGTCACTGAAATATGTGCTCTGCTGTTGATTGAAAGTGTTATTTCTGAAGCCGGGTACAGGACAGTACATGTCACTGGAAGCTGTGTTGCACCTCAATGGAGGTGCATTATTGGTACACCGTATGTGTGTGCCATTGGAGATTCTTTTATTCCTGACTGGAGGTGCATTACTACTACTACTACTGATATATCGCCCGCCCAATTCCAGCCATATTCACCTCTGGGCATTACTGGAAAATATCACTCAAGCCTGCACCCGCTACGCCAATTATACTGTCCTTGGAGATTGTAACCTACACATAAAAGACCCTGCCTGCTCTTTGAGCATGAATCTTTTATCTACCCTCTCGGCCCGTGACATGTATCAGCTAGTGGCCCTCCCTACTCACAGAGCCGGGCACACACTAGACCTAATTTGTTCCAACCTAACTGCGATGAGAATTGAAGACCCTATTCCGGTTACATGGTCAGACCATTTTCTAATTCCCTTCACCACCTCCTTGACCCGCCATGATAGACCCCCCTCCGCCCCCAGAGAATTTGGCAGAAATTGGAGCAAAATTACATCATCCACGCTTGACGCCCACCTTAAAGATGGCTGCCCCCGTCCGGCCACGGATATAGACACTTGCATTTCTAATTTTAACGAATGGATTTGTCAGGCTATCGACTCCCTGGCACCTCTTAGGCCGATAAAAACATTCAGATCCTCCCCAGCGGCCCCCTGGTTTTTGGAGGAATTACGCCACTTGAAATCTGCTTGTAAGGTGCTGGAGAGGCGTTGGAGACTGGATTATTCGAGTGATAGTAAAACTAACTATCGGCAAGCACTTAAGGAGCAAAGGAATCAGATTATAAAGCATAAAAGAATCTTCCTAGCCGAGAAGATTGATAGAGCTAGTAACGCCCCCAGAGAGATCTTCTCGATTGTTAGATCATTCACGGATCCTCAAGCTCTTATTCGAAAGCAGCCAGCTTCTCAAGAACTCTGTTCCCAACTCTCAGAATTCTTTGAGGACAAGATTGCCCAGATCCATGCATCCTTTCCGACCAGTGGTGAAACTGAGTTGCTCACGGAAATGGCCGTGTCCCACATTGCTAGCCCCACTCTCACAGAATTTACAGAAATTCCTATTGAGATCTCCTATCTAGAGTTACTCAGATGTAGGTCAGGCAGTCCTGGGGACCCATGGCCCGCTAAACACTATAAAGCGCTGGCCTCCTTTCTCAACCTCTACCTTAACTCCATTTGGAATTCCTCTTTAAGTTCGGGGATTTACCCGGAGGCCTGGAAACATGCGTTTCTGGTCCCTATCCTAAAAAAGGCCAACGCGGATCCAGAGAACCCGGCTAATTATAGGCCGATATCCCTCCTCCCTATTCCTGATAAGATTCTAGAAAGGCTAGCCCACCAGCAAATCGCTCGCTACATTGAGAACAACGGACTCTATCACGATTCCCAACATGGCTTCCGTAAGGGCTACAGTACGGAGTCGGCCCTCATTGAGATGGCAGATTCAGTGCGCTGGACATTAGATCAGGGATCGAGGGCGGTGTTGGTGCTTCTGGATTTATCAGCAGCATTCAACACTGTCACTCATTCTCTACTACTGAATAGATTGAGGGAGATTGGAATTCAGGGCAAGGTCCTTAAGTGGATCGGCTCGTTTTTATCCAATCGGTCACAACAGGTCCATACCCCCCCATTCACCTCTACTCCCAGACCATTGAAATGGGGTGTCCCTCAGGGCTCCTCTCTTAGCCCTCTTTTGTTTAATGTTTATTTTTCCCCTTTGGCTAAATTGATCTCCTGCACGGGAATTAAAACAACGTCCTACGCTGACGATATCCAGCTTCTTTTCACATTTAATGAACCGTCCCTTAATGCCTTTGAACCCCTCAAAACCTGTCAGAGAGACATTGCAAAATGGATGGACCTCAATTTTTTACGACTAAATGCAGGTAAAACTGAGGTGCTCTTTTTTAATCAGCCATCCCCACTTAGCTCGAACCTATGGTGGCTGGAAGAACTGAGCCAAGCCCCCACTCCGAAAGATTCCGTTAGGAACCTAGGAGTGCGTTGGGATGAAAAACTATCCTTTGAAAACCAGGTCCATGCAGTCTCAGCCGCCTGTTTTCTAAGATAAGAATTCTAAAGAAATTAATAAATTTTCTCCCATGCGCGAATAGAAAAACCATTGTCCATGCCCTCATCGTTTCTCATCTCGATTATGCCAACGGATTGTACTTAGGTCTGACCAAAGGCCTCTGCCTGAAACTTCAATTGGTACAAAATGCTGCTGCACGGTTAATTGGAGGCCTCACTCGTAGGCAGCATATCACCCCTTACCTGAGGGAATTGCACTGGTTACCCATGAGCAAACGAATAGAGTTCAAGGCATTGACACTGGCCTATCGATCCACCAAGGGCCTTGGATCTGCCCACCTAAGCTCTACTCTACGGCCTTACTGCAACTCGAGAGCCCTTCGATCTAACACCAAACTACTGCTGGCCACTCCAAGATTCAAAAGAGCGCGAGCGGGGGGCAGAACCTTTGAGCTGGGAGCCGCCCAAAGATGGAATAAACTGCCTCTAGGTCTGCGTAAGAGTACCTCTGAACGCGAATTTCGCAAATCCTTGAAGACCTTCCTATTCTGCCAGTAATTTCCTTATTCAGAGTCCGTTTCTCATTCCTTTCAGCGCCGGGACACCCCGTTGGGGTAGCTGCGCGCTTTACAAATGACACTATAATAATACTATAATTAATGACAGCATACGAATATGCTATTGGCTGTTAATTTCCTCCTGATCTGTGGTGCACTCATGGGATAGTATGCTTGTGTGGTGATGATCTGGGGTTATTATATGATATGGTTAGGTAGCCTTATCGTGGAATACTTGCAACACCTTTATTGGGACTTGTCAGGCTTGTTTGTAAAACCATGATCTCAACCCTGGGTAGCTGTGTCTTCGAGCAGCAAGGCTTAGACAAAGGAACTTAGTGCGAAGTATTAAACAGTGCCAAACAATGAAATAAGAAAGCCACACAACACGAAAGAAGCACAACACCAATTTATAAAAATTGGTTGCATTTTTATGACTTTTTAGAGACCTTGATGGGCAATATCGTCTGGAGGATTCCAGGGACACACATTTTTTAGTTTTAAATGCATTTTATTGAGCCGATATGCATAGTAAGGCATCACATTACATTGTAATTGTAACAGGAAAGCCAATCGAAAGAGACTGACAGGCAAGTCTTCATCATGCTGTGCGATATGGCAAATGAGGTGGCTTCCTGATGAGAGCGATTTAATGCTCAAAAGGCAAATGATAGGCAATATCAGCAAACAAATTTGAAAAAACGATTCCCACAAACCCCTCCACCCCACCAACTTTCCCATCCACCTCCCTCCCTCACCAGTGTGCCGTATGTGGGAGATCCATCGTTCTCCGGTCAAAGAGGAGTTGTTGTGATCAATCTCGAGGTTCCTGAGTTCCAGTGGTAGTGTCTGTAAGGCGCAGCAATCAGAGATATTTCGGGCAAGGACACACATTTTTTAAGGTTTTATCACGTATAATTCCAACTGCAAACAAGCACTGGTCAACAGAAACTTTGAAAACTTTTTAATAGTTTGAAACATTTAGTTTGGCTACTCCGGTCCAGTTTTGCTGACCAAATCTGACAGGGAGAAGGTCTAGGGGGCCAGTGGGGTAAATTGGGACAGTTATCTGGCCACTAGAGCATTTTCCAGTTCACTTCCAGCCATTAACGCACAACCGCCATTGACTACGATGGAGTGGTCCTGATGCTGGGGGTGGAGGATGGAAAGATGCTCAAAGATGCTCCGGTTACGGTGTGGTATGGGGATGCCAATGTACTGATTCATATGTCCACAGGTTATGTCGGGCGACTCGTGTCACAGAGTTCGGGGTCCCACAAAGTCCTCTTTGAGATAGTAGAAGGTCAGCCGCTGCTGCACTACCGGTCTCCGAGCACATCGGTTGCAGTAAAATATTTTAGTGGGGACTAGTGTCCCTCTTGGGTGACCAAACCAGACTCTGGTGCAAATTTTGGCTGTCGAGGATCAGTCTTTTGGGGCACCTTGCGGCACTTACCAGCCATTCTTCTCCAATCACTTTTTCTGCTGTTTTATCCATGTCGCTGGTTTCAGGGGATCACAGACTCACCATTTGAGTCACTTATTTTGTCTGGGACTAGGGATCAACTTTTCCCCGAGTCAGGAGTCGTAGGCAGAGTCCTAACTTGCTAGCCCAAAAGTGCAGCAGGACCAGTCCAGCAGGCAGTGCATGCTCTCTTTGTGCAGTACAGGGCAGTCCTTATTCAGATCTCTTGCCAAATCCAGCGTGATCTAAGAGTTCAGAGTGCCAGGGTGCACAAGTTATCCTGTTAAACTGCCCTGAGGGGACCACAAGGTCAATAGCCAATGGACTACCAGGTCCGCTCCCTTTTTGTGATGCTTGTCCGGCGATGTGTGGCATCTAGCAATCCCAGAGTGCACCATTCTGGACACTCTCAAGATGCCAGGAACCTTCTTTGGATGTTAGGAGCTCAGTAGCCTGCCCTAGAGGTGTGGCTATTTAGGGGCTACACTCCCATGGGAAAACCGGTTTGGGTACGGGTTTTTCCTCTCTGGCCCGGTCTCCATCTAATCTACAGGAACAAAACACAGCCCCTCTGGAAGTGTTATCACTAGTTGCCCATCTAAGGCGGCTTCCCACTTTGAAGCTTGCCTTTTAGGCTAACATCCGAGTGCCTTCCTGCGAAAGGAAGGCAACACCTCACCCTGCTGCAGGCTGTGTTTGATCCTAAGCCTGGGAGTCGTTCACTCGACACCCCATGTAGGCAGCAAGCTGGTTGTGGGTCGTAACCCGTGTGAGGCTACTGCACCCCTGGGGTTCAGATGCAATTTTCTAAATGTTGCCTTACTTTAATAATGACATTATATTCGACCGGGGCATCAGGTTAGGTTCAATGCTACGATTAATTTGATACCATACAGTACCCAGTTAGGTAGTCCTATTCAGAAGTTAGTCAGGCTTGGGTGTCAGCCTGTAACCTGCTATTAGCCTATGGGGCTACTAACCTTTCCACAGCAAAATGTCAATTTTAGGGGTTTCGCTGTAAAACACATATAAACTATGTCATTCCTAATAATATACAGCTCCCTGCTCTAGGGCCCTATAGGCCTTCCTTTGGGGAGACTTACTTATATTATTAAGGAAAGTGGTGCTGTGTCCATTACTGGTAATGACAAAGTCGAACTGACAGTGTGACAACTGCCCTTCCAGTCTGCAGTGGTAGGCTAGGATCCATTTTGTACTTTGTCATACACACGGTGGCACAAGAAGTGCTGCAGACCTGTTAGACCATCTGCCTTACATGCCCTTGGTACTCTTGGTACCATATACTGGGGACTTATATGTAAGTCTGTACTTTCCAATTAGGATCAGCCAATTCAACAGACACTTTGTAGGGGGTTAGAACCCTGGCACGAATGTGGGGTTAGCAGGCCTCAGTGCACTCTCAGGTTCGATAAACCAGCAGCATCAGTCCAAAAATGTAGGGGTGAACATGCAAAAAGAGACATTTCTTTACTTCTGTCATTGAAGGCTGTGTTGCCTCTGATGGGTGTTGCATTAATGGGATAGTGTTTGGGGGTGACGTGTTGGTGTGTGTAAGTTTGTATGTCTCATTGGAATTTGTTTTGCTCCTGACTGGAAGTACATTACTTGGACAGCGTATGTTGGCGTAACTTGGGGCAGTTTTGCTCCCGATTAAGGGTGCATTAATGGAATAGTGTCTCACTGGAGGTTGTTTTCTTCCTGATTGGTGGTGCATTCAGGAGATAGGAAGCTTCAGTGTCATTGAAGATTGTTTTACCTCTTTCGGAAATTGCATTAATGGGATAGTGTTTGGATGTTGTTTTTACTCCTAGCTGGATGGACATGGCACACGGTACGTTTGTTATTGTAGTCTGTCCTGTAGGACATCAGAGCGCTTTGTAGGCAGTGCAAAGGAGATGCAGAATTTAGTGTGAGATGCACACATGTAGATAATCAGGAGCATAGGTTTGAGACAGAAGGCAAGGGTAATATATACCTAGGAGAAAGGTTAAATCCGTATTTAATATCAATGTGGTTAAAGGTGGTGAGGCAGAGATATAGGGAACCGGGTTTTCACTTGACCAGGTACATTAATGGAACAGTGTGAGTGTGTCTTTGAAGGTTGTTTTGCTCCTGACTAGAGGAACATTATTGGGACAATCTGTGTCATTGTAGCTTGTTTTGTGCCTGAATTAAGGTGCTTTAATGAGACGCTATGTGTGTGTAGTGTTGGAGGTTGTATTTTCCTGGCTGGAGGTACATTAATGGGACAGTGTACACGGGTGTCTTTGGAGGTTGTTTCGCGTCTAGCCTGAGGAGTGTTATTGTAACTACGCATGCGTCTGACAGTATAGGCTGTTTTGCTCCTCACTGGAGGAGTATTAATGTGACAGGCTATGTTTTCCTTACTGGGTGTGAATTGGTGGGACAACGTATGTGAATGTCATTGGAGACTGTTATGCTGTTGATTGAATGTGCATCGATGTTACCGTGTATGTGTGTCATTAAAGGTGGTTTTTCCTTGTGATTAGATGTGAATTAAAGGCATAATATGCCTTGGTAACGTGTGTGCGTGCGTGTGTGTGCATCTCATTGGAGTTTGTTTCGCTCCTGACTGAACGTACATTAATGGGACAGCGTACGTATGTCACCTAAGCTTGTTTCGCTCCTGATTAATGCATTAATGGGGCAGTGTTTTCCTGAATTAAGGTGCATTAGTGGGACATTGCATGTGAGTCATTGAAGGTGGTTTTGCTCTTGGTGGCAGCAGCATTGATGGGACTGTGCATTTGTTTGTCATTGAATCTTGTTGTGCCTGCCCGCAGGTACATTTTTGACACAGTGTATATGTATGTGTGTCAATGGAGGTTCCTTTGCTCCTAATTGGAGATACATTAATGCTATTGTGCATCTGTTTTTGACTGGAGGTGCATTCGTGTACCGTGTATGTGTGTCTGTCATTGGAGTCTGTTTTGCTCCTGACTAAAAGTGAATTGATAGTACCAGGTATACATGTGTCAAAGGAGGTTGTTTTGCTCATGGCTTGTGGTGTATTAATGTGACAGTGTGTCTGCTCTTCACTGGAGGTGCATTAGTTGGACAGTGTATGGAGGCTATGATGCTCCCGACTGATTGTGTATTGTTGCTAACAGGTATGTGCCTGCCATTAAAGGTAGTTTTGCTCATGGGTTGAGATGTATTATGTGACAGTGTGTCTGCTCTTCAGTGGAGGTGCATTAGTTGGACAGTGTATGGAGGCTATGATGCTCCCGACTGATTGTGTATTGTTGCTAACAGGTATGTGCCTGCCATAAAGGTAGTTTTGCTCATGGGTTGAGATGTATTATTTGACAGTGTGTCTGCTCTTCACTGGAGGTGCATTAGTTGGACAGTGTATGGAGGCTATGATGCTCCCGACTCATTGTGTATTGTTGCTAACAGGTATGTGCCTGCCATTAAAGGTAGTTTTGCTCATGGGTTGAGATGTATTATGTGACAGTGTGTCTGCTCTTCAGTGGAGGTGCATTAGTTGGACAGTGTATGGAGGCTATGATGCTCCCGACTGATTGTGTATTGTTGCTAACAGGTATGTGCCTGCCATAAAGGTAGTTTTGCTCATGGGTTGAGATGTATTATTTGACAGTGTGTCTGCTCTTCACTGGAGGTGCATTAGTTGGACAGTGTATGGAGGCTATGATGCTCCCGACTGATTGTGTATTGTTGCTAACAGGTATGTGCCTGCCATTAAAGGTAGTTTTGCTCATGGGTTGAGATGTATTATGTGACAGTGTGTCTGCTCTTCAGTGGAGGTGCATTAGTTGGACAGTGTATGGAGGCTATGATGCTCCCGACTGATTGTGTATTGTTGCTAACAGGTATGTGCCTGCCATAAAGGTAGTTTTGCTCATGGGTTGAGATGTATTATTTGACAGTGTGTCTGCTCTTCAGTGGAGGTGCATTAGTTGGACAGTGTATGGAGGCTATGATGCTCCCGACTCATTGTGTATTGTTGCTAACAGGTATGTGTGTGTCATTAAAGGTAGTTTTGCTCATGGCTTGAGATGTATTACTGTTACAGTGTGTCTGCTCTTCACTGAAGGTGCGTTAGTGGGACAGTGTATGGAGGCTGTGATGCTCAGGACTGATTGTGTATTGTTGCTAACAGGTATGTGTCTGTCCTTAAAGGTTGTTTTGCTCATGGGTTGAGATGTATTATGTGACAGTGTGTCTGCTCTTCAGTGGAGGTGCATTAGTTGGACAGTGTATGGAGGCTATGATGCTCCCGACTGATTGTGTATTGTTGCTAACAGGTATGTGTGTGTCATTAAAGGTAGTTTTGCTCATGGCTTGAGATGTATTACTGTTACAGTGTGTCTGCTCTTCACTGAAGGTGCGTTAGTGGGACAGTGTATGGAGGCTGTGATGCTCAGGACTGATTGTGTATTGTTGCTAACAGGTATGTGCCTGCCATTAAAGGTAGTTTTGCTCATGGGTTGAGATGTATTATGTGACAGTGTGTCTGCTCTTCAGTGGAGGTGCATTAGTTGGACAGTGTATGGAGGCTATGATGCTCCCGACTGATTGTGTATTGTTGCTAACAGGTATGTGTGTGTCATTAAAGGTAGTTTTCCTCATGGCTTGCGATGTATTACTGTTACAGTGTGTCTGCTCTTCACTGAAGGTGCGTTAGTGGGACAGTGGATGGAGGCTGTGATGCTCAGGACTGAATGGGCCTTGATGGGACCAGGTATGTGTATCATTGGTGGTAGGTTTGCTCACAGCTTCTCATGTCTTAATGTGACAGTGTGTCTACTCGTCACTGGAGTTGCGTTAGTGGGACTGTGCACGGAGGCTGTAAAGCTCCTGGCTGATTGTGCATTGATGGAACCATGTGTGTGTCATTAAATGTAGTTTTGCTCATGACTTGAGTTGCATTAATCCAACGCTTTACATCTCTGATGGTTGTGTTGCTGCGGACCGTTGTATTGATGAGGCAGTGTATGTGCTTAATTCTCCTTGTGATTGCATGGTAGGATCTCGCCTGTGACTCGACTACTCAGGAAGGGTTACTGTGACCCCCGCGTTGGCTAAGGAGTGGGTGCTACCTTCAGGACTGGATAGGCTGAGTGTCTCTGTCTCCTGAGAGCCCTGGCAGCAGCCTTGGGGGAGCATCACCCACTCATCTTGTAAACATGTACTTTTACTGAAAACGTTGACATGTTTAATGGACAAGCAAGTACATTGTAACATATTCGTTTGTCGCCACTGTGATTTATATCACGTGCGGAGGAATAAGATTGTGTGTTTCATGGGTAAAATCTAAAGCTCCTTTTTAAAGGCAAATTGCACGCACCATGGAACGCTAATGTACACAAGAGCAGTCTCTGTCATTAGACAATCATGATGGCGGAGTGGTGGGGACCTTGACAGGCCCGCTGCGTAAGCTATAAGAGGGTAGGAGTGACACAGGAGGGGCAGCTGTGACTTAGCCTTTGCGTATTTCCCATTGGTTGTCCCCACATTGAATGGTGGTAAGTCACCTGATGTATGTGTAAAGATCTCCAGTGTATCCTCCCATGCCTCTAATGCCTTATATTCCGACCTTTAATGGAGGATTTACACAGAGAAATAATCTCTGCTGTCTCCCATTTATGTACATCTGACTGACAGGTTCTCATTGACGGGCGTTTATGGTCTTCCACCCCATAGCTGTTCTCCTTTTTTCTAGTGAAAAGCCAAGGTCCACGCATCTCCTTTTGTATTTGATTGCATCTGAATATGGGAGCGCACCCAACAGACACGTCTCTGGTGTTACTGTCTGGGAATCGTCTACCGCCCTGTTTATGTCCTGCAGTATTGCATGCCAAATGGGTATCGACTCCGAGCATTTCGGCACCATAGACAGGTAACCTGCAGCTCCAGCAGGGGTTCTAGGTGGGCCAGTGTGAGGTATGTCTGGTAGAAATAATTGAACTGGATCCACTTGAATCTACGGTTCCTTCTCACGTTTTGCCTCGTAAGTCGTGATAGTGTCTCCGTCTTCATCGGATAATTCTTTACCCAGAGCCTGTTCCCATTGGGATCGCAGGTCCAGCAGTGGTTTACTGGTGACGTTTAGTAAGTTTCTGTATAACAAGATTGTTTCCTCCTGTCTTCCACTGTTAGATGGGAAGCACTGCATGATATTCGGGTTCAGTTTCCCCTCCCCTCCAGATTTATCTAACACCCATTTGTCAGGACGCTGTATGCCAGGAACTGGCCGGGGTTGCCGTTATCTGTCTGCATTATTCAAATTTCTCATAGAAGTAGTCATCCCAGGTTTCCACCTCAAATCCGTAAATTGAGCCTACCAGCCGTATCCGGCCTACCATTGGCCACTTGGGGAGTATGCTACCGTGTGTGCTACCGCTACCTAGTTAGTCCCCCCCCCCCGTGCCTCGCTTCATGGATCAGTCTAGGGGGTTGAGGTAGGCATGTACTTAATGCTCTTCTGCAGTGAAATAATTTCCAAATGTACTAAGCTAGACAAGTTACTTGGGTGTAGTAGGGAAGACCTCCAACCACTTCTTTAGACGGCTGGGTTCAGTCTGTGAAAAATAGGACTAATGTTTAAACATCTCAAAGGCTGCTTATAGCTCCCTCTTCAGAGCTGCATGAAACCCTTTGGTTTCAGCCCTTTTCGTGTCTGTAATGCTGCTCCCAAACCCTGCTGTGCAGAGTGGTTCCCTCCCATTACCACAGAGTCGCAGCCACTACTTGCTTTTAGACTTCTAAGCTGAACTTCGGCCACATTCCTCAGTAGGAATCTGAGAAATGTTGCTGGACTCTTGTTCCCAAATTTGGCCAACTTCCCCAGCCTGTAAGAAAGGTCCCGAAAAAGATCTTCTGACAGAAGAAGATTCTCGTGCCCCTGGGACCCCGTAAGCTTTGAGAGTTACATATTTCCCAATGTCCCCCCCCCCACTACTTTTTGGCCCTTAGGGGGCTCTGTATGGATGTTGGAATAATTTCAAGATCAATTACAAATATATTTCATGCAGCTCTTATAAAAATAGCTGTATGAATTGTGTTTGCTTCCCCTCTCTTGTCATGGCGTAGCAGCTCGCACTCATGCTTGGAATGTGCCACTCGTGCCAAAAAAGGAGGACAGATAGCTTGTCGCTGACCTAATGGGAGTACGTCACTCTCCCCTTCATCCTTGGGATGCTATGGTGAGATCATTGACATAGCATGCCACAGTGAGCGCATGGGGAGCAGGGACCAGAGGCTGTGACCTCATCGTCGTAGTCCTCCATGTATGGCATGCTGCCATGTACTTGAATTGGTCTTTGCTTTTTGCTTCCCACGGTTTATTAAGATCTTTTTAGGATAGGGAGTATGCCATACTGGCTGCTGCGAGTTTTGTCTTCCCGTAGACACCCATGTTAGCCACTTTGACTTTGAGGGTTGAACTTTACAAAAGGGACTGGGTTCTGCCTGTAGTGAGTAGAGGTTCTGCCGTCCAGATGCCAGGTGGGGTTTGACTGGAACCTGTACTCTGTAACAGTCCACGAAACTCAACTTTCTTATCAATTTGCTAAAGGTAATCTGCAGATGTGGCCTTGTCTCCACTGCGGCCCAAGAGACAGAGCCTGAAGCTAGTGTATGTGGAAGAGCCCATGTCTCACTGCAGTGTGGGGGAGAGGGGGTGGGAGGGGTCTGACCAACGTGGTCATCTGTGGGGGAGATCCTAATAGTCAAATGCGAAGGGTTTCGCCATTCGCATATGCATTCTTTAATGAATTTCATTCTACAGACATTTGCAGAGCAGGTTTTCTGTACAAGTTGTTCATGAAATCACTAGGCACTGCACTAAACAAACGTCAAATACAACACCACCTTTCGTGGCAATCTGTTCCTTTCCCGGGCTAAAATCTAATTCCTATCCAAGTTAAAGGAGGAGTTTAACCTCTGCTTCCCAGTTAGCGAACTGCCCGCCATTGCTCCTCCTCCTCGTTGAAACTGACAGAGGGATTAGCCTATCAGTGCACTAGCTTTGGTAGATCGTCTCAGATTGTCCTCCTCGTGTCGGGGGTTGTTATGGATGGGTTAAAGCCAGAGCAGGAACAGGCTCATTTGTCGGCACTCCCTTAATATCTGTCCTAAAGCCAATGAATGTTTAATGTGTTAGAGAAGCAGGAGAGATTATCTATTCGTCCTTCGAAAGAGTGCTCTGCGCATGTGCATGTTGGTTCTGACTGTAAAAAGAGAATACATCATTCCTGTACTTATGATGTTTGCATTTGGTGCTGATGCTGTTCCTTCACATCTTTTATCGGAGGTGCCTTAAAGACGCATGTCCTGGAGAAGTGTTCTTGAGGGTTGAGGAGCCAGGATGACATTAAACTGGCTGTAACCAAGTGCCTTAAAGGTAAAGTGAGGTTAGCGTATGGAAGAGAATAGTGTCGTCAGGGTGCTGACAGTTTATGTGCCACTATCGGGGCTTTAAGTGGGCTGGTCCCCTCCGGATCTCAGACCCGGTAGTAATTGAAAACGGACGTTGGAACTGGCCCTTAACGGCCCCTTATTCATCTCCTTAATTTAACAGTAGTGTCAAAAACATTGATCGATTTCTGAACAAAGAATTTAAAAAACGTTAAGGTAATCCATGTCAGCGATTTAGTTCATGTTTATATTTCACATTTTACGTAATGTTGCATTCCCTGAGAATGCTAACTATTTCGAGGATGTTGTGTGTCTGTGTTTTTTCTCTTGTGTAGTGCATACTTTAAACTGAGTTGCCTCCAGGTATTTATAACTGGCCACAAGTTGAGGGTAAAACCAAGGCGAGTGTTTGACAGTCTCTGTTAGTGGGTCAAAAAGTTGTTCAGAATACAGGGTCATTCAATCCTTGGCCTCTTAGCAGAGTGCACAGAACAGTGGTCATGTGTTCCAGTTGCAATTGTGATTCTGGGCAAATGTGAGTGAAGGAGGTGCACAGTTGTCAAAATATTGCCAAGGTAAAAGAAAATGCAGTGCTTACGGTTGGGGGTGCATGATTTGTTTGGGGGTGGTGAAGTGAAGGAGATGTGTAGACGTGCATTCAAGGTAGTGTGAAAAAGTACTCAAGTGGAAAGAGATGAGGTGTAAGATATGCAGATGGATGATATGTGGAGAGAAAAAGGTTGTACGTGTCTGGGAGAGAACATAGCAAGAGTGATAGGGACACTGAAGACCGCTACCCCTTCCATAGGCCTCCGCAATGTTTAATTCATAGGCTCTTGATTTCAGATTTGAAACATTTTAAATAATAGTTATCTACAAAAACATTATTATTGTTACTCCTTTATTTTAAACGCTTAACAACCATTGACAAATCCTGGCTGGTTTTTGGTGCATGTCAGTTGTTGTGCTATATATATGGATGGAATAACAGAAAGCTCAGAGAGGAACAAAAATACTGGTCGGGTGGCTCACTGTGGGAATCACAGAAATTTAGTTTGCATGTTTAAGCCATTCCCTAATTGCATATTCCCACCCTTCGTGTAAAATCGCTACTGCTAGGACAAGGAGACTGCACAGTCTGTCATCACTGATTACCTGGATTAACGCATTGGATTCCCTTTAGTGGTATTGCCAGTACAATTCTGTTAGTTAAGGGACTATCCCCCAGATTCATGATACCCATTTTCTGCGAATTCTAAATTGCGATAAATACCGAATCGCAATTTAGAATTCGCATAATGGGATTCATGAAATTCTGCGATAAAAAATAGCGATTCGCATTCGGCCGTAAAAGCCGATTGCGATTTTCCCTAAATCGCAGAATAATCGCTAAATCGGACAATTTCCGTGTTGAAATTGCGATCTCGCTATTAGCGAGATCGCAAATTGCGATCTCGCTAATAGCGAGATTGCAAAACGAGAAGTTGCATTTCGAGCACAGTGATGACATCACAACCAGGAAGCAGGCAGTTCCCTCCCTCATTCTGAATACTGAGGCTGATTTGGAAGCAGCACTGCCCAGAGCTCCTCTCTAAACCACCTCTAGCTTTGAATAAGGATACACCCCACTGCAGCAATGTCACAGGAAGCAGCAGGGACCAGTTCCACAGGGAGAAAGCGAAAAATGTAATTCTCCGAACTGGAGCTTGAACATCTGATTGAGGGAGTCAGTAGAGATCATGACAGACTGTTCGGGAAGGACTCCAGGAGGGTGCCAGAGGCCGACAAACGGCGAATTTGGTTGCACATCCGCGCAAAAGTCAATTCAGTAGGCGTCACACAGCGATCAATCGACGATCTCAAGAAGAGGTGGTACGACCTCCGAGGTCGTGCCAAGGAGAGGATCGCCGTGAGGCTGGGTGAGCGTGTTGCAACAGGAGGGGGAGAGCCAACAGTCCCTCCCAACACCCCATTGGAGGACCTCGTTGAGGACACCTTGCAACCTGAGGCATGCGTGGGGGTACCCCGGCTAGACTCCTCCCGACCCACCCAAGAAAGCCAAGGTAAGTGCCATGCGACTGCGACCCTGTCCCCTAACAATGGCCATGGCCCTAGAGCTACCCATTAGAAACCCCAGTCATGCAGCCCATGCACACCAGACAATCCCTGTTGCATTGTGGGACATGTAGTCTGACCACAATTTACATTCAGCCCCATACAGCCAGATATGTCCTAATAGAGTCAATCAAACAGCCAGTCAGGGAATGCTAGCCTGCATGCATGTAGCAACCTTACATGTGCAAGATACATGTTATTAATCAATGTCCACTTTACATCACAGGTGGCGCTGAAGATACCAGCAGCGACAGTGAGGGGCTGCAAATTGACGAGTATCGTAAGGATTTTGAGGGTGACGCACATCCATCCACACAACCATGGCCATTAGGGCGAGCGCCAGCACAAGCGGCCTTACCACCACCTGCAACGCCAGCGACAACAGGCGCACCACAATCGCCAACTGTGAGACCCATGCCAGTGGCATTGGCAACACCAGCAGCCGCCGGGCCACCAACACAACGCGCACCTACTGTGCCCACCCAGTCCAGCGGTCAGGTCAGGTAGCGGCGCCAAACTACACCACGCGCCGGCAGCAGGGGGGTGACTGTGCGTGTGCCGGGTCTTTCAATAGAGCGCCGCATGCTGCGCGTCCACCAACAACAGGCATGACACCTTGCAGCAATACATCTGCAGCTGCACAATACATCCAGGAATGTTGGCCAGCTGTCCGACCGGATGGAGCGAATGACCACAGCAGTGGAGGCAAACACTGAGGCCATGCTGACTTAGCGGGACCTCACCCTTCGCCGCCACCGCCACCTCCTAACACGCCTCTCGGCGTACACGCGCTCCAATTATATAATTGGCAACGCAATATCCCAGCTGTCCCGAAGATCATTGGCCATGCAAATCCAGATGGTCCAATGCTGCCAGGACGTGGCACGGGCACTTGAGCAAGCAACCACTGCAGTTCAGGCTCTGCAGGCAACTGGCCACGGCCAGGCAGGAGGGGATGACGCTAGTGAGGGAACATCTAGCCACAGCAGCCTTTCTTTGCCACCGGTTAGGGTTCCCCGCCGCAGCAGCAGGCCCACTGCGGCATCACGGGCGAATCCGGAGGAAGAGGTTGAGAGGCGACTCGGAGCTTCGGGCCGGAGGCGCCAATGACATTTTTGCTCATCATGCAGGGACATGCTGATGAGAAAAGCATGCCCTCTAAGAAATCAGGAGATGTATGACGCAATACACCTCAAATGTATCTTTTGAAAATAATGCAATATTATTGTGAAAACAACAATAATATTTATTCAATAACAGTACATCAGACTCATGTCATTATTTCAATTGTCATGCATGAGTGAAGTGTTGGGTGAGGGGAGTGGGTGCACTAGAAACAGTTAATTGTGATTTGGTTGCGGCATCTGTGTCCTTCAGCTGGATTTTCCCCCGCGTGCATGACGCCCATGTGCAGGTGTGCGGTTGTCCCCTTCCGACTCACTGCCAGATATCTCTACAGGTATCCTGCTCTTGGTAGCAATGTTGTGGAGTATTGTACACACGGCGACGATGCAGCAGCAGACCTCAGGCTCGTATTTGAGGGCCCCACCAGTCTTGTGCAGTATGCAGAAGCGGATCTTCACAAGGCCAAATGTCCTCTTAATGCTATTTCTAGTGCGGATGTGTGCAGCATTGTAACGCCGTTGCTGTGGTGTGGCAGGGTTGAGGTATGGGGTGAGGAGGTACTCACGGAGACCGTAGGCGCTGTCATCTGAATGAAAGAAGCAGAGGGTGAGTGCCTGTTATGCGCAGCAACATGGTGACAATGTACCATTTAGTGGCATGTGTACTTACCTAGAAGGTGTCCTTCGCCAAAGTCTCCCCTGGCCAGTCGTGTGTGCATGCCGCTGTGCCAGAATATGAATGAGTCATGTGTGCTCCCCGGGTATTGTGCCACTATGTCCGTGATAATTGTCTTAGTGTTGCACACCATCTGGATATTCATGGAGTGGTAGGACTTGCAGTTCCGTTACATGTATTCTGTTTGTGCAGGTGGGCAGATGTGGATGTGGGTACAGTCTATGCATCCAATTACATGGGGGAATTGTGCAATGTTGTAGAAATCCAGCTTGGTTTGATTCAAGTCCTGTTGGGTGGTTGGGAATGTGATGTAATGGTTTAGCCGGGTCAGCATTGCCTCCAGGAAACTCCTTAGACAGCGGGACATGGTACTCTGGGAGATCCCCCCTGCATATGCAACTATCCCCTGGAAGCTTCCGGAGGCCAGGAGGTGCAGGCTGCACAAGACCTGTACATGGGTGTGCACGGCATTGGTCCTCCTTTTTGGGTGCTGCATCAGGGGGTCTAGGTCCCTGATCAGCTTAGTGATCATTGCCCCATTCAGGCGGTACTTGGAGTAGATTTGCGCCGCAGTTTGGCCCAGTAGGGTGATCCGCTGGCGAAATATTCGCTCCTGTATCCTGCGTCTGTTCCGTGCTGCTCGCTGAAGCCTTTTCCCCCTGACCGCCATGTAGAGTCCTAGCATTGTGAGAGTCCTCATGCTCCAGCTGTGTATCCTTAAGTGTGTTTGGTCAGACCTGCACCTGTGGGTAGTTAGTTAACTCCTTCCATGCTCATGACGAGCTCAGCTCGTCATGAGGCACAGCGGAGCTGCACTCATGACGAGCTGAGCTCGTCATGAATAATGGGAATTATCAAAGATCAGCACAGGAGGGGAAAACCCTTAGCAGCCATGGAGTTAAAGTTTTTTTTTTTTTCATTAATGGTTACCACCTGGTTTGGGTTCTCCTTAAATTGCGCGTCGCTAATAGCGATTTTGGGTTTTTTCACTTTTTGTGACTTTTCTTGAATAGCAATTGCGATTATTTAGCGATTTCGCAAATTAATTCGCAGAATCCATGGTTTCTCGCAATTTCCGATTCGCAAAAGGGCTTCTTCCAGGATTCTGCGAATTACTTTGCGAACTCGCAATTTATCTTTAGCAAAATCGCAATTTTGAACTTTTCACTGTCATGAATTCCATTTCTTCAAATTGCGATCGCAATTGCTGATTCGCAGGTATTGCGATCGCAATTTTGCTTCATGAATCTGGCTGTATGAGACCTACAGACATAACTCATATCCGGTCAGAAAGTAAATAACCAGACTGACACCGCAAATGCTCATTTTTTTTTTACAAATGCACTTTACTTGTATTTTAGTATGCTCAGCTAGTAAAACAAGGAATCAAGAGCAGAGTTTAATGTAAGCTAGATACGTGTTATACATTGATTTTAAAATCAAATTAGTTCACACCTGTTGCTTTTTATACACTGCATGATAAATTTGTATTCTGTAAAATACTGAAACGATTTTAAATTGCTGAGTGAAGGATGTTGATTTACCTAAAATTGTTATGGTTTTAACTAATTAAACAATCAAATGTATTATTATTATTACATATGCCACTCCCCTTTTAGATACCACCACTTTTTTGATCCCACTTAAAAGCCTTACTCATTTGTACCCCAAGACAGCTAGTTTTAATTTTGTGCTTTTTTTTATTTAGTGATTGCCTAGTCTGTCCCAGCATCTTTCTTACAGTTCGTGTGAGTCTCTCATTGTTGTCTTCCATTTCGGAGAACAAATGGAAACAATGTGGTATAAAGCATCTATTTTGAACTCTATAGTGCATTCTGAGAATGCAAATATCATCATATTCAGAGATTACTACACCAAATGAGGCAGTAAGAACTATCATTTTGACATAGGGTGTCTGGGTTTGAAAGAAGTTCAGAACAGCATTGAAAGTCTCACCAAGTCTTGCATCGCTCTAGTTACAAGGTCAGCACAAGGTTGGCAATGATTCACTGAAACATCATCAGTATTAAATAGGAATTTTTAGTCTTGTTAAATGTTGAACCTTTGCCAGCTATTTTTTTAAAAAACTGCATATTTATCTCTCATAATGACCTGAATTTTGAAGTCTTCATTGACTGTGCAAAACATAAGAACTATTTAGGAATATCAGAATAACCGGGGAAAATGTTTTGACTTTCGTTTACTTATGTGAGCCATCTTGACCTCATACAGCTTAACATACTTTGATAAAGTGCTGAATAGCATTATGCGTTTTTGACGCAATGGGAGTAAAGCTTGAGGTCCTTTTTAGGGCTTGGCCTACGTCACCACTGCGTCAGCAGAGGGGTGGAGCTCCGAGCCGTATTGTTAAGGGGCTCAGAATAGTGTAGCAAAAATTCCTCAGTGCACGATGTTTTCAGTAGTTATTTTTGCCATCTGCATGGTAATTGGTCCTCGCTGTGCCGTGTTTGTAGTAGCCTTGATGCAATAGGCCATATATATTTGATGTTCGGCACTTCCTGCATTTTCTGTGCGGTTATGCGCACGGAGTCCATAAATTTCAATTAGGAGCTGTCAGGGTGCCGCGGTAATGGAATCCAGATGGTCGGGGCGCGTTCACCATTCTGCAGTGAGTTTGGCCTGATGCAAGAATCCATTCCTTGTTTTTTCAGCTCTGTGTGCGCGCATGCTGGCTCCCTGCCAAAGCTTGTGGGCCCCTGGTAATTGAAGGCAGATGCCGGCTCGCAGAGGCCTCTGACATCGCCTCTCCCAGCCTACTCCTCACTGCAGCCCCCACCACTGGAAACGACAGGCTGGAAGCTCACAGAAGCCTCTGACATCGCCTCTCCCCGCCTGCTCGTCCTTTCAGCCCCCACCGCTGGAAACAACAGGCTGGGAGCTCACAGAAGCCTCTGACATCGCCTCTCCCAGTCTGCTCGTCCTTTCAGCCCCCACCGCTGGAATTCATATTAAAAGCATGCTTTGATATACATAGATATGCTCACACATCAATGACCATTATTGTGAAGAGGCGTACTTAATAGACCCATTTCACTCCTCGATTGGAGACGACCTTATATGTGGGGCACTTGTGCCAATGGTCCTTATATAATCACGAGCAATACTGCAATGTAGATACCAAATACATCATAACAGTGTATAGGAATTGGTTTGATTTATGGTGGATGACCCGTCCAGCCAGCAGAGCCTCACTAGGTGGTGGCCATCTTGCACCTAGTGACAAGATGCCCCCAACCCCCCCCCCCCCCCCTCCGTCAATGACATCCTTAATGACATCACTAATGACATATCAAGTGACATCCTTGATGATGTCAATGATGGCATCATCCGGAGAATGTGAGTGCAGAGTTTAGAGTGCAGAGTGCAGAGTTCAGAGTGCGGAGTGCAGATTGTGAGTGCGGAGTGCAGATTGTGAGTGCGGAGTGCAGATTGAGAGTGGGGAGTGCAGATTGAGAGTGCAGAGTGCAGATTGAGAGTGCAGATTGAGAGTGCGGAGTGCAGATTGAGAGTGCATAGTGCAGATTGAGAGTGCAGAGTGCAGATTGAGAGTGCAGAGTGCAGATTGAGAGTGCAGATTGAGAGTGCAGATTGAGAGTGCAAAGTGCAGATTGTGAGTGCAGATTCAGAGTGCAGAGTGCAGATTGTGAGTGCAGAGTGCAGATTGAGGGTGCAGAGTGCAGATTGAGAGTGCAGCTTGAGAATGCAGAGTGCAGATTCAGAGTGCAGATTCAGAGTGCAGATTCAGAGTGCAGATTCAGAGTGCAGATTCAGAGTGCAGATTGGTAGGATTGTGAGTGCAGATTGTGAGTGCAGAGTGCAGATTGTGAGTGCAGAGTGCAGATTGTGAGTGCAGAGTGCAGATTGTGAGTGCAGATTGTGAGTGCAGATTGTGAGTGCAGATTGTGAGTGCAGATTGTGAGTGCAGATTCAGAGTGCAGATTGTGAGTGCAGATTGTGAGTGCAGATTCAGAGTGCAGATTCAGAGTGCAGATTCAGAGTGCAGAGTGCAGATTGTGAGTGCAGAGTGCAGATTGTGAGTGCAGAGTGCAGATTGTGAGCGCTGTTTGGGAGTTCAGAGTGCAGATTCAGAGTGCAGATTCAGAGTGCAGAGTGTGAGTGCAGAGTGTGAGTGAAGAGTGCAGATTCAGAGTACAGAGTGTGAGTGAAGAGTGCATTTGTGAGTGCAGAGTGCAGATTCAGAGTGTGAGTGAAGAGTGCATTTGTGAGTGCAGAGTGCAGATTCAGAGTGCAGATTGTGAGTGCAGAGTTCAGGGTGCAGATTCAGAGTGCAGATTCAGAGTGACTGAGTGCAGAGTGAGTGTAAAGTGACAGTGAGTGCAGAGTGACTGCAGAGACAGTGTGTAAGGGTGCAGGGTGCACATTGTCTTAGTGCGCAGAATGAGCGTGCAGGATAAACAGTGTGTGACTATGCAGGGTGACATTGGGAGTGTGCGGGTGAGCAGTGTGTGAATGTGTAGGGGCAGTGTGTGAATGCGCAGAAAACACCACATACACCACACACACATACACCACACACACATACACCACACACACATAACACACACACAAACCACACACCTCACTCTCTCAACACCACACACTCGTCACCACTCACCACAACACACTCACCACCACACACTCACCCCCCCACACTCACCCCCCACACTCACCCCCCCAGGCTCACCCCCACAGACTCACCCCCACAGACTCACCACCACACACTCACCACTACACAGAAAACAACACACACAACAACACACCCCCAGCCGTCAATGAATGCTTTCACCAGGTACAAACACCAACAACCATCAATGTACGCTTTCACCAAAAACAAACACGACCATACATTAGTGCCGCTAAACACTCACGCACACAACAAACAATGTCAGTGCAACTTTCACTAAACACACACACACACCAACAGCTGACAGTGCACCAGCCACTCTTTCAATTGGCACAATCATCAACAGCTGTCAGTGCACCCTTTCACCAACCACACGCATTACCATCCAGCTCTGTACGCTTGACAGCCACACTCACTAACAGCTCTTACTGCACGCTACCACCAGTCATACACACCTCAAGCCACCACTACACGCTTCCACCAAACACACACACCAACAGCCATCAATGCACAATTCCTACAGGCACACACATCCACCACACATCAATGCACACACCAATTGATAACGCATCCACCAATTAATATTGTACCTATCGCACTATGCTGCACTTTACCTTTTAAAGATATTGCGTTAAAGTGCAGCATGCCACCATTGATAACATTCCAATCCAACACACATATCTCCAACACACACCACATGTTTCCACTCCAAAACACATGCTTAAAACACTTTGCCATTTACAATGCCATTATCTCTAACTCAAACAAACCCGAGCCCTAATGCATTCCTAATGCTTGTTTTCTTTAGGACCTTTATACATTTATGTATGCATATTACTTAAATGGTGTGAACCCAGCTATAAAGCACTGTACCCTATAGGATGGTGGTTACCCTGTGAAAAGTTGTTGTTTGAATAGATGGCTCATCATTGCCATGGACTAGTGAGGAAGGAAAGGAGCGTGGCATTTCTTAATTAGAATGGGATTCCAGATCTCTAGAGCCTACCAGGAGACAATCTGGCATTCCATTTTTGCATTTTTTCACTTTAATTCAGGCGAGGCTGCTTTGTGTTGTGTGTCAGCTAGGGGTCTCAATTCATGTCTGTACCTATGGTGGAATACCACATTTGACTCCCTTGCAGATGGTGCAGCAGGTTTAGGATGTGATGTGTGAGGGAAGTGGACTCATTGGACTTCTCTGAAGGTTGGTGTGAGCCTTTTTTATCCTTGTGCAGGCCTTTGATGAGGTGTGCAGCTTCATGGATGCAGCCTTTGATGAGGCATGCAGCTTCGTGGATGTGGCCTTTGATGAGGCATGCAGCTTCATGGATGAGGCATGCAGCTTCGTGGATGTGGCCTTTGATGAGGCATGCAGCTTCATGGATGAGGCATGCAGCTTCGTGGATGTGGCCTTTGATGAGGCATGCAGCTTCATGGATGGCTCTCTTCATTGTAGTCAAGTAGATCTCACAAAGGCTGGACAGAGGTTCTGAAGTCTACTTTCAGTATGAAGTGCTTCACTTTCCAGAGCACAGCCAATTGATGCCGGCAGTCTTTGTACTGTGCATGATGTGAACTTTGAAGCTGAGGTTAGTAGAAATCGAGAAACCCAGGATTTGACACAGCTGATGAGCTGATAACTGAAGTCATCAAGATTCATCTCACAGTGGCAGCCTTGTATTATATTTTGTTTACAGTCACTGGCAATAAGCACTTATTTTGGTTTGGTGAGTTCAGCATGAGGCAATCATTGAAGATCCAGGCTTGAAATGTCGTAGTCCATCCAATGATGAATGTCACTGTCAACATTTTTAAATGGATTTGTACCTCATTGCTGTGCTGGTGGATTCTAAAGTCCTTGTCAGCCACCATGACTCCCTTGGTCTCCATGTACAGACTGACCATTACTGGCAAAAGGACAGAGCTTTGTAGATACCCCAAAGACCTGTGGTTGGGCTGGATCTGGTGGAGTTTATCTGTATCAGGTAAGCTCTTTCATCCAGGTATGAATAGAAGCATGTCTCCACACAAAGGATTTATGGGATCGATAAGATCAGGAGCGTACTAATCCCTAATAATAAAAAAATTCATAATATGTATGTCTGGTTGTCTGATAAATCAGAACAGACAGGTCTCATGTAGCTAAGTTGTGTCCTGTGTACTCACTGGTATATGTATGTGATGGAGCTGCCAGGGAAGAAATACTTTTAGGACAAGAACCCTCACTCACCCAAGGGTGACATGCTTCATCATTGGGTAACCTCCTCACACCCGGACTGGAAGGTCCATGGTGTGGGCTACAGCTCCCCTATGGGGAGGTGAAGAGGTGTTTTTCAAAGATGAGCGATGGAAATGGGTCAGTGAGGGCAGAGTGCAAAGGTGATAAATAAAACTATCTCCAGGGGTCCGAGTAGACTTTATTCAGTAGGCCTCTAGGATAGACTTAAAAAGAGGACAAGGGTTTTACAGTTTTATGCAGGGGTTAAACCTCAAGGTAAATAATGATGAATCCTATATTTTAACATGCAGGCCAATGATCATCCACTCAAAGTTCTTTTTTTGCGGCCATATACCAATAAAGAAAACAACAGATGTTATTGACCTGGGCATCCTATTTAGCGCAAACCAGAAATGGGACCGTCTGATTTTCAAAATCCCGGTCGGTGGAGGCAGCCTCTGAATCTCTGTTTAGATTTGCAAAAAACTTAGGACACAATCCCCCCAAAGAACTGATAATGCTATACAGAAGTAAATGTCTGTCATTGGTTACATATAGTGCGGGAGTCTGGGGACATACACCTGTAAAGCCCCTCCAGGTAGCAGAAAACACTTTTTTAGCAAGGCTTTTAGAAATTGCCAGATCTACATCAAGTTTTATCACTCATAAAGAAATGGGCCTTGATTTCATAGAAGACACAGTGGGCTTAGCACCTATCTTGTTGTGGGTTAAAATTTGGTCCACACCGGAGCTAAGCTTCACTCAGGGAATAGTAGAGTATTGTCTGAAATGTGTTAGACATCCCATGGATCAAGTTTGTAAAAAAAATACCCTTCATGATTTGGGATTAACTCGTGTGTTGAGAATACTAGTGAGATTACTTCAAACATGAAAGGTCTGGTAAAGGACACATAGCATGCCCATAAAGACAAGATGAGACTCGAGAACGCTTTGGGCATGGTGTATCCCTATGTCAACTTGCAATGGTATGAAACCTTATCTATTATGGGTAAAGGCACCAGAAAATAGATTTTATTTAACCCGCCTTTAAATAAATATGAGTCATTTCTTCGTGGCTTTTCCCTTTACTGGGATGTGGTTCGCTTTATTGCCTTTCTCCCCGTGCGATACAGTGTCCAGACAGTCCACTAAGCATTTTATGTTATTTTGCACCTTATATTCAGCTTTTAGAATCTGTTTTTTATGCCCAAATATAGCTGAGAAATGTTTTAAAACACACCAAGATGGTTCACTGTTCTTACAATGTTATGAGTCCCCAGCAATTTGTTACGCAGTTTTGAATTTTATCACTAAGGCGAGGAGTCTAAGGTAAAGTATGCTGTGTGACCCAGTTATGACGTTCTGGAAAGGCAATGATGATGTGCAACTTAGTAATTTATCTTTGTGATTTTATTGTGAGTGATCTGTTGTTTACTTTGTGCTTTTATGATCTTTTTAACCAAATAAAGATTATTTGATTGATTGAATTGTAAGTCATATGGCTCACTTAATCCTGACCTGAGGACCGTATTGACAATAACCTAACAGATGATTACAGTTTGACATTTGAAAATAAACATGTATACATTTCATATAAATTAAAAGTAAATGTGGTCAACATCTTCACTTGACAGATACAAAACAAGTTCAACAACTTTTCAAAAATGATCTATCCAAATATAATAGTCTAAAACATGCTGGGAACATTTAGGTTGCCTAGTGCTGGAGGGTGCCTTGTTGGTAAACTTCAGTTGAATGTCTCACCACAGGTTCCATCCCGATTATCTATTTCTAGGTAATCTCGTGTGTTTGTTTCTCTTTGCTGGGTGTGTGTCAGTTTCAGGGTGTCCAGAAGAGTAGCCTGTTGCTAGGTGCCACGATAGGAGTACTGATGCACGCTGGACAGGTGCGTATCAAGTGGCTCTTGGGGACTGAATGTTGGACGCTCCTCGCTGGTTGCCTTTTCTGGTGCTTGGTGTCAGGAATGGTGATGGATGGCTGTCACTCGGTGTTATGTTCGGTGCCTGTTGCATGGCGCTGCGTTAAGCATCTTTGTGTGCCTGTTGTCACCTTCCATAGTGGATGGGTATTTCACAAGACATTTAGTGCTATCTTGGGCACAGAGTTCTGCACTGGGGGACATGTTTGATGTGATCGTTTAGGAACAAACAAGTGGGCCGCCTGATAAACCCGGGTTTCTAATATTCACGTGAGCTGATAACATTTCTGTAAAATTACCCAGATGACAGAATTTAAGTAAAAATACTCTTTTTTTTCATCGCCGTATAGATTGCTCTTAGTGGTCTTAATTTCTCCCTTCCACAAGGGACTGTCCCAAAACGCTGTTATGTCCTGGTTAAAGTGAATTCCCGCTGTTATGTCCTGGTTAAAGTGAATTCCCACTTCAGACGCCTGTCGCCATATATAGAGCCGCTTCCTCTGCTCCAGTGCAGCCGTCCTGTGGAGCCCTCGAGTTACTTATTTCGGAATCAGGCTGGTATTTTCTCCCTCCTTCCCCTCCCCCTTGTCACCCTCTGCGATGCTGCGGTTGCTCTAAATTTAGTCTCGTCCTATTTTGGGCGATGGCGGAGTTATGCCGGGTCAGTGTCATGGCCGCGTTTTCCATTGGGTCGTCGCCCCAGGTTTGTGCTGTGCTTTTCCCACGCTCGATCATGTCATGGGTGCAGATCCGCTCCATGTTGGGGCGCAGCAGCGTTCAGGACAGCACCACCTAGATTCACACCGCAGGTGAAAACTCGGATCTAAGCTCTCTTCCTACAAAACGACAATAATATGAGAATGTTCGCTATTTCGTTTATTAATGTAAACAAAGTCCAAAGCTATCAAAATTAATTGCATTTTTTTTATTTCAAAGTATTTTATTGAGTTTTACGGTACAATCGCTATTCATCTACACAGGATACAAGTAATTCTTGGTTACAGAGTTTTGGTTACATTTCAGGTTATACACTTGTTCTCCTGTGTGTCATATAAATAAAACCGGCGTGTCCACACTGAGCTTTCTGAAAACCTCATCTCATATAGAGCGGTGATTCCAAGATTTTAAAATGGGGCTTTAACCTGCTTTTCTTATTTTCTGGGACGTTTAATCGCATGAATCGGACTAGGTGGGCGTCGCAGTGTCACGTTATGCCAGGGAAGACATGGCTTGGCAGTTCGAGCTGGACTGTTCCCATGAGGTACAGGGTCAGACTGATTTGCATATAGCCATGTCTGAACTGGGGTGGCAGAGTGGGCTAAAGAACGGTGATGGATTAAACCCAGATCTTTTGACTGGGGGTGAGTGTTTGATTGATTCAGATGCTCTGTCCATCACCACCCCCTTTGTACCGCTTTTGGCCGCCATAAGTGTGGCAGGGTATGCTCAGACGTGAGTCCCTTGCTCACTTTGCCACTGGATTCAAGCATGCCGGGCTGAAGACGGCTGGAATGCCAGAAACCGGTCCTCGGAAGCTTGTTTCCGGTCCAGGGAAGACATGGCTTGGCAGTTCGGGCTGGACTGTTCCCATGAGGCACAGAGTCAGACTGGTTTGCATATAGCCATGTCTGAACTGGGGTGGCAGAGTGGGCTAAAGAACGGTGATGGATTAAACCCAGATCTTTTGACTGGGGGTGAGTGTTTGATTGATTCAGATGCTCCGTCCATCACCACCCCCTTTAGTACCGCTTTTGGCCGCCATAAGTGTGGCAGGGTATGCTCAGACGTGAGTCCCTTGCTCACTTTGCCACTGGATTCAAGCAAGCCGGGCTGAAGATGGCTGGAATGCCAGAAACCGGTCCTCGGAAGCTTGTTTCCGGTCCAGGGAAGACATGGCTTGGCAGTTCGGGCTGGACTGTTCCCATGAGGCACAGGGTCAGACTGATTTGCATATAGCCATGTCTGAACTGGGGTGGCAGAGTGGGCTAAAGAACGGTGATGGATTAAACCCAGATATTTTGACTGGGGGTGAGTGTTTGATTGATTCAGATGCTCCGTCCATCACCACCCGCTTTTGGCCGCCATAAGTGTGGCAGGGTATGCTCAGACGTGAGTCCCTTGCTCACTTTGCCAATGGATTCAAGCAAGCCGGGCTGAAGACGGCTGGAATGCCAGAAACCAGTCCTCGGAAGCTTGTTTTCGGTCCAGGGAAGATATGGCTTGGCAGTTCGGGCTGGACTGTTCCCATGAGGCACAGGGTCAGACTGATTTGCATATAGCCATGTCTGAACTGGGGTGGCAGAGTGGGCTAAAGAACGGTGATGGATTAAACCCAGATCTTTTGACTGGGGGTGAGTGTTTGATTGATTCAGATGCTCCGTCCATCACCACCCCCTTTTGTACCGATAGTTGTATAGAACCACGGTTTCTTGCTGCTGTCTGCATTCTTATGTGCATACTGTAGTTTATCGGATGTAGGGTCTAGGTTTCCAAAAAACGATAGGCTCCTAATAGGGGTTTTGGGAGATGCAATGCAGTCCTCTAACTTTCCACCAACCCATGTTAATGGATCCTCCCACATACCTCGCAACCCCCTCCCACCTCATCCATATCGGAGCAATCCCACCCCCTTACCTGTCATGGTATCGTGCTGGTGTTTGTATTTATGTGTTCTTCATCGCATTAACATTGATCTGTTGTGATCATGTGTACTTTGTCACGGCAGAGGAGAGTGTGGTGGGAGCGAGCATGTTCTCTGAAGCGACAACATTTCCTGCACTGCTGTAGTGTTTTCTCCCCTGTTTGTTTTTTGCTTTTCTGGTCTGCTCTGTGACTTTCCCCTGGTCAACTTGGCATCTTTGAGTTCACAGAGGTTACTCCATGGTTTTGATTTATTCCTCCAGAAAAAGCACAAATCCTCTGCTGGACAAGGGTGTGCCCACAACTATAGCGGAGGTTGACATCTACACACTTACAGGATGTGGGCATACTGACTAGTGGTTAGGGCTGGCTGGATCAATAGTGAAGGGACAAATAACTTTTTGACCTGTACTTATTGGAAGGGGGTCTATTGACTGTCATATGCAAAATATCTTCAGTCCAAAGCACTTGAGGCTGTTCGCGAATCCCCTCCTCTGGAACAAATATGGTGAGTTGTAGTGTGAGGTATGTGTATGGGGAGCTTGGGTTGTGCGTTGTATGTTTATGGGCCCAATTCATGAGTGAATGATGCCCTCTGTTGCTCTCCTGCTCCAAGCCCTGAGAGGGTTAGGGTATCAATACTTGCATCCTGCTAGGCCATAGCTCAGCTGGAGATACTATACTACTGACCAAACCAGTTTAGCTACCTGGTTGATATGTGCCCAGATCTAGTAGCTATGCCCCCAGATCTGTTATGCGTGAGTAACAAGCATAGGCCATAGGGTGTGCATGAAATGCATCACCCCATGGCCTATGCTTGTTACTCACGCACTGATCTGTGATGCATGCAGCTGGACGGTCAGAAACCTTGCTAAGCCCTGGATTGTCTGAAAGGGGCATATGATGCTCTAGAAACCACCTCAACAGAATAACGCACAAAACAAGCCTCCTCCAATGAGTGCATGTTACAGGTGCAGCCAGTCGGGCTTGTCTACACTCTACACATTCACTGAAGTGATGGGCATTTTTGGTTTTACTTAGAGTGCCATTTTGTGCTCAATGTCTTTAAATGGATGTCTCATTAGAGCCAGAGCTGCCAACTTTGGAACTGGGGAACCAGATTCGTCTCTGTGTCGGCTCAAAATCCTGTGAGTCTGAGCAAATCACAGTGGCCCCCCCATGCTCCCCCCTCACATTACTGTTATGGCATCCTTGTCTTAAGTAGACCTCAGTAGTAGCTCTTTGGACTTTTTTCTAGGTTTATTATTTGATTTCCCCCCTCCCATTTTTAAGTCTAATCCTGTCTTGTTTGATCCACCATGCTTACTTAGGTTGACACAGCTATATTGTATTCTATTCAGCAATAGTCGGTTTAATTTGTGAAGTTTCTATCGCTATTGCTGTGGACTCCTATATGCAAAGTATTGCTCTTAATTATGTAGTATATTATACCTAAAAACCTTAATAAAATATGTTTAAAAAAGGGGTGTCACCAAAAAAAGCTTGCCAGATTTTCAAAATGCTCATTTGTACCCAGCTTTGAACACTTTTAGGGGTAACTACTGGAACACGATGATGTAATTCTCTTAGGTGGCGTTCAGCGTGAATGTATGGGAATTGGAGTAGACTGTGGAGCATAAATGTTTGCTTACAGAGAGAGTGTCTTGTAGCACACTTCTTTAGGTAATTTCCCTAGATAAACAGAACTTCGCAAATACTCTATCTCTATATATTTAAACATGCATAACAAAATATTTTTTTTGTATGTCTCCATGTCTGTCTCAATTTTGTGCATGGCTCTCAGCCATCGATCGATCAATCAATCAATCCGGATTTATAAAGTGCAGCTAATCACCCTATTGGATGTCCAGGCACTTGTGCAGTGGTGGTTGGCCAAATTGCTGCAGGTATCCAGTCTTTGGAGTTGGACAAGCTGTGTATCCAACCCGGCCTAGATGGCTAATCCTGCAATGCAAAGCCTTTGTGGAGCCAAGCAGAGGCTGGCTTCCTTTTCCTGTTGTAATTTATTTATGGTTTGATTTTTTTGGGTCTCGCCTGACCCAGACAATGCGCTGGTCTGGCGAGACATTTAGTGAGGGCTCAAAAAATGCTGCCATGGGCAGCCTGGCCATCCTAGAGATGCAGTGCATGTGCATGGGTGCGCGCTTAGGAGCCGAGGCGCCAAATGGCAAACCTCGTCATACTCATTAAGCACTAGAGATCACTTTCGCCCGCGATCAATTTAGCAGCGCCCCTTTGATGTTCGCCTGCGATCACTTTCGCAGCGCCCCTTTGCTGTTCTAGTTCAAAGAGCATAAAACATCAAAGAACATGTTTTGTTAATGCTTTGCTGCTGCCCGTTTGACTTACACAGTGCTTTCTCTTTCCACAAAAAGTGTGTTCCTTTATTTTGAGATGCTTTTAGTATTACTGTCACACACACAACCACACCCACAACCACACCCACAACCACAAGCACAACCACACACACAACCACACATACAACCACACACACAACCACACATACAACCACACACACACACACACACACAACCACACACACACACACACACAACCACACACACAAAACCACACACATACACACACACAACTACACCCACAGCCACACCCACAACCACGCACACAACCACACACAACCACACGCACACAAAACCACCCACATACACACACACACAACCACACACACAACCACACACACAACCCCACACACAACCACGCGCACAACCACACACACAATCACACGCACAACCACACGCACAACCACACGCACAACCACACGCACAACCACACACACAACCACAACCACACAGAACCACACACACAACCACACACACAACCACAAGCACAACCACACAACCACACACACAACCACACATACAACCACACACACAACTACACACACACACAACCACACACACACAAAAGCACCCACACACACACACACAACTACACCCACAGCCACACCCACAACCATGCACACAACCACACGCACAACCACACGCACACAAAACCACCCACATACACACACACAACCCCACACACAACCACGCGCACAACCACACGCACAACCACATGCACAACCCACACGCACAACCACACGCACAACCACACGCACAGCCACCCACACAACCACACACACAACCACACACACACAACCACACACACACAACCACAACCACACAGAACCACACACACAAAACCACAACCACACACACAACCACACCCGACCACACACAACCACACCCACAACCATGCACACAACCACACGCACAACCACACGCACACAAAACCACCCACATACACACACACAACCCCACACACAACCACGCGCACAACCACACGCACAACCACATGCACAACCCACACACACAACCACACGCACAACCACACGCACAGCCACCCACACAACCACACACACAACCACACACACAACCACACACACACAACCACACGCACAACCACACACACACAACCACAACCACACAGAACCACACACACAACCACACACACAAAACCACAAACACACACACAACCACACCCGACCACGCACAACCACACGCACAGCCACCCGCACAACCACACACACAACCACACACACAACCACACACACACAACCACACACACAACCACACACACACAACCACAACCACACAGAACCACACACACAACCACACACACAAAACCACAACCACACACAACCACACCCCACCACACACAACCACACACACACAACCACACACATCAAAGAACATGTTTTGTTAATGCTTTGCTGCTGCCCGTTTGACTTACACAGTGCTTTCTCTTTCCACAAAAAGTGTGTTCCTTTATTTTGAGATGCTTTTAGTATTACTATCACACACACAACCACACACACAACCACAAGCACAACCACACACACAACCACACATACAACCACACACACAACCACACACACACACACACAACCACACACACAAAACCACACACATACACACACACAACTACACCCATAGCCACACCCACAACCACGCACACAACCTTACACAACCACATGCACACAAAACCACCCACATACACACACACACAACCACACACACAACCCCACACACAACCACGCGCACAACCACACACACAACCACACGCACAACCACACGCACAACCACACGCACAACCACACGCACAACCACACACACAACCACAACCACACACACAACCACACACACAACCACAAGCACAACCACACACACAACCACACAACCACACACACAACCACACATACAACCACACACACAACTACACACACACAACAACACACACACACAAAACCACCCACATACACATACACACACACACAACTACACCCACAGCCACACCCACAACCATGCACACAACCACACGCACAAAAACACGCACACAAAACCACCCACATACACACAACCCCACACACCCACGCGCACAACCACACGCACAACCACACGCACAACCACACGCACAACCACACGCACAACCACACGCACAACCACACGCACAACCACACGCACAGCCACACGCACAGCCACACGCACAACCACACACACAACCACACACACAACCACACACACACAACCACACACACACAACCACAACCACACAGAACCACACACACAACCACACACACAAAACCACAACCACACACACAACCACACACACACAACCACACACACAACCACACACACAACCACACACACAACCACAACCACACACACAACCACAACCACACACAACCACACACAACCACAACCACACACACAACCACACACATACACAACCACACACATACACAACCACACACACAACCACACCCGCACAATCACACACACAACCACACACACACACAACCACACACACACACACACAACCACAAGCACACACACAACCACACACACAAGCACACACACAACCACAAGCACACACACACAACCACACACACACCCACAAACACAACACACACACCCACAACCACACACCCACAACCACAACCACACACACAACCACACACACACAACCACAACCACACAGAACCACACACACAACCACACACACACAACCACAACCACACAGAACCACACACACAACCATACACATACAAAACCACAACCACACACACAACCACACCCGACCACACCCGACCACACACCCACACACACAACCACACACACAACCACACACAACCACAACCACACACACACACACACACAACCATACACAACCACACACACAACCACACCCGCGCAATCACACACACAACCACACACACACACAACCACACACACACAAGCACACACACAACCACACACACAAGCACATACACAACCACAAGCACACACACAAGCACACACACACAACCACACACACACACACACCCACAAACACAACACACACACCCACAACCACACACCCACAACCACAACGACACACACAACCACAACGACACACACAACCACAATGACACACACAACCACACACACACAACCACACACACAACCACACACACAACCACAACCACACACACAACCACAACCACACACAACCACACACAACCACAACCACACACACAACCACACACATACACAACCACACACATACACAACCACACACACAACCACACCCGCACAATCACACACACAACCACACACACACACAACCACACACACACACACACAACCACAAGCACACACACAACCACACACACAAGCACACACACAACCACAAGCACACACACACAACCACACACACACCCACAAACACAACACACACACCCACAACCACACACCCACAACCACAACCACACACACAACCACACACACACAACCACAACCACACAGAACCACACACACAACCACACACACACAACCACAACCACACAGAACCACACACACAACCATACACATACAAAACCACAACCACACACACAACCACACCCGACCACACCCGACCACACACCCACACACACAACCACACACACAACCACACACAACCACAACCACACACACACACACACACAACCATACACAACCACACACACAACCACACCCGCGCAATCACACACACAACCACACACACACACAACCACACACACACAAGCACACACACAACCACACACACAAGCACATACACAACCACAAGCACACACACAAGCACACACACACAACCACACACACACACACACCCACAAACACAACACACACACCCACAACCACACACCCACAACCACAACGACACACACAACCACAACGACACACACAACCACAATGACACACACAACCACACACACACAACCACACACACAACCACACACACACACAACCACACACACTCACAACCACACACACTCACAACCACACACACACAACCACACACACACAACCACACACACACACAACCACACACACAACCACAACCACACACACAACCACACACACAACCACACACACAACCACACACACAACCACACCATCAGTGCACACTTTCACCAGACACCATCAGTCATCAGTGCATGCTTTCACCGGGCACAAAAACCACCAGCCATCAGTGCACGCTTTCACCGGCACAAACACCACCAACCATCAGTGCACGCTTTCACCGGCACAAACACCACCAGCCGTCAGTGCACGCTACCACCAGACGTCAGTGCACGCTTTCACCAGACACACACACCACCAGCCGTGAGTGCACGCTTTCACCAGGCACCCACACCACCAGCCGCCAGTGCACGCTTTCACCAGGCACAAACACCACCAGCCGTCAGTGCGCGTTTCCACCAGGCACACACACCACCAGCCGGAAGTGCACACTTCCACCAGGCACACACACCACCAGCCATCAGTGCACAATTTCTACAGGCACCCACACCACCAGCCATCAGTGCACAGATCAATTGTTAGCACAGCATGCCGCTATTGCTACAAAAATAAATACACATTTTTTTGGCCTACAATTTATAGACTTTTGTTGCAATTGGTGTTGCAATATTTAGCAATGCCAATAGCTCAAACTTAATTAATGCGAGACCTATTGCATTGCAAGTGCTTGTTTATTTTTTGGTCTACAGACCCCAGTTTAGATTTATGATCCCACACTGGTCCATGGAGTCTTGCTGGACCTTCCTCCTGCAGGTTTCTTAGCCCTGGACCTGAAGAAGATCATACCAGAGTTAACGAGCCCTTGCCAGGAATTACTGACTTCAAAGGCATGGTTCAAATACTTTGGAGCCATGCTCGGGCTAGGATAACCATGCCTCATTGTCTATGAACCCTGCAACAAGATGTACGTTTATAAAAAACCAAATAAAGGTTATTTTAAAAACACATGACAACGAATAAAAAAGCAGCAGCTCGACAAGACGGAGTACACACGCAACAGAGCCACACAGGGTCTACATCAATTGCCACATTACAACAATAAGATACTGTAGGGAAAACAAAGACACATTCCGCCATCAAGATAATCCACAAGGCAAATGCATTCAGTTCTTAACACCCCAACATAGCTGTACCCACCACCACTATATTCACCCATCACTACCCGAGAAATCGTCCTCCACCCCTTCGCTCTCCTGGTCCAAAAACTTTTGACATAGCAAATCCCAAGCTTCTATATCAAATGGAAGTTTGACATTAGTTCTAACACAACACTTTTGTGTTTCCTCTGCCACGGTCCATTCTTAAACATCTCTAACCCACAGCTCCTCCAATGGAGCCCCATCCAAGTGATGGCAACTAAAATGTACTTTTTTGTAAAGAAAAGTTTTGACTTAAAGCGGGTCCCTTTGGGGCCCTCCCAACCTGAACTAGAAGTCAGCGGATGCTCCTCCTGCCCTATCATGGTTCCACTATGTTTATTTTTCATCACTCTGGGACCGAGTCCTGTAAATGCGCTGCAACATAGGTCTTCAATGTGTGGTTTGCCAAATGAAATTGACAGCACTACAAAAAGCTCCTTTATCCAATAGGATTGTCTTTTTATTTTTTATTAGTACGCGGGTAGTTCAATATCTTTTACCCTTCCAACCCACCCAAAAACGTTTTTAAATGCTTGTTTTTCAAACTTCAGAAAAGATTTACATCAACTCTGGAAACCAAGCAAAGACAGTCCCTTGAGTAGATTTCTACTTTCATGACAGGTTTGGTGTATTTCCACTCGTATCAGAGAGCAAAGATTACTATGGGAAATAAAACGGGAAACCTTTTTGCAACCCCATTTCCAGTTCCCTTGAACCTTGCTATTTACAGTTTTAGTGACTAAAATAGTTGTATGTTTCTATCTTGCAAGTGGCCCCAACTGTGCTGATGTCTTTTGAAATCTCGGGCGTCTGAGCTAGGGAATTGCACCGGCGGTTTCCCTCTTGCAGGAACAGGAACTTGAATACAATGCAGCTTAAATAGTCTGGTTGAATTCAAAGTCAGTACCACATGAAAACTGAATCTCAAACGCTTCAATGAAAATAAAATGCCATGTTGTCTGATTACCTTAGTCCTGAACTATATTAACTGCTTAATGAAGACTAAAATACTGAAAGAACAAATCCAAGAGTACATCTTCAGTAATGCTTTGTGGTCAGGCCGAATTCACGCACCTAAGTGTTCTGTTATTAGGTTGATGTTTTGTAGATGGCATGGAAACTGAGGCTAGATCCCCTCCACAGGTACAAAGAGCCCTGCTTCTTCGCTGATTAAACATTGATGCGCTTGTAGACTGTTGTTACCGTTGCTCTGGAATTTAGTGCAGTTGTCTGTTGATTCATAATAAGAATTGTGTGGTATATTTGAGTGTTTGAAGGGCAATGGAAGGTTCTGAAACTGGGTTGGATTTAAGATAAGAGAAAAAGATGCACATGTTAATTGGGAAAAGCATGAGCATGTGTCTTCACATAGTGAGACTGTTTGCAGCAAAGCTGAAAGGAAATGTGTGTATTGGAATCTTTCAATGCATCATAATCTCTCTCTTTCCAATATTCAGCAGGGTCTTCCACCCAAACCTGCTCGGCGGCTAGGTGGATGGGCAGATGAAACTGGAGGATCTTCCAAGTAAGTAGCAACTGTTCCCAGGATACGGAAGGATGAATGTTTGAATGCAGGACAGCTCAGAGGTTAATACTAGACGGGTATTTATGTTTATAAAAGGAAGGCACAGTGTGCTGCTTAGTGCACTATGGGAAGGGACCCTTTCCCCCACTCTAAAGGTGATGGATGACCTAACTACCACACTATATGTCGGTAGCTGGTTGTGACTGCGCATGTTTTGTCCTAGTAAAGGCTCATAGAATGCTGTGTTTTTGCGTGTAATGTATGTGTTGCCTGGGGGTAGGCTGACGGGGTCAGTTATGATGCATGGTGTTCTGCATGTTGTGCCTCAGTTATGGTTTTCGCAGTGGGATGTTATTCGGAGTGTGCTGTATGTGGTGACCCAGTGTGCTTATTCTTGGTATTCCTTATGTAGAGTCCAGGTTTAGGCTCACGGAGGGATACTAGTCTTTGTGGATGGCATGCCGGGTCCAAGTGTGCTCTGACTCACTGATTTTGTATTCTATTTCTGTTGCATGTTTTACCTAAGTGGAGGATGCTGCAGTGGAGTATAATCCTTAGTGTGCTACATGTTTCTCTGTGTGTGCCCTTGGTGTGGATTGTGATCCTTAATGTGTTGTTTGTTGGGCCTGAGTTACCGGCTGTTGGAATTCAGTGTGAGTGAGTGTGGGATGTTGTTCTTGCTATGCCTCATGCGGGTCCAAGTTTGGACTTTCGAGGTGGGTAATGATTGACTGTTAGGATGTACTGTCTTGTGGTATACACAGTTCCCTAGAGTACACGGCTCACAGGGTGGGTTGAGGTTCTTTGGGGAGGCCAATGTCGGCTCAGATAGGGAATGACATGGTAGCCTTGCATGTGTTGCTCCTGTGTTTGGTCCTTGCTTGCAAAATGATTCTTTTGTGTCGCATGCAGTGTGGGAACTTGTGGGCCCATGAGATTGAATTCTGAGGTTGTGCGTGTGGCACTCCTAGATGGGTTTAAAATACAGTATGTGGTTCAAATGTTGTTACTTAGTGTGGGGGTAGTGGTATAGAATACAATTCTGTTGTATTGCACATGCATATTAACGGCTCATAGAATGCTCATACAATGCTATTCTTCTGTGTTGCTTGTGGCACCGTGAACTTAATTGACTCAGGAATAAGGCAGGTCAGGTTTCATCTAGGCATATATGGGCCAGGTGTCTGTGTAGATGCAAAAAGGGGTACAAAAAATGATATTTCCCATTTTAACTCCCATAGGATTTTTTTACTTTATACAGAAAAAATGGCTGAATGTAATATAGAACTTATTAAAGGAAGTGCCTTTGCTTTGTTTGCAGTAAATCAGTTCAGTAGTTTTTGAGAAACTAGCAATGAAAACTTGTTTCAGTCTTGGCATGAAGAAGTTAAATTATAGAGCTATCTGCATTTCAATCTGGGAAGGTCATGAACCTTTTTTGGATCTCCCATGTGCCCAAAATGAAGAAAATATTCAAAAATGTTCAAATAGCTTTTTTTCCGATGGCCCTTTTGTGTACATAAATCTAAAGCCTGGATCGCCGACCCAAAGAATTGCCTGGCCAAAAGAGTGACAAATGTATTGCAGCCGCCATTACGGGACTCTGGGGTTTCGGTACACAAGTCCGGGAAAGTAATTTAAAATGAGCCAGAAGGGGGCAGGATTAGCTTTCTCTGACCTGGCTAAAGTGGGAGGAGCGGGTTCCAATGTCCCCACCCCTCCCCTAACAACAGTATGTCAAAAAATATATATTGTGTTGCAGGTTTGTGGACCACACAGCTAAATGTGTGGTTTCCAGAGCAGCTCCCATGATCCTCGAAATCAAGTCGCAGGTCTGTGAACCTGCGGCAAGAAGTCCTGCTCCCCTGTTACAAAACCGGAAATGCTCGAGGAGTGGGGAAGGAACAACATGGACATGTTAATCATCATCAAGTACGCAAGACAGGATGTAGAAGACTTACATCGCAAAATAGCGGAAATAGAGTCTGAAGTTAAAACATCCAATGAAGAGAACGAGACTCCTAAAAAAAAAATTAAGAGAAGACATGGAGCGAAACCTCGACAAACATGAGAATGAAGTGCAGGAACAAAAACATCGGAGGTTCCGTAGGGACGACGATGACTATGAATATGGAACCATCTTCATGTTTGCTAAATGATTCGAGACAGTTAAGCAACAGTCTGAAATGAAGAAGATAAACATAGGGGAGTCCCCGAATACAACCGCTTGTGAGTCGGAATCAGATCTCAGGGGGAATTAAGACCATCTGGAACACATACATTTTATTTTTTAGAGGAAATGTAGCTGCTCTACCAAGAGCAGCAAACACCAAGAAACAAAACAAGAGGACGAGGATTAGGACGAACAAGAGTGAGAGGAAGGGGAGCCTTCCCGATCCAGAAAACATGAAGGAAGACAAGAAGAGGCACCCGAAAGAAACAGAGGATACCAACTGAGGAATCGAACGGTAATGAGATAATGAACTCCACAAAACAACTGCGGAAAACTCCAAATCTAGTCATCAACTTATCCAGATATAATTTGACAGAAGCCGAATGCAGCCTGTTAAATAAAGGGCTGTCATTCTACCTGGAAAAATACCAAGATCCTGTGGAGACCAAGATTTATGTATATAAATACATCAGAAAACTGAAACTAAAGACATTTTTTGCCAAACTCCCATCGAGAACCACTGATCAACCGAGTACCATGACCACAACTAAAGAGCAGAATATTTACTCAATCTCAGAAGCCTCACGCCTATGAACTGCTTATGAGCTAGCAAATGAAGGCAATACGACACAGCTAACAGACACACAAATTCTGGAAGAAATGGGTGTCAGAGCAGACAAACGAGTGCCAACACAATTCAAGAAACAATCCAAATGTTGTCCAGCACTCCATCCAGGAAACACAATTGATACATTCTACGATCTAGTGGTGGCAGAACTAGACGTAATGAAAAATGTTTTGGATTACAAAACACAGGAAAACGTATCCAAGAAAGAACGTGAAGCAATAAACACACTTAAAAACAACAACTTAATTGAAATAAAATCTGCTGACAAAGGCGGAAATATAGTTGTGATGGATAAGCAAAACTATACAGATGAAGCAATGCGCCAACTGTGTGAAGAAAATAACTACAAAGTACTCAAGAAAAATCCTATCAATGAATTGACAACTTATTTGAAAAACTGATTTGAATTCTGGTTTGAAAAAGGCCTTCTAACTGAAGACGAAAAAAGTTTCCTAATGGTAGAAAGTTCGGGGGTACCCACCATATACTTTCTGCCGAAAGTACACAAGACTTTAAATAAACCACCAGGACGCCCACCTAGCTGTGGCAGTCTGTATGAAAATATATCAACATACGTAGACTTTCTAGCACCAATTGTTCCCACTCTGAGCTCCTATATTAAGGACACCAGAGATTTTCTCAGAATATTAATGGGCACCCAATAGCAACCTGACTACTTGCTTGTAACAATTGACGTGGTGTCATTATATACCTGAATTAACCATGACATGTGAATAAATGCCATCATGTACTTCCTGAAGCAAAGACCTATAAGTGAATTGCAACATACAAACTTTAACAAGAAGATCTACTCCAGAAGCTGCGGAAACGCGATGGGAGTTTCCTTCTCTCCAAGCTATGCTAATCTCATGATGGGGTGGTGGGAGAGAAACAAAGCTTGTAGAGAGGAAAACGACCAACATACAATGAACATAGCCCTTTGGCTACGATTCATTGATGACCTCTTCCTTCTATGGAGGGGAACAGAGGCGGAATTTTTGACATATCTAGCGATCTTGAATGAGAATGAAGTGGGATTAAGATTTACCCATAACATCAACCCCAAAAGAAATAGACTTTTTGGATACCAAGATCTACATTAAGTCAAATCAAATACATACGACAGAAGACCGGAAAAAAACTGCAACTAATAGCCTGCTCCATGGGTCAAGTTTCCATCCTCAATTGTTAAAAAAAAAAAAAGCATACCATACGGAGAGTTCCTGAGAATGAAACAAAACTGTTCGGAACAAAAAGAAATGGTGAGGGAATTTGACAAAACCAAGTCCCGCTTTTTAGAAAGAGGATACAGACAGAGTGACATCAAGCGAGTGGAAGAAAAGGCTAAGCAAAAGACAAGAGCGCAGACATTGGTGGATAAGAAAAGAATGATAACGAGAAGGACGAAATAAGGCCAAATGATGGGCCGCTACGCCTAATATTGACCTATAGCAAAGAGAGCTATAAGACCCAGCAAACACTAGTCAAATATTGGAATGTCCTACAAAAAGGCCCGGACATAGGCAATCAAATTGGAGACCGGCCTATGGTATCTTATAGAAGAGCACCTACATTATCGAATCCTTAGTAAATATTCATTTTGACGAGAAAAAATCGACTATTGATGTTGAATAACTAAGAATAGATAACGGTATCTTGTTTGCTGTATGGACTGCCCCACGGTGGGGGTTCCTATGGTGCATTTAACCTACATACAAGGGCACTCAGGCAAGAATTAACTAGGACACTCAGTTCATATAGAGAATGAGGAAGAGCTTATCAAAGACCCGTGACAAAGAATGTCGGAGTCCGCAGCATTCGGATATGTGTCACCAGACACAGAAACATATGCGCACAGTCTGAAATAATACAGAGCGCATATAACACATGCTCACAAAACACAATTGGTTAAATGAGCATTGGAACAGACGCCCGGGGTGGGCCAAATGCAGCAATAAAGTTTCAATCAAACATGAATGCAAGTATAAAACTACCATACCCATAATGCTTCATTATTGGCTTACATGTGTATGAAAAAGCAGAAAGTAAAGAAGGACTCTGTTAAAACTACTGTGATCAGGAACTGGATGTTCGAAACGCCTAGGAGAGTTACGACCTGAATTAATACTCTTATCAGCAAAGAGGAGTGGTGCGTTGTTTATCTCTGCGGATAATATATATATATATATATATATATATATATATATATATATATGTATATATATATATATATATATATGTAACACATTTGCTAATAATTTGTTACTTTCTTAAAAAAACATTCGCAAATCCTGGAATGCTAACCAAGGAAATGTTGCCCTGACTGGAGTCCGACACTAACAATTATATGTGGGATTCCTAGTGAATTTAGTCCTTGTAATCACTTGTGATATATTGCTGCAGATCTTTAAATTGTGGCGCTGTTCATTTAATGTCATATTAAAAACTAAGGACTACATATTTTCTAATACTGTATGACCTACGGAATCTGTTGGTACAAATTGATCTCCCTTGCACAACTAGCCTGCCAGTAGAACACACTGACCATAATGTTTGTCAGATTTTTAGCAGTTTTTTCTCCAAACCATGGTAAATCTGTCCAGTCTTCATAATTTTTTTGCTTGAATCATTTTATTGCATTTTCAGTTTTATATATACAGTACATATTAGAATCATAAGTGGCAGGCGTGTGATGCATACATTATACAATAGTAGCAATTAATATCAGCAATGCAACGCTTCAAAGATTCAATGATTAAAGAACAAAACAACAACAAAGAAGCCAATATAAGAACCAATGCAGATTTTGTGTTCTGTCCCCCATAGGAGGGCGTCAAAAGGGGTGTCTGCGCCATTATTTGACAGGAGGGAATGAACAATGTGCATCATTACAGAGAAACAGTTTGAATGAGTAATGCAACAACAGTTTCCTTAATGGAGGGGGAACTCATTTAGGGGGAGATATCAGGCATTTTGGGTGAGAGAACTGGGACTGGGGGCGTCACCACAGAGACTGGAGATGCGATCGCAGCGTAAGGTGTATCAATAGTCGCTAAGGCTGTTTGGAGAGCATCCCAGCTGTCTGCTAATGGGTAGTTACGTGTGTCCTGTGTGTCTTCCCTATGCAATGCAACCTCCTCGGTCCAGGCCTACATTAAGAGTTCCCAAGCAGGGAACGCAGGAGACGTTGATGATCTCAACCCACGGGTAATCAAGTGATTCTGTCCAGTCTTCCTCATGCACAAACTTTTTCCTGATAGGGCTTAATACTCTACTTTGTCTCCTGAGCACGGAGGTGCAACACATATTTGGGTTTTCAATGGGTTTGGAGTGCCCGCAGACAATAAAGTAGGTGCAGTGCATTTCTGAAATTTGGAAAGCGACTAACAGCAAAATGCCAGTTTAAGATACCTGTCTTTGTTCACAAGTACCACTTTTGGACTGTGTGAAAATCAACCAAAACCATATATTCTTTGCATTTACACATTCTAAAATTTCTGTTGTGGAGTGCCAGCTCTCCCTTACCCTGTTTGGCTAGCTGGAAGATTACACTAGACATGACATTTGTCTAATTTTATCATTTTGTATACGAAAACATAGTTATTTCCACTTGTCTTCCTAATGCGTGTGTGTGTTTTTGTTTGTTTGTTTCTTCTGTGGGAGTTCCAGATATGTATGGGGGTTTCACTGGATGTAGGGTGCCCACAGGTGATAAACAAATATGTATAGCACAATTTTGGGCATTTGGAAAGCAGCTGCCAGCCAAATGTTGGTTTACAGTGCCTCTCTTTGAGTGACAGATATCACCCCTGAAAATGTACCTGTCAAGACCTGATCCAAATCTGTGTTCCCGTATGCCTATTGAGTGTGGATTTATTAGCAATGGGTGTGGTTTCCATGGATTTGATCAGGGATCCTGTTGGAAGGTGGTTTGTTGGTGGTGGTGAGAATGCATCTACCACCAGTAACAAGGCTACCAACACTGTACTGGGTCCTAAAAAGTGCCTCTATAAATTAGTCCCTTGGCAGCTGACACCGAGCAATAAGGCTTAATTTAGTTGTCAGGTATATAAAGCATTTAAAAATGCCAAAACAGTAAATAAATAAGACACAATACACAATAGAAATACCACACAAATGTATAAAAACAGGGAATATTTTTATCTTTAAAATGACAAAAAACCGACCAAAATCCAATATAGGGAACTGGAGATATGAATTTTTACAGAATAAACACTTTCTAGTGCTTGGAAACCAATAGCACCACTCTGGGACATCTGGTGGTGCTTGACAGTCAAAGTTTCAGCCCGACTGTGATGGAGCCCTTTTCGAATACACTAAGCGGGAGGCCCCGGTCAAACTGTTACCTTCACACTTACAAATTTTTCTGGAGCTTTCACTTCCAAGGTCCCTCGCTGCTCTTCACCAGGCCAGATTTGGTGAAGGTTCGCCAATTTGACTTTCAGGGAGCTCCAAGTCAAATCCTGGAAGTCGGCCCTCCGCAGCTCTTCAGTAGGGGAAACCTGGAATCCGGGCCAGGTTGCAGTTGAAGGTGGCTGGCTTGGCCTTTGCAGTTGGGTTGGTCACCTTATGGAGCTTTTTTCCAAAAGTTCCCAAAGCTTTCCCAAACTTCTGGATGTCCTTCTAGAAAGTCTCATTGTAGGTTCCAAGCATCCAAAACACAAAACGAAGGGTATGGAATCTCCGAGATGGTCCTTGTCGGGCCTGGACTACACTTCACACAATGCACTTTGTCAACGCACTCCAGGAGGGGGACTCTGGCTGGAGAAGTGTCAGTTAACCTGCAGCTGCATGGAGTCCACTCCTCACTCCTTCTAGAAGTAAGGCAAAGTAGTCAGAGCTGTTGTACCAGATAGTGCAGCAGGCGCAGTCTTCACCAGGCGGACCCTTGAGTGCAGATCAGGATTCCAGCAGGACAGTCCTCCTTTTTCTTGTAGTTTCAGGGAACAGAACTGAGAGGCTATGCACCTTTCACATATGTAATCTCAGCTTCTGGGCATCAACAGGGTGACACCTCTGACCAATGAGATGCAGGGTGCCACCCAGGCGCATGACCACTTCCTCCAAAGTGTGGCATCTTCTTGTCCCAGAAAGCACTATTCTTCCAAAATCCATAATGGCTAAAATGTCAGCAGAGCAGTACGCGCTAACTAAACCAACTCTCAGTGTGTGGCTCATTTCCAGAGCCCCCCCCCACATATTTGCAAATTCCTTCCTTAAGCCTGCTTTCTGACTAGGGCACAGGGGGCTTGGGGTAGGAAGGCCTGGCATTCCCTGCCACTCCTGTCCTCCTTTGAAGCCAATGCTTTTGAGGTGCCGGGTTTTTAGAGACCCGGTGGTGCCAGGGGATCACACCCGAAGACCTCTGAGTTCTCCCTGTTCTGGACTTACAGAAACACAGAGTCTTCTAGTTGAAGTCAGTGATCGAGTTTTATTGGCTGCAACCAAGTAACATGCGTCCTAGAAGTACGACAACACGGGCCGTAAGTTCTCAGGAGACTGTTCGTTTTTACAGAACCAGCCTTCTCCTTATATACAGAAATAACAGCTGTAGGCAAGAATTCTTGAGTTTATGATATGGCTATACAAATATTTCTGCAATAATACAAAGAGCGAAGTCATGCTGGTCAGCACATATTTTAGATGTCCAGTTGGTGATGGATTACCCCGCCAGATCCAGAACTCCCATCAGATATCGATGAAACACCAATAAGGTCGGGCACCCTCCCATCATAAAACGGGTTGTAAACAAGAATCATGGACAGGTGTATGTGTATGGAAAACAGGGTCTGTATGTAGTGGATGGTTTATGACATGTTGTGCCTTGATGATATCTTGTTCGGCCACTGGGCGAAGAGCTGCCCAAACAGGCTTGGCTGGAGGCAGTGGAGGCAGCTTCGGCCAGGTCATGGGGAAGTCAGCTACAAAGGACGTGTCCTTTTAGATCAAGCTCGGCTTTAATCAATTGACTTATATGAGGGCAAGCCATAAGATGGATGCCGTTTACAAAATGGAGTCCGAGGGTTCGGGACAAAACTACGATTTAAGGGTGTTAGCATCACTCAATCGTGACGCAAATGCATGGGGATAATGCCCTAATCATTACCGGTTCGTAGATACCAAATTCGTCATGGTACGACGATATTTTATGACACGAGTGTTGGACCTCGATATCTGTAAAACAGCGGGGTCCGGATTTGCAGTACCACAGACCCTCCTTTTGCCCTCATATTAGGCAATAACTCACGCTAATCCGAGTCCAAATCTTTATTGATGAATTCACGGAGATGCTGCTGTAGCATCATTCTGTTGCTCAATTCGTCCCTTGACACAGGCTTCCTTACACATGAAGTGGCGCAGAGGCCACATATTGCAGGAGCGCACTGCACAAACAGGCAGAACATAAACAGAACGGCTAAGATCATCCCGATGAAAATCAGAGTTTTCCATCCCCAGGCAGAGATCAGTTCCCAGAACCACCCTAGTCGCGCTGTGGAGAAGAGTCTTGCCGGTGGCAGTGGCAGGCTCTATCCGCTCGCGCTGTGTTTATTTTGTGTCACACTGTTAGCGCTGATCATTAGCGTGGCATTTTAATGTTAGCGAGTAAGGCTAATTTTAATACTGTTTGTGTGCTCATTTAAATTCCTATCACTCACTTACTTGCCGACTCCCGCCCCGGTCCGCCGCGTCCATTTCTGGGCGTTTGTTTGCGGAGGGTGAGGAGGAGCCTAGCACTTCCGGGCTCGGGCGGCCAGGTCAGCGTTCTAGCTGCACTGTAGGCGTTGTGTATATAATCTGCTGCCTCACGCAGTCGCGCTGTGGAGAAGAGTCTTGCCGGTGGCAGTGGCAGGCTCTATCCGCTCGCGCTGTGTTTATTTTGTGTCACACTGTTAGCGCTGATCATTAGCGTGGCATTTTAATGTTAGCGAGTAAGGCTAATTTTAATACTGTTTGTGTGCTCATTTAAATTCCTATCACTCACTTACTTGCCGACTCCCGCCCCGGTCCGCCGCGTCCATTTCTGGGCGTTTGTTTGCGGAGGGTGAGGAGGAGCCTAGCACTTCCGGGCTCGGGCGGCCAGGTCAGCGTTCTAGCTGCCCCTCCTGCCTATAAATGTGTGTTGGCCAGCGACCGCGCAGCGGACGCGTGCAGCGGACGCGTGCAGCGGGCGCGCCGGAAGCGCGCCGAAGTCGAGCCAAAGTCAAGCCCGTCTGCGCCCGTCCGCGGCCGGACGGGGCGCGGGGCCACTCACCCTGGTCAACCTATGCCCCCTCATATAAGGTATGACAGACACACTCTGCTGAATTTCCGTCCTGCTACAACATTGCCATGTTTGCACTCTATGAACGCACTATCTCTACAAAGCTGCTCTGTGTGCTCTTTTACTCCTGACATTGGCTCCATAAAACACCCCTCTCAAAACCTGATAAAAGCTGCATTGCTTAACTGTAGATCTCTCAGTAAACACTGCACTCAAGTGTATAACCTTCTCGAGGATGAAGTATTCGATATTCTCCTATTAACTGAAACCTGGCTCGGCGAAAATTCTGATCCAGATATCATAGAGGCGTTGCCTCCTGGCTACTCAATCTATAGACTTGATAGGCAAGATGGTAGGGGTGGAGGAATAGCTATCGCTGTTAGAGCCCCTCTGGAATGCTCCCTATCCCCCTTGACAATTGACCACAGCGAAGATGCTTCATTCACGATCACACTGGGGCCCCAACACTCCCTATCAGGTATCCTAATATACAGACCCCCTGGCAGATTGTTTGATTTTACTGCAAGCCTAATAGAGGCGACAGCACATCTCGCCTTGAGGAAATCCAGACTCCTGGTGCTTGGCGACATGAATATTCATTTTGACGATGCCCAAGACAAGGATGCCTCCTATATAAAAGCAGAACTGCTCTCTTTGCAGCTAGCTCTAAAAAACCAGGACCCTACGCACAGACATGGTCACTTGCTTGACCCTATCTTTGGTAATTGGAATGGAGTTGAAGCTCTTCCCCCTATACCCGTTCCCTGGTCTGACCACTTTGTTATTCCCCTACAAATATGGGTGTCCAAGTCTGCAACAAGGAATGATAGCACGCAGATTTACCAATGTCGAAAGTGGAAAAATTTTAATTTAGACACTTTCATCGACACTCTTGAAGCGGCAGGTCCTCCTGGAGGGTCTGATAGTGAGACTGCCTATACCTGCCTTAAGAATTGTGTACTAACTGCCCTAGATAAAACTGCTCCAATTCGCAGGTCAGTAATCAATAAGAAGAGAAGGAAACCCTCCCCGTGGTTCACTTCAGATCTTCAGGTTGCAAAATCTGCTTGCAAGAAATTGGAACGTGAGTGGCGCATTAAATTCTGCCCCATAGCTAAAGACCACTATAAAAAAGCGCACGCGAGCTACTACAAACTCATCCGTGCCGCTAAAGCGCTTCATTACAAAACCCGCATTGGAGAGGCTGAAAACTCCTCTAAGGAGCTTTTCAAAATCTTCAAAGAAATTTCGGTGGTTACTAATGAGAGCATTGCTCAGAATGACTCGGTTGAATCATGCAATAATATTGCTAAATACTTTGCCAGCAAAATCACCAACATCTATGCTAATTTTGCTAATGATGTGCCTTTGGGATCCGACCTCACAGAGAACTTGGAGATCACTCACACTAAGACATGTCTAAACTGCTTCTCTGTCCCTCCCACGACCATTTTTAATAGTATCTGTAAAAGCATTAAATCAGGCTCCCCTCGGGATCCTGCCCCTCCTAAGATACTAGCAGCTAGCCTTAAAGTCTTAGAACAACATTTTAGATACATTCTCCAACTCTCCTTTTCTACGGCTACCCTCCCTGTGGAGTGGAAGAAAGCCATCGTTCTTCCAATAAAGAAAAAACCCAACATAAGTCAGGATATCCTTGAAAACCTGCGGCCCATCTCGCTGTTACCTTATTTGGCGAAGGTGGCCGAAAAAATAGCTAACCGCCAACTCATGGCCCATCTTGAGTCAAATAATGCCTTCCACAGCTCCCAATCAGGGTTTAGGGCAGGATACTCCACCGAAACCGCCCTTCTGAGAGCGACTGAAACCTTACGGGCAGGTGCTGATGAGGGCCAGACTATGGCACTGATTATGCTTGACCTTAGTGCCGCGTTCGACACTGTGGCTCACTCCATCTTGCTGCAGTGTCTGAACAAAGCCGGGGTCACCCAGGAAGCACTGGGCTGGCTTAAAGCCTTCCTTACCAATCGCTGCTTCCAGGTTCAGAGAGGCATGTACCTCTCTGATAGCATAGCCTTAGAACAGGGGGTACCTCAGGGCTCGGCCCTGAGCCCTACCCTGTTCAACCTGTACATGGCCCCCTTGGCTGAAGTGGTCCAATCGTTCGGCATTGAATTAGTTTCATATGCCGACGATACCCAACTTCTCATCTCCCTGTCCCAAGCCCCCTCCATTGCTGCAGATAATTTTAAAACCTGCATGCAGACTCTGGCAGGCTGGATGACCCAGCACTGTCTGAAGTTAAACGGTTCAAAAACGGAGGTTCTGGTAATTGGAGGCAAAGATACTAGCTGGACCAAGGAGTGGTGGCCATCTTGTCTGGGACCGTTACCCACTCCCTGTAAAGCTGCTAAGAATCTAGGGATCTGGGTTGATCCCAGGCTCTCCTATGACAGCCATGTGCACAAAGTGGTTGGGAAATGCTTCGGGGTGATGAAGACCCTGAACTGTACCCTAGACCTCCTCCCTCTTGAAGCCAGGCGCACTATGACCCAAGCCCTGGTGACCTCGAGGATTGACTATGGAAATGTGCTTCTGCTCGGAACAACACAAAAAAACATCAGGAGACTCCAAGTACTCCAAAATACGGCAGCACGCCTAGTCCTTAGACTTCCAAAAAGAGCAGCTTCCAAACCAGCCCTGGCCACTCTGCACTGGCTCCCAATAAAAAAGAGAGTCCTATTTAAGGCACTCCTTATGTGCTACAGGATCATCTCTCATAAGGCTCCCTCCTACATGACTGATCTGGCTATCCCCTACGAGCCTAACAGAACTCTTCGCTCTGGGGGAACTGGATTGCTTAAAATTCCCCGCACCAAGAAAGCCAGAATGGGAGGCTGTTCCTTCCGTGTAATGGCTGCCAAGGAATGGAACTCCCTCCCCATAAATATCAGATTAGCGGACTCAGAGACCTTGTTCAGAAAACTTCTGAAAACGCATCTGTTTTCCCTCTAACTCCCTTTCCTGGCCTTGACTCTCTTCTCCACAGCGCGGGGACACGCCGGGATGGCGTCACCAGGCGCTTTACAAGCCCCTTTATTATTATTATTATTATTAGAGACCAGTCTCCTTTCTCCATGTGAAGGGAATCAGAGATTTTGTGTAATTTGGAGATGGCCTGGTATACCGTCGGAGCATTATCGGGGATGAAAATGCAGCAACTAGATTGGATCACTCTACATACACCACCACGGTCTGCAAGTATGACATCCAGGGCAACCCGGTTCTGAAGGGTCCTAAGTCGATCCGACTGAAGCTCAGCTGTCAAGTTGCCAAGGGCACCGGCCGTTTCAGTCACGGCGGATTCAACTATTCTCGTCAATTGTCGAATGTTCCTGCTGTTCACCATGGGCCCCCAAAATGGCAGAAAACCCTTTGCGAAGTCTCCAAACTCCTGACCCGCAGTGTCGTCTTGACTCACGACACCCCTAACTACCCTTGTCCGATGGTAATCTGCCCCGGCCGTGTAGGTGGGTGGCAGCAGAAACGAGATGAAACATGTGCCCGAGAAGTCAGGAGGCAACCATGTGTAGGCTTTGTCATGGCAGACGAAATGGGTGCCTTTAGCCGCCAAGAATGGAGGGGAAGTTCGGGAGGCAAACACATACGTCTCCGTACATATGCTCTTCCCCAACTGCGCTTTGGGATCCCTGCCAATACCTTGCAGACATAAGTGACCTCGGTGGGGTACTATCCAGACTGGGGAGGATTTCTTTGATTTCTGTCTCTCACTTAAGGAAATCCCATACTTGGTGATGTTCCACCTGCTGTATGGGGTAAACTCATCTTTGGGAGTTGCTCTAACCGTGTCAATATCTCTACTCATATTTCGGATCCCTGCCACTAGTGCCTTATTGTTTGAGTTCTCCCCTCGAACGTAGGGTTCAAGGGAATACAGGAACATAGTCTGGAAAGCCCATAGGGAACCGAAATAACTGAATGGCAGGACAAAGTAAGGGATGCCCTTATCTGCAGTGTGTGGCATGAGTCCGCATATCCAACAATTCGATGTGTTCATAATAGACTGGTGCTGGTGTAGGAGCTGGACAAAGGAGTTATTTACGAATTCTAGTCCTCTGGCAGACTCGTGTTCAGGTAGAGGGTGAAAGGAGTGTGTGGGAACAGTAGGAGGAGGTGCGAGCTGTGTGTTGTGTATGAATGGAACTCGAAAAATGGACAGAGCAAAACCAGTCAAAAACATTATTATACTACACAACATTAAGATGCTTAACACTAGAGTTCGTCTTCTTGCCATTATAGCACATATTTTCTTTTCAAAGGTCATGTGTTTAGCAGGTCTCTCAACCCCTGGAAACTCCATCCTCTGGTTGCTACCCGCGGTGGGAGGTTGCTTCTGCCAAGATGTGCGCTCTGCCCAGTCCGGGGTAATTCCCTCAGGCTGACCAGAACCGTTGACCTAGGCGTCCCCGGCTGCACTCCTCAGACTTCAACCGCGGCCCTAGCAGCAGAACCGGATGGCGGTTCGAAAATCAAAAATGAGCTAGTTCCCTGGGCGAGAGAGCTGTGGAATCAAAAATAGTTCATGGAAAAGGGGGGGGGTCGCACAAATTCGATTATGTCAGTTCCTTGGTTTTGGCCTCAGATTATATCGTTCCTTTCCAGGCACAGTGTGATCTTCAAACAATGTTTCAGGTTCTGTAGTGTCCAACTGCATCGACGGAGGCACAGATCCTTGCAAAATACAATCACTCTCTTTGTCGGTACCAGTTCCTTTTAATCGTGCATCGCTGAAGGGGATAAAACGAGGTGTAGACTCAGTCAGCGACTCCTTGCCGGACCCATTGATCATATGGAAGGGGGAGCGGGACGCTTTTGCGGTGGGCGCCGTGCACCCAGTGTTTCTTCCCGAGGACACGTACTGCAGAGCGGGTGGACAGTAAAACCTGGAAAGGTCCGGTCCAGCGAGGCTCCTCGTTCTTGGTACGTCTGAAATTCCGAATCAGGATCCAGGAGCCGGGCTCGATGGCGTGGCCTGGATCGTCAGACGCCGGTGGAGAGGAGCTGTGGACCTGTTGATGTAAAGCATGCAGTTTAGTTGTCAGTTCGTGCAAATAGTCAAACAGTGCAGGGTATTCTATGTCTTTGAGCTTCCTTGGTCTCGGGACTCTCCATATATTTGCGGGGCGCCCGAACACGATCTCGTGCGGGCTAAGTCCTAATCTGGAATGGACAATCATCCTGGTAGACAGGAGTGCTAGAGGCAGGGCATCTGGCCACTTGAGACCAGTGCTAGCTTGGATCTTGGCCAGTTTCAATTTTAACGTGCCATTATAGCACTCTACTAATCCTGCCGATTGGGGATGATTTGCAGCATGGAACTTTTGGTGGATGCCTAGACACTCACACACTCTCTTCATCACTCGTCCCACAAACTCACTTCCGTTATCACTCCAGACAATTCTAGGCATGCCGAATCTAGGGAAGAATTCCTTGACAAGGGCTTTGGCAGTTGACAATGCAGTGTTGTTCTTAAGGGGGTATGCTTCTACCCACCTGGAGAAGGCGCAAACGACAACAAGGACATATTTCAGGTTATTGCACCTCTCCATGTGAATGAAATCGAGTTGCAAGACCTCGAACGGGTATGTTGGAGGGGCAAAATGACCAGCTGGGGTTGGGGTTCCCCTACCGGGATTGTGCTTCAAACACACCATACAATTTCTGACCAGATTCTCTGCACATTTTGGGATACCACTATTCTGCCATACTGGGGCCAACAGCTTACATATTCCTTTCACACTGATGTGTGCCATTCCATGGGCCATCGTTACCACTGCGAGCACATAGGCGTTAGGTAATAACCATCGCTGATGTTCTGACAGTTCGACCCAACAACCATTCGCATCTAACCTACCCTTGCTTTCTCTCCATTCATTCACCTCTTTCTCGGTAGCATCAGCTTGTATAGACTTTACACTTTCGATGGTGTCCTCACACATTCCCACATCAGGGGTCCATCTAGCAGGACCTACAACATACATCCGACTCATTGTGTTCCTTGCAGTCTCTTTCGCGACCTCATCGGCAAATGCATTCCCTCGACCAACATCATCTCGGATTTTCCTATGCGCGCTACACTTCACAATCGCAACCTGTAGGGGCAAGGTCAGTGACTCGAGAAGGTCGTGTACTAGCTGGCCATGTTGTATTCTTGCACCATGTGACGTCAGGAACCCACGTTCACGCCACAATCTTCCAAAACTGTGGGCGACGCCAAAGGCCTACTGACTATCAGTGTACACATCCACTCGTTTTCCTTTCGCCAACACGCACGCTCTTGTGAGTGCGACTAGCTCTGCTGCTTGTGCAGAATTCTGGGGGATGCGAGCTGTCTCTACAATCGTGTGTAATGTTGTCACGGCATATGCTGCAGTGGTATCACCATTTGGCAACTTGAAACATGAACCATCAACTCATAAATTATCATTACATTCAGGAAAGGGAGTGTCCTGCAAGTCTACTCTCCCTTTTGTCTCTTCCTCTGTCCTAAAGCAGCAATCATGTTTGTCAACCTTATCTGTCTCTGCTGGTGGAATGGGTAGTAACGTAGCAGGGTTGAGTGTATCACACCTCTTTATGTGAATGTGGCTTGCTAACAGGGTCAATTCATAGCTGGACAGTCGAGCACTCGTTAGGTGCTGTGTTTTCGTCCTGTTTAGTAGGATATCTACTGCATGTGGGACCATAACGGTCAGAGTATTATTCATGACTAACCCAGCCGACTGTCGAATACAGACAGCCGCTGCGGCAGTGGCCCTCAAGCAACTTGGTAATGCCATAGCTACAGGATCTAGAGTCGCAGAGAAATATGCACATGGGCGTTGTTTGTCCCCAAAGTGCTGTGTCAAGACTGATAATGCGCAACCTTCCTTCTCGTGGACGTATAATGTAAACAGCTTGCTGTAGTCGGGATTGCCTAACACAGGAGCCGAACATAATGCTTCACGCAACTCATGGAAACTCGCCTGACAATCTTCAGACCAAGGCAAAGGATTGGGTGTGTCTTTACGCATTAATGCCAGCAAGGGCTTGGCCAACAGTGAGAAATTCGGTATCCATTGTCTACAGTATGATGTAATGCCCAAGAAGGCACGCACTTCTCTTTGTGTCCTTGGGACACTCAGTTCTGCAATTGCCTGTATTCTTTCTGGGGTGAGTCTCCTTCCCTCCTTCGATAAGATGTGACCTAAGTAGGTTACTTCTTGTCGGCAAAATTGTAATTTGGAAAGCGAGACCTTGTGCTTCATGTCACATAAATGACGCAACAAGGACAACGTGGCTTGCTTGCAAACCTCTTCAGTATCTGCAGCGATCAGTAAATCGTCTACATACTGAATCAGAGTCGCGCCACCAGGTAGAACAATCGTATCTAGTTGTGTTTTCAGAGCCTGACTGAATATTGATGGACTCTCGCAGTAGCCCTGAGGAGCGCGTCTGAAGCGGAAGCTTCGTCCTCCTAAATTGAAGCCAAAGATGTCTCTGCTCTCTTCGGCAATCGGGATGCTGAAGAAGGCATTCTTCAGGTCGATCACTGAAAACCAATTGGCTGAGGCTGGAACCATTGTCAATAAGGCAGTAATGTCAGGTACGACTGGAAACTGCGGTACAACGATCTTATTCACTTCCCTTAGGTCGATCACAAATCGGTACACAGGGGGCTGTGAAGGATCGGTACGCTTTAAGACAGGCAAAACAGGACTGTTACAAATTTTGCCTGTAGTCTCTTCGATGATATCTTTCGCAATTAGATCGTGGACTATTTCTAGCAAAGTAACAGGGGAGAGTGGGGGCTTCCCACCCTAAATCCTGTGGTGCTCCAAATGAGGTGGCTACCTCAAAATTGTTCAACAGTAATAAAGTTCAATCAATGTGAAAAGTTCATCAAAGTAAATCTTTAATCCATGGAAGTCATATATTGGTCAACATATAGACTTAGGTATCAACATTGCGGTGGTTCAGTTTAGTTCAGCAAATATCTTTCAGGGAGACCATTATCCCTATGCATTTCGGGATTTACATCCCTTCATCAGGGGAATGAGGATCTGTGGGGGAAATAAACACTGGTATAAGGAGGTGGACTTTGCCTATCCCATTCTCAAAAAGGTAAATAAAACGGTTAAAAAACGGAGATAAATGCTTGCCGTGATAGGAAAGGAATACTCGAAATAAGTGATTGTGCCAGAAAAGAATAGAAAAGGAAAAGACTCCCAAGTCCGGTAGCTAACCACCATGGTATTGAACATATAATGTGCGCACTTAAAAACGACTTCGGTGGAGTGCTGTGGAAAGAACGAGACATTGGCCCCATCACCAAAAGCGGGACACCCGTTTAAAGTGCAGTCGAGCGGTTACAGTGATCATTAAATGTGCTGTGCGTTCAAACAACGTCTTACCCCAAACGCTCGTCGGCAGCGTGGTGTGCTGTGACTCTCGGTGAAGAAAACCCGGTACTCACGGTCGGGCAGAGATCGCGTTCAAAATGTCATCGGACACAAAAGACGGACCAGGGTTTAACTAGTGGATATGGAAGACGGACACCCGTGTTAGGGTGAAGATAGATGTAACCCATGTCCTCAGAGTAAAGAGTGGAGTCCCGAGGGATCAAAGTGGTGCATAAGCATGTCATACCGGCGGGAACAGTACTGAATTAATGATAGTGGGCAACATTATAAATAAACTGATGAAGAAACATAAACATAGACACAAGAATAGTGTCGGCCATCTTGGATCGGGGAAAGTCAACAAATAGCAGTGAATGACTGTAGAAACCCATTGGGCTTGAGAGTAGACTGATTAAAATACACAAATATTAATCAACTGTAATGTGCTGTAAATCAAAACATTCAAGGAAAACAGGTGAAAGGGAACATGAAGAAGGAACACAAAGTCTGGTATGATGTGTTGAAAATCAAAACATTTCAGGAGATGAAGTGGAAGGAAACATAAAGACAGAACAAAGGTCTGGTGTAGAAAATATAGGAAAGCCAGTGGAAAAAAGCAAATAGTCCGGGGGGGGAAAAAGATCTAGGAAAAGTAGGATCAAAAGAAAGATGAAAGTACATCGCCATGACGTACAGATAGGAAAAACAGTGATATAGAGATTAGAGTGAGAGATGGTATGTTAAAGATAACAACTGTATTCGATACGATCGTTCAGTCCTTTGGGTTGGCATGAGTCCAACCGTTTGATCCAAAAAAGTTCACGTTGCAACAGTATCTTGCGGTTGTCAACGCCCTGTCTCAGTGGGACAACCTCTAGTACAAGGAATCTCAGTTGGCTTATATTGTGTTGGGCCGAGATGTAGTGAGTTGCTAGAGGAGATTTTAAATTCTTGTTTCTGATCGTACTCTTGTGCTCCGTTAGACGAGTTTTTAGTTTCCTTTCAGTTTTACCCACATAGGGTAAATCACATGGACACTTCAATAGATACACCAAGTTCTTTGAATCACAAGTTGCGTTAGTATTCAAACAGATGGGCTTGCCAGATCGGGGATGGTTCATGGAATTCCCTTTTATCACGTTATGGCAGTGACTGCAATTATGGCAAGGTTTGGTACCTGAAAACATGGTGGTTGGGCATTTTGGTTTAGATTCCAACATATTTTTCAAATTGTTAGCTCGCTGGTAGGCGAATAGTGGTGTGCAGTCGAACAAACCTTGAAAATCCGGTTCATGTTGTATCATAGCCCAGATGACTTTCTTTATCAAAGGACTTCTTGAGGAATACTTGGAAACAAAGACAGGTCTTTCCGTTTTGCCCTGTCCAACTTTGGGTGTTAAAAGATCTTGTCTGTCTCTCAATCTGGCGCGTTCACGTGCTGCCTGTAGTGTTGTTTCGGGGTATTTCCTTTCACGATATTTCTGTAGAATGTTTTCTTCTGTTAGTTTATAGTCATCTGTTCCCGAGCAAATCCTTTTTGCTCTAAGTAACTGTGAAAAGGGTAGATGTTTTTTTAGTGAATTTGGGTGACAACTGGTGTATAGTAGAGCATTATTCTGGTCAGTTTTTTTGGTGTATAATGAAGTCTTTAAACTGGAATTTTCCAGGGTGACTTGAATGTCCAAGAAAGGTAAAGTGATGTTGTCTGCACTGTGTGTGAACTGAATATGGTCATCTACCTGGTTGATGTAGGAGATAAAGTCATTGATTTCTGTGGCTGAGCCTGACCATATTAAGAAGATGTCGTCTATATATCTCCAATAGGTGACAATTTTGTCCTGCCAGTGGTCGTTTTCCAAAATGTTGTCGATTTCCAAACGGTGCATGAACAAATTTGCGTAGCTGGGAGCTGCGCAATTGCCCATGGAAGTCCCAACTAGTTGTAAGTAGAACTCGTTATCCCAACAGAAGTAGCTGTGGTACAGCATAAACTGCATCAGTTCCAGTAATAGCACTTTCAAATCGTCATCCATATTGCTGGTCAGTAGAAATGATTCCATTGCCTCAATGCCCCGATTGTGTGGAATGGATGTATAAAGGGCACATACATCGATCGTCACTAAGGTGTATTGAGTATTTGGACTTAGAGTCACTTTATGCAATTGGTTCAAAAAGTCTGTGGAATCACGTATGTAAGTAGACATATTTCTCACCAAAGGTTGTAGGTACATGTCAACGAATTTTCCAGTTGGTTCATGGATGGAATTTTTTGTGGATACTATGGGTCTGAATGGGGGTCGCTGCAGGCTTTTGTGGATTTTAGGCAGCATGTGGATGCAGGGACACTTCGGATGTGGATGTATCAAGTATTTGACATCCTTATCAGTGATGGTTCCCATTGTATTGGCTTTCTCCAGGATGATTTTCAGAATCTTCGAAAAGGCTTCTGTGGGGTCAGAAATTAATTTCAAGTAAAGTTGATTATCTTGCACGTGTAAGGTTACACTGTCTTTGTAGTATTCTTGATCCAATACCACAATGGCACCTCCCTTGTCAGCTTTACAGCAAGTTATGTGTCTGTTGTTGATGATTTCGTTAAGAGTTCTGTATTCATTGCAGCTAAAGTTCTTGATTTTAGGCGGTGGTTCTTTGAAAACTTTTTTCAAAGCATTCAGGGTGATGGTTTCATAGGAGTCCAATATTTTGTGGCTCACTGGAGCCATGAAGGAACTCTTGCTTCTTAACTCTTTGCAGGCATGTTTGGTCAATTGGCCCGTGGGAGGGTTCACATTCGTAAAGAAATGTCGTAATCGTAAATTGCGCATAAACTTGAATACGCAGACCTCCATTTCAAGTTCGTTGGAGTGGTAAGTTGGGACAAAAGATATCCCTTTTTGTAAGACATTCACTTGGTTGGTTGTTAGTTGTGTCTGTGATATGTTTATGACTAAGGTCTTTTGCTCCTGGTCGCTTGAGCTATGGATGTTGTTGTTGTTGTTGTGGTTGCGGTTTCTGCCTCTCCTGGTTCTACGCTTACGGCTGTACCTTTCTCTAAAAAAGGAACACCAGAGGTAGTTGGAATGTTCTGGATGTTGTCATTACCTTTTTCCTGTGGGGTTGTTCTTTGGGCCCTGCTCTGGGGTGGACCCCGTTTTTGAGTTGTAGAACCGTCAGATGAGGTGTCATCCGATGAATGGTAGGTGGAGGGTCTCTGTTGTCTCCGTTGGGCGTAGACTTCCGCCCAACTGTACACCTCCCCTAATTTATAGTCCATAGTGTCTCTTTTATATTTTCTGATTTTTCTGTCGTTGATTTCTTTGGTGTATTTATCCAACTGGACGTTGATGTCTTCTAGAGCTTTATCTAGCTCCTCTTTGCTCATGTTTTTCTCCAAATTTTTTTGAATTTGGCCTATCTCTTTCTCCAGGTCGTTGATTACTTTGGAAAGTTCTTCAACAATTAAAAGGATGAGGTCCAAGGAACAGCGATTTAATATGGCGTACCAGCGTTCCGTGAACTTCGGGTTGTTCCGACAGAAAAGCCTTTTCACATTCTTGGGACATTCTATATTGGGGAATACGTGGCAACCTGACATTAGCTTTCAATGTTATGACATACGGTGCTATCTCTAAACGACCTACATCATTTGAACCATTCGCCCAAAGTACATTTGGAAGAGATGACAACTCAGTCGGAATGCTTTCCTTTGCCAAGTACATCGGGGAAATCACTTTCTTACCAAGGGTGAGTTGTACTCCCGAGGGAGAACAGTATAAAGTCGCATATAATCTCTTCAATAAATCCAAACCTAACAAATTTTCGCCACAACCTGTTGTAAGAATGAGGGGTGCTTCTAATTCGCATGGGCCAACAGAAAGGGGCATGGGACTGGAGATCGGGTTTCTAACAGGGGCGCCAGAAAAACCTACTGAAACATTCATTTCGCCGGACAAAGGTGCGCCAGGAAGTTTTGAGTGCATAATAGAACTTTTTGTAGCACCAGTATCCAGCAGAAATGGCTCCGACACTCCGGATGTAATTACCTCGACATAAGGTCCATTCTGATCTACTGGAACTGAAACAACTCCCTCTCTTTGTCCATGGCTGTCCTAGCAATTATTACCCTCATTCTCAGTCTCTGCGTAATAGTCATCTGCATAGTACTGAGCTGACCTAGAAGATGTATTATTCTGTTGGTCAAAGCTATTCATAGAATTCTGAGGTGGAAAAGAATTGGTGTTCTGGGGGAAATTTCCACGGCCCCTACCTCTAGGAGCCTGTTGAACACCTCTACCTTTTGCCCCGGAGACACCGTTTAAACGTCGTGCAAGAGCTTGGCAATTACTTTTGAAATGACCCTCTTCTTTGCAATATGCACATTGATTCGGGCCATATGGAGAACGCTGGTGGGAAAACTTGTTTCCTTGCGCGTTTCTCGAATACTGCTGTGGTTGCTGATAATTGGGCTGACTAGGAGCGCGAGGCGGATAGGCTTGTTGGAGAAGAACTTTAGTTTTTAATTTTTTAGTCTTCTTGTCTGACTTATCTAGCTCGTCTTTGCGTCTATTTTCATAGTACTGGGCTGTGGCTAGAATCTGTGCTGACGTGGAAACAGCCCAAGCACTCTCTGAATCTTTCAATTTATTGCATAATTCAGGAAGCAGATTATGTACAAATTTGTCTACAAACAATCTTTGTTCACCCTCGGTAGCCATGTCCTGACCACTATGATCAGTGAAAGTCTCCTCAAACCTCGTGAAAAAGTCAGACACATTCTCATCTTTCTTTTGCTTGCACGCAGATAGCTTGTCCCAATTTACACGTAATTCAGGCATCAACGTTTTCATGTACGCGATAATCCTACCGGGAAGATCTGCTATTAAAGGCTCGGGTTTAGAACCACCAACTTGTCTAGCATCAGTAGCAGTAATATTAGCCCATGAGTCACCTAGTTCTTGATCATGATCTACATGACGAATTTTACTCCATAAAGGATGCGGAACAACATTCCCAAACAACATGTCTATATCTGCTAAATTCATTATACATGAGCTGGCAGTCTGCGATAATTCCTTGTAATATCCTGCTGGGTTTTTACGGGGATCGGGTAGTGTCTGTTTGAGTGCTAAAACTTCGGATCTTTTCCAGGGGACATGTACCCATACACGCTGGAAATGCGGTGGGACAGGCGGTTGCGCATTCGCATCACCTTCCCTCCATACCGGAGGAACCTCTCTCATGGGGTACTGTCTCGCCTTTTTCCTACCAGACACATAATCCTCGTCAAACGATCTAGAGCTGTTTCCCGTGCTCCTATAAGATAACAACAAATCCATTGCTTTCTCAACATCTGCGCCTATAATCATACCTTCGTAAAATTTGAATCGCATGCGGGCTAGTTCCTGCATTCTGCGTTTTGGGTCATTGTCTCGTAAATCTTCCCAAAGGTACACACACATTTCCTCAAACACATATCTTTGAGTGGATGGATCCCACTGACGGAAAACTTCCATAACAGACTGAAGATCATATCTTACAGTATCAGTAACCCATTTGCGTGCTAATTCATTCAGTACTTCTCTTTCCTCGTAGTCGGGCAGTTGACTACGCAACAGTCTACGTTCTGGTTTAGGGGTCGTTTTAGGCGACCCAAAGAAGGGCGAGAATAGACCAGTGACAGTACTTGCCACTCTCTGTCTGACAGAAGGAGAAGCTTGCGGCGAAGCAGATGCGCCAGAAAAGACAGGCTGATGTAAAGAGGAAGTCGAAGCAACAGCAGAAGAAGTCGAGGCAGTAGCAGACGTAGTATCATAGTGAATAGTTGGAGCAGTAGGCAAAGTTGTAGAAGTAGAAGGAGTATGTAGCAAAGGTGGCGGCCCTTGAGAAGGCTGCGCCGGAAAAGTAGGAACCAGCTGAAGAGGAGCTGGTGCTTGTGCAAGAGCTGCTTTTCGTGCGCCAGGGCGCGGTATAACAATACGTCTCGGGGGTCCAACAATACTCGATGTATATGGGGGTGGTGAGTTCAATAAATGGGACATTAATGGATCTTTCTCGGGTGTTCCCTTTGAGTCTTGTCCCCCATGTGGTAACATCGGGTAGCATTTATCTATGGCTAGTTTCTTGCTTCTGAGCATTTGTTCGCTTTCCTGCTCTTCCTCATTATCCCTGTATGCAATGGCAGCTTGTACCATCGACATGCCTCTTTTATTCTTCTTCGCTAATTTTATTTCTTTCTGTTTGGCTTCTTTGCGCCATAAGCGAAAAGAGTCAAACATCGCCGGCCGGGCTTTCTTCTTGAACAATTTGACCTCGAGGTTGTCTAATATTTCTGAGTCAAAACTACCATATTGGGGCCATTTTAAAACACCATCCTTGCGGGTGTATTTCATACATACCTCATTATACGTGATAGGACCTACTCCGTGCTTTATATATAACTCATATGTTGGAGTTCCAATCGGAGGAACCGGACACGAATCCTCTAATCGGGAGTCCTTACTACAACCAAGACAAAACAAGTTTCCAAGTCTGCTGAGACCAGGCATCTTCGCTCACTAGTCTAGCTTCAAACTTCAAGGGATTATCTAATTATGATATTGTCGTGAATACACAAACCCTTCGGTTTTGGTGCTTGCAAGAACCAATACAAACCGTATCTCTGGGATACCAAAACTAAGAACCAAACTAAGAACTGGGAGACGCTCCACTTATACTTAACTGAATATTGAAGATCGGTGACGTCACTAGAAGACTCGTCTATCGTTTCGCTCTACCAAGGATCACTGGGTCCAAAACAGGGCGATAGTCAGGGCAGCAGTCCTTCGTAGCCGTCGGGACGCGGGGAACCTCGCAGCAAAGACCTTCGGAACCACGTCGACATGCAGGGGTCGCTGAAGTGGCTGGCCGTCCTCCGGAATTTTCACACGAAGCTCCTCACGAACATCTGGCTTGGACCATCACCGCTTGATATCGCCTCGAGTTGGGCGCCAACTGAGGTGCCGGGTTTTTAGAGACCCGGTGGTGCCAGGGGATCACACCCGAAGACCTCTGAGTTCTCCCTGTTCTGGACTTACAGAAACACAGAGTCTTCTAGTTGAAGTCAGTGATCGAGTTTTATTGGCTGCAACCAAGTAACATGCGTCCTAGAAGTACGACAACACGGGCCGTAAGTTCTCAGGAGACTGTTCGTTTTTACAGAACCAGCCTTCTCCTTATATACAGAAATAACAGCTGTAGGCAAGAATTCTTGAGTTTATGATATGGCTATACAAATATTTCTGCAATAATACAAAGAGCGAAGTCATGCTGGTCAGCACATATTTTAGATGTCCAGTTGGTGATGGATTACCCCGCCAGATCCAGAACTCCCATCAGATATCGATGAAACACCAATAAGGTCGGGCACCCTCCCATCATAAAACGGGTTGTAAACAAGAATCATGGACAGGTGTATGTGTATGGAAAACAGGGTCTGTATGTAGTGGATGGTTTATGACATGTTGTGCCTTGATGATATCTTGTTCGGCCACTGGGCGAAGAGCTGCCCAAACAGGCTTGGCTGGAGGCAGTGGAGGCAGCTTCGGCCAGGTCATGGGGAAGTCAGCTACAAAGGACGTGTCCTTTTAGATCAAGCTCGGCTTTAATCAATTGACTTATATGAGGGCAAGCCATAAGATGGATGCCGTTTACAAAATGGAGTCTGAGGGTTCGGGACGGAAACTACGATTTAAGGGTGTTAGCATCACTCAATCGTGACGTAAATGCATGGGGATAATGCCCTAATCATTACCGGTTCGTAGATACCAAATTCGTCATGGTACGACGATATTTTATGACACGAGTGTTGGACCTCGATATCTGTTAAACAGCGGGGTCCGGATTTGCAGTACCACACTTTGCGAACCCTCTCCCCTGCCCTGGCATTCATATGTAGCTGCAGAGCTCTCTACAGCAGATAGCATCTCCCTTGGATAGCCACAAATCAGCTAACAAGGCAGCCTTGCTAAGCCTGTTAGCACTGACCAATCAGGGAAGACTTTGGGGAGGTTGGATTTTGGATTACAGGCAAGAAAGTGCTCTAGCTTATTTTCTGTACAAGTTATGATAAATTCAACAAGAGCAATCTGTTGAATGTATCAATACCATTCTGTTAAGTCTTAGAATTATATTCATTCCTTTCCTAGCAATAATTATGCATGCATACAATGTTACAATGTTAGCCTATGGGCCAAGTATCTACAATGGGAAGAGAAATAAAATGAGCAGTTTTCCCTCACCACGCTTTATAAAACATCTTTTATAGGGACCCTGACCCCCCACACCTGGAACACCTAGGGGAGACCCTAGGGGAACCTGATAGGTAAAAATAATGTAGATTGTCACTTTTATTGTGCCCCTACCACCAAAGTCGAGTTTGCAGTAAATGTACTTTTTAAAAGAAGTGCTGCAACTCAGGGCTGCTTTTAAAATGACCTCAGGCTCTCAGCAGTGCGCGCATGCAAGTGTAAAAAAAGGCTGCTGACCTCTAAACTGCCAGTCCCTAATATAAACTAGGGACTTATAGTTAGTTTTCATCCCCTTGCTCTATTATGTACTAAGGACTTGTAGGGTAGGTCATGCCAAATATAAGTGTACCTCAATGCATGTGTGTGTTTAACATAGCACTGGCCCTGGATCTGACTAGCAGGGCTCAGGGTACAGTCGGAATCCGCTACCATCAGTACCAGTCAGCACGGGAAATTGGAGGTGAACAGGCCAAAAGGGTGACTTTCTAACAGATCCATTCACTAAACTAAACTCCAGAGAATGTTTTTGATGGGAGAGATTCCATGCAGAATGTTTGCATTAATTGAGCGCCGGGTCATTTGGAGAACAGGGGAATTACCGACCCCTGACATTTCTGAGCACTGGAGAGACAGGGGACTCCACAGTGACTAGAGAGACAGAGAAATCCTTTGTGATGTGGCTTGCATGAACTCCAACACATTTTATCACCCAGAATACCCTACAAATGTCTAAGTATGGCTAAAGAAAATCACAATTCTTTACTTTTCTATGACGCAAAACTCCATAACCTCAGGCAAATAGCAAAAGTCCTACCATCCAATGTTCCAACATTTCCTCTCTGACGCCCCCTCCCCCCAAAAAAACATTACACTATACCACTGTGCCTGCTGTGACACTATTTTGACTTCACACAGTCGCTTCTTTAGTCTGTTCTTTTCAGTTACGATAAGGCCCAAACACATATGAGGTAATGTTTGTATTTGTTAAAAGTGTGAGAACCTTGGGTGGCTGTAGTTTTGATATTCCCTACAGATTTCTTAACTTTGCATCACAGAACTGTGAGGAAATGGTTTTTGTAACCAATGTTTGACCTGTAGAGGGAATTCTGGATAAGAAAAGGTGGAGGCATCCTAGTAAAGCACACTTCTAAGGACCCCTGTAGGTATCTAGTGTTAAGAAATGTGTGGGATTGGTAGGTTTCACTAAAAGCAAATGTGCTCCATAGTGAGGAGCCGGACGCTGTTCAGGGTTTTTGTTAGGTGAAGAAAAAATCCAAGATGGCATCTGAGAACCTCGCTAGGGTGCAGAAGTATCTTTTTCTGTGCACCAGCAAGGCGCCAGATGCTGCCTGGATTACTTTTTGCTGAGTATAACAAAGCCCCAAAGTGTCTGGATTCCTGGTTGTGAACAGACGTGTGTGTGTGTCTGTGCCCAAGCATGGAGCAAGGCCCTCTTTGGATTTTGTTTAGGCTAATTAAATCCCAAAATAGCATACAGTCTCCTCACTGGTGTGCAGGTGTGTGTGTGTATGCACCCTAGCAAGGAGCTAAGTGCTGTTTAGCTTTTTACTAAGGATGAAAGAAAATGTAAACAGCGCCTGTCTCCTTGTTTCTGTTTTTAATTAGGCTAAAGAAAATCCAAATAGTGTCTGACTCCTTGTTGGGCAAACACACACAGCTTGTTCCTCTTCCAATGCTTCTCTTTACAGAGAGATAATTCGGAGAGGAAGGAGCATTTCTGAAATGAATCAGGAACTATGGATTACAATCTCTTAACTCCTGGTTTGTTTCTTCTGTTAGTGGGGTGAGAGTAGTTGTGGGAAGGAGCGGAGAGCAGCTGAGCAGCTCATCCCATGATCTTTCCCACCTCCCTCTCTCTTACCAACAGAAACAAGCATTAGAAATGCAATCGGGCTCGGATTTATTTGAGTTTGAGCTAATGGCATTGTAAATGGCAATGTCTTTTCGCCATGTGTTATGGAGTGTGTGCATGTGGTGTGTAGTGGAATTATGTGGGTTGGATTGTAATTTTACCAATGGTGGCATGCTGTGCTTTAGATGAATATGTTTAAAAGTAAAGTGTACCATACTGCGATTGCTACAATAGTTAATTGTGGATGCGTTAACAATTGATGCGTGCACTGATGGCTGGTGGTGTGTGTGCTTGGTGGAAAAGTGCACTGCCGACTGGAGGTGTGTGTGCCTGGTGGAAGGGTGCACTGACGGCTGGTGGGTGTGTGCTTGATAAAACCGTGCACAGATGGCTGATGGTTGTTGGTGTTTGTGCATGGTGAAAGCATTCATTGACGGCTGGGGGTGTGTTGTTGTGTGTGTTGTTTTCTGTGTACTGGTGAGTGTGTGGTGGTGAGTCTGTGGGGGTGAGCCTGGGGAGTGAGTGTGGTGGTGAGTGGGTTGTGTTGAGTGGTGACGAGTGTGTGGTGTTGAGAGACTGAGGTGTGTGGTTTGTGTGTGCGTTATGTGTGTGTGGTGTGTGTGTGGTGTATGTGTGTATGGTGTGTGTGTGTGTGGTATGTGTGTGTGGTGTATGTGTGTGTGGTGTTTTCTGCACACTCACACACTGCCCCTACACATTCACACACTGCTCACCCGCACACTCCCAATGTCACCCTGCATAGTCACACACTGTTTATCCTGCACAGTCATTCTGCACACTAACACAATGTGCACCCTGCACCCTTACACACTGTCTCTGCAGTCACTATGCACTCACTGTCACTCTACACTCACTCTGCACTCACTGTCACTCTGCACTCACTGTCACTCTGCACTCACTGTCACTCTGCACTCACTCTGCACTCACTCTGCACTCACTGTCACTCTGCACTCACTGTCACTCTGCACTCACTCTGCACTCACTGTCACTCCGCACTCACTCTGCACTCACTGTCACTCTGCACTCACTGTCACACTGCACTCACTCTGCACTCACTGTCACTCTGCACTCACTGTCACTCTGCACTCACTCTGCACTCACTGTCACTTGCTGTCACTCTGCACTCACTGTCACTCTGCACTCACTGTCACGCTGCACTCACTGTCACTCTGCACTCACTGTCACTCTGCACTCACTGTCACTCTGCACTCAACTTCAATACCTGCCATGAATTCTGTACCTGGATTAATTCATTGAATCCATATATGAGATTCACTAAAATCATCTCAGATAAGGGCCTTTCATTTTCGGACCTTTTCATCTCATTTGACGGGGGCAAATTGACCACCACCACTTTCAAAAAACCTACAAATTGCAATACCTTCCTCTTGTAAAATTGCCACCATCCAAAGTCACTCCGAGATAATCTACCTTATAGACAGTTCCTTCGTCTGTGATGTAATAGTACCACTTTAAGAGGCTATGATACTCCGGCAAAACAACTTAGTATCAGTCTTGTAACCCGAAACTATCCAACTAAGACAGTAACTCAGGCACATAAAAGAGCAAGGAATAATCACTGGGGGCCCTGTCAGAATCATGGTCAAGATTTATTGATTATGTCATTACATTCATGACCACCTTCACCCCTCAACTCTAACCGAATATTATAAGGAAACACTGGGAAATCCTGCATTCAATTCTCTCTTGACATCCCACGTCCATGTTTAGCATTTCGACGCACCAAGAACCTGAAAGATTTACTGGTCCTTACCAGACCCACGCCAGGGACGCAATCATGACAACTCACTCCATGGGACCTCCCCCCAGTAACAGGACACTTTCCTCGTGGATTCTGTGTAGTATGCCACCTAACACAAGCAACCAAATAGATCAATCTGGATCATATCCATACACGGATGCAAATGGGTCACACTAATTGAAGTACTAGGAATTGCCTTTACCTTATCACGTGCCCTTGTAACCTTCGATATGTGGGCATGACGGCAAGACAAGTCAAAACCTGCATAAAGGAGTATTGCAATAAGGTACAATGTCAACGCGGTACCAGTAGAATGTCTGCTCACTTCTGTCATGCCAGACACACGCATAAGGACATGAAATGGACTATAATAGAGGCATATGAACGTTGGGGTCAACGTTTACTGTTCAGAAGGAAGCAATACTCATGCCTGTGGGCTCAATAATGACATCCCATGGGGGGAATTCAACATATGAAACAATGTCCTGTACACCTTACTGTCTTGAGTATCAAACACTGTTCTCTCAGTATATCGCATATGAGGATTGTTGTCCTAGCTACTCCTGTACATGCAATATGAGTACTGTCAAACTATAGCCCATATGAGGCTAGACACCTATTGCCACAGCATGCACTTTGATTTGTATCATTTAAATATACCTCCCGGCCGCAGCCACCTCCCCGCGCCCGCAGTCAGAGCGGTGAGAAGTCCTATAGCGCCTCGAGTCGGGGTGTCCGGGCGCTTCTCGGTTCATGTGTGGGGGTCTGGGAGAGACAGACACACCTTCCGAGGTAAGAAACTTTCTAGAAAAGGAACTTTCGCACACAGCGCTATGAGCCATCGAGCCATATAGTGCCTACACTCCCAGGTATCCAGGTGTGGTGCAGTAAATTCAGTGAGAGCGGGGAGTGTGCGAGCTATCATCCGTCCTCGCCTTGGTGGGGCGCTGTAGAGGTTGCAGGGGCAAGCCTAGCAGTGAGTGGAGTCACATAGCGCCTAGATGCTCATATACGGAACAGTCAGGGGAACCCGTGAGATCTGAGGTGATATAGAAGGGGGGGACAAGGAGAGGAGAGGTTATGAGTGGTTCCAGTGCAACTGTGCGGGCCGCGAGACTCAGGGGATGGGTGCTTATCTGTTCGTATAGCGCCTAGTGTATTGCACTACAGCCAGAGTGGCAGTGATTTGGGTAGGGGGGGGCGGGGAATTATGAGTGTTAGTCAATTAACAGAGGGGGAAGAACCTTATGCAGTGAGTGCTGACACCGAGCGTGGGGGCTTGCAGTTTAATCGCACAACTCTCTGGACCATAGGCGCTACATTCTCGAAAGGGTACATTAGAAGTAGTTACTTGTGGCTTTAGGCGCTGTTTGGTTTCGAAAAAGGAACGTTTCCCCATACACAGATCAAGAGGAACAAGTGAAGTTTCTGGTGGGGGTACTCCGCCAGGATGGGGGTTATCTAGCCGCTTGTGCAGTACACTGAGATGAAAAGAAACGGGGGGCGACAGGAAGCTACGCCAGGTAATGCGGATTGAAGACGCGGCTGCTGACGACCGGGGTGGGGGGTGGGAGGGAGGGGAAGAGGGAGACGAGCAGTAAAGAGGTGCGGATGTGTGGGCCAACCCCCACAACAAGACGAAGAGGAGCGAGCAACTGCAAACATTTAGCATACAGTACAGAGAAGCTTTTTGGGGGGGGGCACAGAGTTGTTCACAGTGCAGTGTACACTGCGACATACAATGATGCACTGATTTATGCAAGCTGACTTTCAGCACAATGTAGTTTGAAGCATCGCTGCGTGACGTGACTACTTTATACAGTGCAACACGGAGCGTGAAATACACATCTGCACTAGTTAATATAGAATTCATAGGGTCGTTAACTGCGGTTGGATATGCAGTGCGCATTGCGTTGCAGTGTGTACTGGCACGCGGAACCATACACAATTAGATGCATTATGCAATATTCAATGCGAACTGCTTTGTGCAGCCCGGTTTATGTCGACGGTCTATACAGTGCAGCGTGCAGTGTCAAATGCAGTGCTACACTCGGTATCACGTTTCGACCCTTTGGGGTGCGCAATGTATGCGTGTAATACGCAGTGCCATTTATAGTGTAGTGTGATAAAGAATACATAGTGTGACAGCGTGATGGAGAACACTTACAGTACGCGCTGGCCTGAGCACTCACATTACACGCTGCAGACGAACGCGCGCCCGATACATGCAATGCAGAATGGTGAACGCGCTCCGACCATCTGCATTGCATTAGAAGGGCACCCTGACAGCTCCTAATTAAAATTAATGGACTGCCGTGCGGGAAACCGCACAGAAAATGCCAAAAATGGCGGACAAAAATTATATATGCCCTATCGCATCAAGACTACTAAAAAGACATCACCGCAAGGACCAATCACCATGCAGATGATAAAATAAAGCACTGCAAAAGTACGCGCACAGAGGAATTTTTCCAGCAGGAGTCGGAACCCCGTAAGAATAGGAGCTCGCAGTGGTGACGTCGCCGAGCCCTAAAAAGTGCTTTCGGATGGTGGGCATGTTAGGTAGAAGCTGAAGCTAGTAATAGCGACTTGTTACACCTTTTGCCCCCTCTCCACTAAAGCCTTTACCATTTAACCATTTTAGTCACTATGGGCTGAATGTTTGAGTTGGTATTTTTTCTTTCTATAGTTTGCCACTAGCAACCTTGTGGGATATTTCAAGCTAGGTTCCTATCTTTGGTGCCTATAGGGGCCACGTGCCTGGCACCTACAATTGGCTTATATGGAAGGAAAGCATTTAATTAATCTTTCTGTACCCATGGGTTTCTGATAGATACGTCTAGTTGCAGATTCCTCACTTTTTTTTAAAATTCCCCTGGAGTCAGATTGGATCCTGAAACTTTTCAGCAGCACAGAAGGTGGCGCCTTGTGGCACTGCACTGATGCTGTTCCGGAAATGAAGTGTGGGCCTGAATAGGTGCCACTCCTACATGCTGACATCAGTTCCTTTGTTTCTCTGCTTCCAGGTGGAGATACCAGCGTCTCCTCATCTTTCTGAGACACCTTACCTTGATTTCCAAAATTCTAACGCACATGCAAGGGATGTCACCCCTTAAACAATGATTTAAAGCCCTTTAGGGACTGTCGCAAACAGATGTCTGTGACGGATCCCCATCATGTGTGCCTGTGGTGTCTGGGGTCAAAACATGACTCCAAGACCTGCGCACAAGAAGTCAAAGTGGAGTTCCGCTACTTCATGCCATTCTCATTTCTCTGAGCAAGCACGTGGGGGAAGTCAACTGTGTTGCTCATGCTCTCGAAGTTGGCTGACTTCAGTGGCAGATTCTGCAGCTCGTTCCAGCACAACCCGAGTTTCTGGGGCCTTCAGGCATGCCCCGTCAGATTGAAGAGTTCTGCACAGTTGTGCTCCGGCTCTTCTGTTCCTTACTGATTCCCTCTGGCGCGCCTTAGGGCCTTAAGGAGCCGATAGGCTTTCCACCTAGAATACCACTGCCAGGTTTGCCAGCTGCACCAGCGAGTCCCTCAGAACACTCCTTACCACCAGCGCCTGTTCCAACTCAGCTCTCTGCACCAAAACCACGCAGAGCGCTGTTACTTCGCAGCTGACTTCGCTGTCCAAGGCGGTGGCCCCGATTGTCCTTTTCAACTCGACTCCAGTCCAACTTCTACCAGAATTGCACCTAAATCCAACTGAGTTGCACATTTCTGCCTTTGCTTTAACACATGGCAGGGATCATTCTTTGCTTTCCCTTTCTGGTACAGACTCTGATAACAATTGTGACACGGGCGATGAGTTGGCTGAACTCTATCTGGATAACAATTATGAGGATTTGCAGGAGGCCAGTGAGCTAGATAACGCCGTACAGAAATCTCTTTACTCTCCTCCTGGGCTTGCCATGAAAGAATCTGCATTCTGCGTCATAGTCATGCACAGGGTGGCTGAAATCCTTGATCTCCAGCTGGCCACCCTGGGGTTAAAATCGAATGTTCTGACTGAGGTCCTGCAGCCGGGCCATACTTTTTCTGAGACCCTTCTGTCCTTTAAAGAGGCTCTGATGGACACCTGTTGGGGAACTGGGGCCAATGCCTGCTCTGGCCCACCTGTTAATAGACAAATTGCCAGACGACACCACTGTGCGCCGGGCGAACTGGCTTTCTTGTTCCAGCACCCTTCTCTTGAATCTTTTGAATCTCAATCAGCACTTTCAATCAACACTTTTCCCAGCACTCCTCTTGATAGAGAATCAAAGCAAGTGGGGACATTCCGAAAGCACCTCGTTTTGTCCACTAGTTTGGTCCTGCATTCTACTAATGCTTACGGTTTCTTGGGCCATTATAGTCACGCCCTTTTGGGATTATGTGGCAAAAGTCCTCATTGGTGTGCTGGAAGACCTTCACCCTGTCCTGTCTCAGGCGATTCAAGATGGTTGTGATGCGGTCAATTTCTCAATTTGTTGTAGACTAGACACCACCCACTCCATCGGGCATCCAGTAGACTCCAGCTATGCCATTCCCTGCCTTGAGTGGCTGTGTTTCTGGCGATGTCCAGTCTTCCCTGATAGACATGCCCTTTGATGGGACTCTCCTGTATGGGGACAAGGCTGACTCTGCCCTTGAATGCTTCAAAGAGCGTAGGGGCACTGCTTGCTTACTGGGCCTTTTTGCACCTCCTCGCCAACTACATCAGTCCCAATGCTACTTTTTGAAGTGAAGCCCTTTTCACCAAAGAGGCAGTTGAGAGGGTGCCAGGCGTAGGGTGTTATTGTTATTCCCTCTACTGTCTGGTGCCCAAGAAGGACAGAGGTCTTCAGCCTATTCTCGATCTGCTCCCTCTTAATGCCTTCTCTGGAAGAAATTCAAGATGCTTTTCCTGGTCCAGGTCTTGTCTGCCCTCCACTCTGAAGACTGGATGGTGGCATTAGACTGGCAGGATGCCTATTTTCAAATACCCATCCAGCCGGCCCATCTGTGCAACCAGCTGTTTGTGGTGGGAGGGAAGTATTTCCAGTTTGCTGTGCTCACCTTTGGGCTCATCAGTGCCCCTCGGGTGTTCACAAAACTGATGGCAGTGGTGGAAATACACTTTCGGATATTGGATTGAGTCTTCTCCTACCTCAACAACTGTCTGTTGAAGACAAGCTCGCCCTAGGCAGTCATCAACCACCTCCTGACCACGGTGAACCACCTGACATCTTTGGGGTTCACTATCAACATGCCAAAGTGACATCTCGCTCCTTTTTGGATGCTTCCCTTCATTCGAGCCATTCTGAGCATGGTTTGGTTTCATGCCTTTTCCCCAGGAAAGATTGTCCAGGACATTCAGGCTATGATACCGATTGTTCAGCCTCAACCCTGGATTTCAATGAGTTCAACTCTGAGGCTGCTGGTACTGATGGCCTCTTGCATCCTGCTGGCTGAGCACACTAGGTGGCATATGTGGGCTCTGCTGTAGGAGCTGAAGTCCCAAAGGGCAAAACATCAAGGGAACCTCTCCAACCACGTTCAGATTTCGTAGGAGTCTTCTAAAGACCTGCAGTGGTTGCTACTGGACTGCGAGTGGGTCAGTGGCAGACCCCTCTCCTTTTCCCACCCAGAGCTGATAGTGGTGACCGATACATCGCTTCTGGGTTGGGACGGCCATCTAGATGAGGTGGAGATCAGAGGCCTCAGGCAGAGTGCTGGCTCCACTTCTGGAGCTGAGGACTTCGTGGTGTTACTGTCCATTGAAGGTAGGTTGACACAGGTGCTCATGGACAGCACGGTCTCCTTCTCTGGATTCGGGAGCTGGTCTTCTTTCTTGGGTTACGGGAGCAGATCTCCGTCCCTGAGTCTGGGAGCAGGTCTCCGTCCTGGAGTCTGGGAGCAGGTCTAGGTCCTGGAGTCAGGGAGCAGGTCTCCGTCCCGGAGTCTGGGAGCAGGTCTCCGTCCCGGAGTCTGGGAGCAGGTCTCCGTCCCGGAGTCTGGGAGCAGGTCTCCTTCCCGGGTCTGGGAGCAGGTCCTGTCCCGGGGTCTGGGAGCAGGTCTCCGTCCCGGGATCTGGGAGCATGTCTCCGTCCCGGAGTCTGGGAGCAGGTCTCCGTCCCGGAGTCTGGGAGCAGGTCTCCGTCCCGGAGTCTGGGAGCAGGTCTCCTTCCCGGGTCTGGGAGCAGGTCCTGTCCCGGGGTCTGGGAGCAGGTCTCCGTCCCGGGATCTGGGAGCAGGTCTCCGTCCCGGGGTCTGGGAGCAAGTCTCTGTCCCGGGGTTTGGGAGCAGGTCTCCGGCCCGGGGTCTGGGAGCAGGTCTCCGTCCCGGGGTCAGGGAGCAGGTCTTCGTCCCGGGGTCTGGGAGCAGGGCTCCGTCCCGAAGTCTGGGAGCAGGTCTCCATCCCGGGGTCTGGGAGCAGGTCTCCGTCCCGGGGTCTGGGAGCAGGTCTCCGTCCCGGGGTCTGAGAGCAGGTCTCCGTCCCGGGGTTTGGGAGCTGGGCTCCGTCCTAGGGTCCGGGAGCAGGTCTCCGTCCCGGGGTCCGGGAGCAGGTCTCCGTCCCGGGGTCCGCGAGCAGGGCTCTGTCCCGGGTTCCGGGAGCAGGGCTCCGTCCCCGGGTCCGAGAGCAGTGCTCCGTCCTGGGGTCTGGGATCAAGGCTCCGTCCCGGGGTCTGGGAGCAGGGCTCCGTCCTGGAGTCTGGAAGCAGGTCTCCGTCCTGGAGTCTGGGAGCAGGTCTCCGTCCTGGAGTCAGGGAGCAGGTCTCCGTCCTGGAGTCAGGGAGCAGGTCTCCGTCCTGGAGTCAGGGAGCAGGTCTCCGTCCTGGAGTCAGGGAGCAGGTCTCCGTCCTGGAGTCAGGGAGCAGGTCTCCGTCCTGGAGTCAGGGAGCAGGTCTCCGTCCTGGAGTCAGGGAGCAGGTCTCTGTCCCGGAGTCTGGGAGCAGGTCTCCGTCCCGGAGTATGGGAGCAGGTCTCCTTTCTGGGTCTGGGAGCAGGTCTCCGTCCTGGGGTCTAGGAGCAGGTCTCTGTCCGGGGGTCTGGGAGCAGGTCTCCGTCCCGGGGTCTGGGAGCAGGTCTCCGTCCCGGGGTCAGGGAGCAGGTCTCCGTCCCGGGGTCCGGGAGCAGGGCTCCGTCCCGGAGTCTGGGAGCAGGTCTCCATTCCGGGGTCTGGGAGCAGGTCTCCTTCCCGGGTCAGGGAGCAGGTCTCCGTCCCGGGGTCTGGGAGCAGGTCTCCGCCCCGGGGTCTGGGAGCAGGTCTCTGTCCTGGGGTCTGGGAGCTGGGCTCCGTCCTGGGGTCCAGGAGCAGGTCTCCGTCCCGGGGTCCGGGAGCAGGTCTCCGTCCTGGTGTCCGGGAGCAGGTCTCCGTCCTGGTGTCCGGGAGCAGGTCTCCGTCCTGGTGTCCGGGAGCAGGGCTCTGTCCCGTGTCCGGGAGCAGGGCTCCGTCCCGGGGTCCGGGAGCAGTGCTCGGTCCTGGGGTCTGGGAGCAGGTCTCCGTCCCGGGGTCTGGGAGCAGGTCTCTGCCCCGGTGTGTAGGAGCAGGTCTTTGTCCCGGGGTCTGGGAGCAGGTCTCTGTCCCGGGGTCCAGGAGCAGGTCTCTGTCCCGGGGTCCAGGAGCAGGTCTCCGCCCCGGGGTCCGGGACCACGTCTCTGTCCCGGAGCCTGGGAGCACGTCTCTGTCCCGGGGTCTGGGAGCAGGTCTCCGTCCCGGGGTCTGGGAGCAGGTCTCTGCCCCGGTGTGTGGGAGCAGGTCTCCGTCTCAGGGTATGGGAGCAGGTCTCCGTCTGTGTCCAGGAGCAGATCTCCGTCCCGGGGTCCGGGAGCACGTCTCCGTCCCGGAGCCTGGGAGCAGGTCTCCGTCCCGGAGCCTGGGAGCAGGTCTCCGTCCCGGGGTCTGGGAGCAGGTCTCCGTCCCGGGGTCTGGGAGCAGGGCTCTGCCCCGGTGTGTGGGAGCAGGTCTTTGTCCCGGGGTCTGGAAGCAGGTCTCCTCCCTGGAGTCTGGGAGCAGGTCTCCATCCTGGAGTCTGGGAGCAGCTCTCCGTCCTGGAGTCTGGGAGCAGCTCTCTGTCCTGGAGTCTGGGAGCAGGTCTCTGTCCTGGAGTCTGGGAGCAGGTCTCTGTCCTGGAGTCTGGGAGCAGGTCTCCGTCCTGGAGTCTGGGAGCAGGTCTCCGTCCTGGAGTCTGGGAGCAGGTCTCCGTCCTGGAGTCTGGGAGCAGGTCTCCACCCCGGAGTCTGGGAGCAGGTCTCCATCCCGGAGTCTGGGAGCAGGTCTCCATCCCGGAGTCTGGGAGCAGGTCTCCATCCCGGAGTCTGGGAGCAGGTCTCCATCCCGGAGTCTGGGAGCAGGTCTCCATCCCGGAGTCTGGGAGCAGGTCTCCATCCCGGAGTCTGGGAGCAGGTCTCCATCCCGGAGTCTGGGAGCAGGTCTCCATCCCGGAGTCTGGGAGCAGGTCTCCATCCCGGAGTCTGGGAGCAGGTCTCCATCCCGGAGTCTGGGAGCAGGTCTCCATCCCGGAGTCTGGGAGCAGGTCTCCATCCCGGAGTCTGGGAGCAGGTCTCCCTCCCGGAGTCTGGGAGCAGGTCTTCGTCCTGGGGTCTACGAGCAGGTCTCTGTCCCGGGGTCTGGGAGCAGGTCTCCGTCCCAGGGTCTGGGAGCAGGTCTCCTTCCCGGGTCTGGGAGCAGGTCTCCGTCCCGGGGTCTGGGAGCAGGTCTCCGTCCCAGGGTCTGGGAGCTGGGCTCAGTCCTGGGGTCAGGGAGCAGGTCTCGTCCCAGGGTCAGGGAGCAGGTCTCCGTCCCAGGGTCTGGGAGCTGGGCTCAGTCCTGGGGTCAGGGAGCAGGTCTCCGTCCCAGGGTCTGGGAGCAGGTCTCCTTCCCGGGTCTGGGAGCAGGTCTCCGTCCCGGGGTCTGGGAGCAGGTCTCCGTCCCGGGGTCTGGGAGCTGGGCTCAGTCCTGGGGTCAGGGAGCAGGTCTCGTCCCGGGGTCAGGGAGCAGGTCTCCGTCCCGGGGTCTGGGAGCTGGGCTCAGTCCTGGGGTCAGGGAGCAGGTCTCGTCCCGGGGTCAGGGAGCAGGTCTCCGTCCCAGGGTCCAGGAGCAGGGCGATGTCCCGGGGTCCGGTAGCAGGGCTCCGTCCCGGGGTCCGGGAGCAGGGCTCCGTCCAGGGGTCCGGGAGCAGTGCTCCGTCCCAGGGTCAGGGAGCAGGGCTCTGTCCCGGGGTCCGGGAGCAGGTCTCCGTCCCCGAGTCCGGGAGCAGGTCTCCGTCTCGGGGTATGGGAGCAGGTCTCCGTCTGTGTCCAGGAGCAGGTCTCCTCCCCGGAGTCGTGGAGCAGATCTCCGTCCCGGTGTCCTGGAGCAGATCTCCGTCCCGGGGTCCTGGAGCAGGTCTCCTCCCCGGAGTCGTGGAGCAGATCTCCGTCCCGGTGTCCTGGAGCAGATCTCCGTCCCGGGGTCCTGGAGCAGATCTCCATCCCGGGGTCCGGGAGCAGGTCTCCGTCCTGGGGTCTGGGAGCAGGTCTCCTCCCCGGAGTCGTGGAGCAGATCTCCGTCCCGGGGTCCTGGAGCAGATCTCCGTCCCGGGGTCCGGGAGCATGTCTCCGTCCCGGAGCCTGGGAGCAGGTCTCCGTCCCGGGGTCTGGGAGCAGGTCTCCGTCCCGGGGTCTGGGAGCAGGTCTCCGTCCCGGGGTCTGGGAACAGGTCTCTGCCCCGGTGTGTGGGAGCAGGTCTTTGTCCCGGGGTCTGGGAGCAGGTCTCCGTTCCGGGGTCCAGGAGCAGGTCTCCGCCCCGGTGTGTGGAAGCAGGTCTTTGTCCCGGGGTCTGGGAGCAGGTCTCCTCCCTTGAGTCGTGGAGCAGATCTCTGTCCCGGGGTCCTAGAGCAGATCTCCGTCCCGGGGTCCGAGATCAGGTCTCTGTCCCGGGGTCCGAGATCAGGTCTCCGTCCCGGAGTCTGGGAGCAGAGGTCTCCGTTCCGGGGTCTGGGAGCAGGTCTCCGTCCCGGTGTCTGGGAGCAGGTCTCCGTCCCGCTGTCTGGAAGCAGGTCTCCGTCCCGGGTTCTGGGAGCAGGTCCCCGTCCCGGGGTCTGGGAGCAGGTCTCCGTCCCGGGGTCAGGGAGCAGGTCTCCGTCCCGGGGTCCAGGAGCAGGTCTCCGCCCCGGGGTCCGGGACCACGTCTCCGTCCCGGAGCCTGGGAGCACGTCTCCGTCCCGGGGTCTGGGAGCAGGTCTCCGTCCCGGGGTCTGGGAGCAGGTCTCTGCCCCGGTGTGTGGGAGCAGGTCTCCGTCTCAGGGTATGGGAGCAGGTCTCCGTCTGTGTCCAGGAGCAGATCTCCGTCCCGGGGTCTGGGAGCACGTCTCCGTCCCGGAGCCTGGGAGCAGGTCTCCGTCCCGGGGTCTGGGAGCAGATCTCCGTCCCTGGGTCTGGGAGCAGGGCTCTGCCCCGGTGTGTGGGAGCAGGTCTTTGTCCCGGGGTCTGGAAGCAGGTCTCCTCCCTGGAATCTGGGAGCAGGTCTCCATCCTGGAGTCTGGGAGCAGCTCTCCGTCCTGGAGTCTGGGAGCAGCTCTCTGTCCTGGAGTCTGGGAGCAGGTCTCCGTCCTGGCGTCTGGGAGCAGGTCTCCGTCCTGGAGTCTGGGAGCAGGTCTCCGTCCTGGAGTCTGGGAGCAGGTCTCCGTCCTGGAGTCTGGGAGCAGGTCTCCGTCCTGGAGTCTGGGAGCAGGTCTCCGTCCTGGAGTCTGGGAGCAGGTCTCCGTCCTGGAGTCTGGGAGCAGGTCTCCACCCCGGAGTCTGGGAGCAGGTCTCCATCCCGGAGTCTGGGAGCAGGTCTCCATCCCGGAGTCTGGGAGCAGGTCTCCATCCCGGAGTCTGGGAGCAGGTCTCCATCCCGGAGTCTGGGAGCAGGTCTTCGTCCTGGGGTCTACGAGCAGGTCTCTGTCCCGGGGTCTGGGAGCAGGTCTCCGTCCCAGGGTCTGGGAGCAGGTCTCCTTCCCGGGTCTGGGAGCAGGTCTCCGTCCCGGGGTCTGGGAGCAGGTCTCCGTCCCGGGGTCTGGGAGCTGGGCTCAGTCCTGGGGTCAGGGAGCAGGTCTCATCCCGGGGTCAGGGAGCAGGTCTCCGTCCCAAGGTCCGGGAGCAGGGCGATGTCCCGGGGTCCGGGAGCAGGGCTCCGTCCCGGGGTCCGGGAGCAGGGCTCCGTCCAGGGGTCCGGGAGCAGTGCTCCGTCCCAGGGTCAGGGAGCAGGGCTCTGTCCCGGGGTCTGGGAGCAGGTCTCCGTCCCCGAGTCCGGGAGCAGGTCTCCGTCTCGGGGTATGGGAGCAGGTCTCCGTCTGTGTCCAGGAGCAGGTCTCCTCCCCGGAGTCGTGGAGCAGATCTCCGTCCCGGTGTCCTGGAGCAGATCTCCGTCCCGGGGTCCGGGAGCAGGTCTCCGTCCTGGGGTCTGGGAGCAGGTCTCCTCCCCGGAGTCGTGGAGCAGATCTCCGTCCCGGGGTCCTGGAGCAGATCTCCGTCCCGGGGTCCGGGAGCATGTCTCCGTCCCGGAGCCTGGGAGCAGGTCTCCGTCCCGGGGTCTGGGAGCACGTCTCCGTCCCGGGGTCTGGGAGCACGTCTCCGTCCCGGGGTCTGGGAGAAGGTCTCCGTCCCAGGGTCTGGGAGCAGGTCTCTGCCCCGGTGTGTGGGAGCAGGTCTTTGTCCCGGGGTCTGGGAGCAGGTCTCCGTCCCGGGGTCCAGGAGCAGGTCTCCGCCCCGGTGTGTGGAAGCAGGTCTTTGTCCCGGGGTCTGGGAGCAGGTCTCCTCCCTGGAGTCGTGGAGCAGATCTCTGTCCTGGGGTCCTAGAGCAGATCTCCGTCCCGGGGTCCGAGATCAGGTCTCTGTCCCGGGGTCCGAGATCAGGTCTCCGTCCCGGAGTCTGGGAGCAGAGGTCTCCGTTCCGGGGTCTGGGAGCAGGTCTCCGTCCCGGTGTCTGGGAGCAGGTCTCCGTCCCGGTGTCTGGAAGCAGGTCTCCGTCCCGGGTTCTGGGAGCAGGTCCCCATCCCGGGGTCTGGGAGCAGGTCTCCGTCCCGGGGTCAGGGAGCAGGTCTCCGTCCCGGGGTCAGGGAGCAGGTCTCCGTCCCGGGGTCCGGGAGCAGGGCTCCGTCCCGAAGTCTGGGAGCAGGTCTCCATCCCGGGGTCTGGGAGCAGGTCTCCTTCCCGGGGTCTGGGAGCAGGTCTCCTTCCCGGGTCTGGGAGCAGGTCTCTGTCCCGGGGTCTGGGAGCAGGTCTCCGTCCCGGGGTCTGGGAGCTGGGCTCCGTCCTAGGGTCCGGGAGCAGGTCTCCGTCCCCGGGTCCGGGAGCAGTGCTCTGTCCTGGGGTCTGGGATCAAGGCTCCGTCCCCGGGTCTGGGAGCAGGGCTTCGTCCCGGGGTCCGGGAGCAGGTCTCCGTCTCGGGGTATGGGAGCAGGTCTCCGGCTGTGTCCAGGAGTAGGTCTCCTCCCCGGAGTCATGGAGCAGATCTCCGTCCCGGTGTCCTGGAGCAGATCTCCGTCCTGGGGTCCTGGAGCAGATCTCCATCCCGGGGTCCGGGAGCACGTCTCCGTCCCGGAGCCTGGGAGCAGGTCTCCGTCCCGGGGTCTGGGAGCAGGTCTCCGTACCGGGGTCTGGGAGCAGGTCTCCGTCCCGGGGTCTGGGAGCATGTCTCTGCCCTGGTGTGTGGGAGCAGGTCTTTGTCCCGGGATCTGGGAGCAGGCCTCCGTCCCAGGGTCCAGGAGCAGGTCTCCGCCCCGGTGTGTGGGAGCAGGTCTTTGTCCCGGGGTCTGGGACCAGGTCTCCGTCCCGGTGTGTGGGAGTAGGTCTTTGTCCCAGGGTCTGGGAGCAGGTCTCGGTCCCGGAGTCTGGGAGCAGGTCTCTGTCCCGGAGTCTGGGAGCAGGTCTCTGTCCCGGAGTCTGAGAGCAGGTCTCCGTCCCGGGGTCCAGGAGCAGGTCTCCTCCCTGGAGTCATGGAGTAGATCTCCGTCCCGGGGTCCTAGAGCAGATCTCCGTCCCGGGGTCCGAGATCAGGTCTCCGTCCCGAGGTCTGGGAGCAGATCCCCATCCCGGGGTCTGGGAGCAGGTTTCCGTCCCGGGGTCTGGGAGCAGATCTCCGTCCCGGGGTCTGGGAGCAGATCTCCGTCCCGGGTTCTGGGAGCAGGTCTCTGCCCCGGTGTGTGGGAGCAGGTCTTTGTCCCGGGATCTGGGAGCAGGTCTCCGTCCCGGGGTCCAGGAGCAGGTCTCCGTCCCGGTGTGTGGGAGCAGGTCTCGGTCTAGGGGTCCAGGAGCAGGTCTCCGTCCCGGGGTCCAGGAGCAGGTCTCCGTCCCGGGGTCCGGGAGCAGGGCTCCGTCCCGGGGTCCAGGAGCCGGGATCTGTCCCGGGGTCCGTGAGCAGGGCTCCGTCCCAGGGTCCAGGAGCAGGGCTCCGTCCCGGAGTCATGGAGCAGATCTCCGTCCCGGGGTCCTGGAGCAGATCTCCGCCCCGGGGTCCGGGAGCAGGTCTCCGTCCCGGAGTCTGGGAGCAGGTCTTCGTCCGGGAGTCTGGGAGCAAGTCTTCGTCCGGGAGTCTGGGAGCAGGTCTCCGTCCCGGGGTCTGGGAGCAGGTCTCCGTCCCGTGGTCTAGGAGCAGGTCTCCGTCCTGGGGTCTGGGAGCAGGTCTCCGTCCTGGGGTCTGGGAGCAGGTCTCCGTCCCGGGGTCTGGGAGCAGGTCTCCGTCCCGGGGTCTGGGAGCAGGGCTCCGTTCCGGGGTCCGGGAGCAGGGCTCCGTCCCGGGGTCCGGGAGCAGGGCTCCGTCCAGGGGACCTGGAGCAGGGCTCCGTTCCGGGGTCCGGGAGCAGGGCTCCGTCCCGGGGTCCGGGAGCAGAGCTCGTCCCGTGGTCCGGGAGCAGGGCTCCGTTCCGGGGTCTGGGAGCAAGTCTCTGTCCCAGGGTCCAGGAGCAGGGCTCTGTCCCAGAGTCCGGGAGCAGTGCTCCGTCCCGGGGTCTGGGAGCAGGTCTATGTCTGTGTCCGGGAGCAGGTTTCCTCCCCAGAGTCATGGAGCAGATCTCCGTCCCCGGGTCCTGGAGCAGATCTCCGTCCCAGGGTCCGGGATCAGGTCTCCTCCCCGGAGTCGTGGAGCAGATCTCCGTCCCCGAGTCCGGGAGCAGGTCTCCGTCCCGGGGTCGTGGAGCAGGTCTCTGTCTGTGTTCGGGAGCAGGTCTCCTCCCCGGAGTCGTGGAGCAGATCTCCGTCCCGGGGTCCTGGAGCAGATCTCCGTCCCAGGGTCCGGGATCAGGTCTCCTCCCCGGAGTCGTGGAGCAGATCTCCGTCCCGGGGTCCTGGAGCAGATCTCCGTCCCGGGGTCCGGGAGCAGGGCTCCGTCCCAGGGTCCGGGAGCAGGTCTCCGTCCCCGAGTCCGGGAGCAGGGCTCCGTCCCATGGTCCGGGAGCAGGTCTCCGTCCCCGAGTCCGGGAGCAGGTCTCCGTCCCGGGGTCTTGGAGCAGGTCTCCGTCTGTGTCCGGGAGCAGGTCTCCTCCCCGGAGTCGTGGAGCCGATCTCCTTCCCGGGGTCGTGGAGCAGATCTCCGTCCCAGGCTCCGGGAGCAGGTCTCCGTCACAGAGTCTGGGAGCAGGGGTCTCCGTTCCGGGGTCTGGGAGCAGGTATCCGTCCCGGTGTCTGGGAGCAGGTCTCCATCCCGGGGTCTGGGAGCAGGTCTCCGTCCCGGGGTCTGGGAGCAGGTCTCCGTCCCGGGGTCTGGGAGCAGGTCTCCGTCCCGGGGTCTGGAAGCAGGTCTCCGTCCCGGTTTGTGGGAGCAGGTCTCCGTCCCGGTGTGTGGGAGCAGGTCTTTGTCCCGGGGTCTGAAAGCAGGTCTCCATCCAGGTGTGTGGGAGCAGGTCTTTGTCCTGGGGTCTAGGAGCAGGTCTCCGTCCCGGGGTCCAGGAGCAGGTCTCCGTCCTGGGGTCTGGGAGCAGGTCTCCGTCCCGGGGTCTGGGAGCAGGTCTTTGTCCCGGGGTCCGGGAGCAGGTCTCTGTCCCGGGGTCCAGGAGCAGGTCTCCGTCCCGGGGTCCGGGATCAGGGCTCTGTCCCGTAGTACGGGAGCAGGGCTCCATCCCGTAGTCCGGGAGCAGGTCTCCGTCCCGGGGTCCGGGAGCAGGGCTCCATCCTGGGGTCTGGGAGCAGGGCTCCGTCCCGGAGTCCGCGAGCAGGGCTCCGTTCCGGGGTCCGGGAGCAGGGCTCCGTCCCACGGGTCCGGGAGCAGGTATCCGCCCCGGAGTCTGGGAGCAGGTCTCCGCCCCCGAGTCTGGGAGCAGGTCTCCGCCCCCGAGTCTGGGAGCAGGTCTCCGCCCCCGAGTCTGGGAGCAGTCCTCCGCCCCGAGTCCGGGAGCAGGTCTCCTCCCCGGAGTCCGGTAGCAGGTCTCCATCCCTGAGTCCAGACCTAAGTCCTGATGCAGGTCACAGCCCCATCCCCGAGTCCTGGAGCATGCCAAGAGTCTCCTTTCTGGTCACCATGTCTTGAGTACAGTTCTCCCTATGTCTAAGAGTTGTTCTCCAAGGGTATGCCCAGATGTGGGTCCCTTGCTCGCTGTGCCCCTGGCTGATTAGGGGTGAAACCCTGAAATCTGTCCCAGGATGATTGTTTCTGGTCCAGGGAGGGCCTGGCCTGGCAGTACGGACTGGACTGTTCCCATGAGGAGCAGGGTGAAGATTGATTTGCGTATGGCTGGGTTTGTACTGGAGTGGTATAGTGAGCAAAGAAATGATGGATTCAACACAAATCTCTTGACTGGGGGTAAGTGGTTGAAACATTTCAGTACTGCTTAAAGTGTATGCAGCACTTATTTTTTGGCTTGAAAAGTGATTAGTTTAAATGCTCGAAAAAGCAGTATTTTAGTGCCTTCAAAATTCTCTCTTACCTGAGAAGTAGAATCTGGAAGCTAGGAAGTGTGGATTGTGCCTGTCTTTATCCAAGTGGATTTGATTTGAGGAGCACCTCCCTGCCACTGCAGTCTGGACTTAAGGCCACATGGTTCTTATATATGTTTTCTATGGGTTGTTGCATCTGTTTCTGTGATTAGTTGCTAGGACTAGTACTTCTATAGGACTAAGGGCCTAGGGTTTGAGTTCTGGTTTTAGGGATTAGGACTTTGATTGGCTGTTAGGGCTAGGGCAGTGATTGGCTAATAAAGCCATGTCTCCCTTTGGCTCCAGGGTTTATTGTTAGGGTTCTGATTAGATATGGTTAGGGCTAGGGTTCCATTGGCCAATAGGGCAATTTTAAGCATAGGACTCAGGGCCTCTCAGCCCCAGCATTGAGGTTAAGGGCAGAGAGGACAAGGGCAGTTGCCTGTTTGGGCTGAGCGAGAGGACAAGGGCAGTTGCCTCTTCGGGCTGGGTGGAGAGGACAAGGGCAGTTGCCTATTTTGGCCTGTTCGGGACGGGCCAAGGGACACAGATGCTGCCCAGTTTTCACTTACGAGCTACCACCTTAAGTCCTCCACATCTGCCAACATCCAAACACAATATCAGTAAAGGCATTCTACTCATGCACCACAAACAAATCTCATATGAATTTCAAGGTTCTTTGAACCACTACACAACCCCAGGACACCTACATACAATTCTACCCCAACTACAATACTATGGCACCAATAATCTCATACAAAACACAACTCTATCCTATACCACTAACCAATCCACACACCACCAACACAAATTCAAAGCACTTTATACATAACTTTAATGCATCTAGACACAAACTCCCTGTTCAAACCAAACACCAGCTCTATCTGCTCCTAACAGATTATATTTAATCGTGACAAAACATATACTCAGCCTTCCATCACACACAACCATACAATCCTTACAAGCCAAACCAGCACACACATTACCTATTCCAGTGATCAAATATAGCACAAACACTCATAACTCTTGTCCATTCCCTCTTACACACACACACTCTTCTCCAAAACACATCACCACCCTTTACTATTCAAATACCACTCACCAGCAGTTCTGCACATACAAATCTTTCACAGAAAACCACTACATCAATATCTCCTCTCACCACTCCCTAAAAAACAAACACGCAAATCTCAATATAATATATTCCTTACACATATTCCCTCACTATTTAATCATGTATCTATATATTTATTATTTTAGTCCTATTGTATAAGAAAAAAAATGACTCTCTCGAAAGCTTTACTCTGGCCTACCATTACCCTACACCTCTATCAGTTTATACTCTATCATCACTCTCTCTCTCATCCCAAACCCTTTCTACTACTATGAGCTCCAAATAACCCTTCCTAGACTCCTCTCTCCTCTACACCTCCTGGCTCACCCCAAACATCAGTTTACCACTATGATCTCCCAAACAACCCTACTAAATTCTCCCTCATGTTTTCTCTCCTTTGACTCATTCCAAACTTGATTTTCCTACTCTGATTCTCTTTCTCCCTAATCCCTTTCTACGGGCTCCTTCCTCCTCCAGCTCTCATGTACTCATTCCAGACCTCAACTTGCTATTTTGACCTCCCAATTAACACCTCTGGTTGTCTTCCCTCTTCTATTCTTCCCTTAATCTATTCAATCCAACTAACAGACTCACATGTACTCCGCTCATATTAACTCGTACCTTTCTATACTAATACTATAATCATATTTCTCTATACTAATCCACCACTAATCCTTTTGGGTTAAGGAGTAGTGTGCTACTCGTCAAAAAGCGCTTCAACGCCTCATAAATACAATTACAATTTCTCCAAATTACGGACTCCCCGACTAAGGGCGATTTTACAATAATGCACTTGATTATCAGGAATCCTGGTGCCAGCGAGGCGCGAGACTGCTTAACAAGGCAGCAAACTGCACTTGGGTCTTTGTTGCAAAAAGCACGTCCCCTGTGTTGCTTCGGAAGGGCTTCATATTTTTGGCCTGGTGCCTCTTTTTTTTCGGAGATCACTTTGCTGCATTGTGTGCAGGGGTTGATGCCTTCGACTGCCCAATAATAATGCACCTCTGACTTCAGGGCAGAAGTGGTGTGGGCACGGTTCTTGTAGATTAGGTGACCGTGCCAGCTCGGGTAGCTATAAAGCCGGGGGTGGCTTTAAGCCTCATAATCAGGAGACATCTGATTTGGGGTCTTAACCCCACAAATCGTGGCCCCATCACACCTCCACGGAGACGCGGGACCTTCAGGACTTTGCGCTCAATGTCAGCCGTCAATAGGCGCCCCCTCCCCTCGCTGCCATTAATTCCAGGGCCAGGACCAGGGGACGCGTCAGTTCATCAGCTCTAATTGACACTAAGTGATCTGTCGGCTCCGTGATGGACGGCCCGAGCGGATCCGTCACAATATATTTTACTTTCCAACAACTCCTCCTGACAATTTTACCTTGTCCATCTCGCTGTCCGCAAATAAATCTCTCCCGGCCTCCGGCGGCGCCGCAGTTGGCACGTGCCAAGGGCACGGGGATGGCAGGGCCGCCGCGAGGTGCGTATCAATTACCGGCGTTAATGCGCGAGGGCGCGTGCCTCCCGCGCGCGCGCCCGCCCGGCGGCCGGGGGACTCCCCGGGGAGCACTAACGCTCCCCTTGCGAGTGACCTCCCACCAGAACTTCAACTTCTGGAGAGAGTTGGCGCGGCCGTAAATGTGGCCCTGCTCACAGCCTTGCCCTCTCGCCGCCTTCCTTCGCCCCCCTGCCAGGCTAGGCCTCCGACGCCACCGAGCCCCCTTCCTTCGCCTCCCTGCTCCCTGCCAGGCTAGGCCTGCGGTGGCGCAGTCGTAAATTCGGCCCTGCGCAAAGCCTTGCCCTCTCGCCGTCTTCCTTCGCTCCCTGCCAGGCTCGGCCTCCGACGCCACCGAGCCCCGCTGATCATTCATTGATATACATCGGTGTTCACGTGGGCAACAATTAGCCTTAATAAAACGTATTTGCCCTTTTTATTGAATTGAGCTAAAATGATGACTTCGTCGACGTCGTCCTTCTGTATTTCGTGCGCTGTCACAGCCCGACCTGTTCATTGGCCGCATAAAGTCACGTGTCATTAGCCAGGTCGGAGACCCTCGTTGTATGCACCTTGGAAGGCTGAAACCTTGAGCTGGCCCCGCCAGCATCGTGATCTGTTATCTCGCTGACTCGAGGTGTCGGGGGCGGACCGATGCCCCATCCCATGCCATGCCACCTCGGGTCCTTGAACTGGTCACAGCTGTATCTGATGGTCCAAGTGCTGTGAGGGAGAATACGATGCATTCCTATTTTGAGAGACCCACGGAGCTGCTCTTCTAAGAGCTCGGAGAGACCTTCTGAGATGTTCTGTCAAAGCTGTGAGGGCCCCCAGCAGCTGCGCCCTAGAGCCGTCAAAGCCACTTACAGGAGCTCTCGTGGGAGCTTTGTGATGCACGATAGTCACTTTAGAGCAGTGAGAAGTCTTCGCGGCTGCACTCCTGAGAGCTCCGGGAACACATTTAAATGTACATGCCAGTGAGCTCCAAGAGCCTTTCATATTGATAAACATGTAACATCTGGGAGACCGTGTGGCCCTCAGATCTGCACCAGCGGTAGCTCCGAGGAGCTCTCAAAGCTTTGAGAGGCCTTCATACATGCCCTCATATGTGAATGGATGGTCGTCAAAGCCACACTTGTGAGGGCTTTGAGGTGCAAAGCTTATTCTGGGAGATCTGAGGGGCCCTCAAAGCTTCAACCCTTAAACCATCCCTGAGGTCAGATCTGCTCTCGCGAGAGAACTGAGTGGTCCTCAGGATTTATTTCCTAGGGAACTTTAGGAGGGACTCGCAGCTCCTCTCGTAGGAGGACGGAGCAGCCCCGACAGCTCCACCTCTATGCTCGCTGAAAGATGTTCACAGCCGCCCTCTAACGAGCTCTCAGTATTCCATGCCAACTCTAGCATCCTTGCTAAGAAGTGCTCTTTCTGTCCAGTTCAGAGCAGGTAGCCCTGCTTTGGAGTTCCTGCACTCCTCTGCACTGCTCCATTACAAGTACAGCAGCCAGCCAAGCAGCATGGGACCGTCCATTTTAAGGTATTATAGCAATGCTGAGAAGTCATGGTTTGTCCCAATTACAGTGTGACACCCTCATGAATCGTGCTGTAACTGTCTCGTTAAAAGTAGAGCAGCCTCCTGAGAACAGACAGTAGCTTCTCACACGTCCTCCCAGTGTGTAGGGTGACCAGACTGCCAAGTCAGCTGGTGAAAAACAGGGACCGTCCTGGCAAATCTGGGACGCCTGGTCACCCTACCAGTGTTCAAAGTACCATCTTATGCGGGTAACAGCAGTTCCAGTCTTGAAGTTCAGTATTGAGGCTAACAAAATGTTAAAGCACCTTCTTCGAACATGCAGTTTTACAAAGGTTGACGCGCAGCACATCTTTATATTCATCCCACCAAAGCTTTTCATTGAAAAAAAAGCCAACTTTATTAGCTTTCACAGTGCTTTTTTAGGAATGTACATGTACACTCATATTAATTAATCCTTGTATAGGTTCAAATCAAACCAGTGCATTTTTCTTTATCATAAAAAAGGAAGTGTGCCCCCTGTATGGCACATGATGGTTATAGCTGAATTTTAATCGAGTTCTGCAGCTTACAACCATCAAGTGAACTGTAATCTTTCTTTGGGTGGCATAAAGCGCTGTTTGCCAGGAGTTGGAATGGAAGGCGTGGCGCTTAGGACTGGCAGGGCAGAGATCCATAGGGCTGCCACATTTTGTTCTTCTGTTTCCACTTCCATGCAGGTGATTTCTGAATAGCCTTCCAATCCTGGACTTTCGTATGCTAACAATGCATTCTGTGTTGTAGTCTTGCTTCCATTGAGCTAATTAGACTAAGACACCTGAAAACAATGATTTGTAAGTGAAAAACTTAGGGCTGTAGACAGTGGGCCTTATTTATATCTCGGCGGACGGGATACTCCATGACAACGAGGACGGATAACCCATCCCCCAAAATATAAATCCCAGAGGATATAGCGAGACTTATATTTCGACCCCATACGATATAGTAAAATTTATATTTTGTCAGACGGCATACCGTCACCGTTGTGACGGAGTAACCCGTCCACCGAGATCTAAATCAGTCCCAGTGTCTGTAATGACCTGGAGGTCGCTCTGCCAAAGGCCTATCCTCCTCTGACGGTCCCCTGGCTATCACTAGCCTCCCAGGATGGCGACATATAGTATCTCAGCACCTAAAAGAGCTCTCTCATGGGAACACTAGGGTACCTTGATCTGCTTTCCATGGAAAGCTCCAAAGCTGTTCATGGGTGGAAGCCCTTGCATCCTTTCACAGCCAGTCGCCTAGAAGTTTGAAAGCCTCACAACTGCTCTCTTGGGTGGTCAGCAAGGCTTGAAGCTTTCCCCTGCCCCCCAATTTTTTTTGTGGGGGTGGCAAAAATTCAATTATATTAGCTTTTAAAGCTTAGAAAATGATGGTCTTGCAGTGCACCAGGGCACAACAGTCTTTGTTGGGTACTCTTCAAGGATTCCATCACTACGATCCCCCAACGGTGCCTCTAATCTCTCCATAGCTCCTCTCTCACATGTAATTCATTTGTTTTATAGCGCCTCTCACACCAGGGTAGGGTGTCTGAGCACTTTGCATCACACACGCAGAGCACTTTGCATCACACACGCAGATACAATGAATCGTACACGTTTAAATCCGTGTATAGAAAATGTTACATAAGACAAAGGAGACCACAAGGTGTAGGATTCCCGTCATCTATACTGGAAAGCATTTTTTAAGAGAGCTTAGTCTGGAGAAGCACAAACTCAGGATTCAGAACGTACATCAGTGGTTAGTTAGGGTTGGCTTTACTAATACGAATTTATTTCTACCCAAACAAATCCTTTTTAGCGAAATTGGGATAATGAAAGGCTGGGGAAAAAACATTACTTTTTAGACTGCAATGCAGTTTGCATACAGCTTCTTGAAGGCTGTTCTTAGCTCACTGCTAGATTACGATTGTAATTTATGATCTGCACAGTAACAAAAGGATATCTGTGACAAAAGCAGTAATCCACTGAGCTATGCACAAACATACTTTTTAGGTCTCGCCCTGCGATTGCAGGCCAAAGGCCTGCTGTCGCAGAGCGAGACTATAGTTATCATTCCGGTTTTCAGGGACTCAAGGGGAGAGGACAACAGACTGTCACGCGCACGCAGCAGCAGCCTGCCGGGATCAGGTCGCGCGCGTCAACATGCGCTCCGATTCCGGCAGGCTCTTCACACACACACACACACACACACACGCGCAAACCTATGCAGACACACGCACACGCACACATACAGAGACACCCCCCCCTGCCGTCGCACACATGCACATACACACGCGCACACACGCACAGAAGCGCACCAAGACCCCCCTCCTGCCACCCCCTACAAATAAGGCCCACTTACCGGCACTCCGGACATCTGCAGCCTCCGCGGGGCTCTTCCTCTGGCCAGGCACTCCGTGGGCGCGGGCTTCACAAGACGGAAGTCCCGCCCCACGATAGGTTTCGGTTTTGTCCGTGCGCGCGCACGTCTTGTATAAGAAAGGAACTGGTTCTTCTGCACCGCACTGACGTATTTAGGCACGCTTCGGATGCGGGCATTTCATAAAAGTGAGTTAATTTCTAATTACTGTTTGTGACCGGATCATACCTGTCTGGCGTGGGTATCAAACATCTTTGATGTGTTTCAATAATACAATAGATAGGGTGGTTTCATCATTCGCAACCAGGTTTTATCATTCGCGGTTGCGAGTAATCTCTACACGTCTCCTGCCAAATGTTTTTTTCACCTTGAAGGAGAAATCTGTTCCTCCTTCGGGGTTGGGAGGAAAAGCACAACCCAGTGAAAGTAATTCGTACGGAATATATTAATAACCGGACCAAATTAACCTTGTATCGCGGAAGATCTGAGGTGCGGAGCCTCGTCTGTCTCTCACCTTTGCTGTGCCTCTTGCGTGCCAGTGCTGCTGCCCTCCTCAATGACCCAGAAATGAAAGGAGGTCGGAAGGAACAGCTTTTATGCTCAGACCTCTGGTGATACCGAGTCGAAAACATAGAAGAAATCCTTCTGTAGTTGATGTAGGTTTTGTTTAGATAAAAGGAAATAGGTAAAAATAGGCTAAAAAAATGACAAATTATCGTTTGTATTCGAATTGGAATATTCTTGAGATGTATACAGCAATTTGGTGTGGGTGTGTCGATGTTTTTGACGATTGTTACATTGACCCTTATGTAGCGCTATCGGGGGATGTTACTATCTTTATTAGGTGTGCATTATTTCTTCCTTTTATGAATTGGACAGTGATAGTCCAAGCATATCATCTATTGCTAGTGACTTCCGTGTTTCAGTGGCAGAATGCAATATGCTGAATTTTGGTTATTAGTTACTTTCTGCCTCTGGTTATCAGTCCAATCTTATGATCGTTCGTACATCTAGGTGAGTCATCCAATACTTGGAAAGTGGCAGTGATGCAGCCATGATCAATTTCCGTGGTTTAAATGGTAAGTACGTGATTGCTGGCTATACATCTCCTATTTCTGCAGCGCGGTCCTCTTTCACTTTCGGGACTGCGCTTGTTGTAAGAGGGTGTAGCGCTGTGGGTCCGGCGAGAAGTACTTTGGGACTGGCACCTGGTTATTGGCCACAGGTGAGTACTCAAAGTCTATGTATACTTTTCAAGTTGGCAAATATAGCGTACTTCCAGTAGAACTATGCGCCAAAAGTGCTGCTACGTTTAAACGGGATTTGTGTTTTGTGCCAAAAGCTGTATGTTTAGACTGCTAATGACATTCTCTTTATGCACAGGATTTCCGTGACATTAGCACGTCCATTTCGATGCATTTCCAATTGGTTATTCATCATTGTCAAGAGCAGGCATATGCAGTATGTTAATATTTACATCCACTAGAACCTTTATTTGAAAAATAATCTTTTATTTTACATAGCGCTTCATTCCTCACATCTGCCGTTTCTAAGCCCTGTAATGATCAGACAACACTCTCACACGATTTATGCTGCTCTATTTACTGGCCTCAGAAGAATGCACAGTTAAGAGGACAGAGCCCGAATTCGAATCAGTAACCCGCAGGAGACCGTATTGTTTGCAGACAGCGTTCAACTCATTAAGCCACATAGGCGCTATAAACGCAATATCTTTCACTCTATCTGGAAAAGAAGGATCACTACGGTTCATGTAACATACCGTCACTAATAACTAATGCCACTGAGGCGTGTTTCGTAGGAATGCCCTTGGGAAAGCGCTGCGAAGGGATAAGCCCGCGTAACTACTCCGGGTTAGAAAGTTGCAAAGCATAGTTCAGAGTCCCTGACCAACAGTCTGATCCACGTTGAGTTTTGTCATCTGGGTTTCTTACTCATGCTACTAAAAGACAGACGTGAGCTACTAGTGAATCCGGCGCCTAGACACTCTTCAGGTGGCGATGTGTATATACAAGCATGTATACCTAAATATTTCACTTAAAGTGTTATCGAACAAAGAAACGAACGATAATATATTATTAGTAAATCATGATTATCGTAATAATGCTACTACTACTAATAATAATGCTCCAAATTGAGAAATGTTTAATCGTGCAATAAGTTAAGATGCATAACTATTTCGGGGAATATTTTAAATCTGAGTAATCCTTAATTCGGTTTTTAAATGTACCAATATTTTTATATGAGCCCCTTGATTTCTCACAGGTGAAAATTTTCAGGAGGATATGCCACTTTTGGGGAGTCACAGCAGGGCAGCTGAGTGAGTTGGGCACCTGTTGCTGACTCGTGGGACCATATTAGACAAGCATTTGCAATGCATTAGGTCTCGCATTTGGGCGAGTTTAAGCTGTTGGCATTGTAAATGACAATGCCTTTTATTTATTTAAAAACGAAAATAAAAAGGCAATGTCATTTACAATGTTAATAGCTCAAAGTTGTGTAAATGCGAGACCTGTTGCATTGCAAATGCTTGTTGTATTCTGCAGAGAACACTTTCCTTGCAGTAGGCATGTTAACCCTCTGCGCTACATTAGATGAGTCAAAACTGCTACTAGAAACATCTCATCTCTCTCCAGCGGGTACATTAATCATAAGAGTTATCTTGAAACTTTTATTGTTGCCTGAAAACTGCTGGCTATACAAGGAACTCTGCAGGGGTCGCCTTTAAAACTGCTGCACTGCTTCAAAACCTACCCCCCACCTTTCCAGCCTCCTGGGGAAATGCCCGATGACCAGTCCGGCCAGTCCCGCCTTGATAACAGGAGAGTTTGGCAGTGCTTTACGTCAGGAAGTACATTTATGGTGAAACTAAAAGAAATTAAATATAAGCCTGGGTACCGAAATGAAAGCAGGACACTTGTATGAATCACAGTTCTCGAAATCCTAGCTAATACTTATAGGGTGCATTTGTTTATACATTTATTAGAAATGGAGTATTTTGAATAAAACTGAACTGAGCATGTAACGTTTGTTTAAACAGGTAAAGAATTTTATGCAGTTTTAAATGCGTGTTTTGTGGTTCTCCCAAAGTGGAAATGAGAGAAGCTGAATCCAAACGGCATACACTCTTTACGCAGGAATTGAAATGTACATACAAATGTAAGATGTCTTACGAAAAAGCTTTCTGAGGGATACTTCTAATCACAGATTCCTCACCTTGCAATATTCCCAGGTGCCAGACTGGTTCTGGAAAGCTTTTTTCATAGCAGTGCCCCCATTCACCACTAGGTGGTGCCAAGTGGCTTCACTGACTCCACAGCAGAGCGTCGTATAAGTGCCACCCTTGCACGCTGATGCCAGTTCATTTCTTTCTGCACCTTATAAAGCAGATCTGATGGTCCGCTCCCAACTTTTCTAAAAATTCTTTCACCAATGTGTTAGAAAATAATGTCCCTGCCCAAAACAACAGGTTTCAAGCCATGCTGCGACTGCAGAAAGGAGATAACAAGCCAGGACCTTCCCAAGGTCTTTTTGTGGTGTCTGGGCTCAGGCCACAACTCCCTCAAGCAACTGAAGGTAATCGGAGACCTCAAGGTGAAACTGTGTGTCGCTGAACACAAAAATAAATCGCAGTCAACAAGTAGGTGCAGACTAGATTCCGGCCCCAAGGCATTTCCTGTGACCACTCAAGTTTGCGCTCAAAGTCCGCTGGTAAGTCCAAGTCCAAGAGTAAGCATAAGAAAGTGAAGCAGGACTCTACCTCTTCTTGCCACTCCGCTGCCAAAGAGAAGCCACAAGGACGTCAGCACCCTTCAAGATCTATGGCCATAGAACCAATTCCACAGCTGGTTCTGACACACTGAATTTCTCAGGCTGATGTCAAACCCTCAGTGATAGAGGCCTTCAAGGAAGCCATGCTGCAAATGTTCAGTGTCCTCTGGAAAATTACAGGGGCCTCCAGTCTGGTTACTGCTGGTGGGCCCATCTGTCCACTTGGAAAACATTGCTGGGCCCTATTGACACCGGTTCAGACCTCTTTTCTGGCTCTGATATCCATGTTGGTCCCTGCTACACCAACACCAGTACCAACAGCACAGGCATTTAAAGAAGGTATGGTGACAACGCCAATGTTGGATCCCGAACCGACTTTGGCTCGGGCCTGACTGATGTCGTGTTACAAAATCCAATTGTCATGCAACCTGACTGCAACCAGTGGCTCTGCCGATGCTGTATGTGAGACAGTGGTTGCATGTGACATCCACCAGCACTCATTTTAGGTGACTAGTACTTACTTTTCCTCAACAAACTTTTATCCAGAGCAATGTATAAAAGAAGGTGAAAGAGAAAGAAAGAAAAACACTGACAGTGGGAAAATGCCTGTGTGGAAAATAAGCTGCAAAAGGGAGACAAAAAGGTAGGATTTGTCTGGTGGTGGATTAAAGAGGCATGAGGTAGAATCAAGACTATGCAGCCTTTGTATTTAACACTCTGACCTTTGATAGCACCGGCCACAGGCTTCTGAACAAAACTTTGGACCCCGGCTCAGCTCTTATTCTGTTACAAATCAGGCACTGGGCCCTCTGCCACACCATGCCTGCCAGCAGAGGCTGCGCTATCTTTTTGGTTCTGCCCCTGCTCATGTGCCAGAGCAGGTGGCTTTCCAGGAGGAGGATGATGATGAGGATGGTGGGGAAGAAGACGGTTTGCACCCTGCTCACTATACTGATTAAGCCTTATGCATTGAGTTACAGGTTTACAGTTAGCTTGACACCTCACCTGAGACAGACCTTGACTCGCCACGTGGGCCACCATTGGAAGAGTTGTCTCATTTGTGATCGGGCTCCAAGGGCAGCTGAGGCACTAGAACTACAGCTACTCTCCGTTGAGACCAAAACAAATGTTTTAACAGAGACTCTACAGCTTGGGTAAGCTACGTCTTATCATTTGCTTTCTTTTCCCAATGCTCTCCATTGGTACTTTGATGGCCACTTGGTTTTAGCTTTGTTCTTGCCCACCTGTGAATAGGGAGATGGCCAGGGGTGCCTGTTGATTCAGATTTTCTGATAAAGCACTCGACCACAGAGAGCATATTGTACAGGCTTCGACCAGTAACGTGAATCCTAACTAATTTCTTCCGGCAAGGAAGTCCAAGAGGGCTGAGGATTTTGGCAAGTGCACACTTTCTTCTTCCAGTTTAGCATTGCGATCTGTGAATGCTTTTTGTTTGCTGAGACATGACACGTTTCATACCAGCAAGACATTGACAGCAGTCCGGGAAGACCTCAGAGCCTCTTTAGCCCAGAAGATTCATGATGGGGAGGACATGGCCAAATATGTTATCCGCACAGGTCTGAATACTATGGATTGTTCTGGGGAGGCCAGTCGGTACAAGTGTTTTACTTCATCAACATGATTGGATGTGTTGTCACTGGATTCTCCAGCGATGTACAGGCCGCCCTCATAGATATGCCCTTTGATAGGTCATGCCTTTTCGCTGAGAAGACAGATTCTGCATTGGCGCTCTATAAGGACAGCATGATTATGGTGCTCTTTTTAAGACTGCTGCCCCCTGCCAAGCAGTATCCGCATCAATTCAGAAAGTTTAGAGGCTGCTCCAGGGGCAAGACATATAGAAAGAGGCAGTCCTCCCAACCAGTGCAGCAGGCACCCCAGACTTTTTGAGGCCATTGATGTGGGTCTGGCAGGGAGAGTGCAGGTCACCAAGGGTATTGGTCTTCCAGTTTCTCTTCCCTGGCTGCAACAGCCTCAAACCACTTCAATTTGCCCATAGTGACGGGTGCCCAACCAGTGGTATTCAGGATTCAATGTTTCCTCCCTGATAGGTAACCCCTCATACCCTATAGATTGGTCTTACAGATCATGCAAAAGGGCCATTACCTCCCTTTTCTTTCTGCCCTGCCCAGCATTCCTCCCTCACCAGAGCGAATTTCACCCAGGCACTTGTCAATTCTCTTGGAGGAGGTGCAGTTATTGCTCTTCAAGGGTGTTATCCATAAGGTTGTAGACTCCCTAAGAGTAGGAAATTGTTACTCTCACTATTTACTTGTTCCAAAGGAGGAAGGGGCCTCAAGCCTATTATGAGCCCCTGGGCTCTGAATGCTTACCTACAGAAGGACACACTCAGAAGGCTCATGCCGGGCAAGATTCTGTCTGCTCTGGACCTAGAAAACTGGATGGTATCAATGGACCCGCGCTCTGCTTAATTTCATATACTTGTCCAGCAGTCCCATAGACATCTGTGGTTCAAGTCAGGCCAGGAGCGTAATTAATTTGCTGTGCTCCCTTTTGACCTCACCAGCGCTGCTCAGGTATTCATGAAAGGTATTGCGGTGGTTGCTGCCCATCGTTAAGAGGTGGGTGATACCAGTATTCCTGTACTTTTATGTGGCAGGCACTTGGTCCTGACAGCGAACCTCTTGGCATCATTGGGGTTCATTATCAACAAGCTGAAATCCCAATTGAGTTCTTCACAGATGTTTCAACTCATTAGAGGGATCCTGGACACAATGGAGGTCATGTATTTCCCTTTGCTTCTCCCTTTAGGGCATTTGGGCTATGATCCCGATGTTTAATGCTTTATCCTGGATCACGGTGAGGGTGGCCCTGAGGCTTCTTGGCCTTGCATCCTCTTCCATCCTCATCAGCTATTTCATGTTGCAGATGCAGGCTCCGCAATGCAATTTGAAGTTTCAACGAACCAACCATCAAAGCATTCGACTGATACCATTCAGGAGTTAGAGGAAACGGCTTGAGATATGCAGTGGTGAGTGCTCAAACTCAATTGGTCTAGCCGCAGGCACCACTAACTTTCCATGCCAGAGCACTGTGGTGAGGGATGCATCACTGCTGGGCTGTGGAGGTCATCTGGGGAGGTGGAGATCAGGGGACTCTGGTCTTCAGCGAAGGGCTGGCTCCACATCAGCATGCTGGAGTTGCAGGCCTTTCTTCTGGCTCTGATGTCCATAGTCAGGCTCTCAAGGACAACACCACCACCATGTAATACTGCAACAAGCATCAAGGAGTGGGGTCCTTGGTCCTTTGTCAGGAGGCTCTGCATCTCTGGAGGTGGTTGGAGTGCCAGACCATTTACCTGATCATGAACCACCTGGCAAAGTCCCTGAATGCCTGAGCCCCTGATGAACTGAGCAGGCTATGTCCAAATCCTGAGGTGATGTAGGGTATCACTGTCTAGAATATGCAGTGTTGAATGTTTTGCACATTGGGGTTGCATTCCAGCTGGAATAGAGCACAGAACTCCTGTACGTCTTCCCTCCTCTGCCTCTACTGCCCAAGCTCTGAAAAATGATCAGGAGTGACTGGGCCCATTTCACCCTTGCTGCCAGGCACCCTGCCATGAATTCCATTTGTAATACATTGGATTTTGAAATCCCTGTATAAACAGCCGTCCCTAATTTCTTTATAATTGGCGACTTGTGACACACCCAGTCGACAATTATAAAGAGAAGACATCCGAACTCAACTATTATAAGCTATGACAGTCGATTTCTGATGTCGCAAGCCTGCTGCTAGAGCCAGCAGCTGAGGTGAAAGGTTGTTTAAAGCAGTGAAAACAGAATTCTTCTGCTCTGTTTTAATAGCTTACAATGACAAGCAAAGAGATTCTTTATTTTTTGCACTCCTCAAATAGAGAAAAGCTGGAATCTTCCTTTATGTTTTGTACACATTCCAAGCTATTGTAGCTTTATATGTTTTAAAAAAAGGACTTGTATTATACTGTTTCTAATATCTGTTTGCAACAAATATCTAACAGGTTTTTGATGTGCTTAATTTTGCACTATAAGTTTTATTTTTATTCTTTATGTTTGCAAATATGCTTGCTCTTTCACATGGAAGGTATTTGGCCTTGTTCCTCTATATGGATATGGAACTAAGTTACAGCAGGGGGGACTTTATCCCTTATATCCTTGTGTGGCATTCTCAAAACTAATATCTTCCATGCAAACCTGTCGGACGTCCTTTGTTTGTTTTATCTTTGGCCCAGCAAGCCCTTGTAGTGGTAACTATTAAACATTATTTGTACCTCTGTTTGACCTTTCTACGTTTGCAGGATCAACCATCCTATTTAGGTTGAAGCTCACCAAAAAACATCTTGTGGGCACATTGAAAGCTTCCACCCATTGCTTACCAGTGGCTTTGCGGGTTGCAAATAACATTTTCAGGCTTGCTATTTGCTTACTTTATTTGTTTTAGGCTATCCAGCATGTCTTTGTCGCTTCCATGGAGCAAACCTTGTTCATCATCGCTCTTTGTATTCTTCCATGAGTCTTCGCTTTCTGTAAACAGGCCTCTAAATTATGTTCCTAACTTCTCACATTTGCTGTGCCTTCAAAGAAAGAGGTCAAATGTCAGGCTCTGTCTTCCTAGGGAGCTTGGTGTTTATTTTTCTTTCACTGACTTAAAAGTGAGAGTATTTATGTGGCAATCTTGTTGGGTACTGGGAAAGAAAAGGTTTTATTCTAGCACACAACAAAATTCAAATTTCCGCAAATGAACTGTGCAAATATACCGGAATATATGAGAATTGCGAAATAACTTTTTTTGTAATTTGGAAGTGTGATGAAAACATTTTAATATGACCAAAACAAATCAGTACACTAGGTAATGCCATTTCTGCAATTTATCATTTGTGTGCTGTATAGTTTTATCAGTAAAACTGCTTGTACAAATGTAATTGACATTTCAATTGGAAACGTGTTGTCTGTAATGGCAGTGCGCTACCACACCATGCATACTCCACAATACACCACTCCACACTATGCCACCCCCCTCTACACAATTCCACTCGACAACACTGTACTCCACAACACTCTACGCCACTTTCCACTGTGCCAATGTACTCCAGTCCATCACAATGCACTCCACTACGACATTCCACTCTAACATACTCTACTCTCACACTCCACTCTACAACAACTCCATGCCACTTTGCTCCACTCTATGCTCATCTACTCCTCTCTATGACACTTTACTACACTCTTCTCTACTCCACTATATGGCACTCCACTCCACTCCACTACTACACGGCACTCCCCTCTACTGCACTTTACTCCACACTATGCCCCTCAACTCTACGCTACTCCGCAATACACCAATCCACTCTATGACACTCTGCTTTACTCCACTCTACTTCCCCTTATTCCACTCCACTCTGACACTCCAATTTATAACACTCTGCTCCAATGTACGACAATCTTCGCCACTATACACCACTCCACTCTACGCCACTTCACTCCACTTTATGCCACTCCACGACTGTACTTCACTCTACGACTGTACTCTACTCTACGCCACTTCATGACACTCTACTCTACTCTACGCTACTCTACTCTATGCCACTGTAGGACATTCCACTCTGACACTCCACTCTGCAACACTCTACTCTGACACTTTATTCCATTCTGCGCTCCTCCACTCTGCACCCCTCCACTCTACTCCACGACAATCCATGACATTACACTCCATGCCACTCTGCGCCAAACACTCTGGGCCATCTCCTCCTTCATGCTATTAACATTTAGCAATGCTGAACAGCCGACACGCTGGTGTACAACATGGATAAAAACATTGCTAAACCCAATAGCTCTTGCATGGGTGAGACCTATTGGCTTTGTCAGTGCTTGTTTGTATCTTTAGTTGTGATGGGATTTCGTAAATGTTTGACACACGTGTTCCTTCCCAAACCATTGTAATGCCACAGTGGGGGCCTTTACTTAGTCTGGACATTTCTCATGTGTATGTCCTTCGGGCTGATGCATAGCTGCTCACTGCATCTCTTGACTTTGAAGACTATCTTTCTTATTCCAATTACGTTGGCTCATTGCATGAGTGAACTACACCACCTTTTTCTCAGACAAGTTGGTGCGTAAGACACGAGTGGCATTCTTGCTAAATGTCACGACTCCTTTCCATTTTGGGTAATTTATCACTCTACCTGCGCTCTTTGCTTCCATCTGTTGGACACCATTAGGGCTTTACACTTTTAGATTGATCATGCTAAGAACAGTCAAGTGGACGATCAACTTTTTGAGAGGTTCTTTCAAGCAAAAAAAGGGAACGCTGTTAAGAAAAGAACTGTGTTAAGGTGTATAGTCCTTCACATTAAGATCTGCTACACACTGGCCAAGAAGCAGCACCTGGATGGTATGAGAGCCCATTCGACCAGGTGTAAAGCTCCAACCACCGCGTTGGCATGTGCTGTGCCTGTCTGTGATGTCTGCCAGGTTGCGACATGGGTATCAGTGCATACATTCATGAAGCACTAGTGCATCGACAGCCAGGTCTGGCAAGAAAGACATAAAACTCACTCGGTCCTACCAGACGTTTTGGTTTGCATCCACTGCACAGACTTTCCGTCTGAAGTGTTACTGCTGTGGTATTTATTCTAAGCAAAGGAATCTATGGTTAGAGGTATCCATTAGAAGAACACGTTGTTTTCCTGTGGAAACAATCTTTCTGGTGGATACTATATCTAACTGCAGATTCCACACTCACCTCCCTCCTCTCCCTTCTGTGGATTGGTCTCCTTTTTGACATAAAAAAATGGTCCCAAGTTAGTATTCAGCCCACTGTTACCAATAATTGTTCATATTATGCTTCTGGGGCTGCAGAAAAGGAAAAAGACAAGAAACTGATGTCAGGATGTCATGGAGGAGTGGTGCGTATATGCGGCTCTGCTTTGCCATCTCTATGGCAGCGTGCAGTCAGCGTGGAGCGCCATTGCACCACCTAGCCACGTGCAGGAGCACTGCTATTGGGAACGTTTTTCAGATCCAGTATGGCTCGTGGGTAACATTCAAAGGTGAGGAATTTGTAGTTAGATTGAGTAGCCACCACAAAGAGTGTTACCGAAGCTAACTAACCTATTAATTTCTGCTACACAGAAAGTTTATTACCCAAAACACTTATCCTCAGTGGCAATAAACAAAGTTGATTTTTTTCACTAGTAAAAGCTTTCCATCACCACTTCCCTTACTACAAAATTCTCCATCTCAAAAGCTCTGCAAAGATTTGGCCTGCCACTTCACAAATAAAAACAATTAAACTCAGAATAACATTGCTACTTATTCTTACATCATGGCATCGACATGCCATACATAGTCCAACTCTCTTCCTTTGACGGCATGTCTGCTGAGGAGGTAGAACAACTTATCACCAATTACAAACCCGGCTCCCAGCTAGATTTCCGTGTAATCAAAATAATACACCAAAGGCTGCCTTGTGTAATAAAGCTTTAGGTATTGATCTAAATCTGTAGCTAACAGTTGCCTCAGTTCCAACAGAAATGAAGCAGGCCATTGTAAAATCCATATTAAAAAGCCCAGTTTAGACCCCAGTGCCCCCTGGCCAATAGGCCAATTATCTGTTTACTGGCATTTGCAAAAAATCTAGAAAAGCTTGTGCCTCTAAGTTAGCAACCTACTTAAAAGAACACTTAGTTCTTGATGATCTGGGTTTCAGGCTAGTAGAGGAACTGACTCTGAACTTACACCTCCAGTTGATGACCTCTGCATGGCCTCAGCCACTATTTGTACCAGTTCGGAAAGGCTCTTGGGGTGGTCTGCAGCTTTCGATACTGTAGATCACAGAATCCTAATGTACTGACTGGGCCATGTGGATTGTCCAGGAATGTTCTAGAAAGGTTCTCCTCCTTTTTTTAAACAACTGAAGTCGAAGAACAATCTTGGCCAATGCTCTTCCTCCTTTCAATTGGTGTCTACCAAAGTGTTTAAAGAGTCCATTTTGTCGCCCCATGTATTCAATATTTTCATCTATCCTTTGACTGCTGCAAGTAGGAATTATGGTATTGGTTTTCATACTTATGCAGATGACACTCAACTCATCTTCCACTTATATGACTTTCAGTCTAACCCTTTTGTCTTAAATGAGTGTCTCTGCAACTCAAAAGAATGGATAGTTCTATTTATTCCTGTAATACCTTATTTATCGATTTTATTCTCATGATGTAATCTCATTGTAAAATTCAATAAAAAAATTCAACACAAAAGAATGGATGGACACAAACTGGTTCAAGGTCAATCTTGATACAATTGAAATCTTAATAGTAAGTAGAAATCCTTCATAGTGGTCTACACAACAATGGCATAGCTCTTGTGATCCTTTACCAACCCCTTCTAGCCCCATCAACACTTTAGGTATTTAGATTCTCAGCTTAATATGGTGTCACAAGTGCAGTTTCCTGTTGCACTTTCCAAATGCACAAAATCAAGCCTATGTTCTCTTTCTTATACAGAATGACAGAGGAGCAGCCACTTCTGCCTTGATAGGCTGTAGATTGGATTACTGTAATGCAACATACTTACATCTGTGATGCACCCACTGCAAGTAATCCAAAATCAAGCTTCTTGGCTATTTCAGCACCGAGGTTTTGCTAGTACAAAACACCCACATTGGCGCAATTGCCTTCCAATTCTGGACAAATTTTGTTTTTAAGATTGTCTGTTTGGTCCATAATGTAAGGAACTCTCCCCTAAATTCCCCTCTGCTAAATTACCATTAATCATGCAATCTTCGATTGGCACTGCACTAAACGTTCACAGTTCCAGCTTTACAGATGTTCAACTGATGTTGTGCCTTTTCAATCTTGGCCCGTACGCTCTGGAAGACTCTGCTTTTAAGGATTCCATTCCCATCCTCTCACCTTCTCTTCAAAAAAATAATTAAAACCCCTCGTTTTGTAACTAAGCAGTGCCTCACCTTAAAATTGCTTCTTGCTTGGGACGATAGACCCTTGGGTGTAAGAGCGCTTTATAAGTTCCATGTTACCTAACATTTGAAATAACATAACATTGTAACGCACACATAACCAGTGGTATTCCCAAAACTGCTTAGGGGTTCAAGACAAATTTACAAGGCATTGAGTGTAAACCTGTTAGGAAAGGTTGTGGAACATAATACACTGTAAAATGCACAGAGGCAGTAATGTTGGAAAAGTACAACAGGAAGTATAAGGCACTTCATGGGATTATTACAAAACAGTTGAGATGAGGGTGCATTACTGGCAAAAGCTGTTTCCAATAGATGCATTAGGCTAAAGAAACGGTTCCGTTACAATTTGGACGCTGCCAGTTGCATACCAAAAGAACATATTTAGGCAGTAAGCATTCCTGTATGTGGGAATAAGATGCATATTCTCTTGATCATTTTTGGGTCAGACTTGATAGCACAGCTGTCAGCAAACCCTTGGCTAAAATTATTTAAAATATATATTGAGTAGTCTTTGGCTTTGCATAGAGGAATATTTCTCTCTCACTACATGCTATTGCGCTGTTTGAGGTATCATTCCGCCTCGTATTGAGAGCTTGCATTACAGTGCGCCACGCACTACTTTACATCTCAGAAGTACATACATTCATCATACATGACATTGTTTTATAGATGCACAGTTTGCAGAAAGCAATGTTTTTTCTCCACAGCATTAGGCCTTTTCAAATGTTTTCGATGGGATTAAAACATAAAGCAGACCTATTGGCTTTGCCACTGCTAGTTCGCTTTGATGTTAGTTATTTTAGAGTTTCTTCAGCGCCGAATAAACACATCAGCTAACTGGTATTTCGTTATCTGCACTTTTTCAAAGCTCTTATTGTGATTGTGTTGCGATAGCAGTTTTCTCAAAGCCCCAACATTAAGGATGCCTGTGTATCAGGGTGTCAGTGCAGGTCCACAGAGGGGATAAGGGTAGGTGCCAATCAAACTACTGACATGTTGGTGCATCATCGATCTGTCTCTCTAGGAAGGAGGCAACTGAGCTGTCTTTGAGCTGTATTTTGCAAATATCCTCCCCTGTCTTTGTTTTCATGTGAGTTGACCCGAGGTAGATCGAAATCGACATTGTGTCCAATGACCCTCAGTCAGGCACATGGGCATGACCAACTGGGATAAGTGAGTCCAAGGATTCAACTGGGATAAGTAAACCCAAGGATCGTACTTAGATAAGTGAACCAAGGGATGCAACTGGGATACGCGAGTCCAAGGATACAGCTCGGATAAGTTAACCCAGGAATCCAACTGGGATAAGTGATTTCGAGGATCTAACTGGGATAAGTGAGTCCAAGGATCCAACAGGGATAAGTGAACCCAAGGATCCAACTGGGATAAGTGAGTCCAAAGAGCAACTGGGATAAGTGAACCCAAGGTGCCAACTGGGATAATTGAACCCAAGGATCCAACTGGGGTAAGTGAGTCCAAGGATGCAACTGGGATAAGTGAACCCAAGGATCCAACTGGGATAAGTGAACCCAAGGATCCAACTGGGATAAGTGAACCCAAGGATCCAACTGGGATAAGTGAGTCCAAGCATCCAACTGGGATAAGTGAATCAGGGGATCCAACTGGGATAAGTGAGTCCAAGGATCCAGCTGGAATAAGTGAGTCCAAGGATCCAGCTCGGATATGCGGGTCCATGGATCCAACTGGGTTAAGTTAACCCAGGAATCCAACTGGGATAAGTGAGTCCAAGGATCCAACTGGGATAAGTGAGTTCAAGGATCCTTCCATCCATCCATCCATCCATCCATCCATCCATCCATCCATCCATCCATCCATCCCATCCATCCCACTCCATCCATCCATCCCACTCCATCCATCCATCCCCCCACTCCATCCATCTCACTCCATCCATCCATCCATCCCCCCACTCCATCATCCATCCATCCCCCACTCCATCCATCCATCCATCCATCCCACTCCATCCATCCATCCATCCATCCCACTCCATCCATCCATCCCACTCCATCCATCAATCTCACTCCATCCATCCATCCATTCCCCCCACTCCACCACTCAACACCACAGCACCACTCAACACCACAGCACCACTCAACACCACAGCACCACTCAATGCCACAGCACCACTCAACGCCACAGCACCACTCAATGCCACAGTACCACTCAACGCCACAGCATCACTCAACGCCACAGCATCACTCAACGCCACAGCATCACTCAACGCCACAGCTCCACTCAACGCCGCAGCACCACTCAACGCCACAGTATCACTCAACGCCACAGCATCACTCAACGCCATAGCATCACTCAACGCCACAGCATCACTCAACGCCACAGCATCACTCAACGCCACAGCATCACTCAACGCCACAGCATCACTCAACGCCACAGCATCACTCAGCGCCACAGCATCACTCAGCACCACTCAACGCCACAGGACCACTGAATGCCACAGCATCACTCAGCACCACTGAATGCCACAGCATCACTCAGCACCACTGAATGCCACAGCATCACTTGTCACCACTGAAGGCCACAGCATCACTCAGCACCACTGAAGGCCACAGCATCACTCTGTGCAACCATTCAACAACAACTGGTTCTAATATGTTCTCTCAATGTTTCAAGCTTTATTACAAATGTCACAAAAAGATGTTAATATTTCACTGCTGTTCTTGGATTTTCATCACAATAAAATACAATGAACATAATCTTCGCAAAAGTCATTTACAAAAGTTTAAGCTATTGCCATTATAAATTACAATAACTTTTATTTAAGTATTAATTATTAAGCAAAATAAAAGCCATTGTTATTTCTAATATTAATACATCTAAGTCATGTAAATACAACCCATATTGCATTACAAATGCTATAGGTGTTACGTTTGCGAAAGTGAAAACTATTGGCATTGTAAATGACCGAGCTATTAATTTCGATACTTTCAAAACCAACACATGAATAAAATATTAGTCATTTACAATACCAATAGCCAAAACTCTCCTAATGCGATACCTATTGCATTGCAAATGCTTGTTTTTGTATGTTGGAAATTGTACATTTAATGGGTGAGTTTAAAATGTACTTCTATAAAGACTTACGTGTGATATTTAAACATTGTTTTAAAACTATGACACACTAGTATCTGCTTCCCACGGTGGGACCTGTAATCGGGGTTAAAGCAGAAGTATGTCTGCCAGAAATTGCCAATCAATGCCAGTCATCCAGTGATCCCCCAAATCCATTCTAGAACCCCTCAATGTCTGGCCAATATTATATATGACAGGCTCATGTATGCAAATTCTTCATTTGAGCCAATATTAGCCACCAATTTAGCAGGTAAGTGACCAATCTAATCAGAATAAAATTACTGATGCAAATAATAGAGAATATTTCCTCTATTCGTTATAACCCCAGCCTGCACACAATTGTGGCATACGTAGTCTTCAGAACCACAGCACAGCATGCTCTTGGCACCACATTTAGTGTGCAGTCTGCATAATGCCATTTAGCAAACAGCTTCGTTGGGCCTTAATGAACACGCGTTGCTGGTTCCACAATCGGACAGCAGTACACTCGTTTCACACTCTTTGCCAGTGTCAAAGTAATGGTCACGTTTCCCAGTTCCTACGCTGGCTCTAAACTATCCTTGTTAGTTTGCACTCAGCCTCCGGGGAACAGGCAAACTGGCACACAGGTATGTGTGCACACTCACTCACCCAGGAAGAAGAGGTATAGCTTGGTCAGTAAGATTGGGGAGTGTGAGCTTCAGATTTCCCGAAAATCACTCTGGAACATCTTGTTAAAACACATTACATGTGAAGCAGGACTTGAAAGGGCCTTACATGGGAAGTCTACCTGCGTTTACCCTCAACTTATGCCCTGGCTATATTGGAAGGATTGTGAATTGTGAACTGTGGGTGGCATGAGGAGGGGTTTCTGTGGCGGAGGCGATGACCAGTTAAGCTTTCGATACGGAGTCCAGATCTCTGATCTGCGTGTTGCACATTGTGATTTGCAGCGGGCACGTTGACCGCCTGTGCTGTAATGTGCCAAGCCAGGACTTGTACTGGACGAGGCTTTGATCTCTCCTGCAGCTGTGTTGATTGCCATTGTTATCTTTACATATTTTTTTATCGGGTGGACAGGGGCGGCCTTAGGCATGTGCAAGCTGTGCACCTGCACAGGGGAACCAAACCCCAGGAGCCACCACGCCAATATACACCCTGACCCCCCCCCCCCCCCCCGCAATCCCCCCCACCGCTTCACTGGCCTCCGCGCTCCGCCCCGCCAGGACCCCCTCTTCCTGGGCCCCCTACCTACACTCCCTGCCCAGGGCCGCCATGAGCCTAGAGCCGCTCCTGGGGTGGAGGTTGCTCACCACATGAGAACTCTGTAGCAGGTGCCTTTGACCTCGTGGGATGTTTTAGGGTGCAGACACCCCACTCCCCCTTAGATTGGCGCCCAGTGCAGTGGCACTGGGCGAATCGCCTTGAAGCCAGCACTGAGCAGACCAACAGACTCCCAAGCGCTAGGGGGTCAGGCAGACCCGCCGAGTTCCACCGTTCAGGCTTCTACTGACTTGAAAAGTTACCTCTGGCTCCAATTTAATAAAACCAGTGAAGGCCCCTATTTGTGAAGTGGCAGCAGGGGCAGCTATTTGTGTCTAGGGCAGTGGAGGCCATGGCCAACCAATCCCAGAGGTCCTTAAGATAGAGAAGGGAGGGACACACTGCCTGGTATCGAGGAATACTGGCAGGACATAATTCAAAGGCACTGGGTACACATACCGGTATCGAGGGGAAATTGTGCCTTCAGAGTCCTGGGGCTGTGTCACATAAAGTGAAAACCGGGGGGCTACTTTATGACATAGTCTTTGCCACAATTTTGGGGTGACTTGTCAAAAACGGCTGAAGAGCTGGGCAGCGCAAGTTACCCCCGCGGACAGTGACCCCTATATCAAGGACTGTGGCACGGCGCGCCCGTCCAGTGGCACATACCAGCTTTGCTGCCCAGGAGCCGTGGAGCCGCTTGGAGGCGCTGTGCCAAGGGTAGCCCTTGCACAGTGGACTGAAAGAAGCTAGGCCTCTTCCCCCTGAGTATGTGGAGTCTGCCAATCCCACTCTGTGCTCCAGGGGGCGTCTGTCTGCCACGACGGCCTTGGTGCTGTCCCCATGCGACTACTGGGCACCAAGGTGACTGCCGCCTGAATGCCAGCACACTTTAGAGCTGAGAGTCCATGCCAGGCCTGGTGGGCGTTTAAAGTATTCAAGGACACTTCCACCGCCATTAATCCCAGTTATGTCCCCAGTTAAAATTGCTTGAGTGTGTCCAATTAGGCACGAAATACCGTTGACTGCATAAAAATGCCGCGCGGAGGCGGCCTTCTAACCTTGTTAGCTCATCCTGGGCCGAGTCTGTTGTGTGCCATCAAATGGACGGGGAAGGAGGGAAGAGAAGCGGGAAGGAGGTGGGAAGTTTGGAAGGAGGGAAGAGAAGCTGGGAAGGAGGAAAGAGGAGCTAGGAAGGAGGTGGGAAGCTAGGAAGGAGGGAAGAGAAGCTGTGAAGGAGGTGGGAAGCTAAGATGGAGGGGAAAGAAGCTGGGAAGGAGGTGGGACGTTTGGATGGAGGGAAGAGAAGCTAGAAAGGAAGGAAGAGAAGCTAGGAAGGAGGTGGGAAGCTAGGAAGGAGGGAAGATAAGCCAGGAAGGAGGGAAGAGAAGCGGGAAGGAGGTGGGAAGTTTGGAAGGAGGGAAGAGAAGCTGGGAAGGAGGAAAGAGGAGCTAGGAAGGAGGTGGGAAGCTAGGAAGGAGGGAAGAGACGCTGTGAAGGAGGTGGGAAGCTAAGATGGAGGGAAAAGAAGCTGGGAAGTTTGGAAGGAGGGAAGAGAAGCTAGAAAGGAAGGAAGAGAAGCTAGGAAGGACGTGGGACGCTAGGAAGGAGGGAAGATAAGCTAGAAAGGAGGGAAGAGAGGCTGGGAAGGAGGTGTGAAGCTAGGAAGGAGGAAGATAAGCTAGGAAGGAGGGAAGAGAAGCTAGGAAGGAGGAAAGATAAGCTAGGAAGGAGATGGGAAGCTAGGAAGGAGAGAAGAGAAGCTGGGATGAGGTGGAAAGTTTGGAAGGAGGGAAGAGAAGCTAGGAAGGGGGTGGGAAGCTAGGAAGGAGGGAAGATGAGCTAGGAAGGAGATGGGAAGCTGGGAAGGAGGTAAGAGAAGCTGGGAAGGAGGTGGGAAGCTAGGAAGGAGGGAAGAGAAGCTGGGAAGGAGGTGGGAAGTTAGGAAGGAGGGAAGAGAAGCTGGGAAGGAGGTGGGAAGTTAGGAAGGAGGGAAGAGAAGCTAGGAAGGAGGTGGGAAGACGTAGAAAGCAGGTTGTGGGGAGTGGTAGGAGTAGAGACGTGGTAAGCAGTAGGAAGGAGGAAGATAAGCTAGGAAGGAGGGAAGAGAAGCTAGGAAGGAGGAAAGATAAGCTAGGAAGGAGATGGGAAGCTAGGAAGGAGAGAAGAGAAGCTGGGATGAGGTGGAAAGTTTGGAAGGAGGGAAGAGAAGCTAGGAAGGGGGTGGGAAGCTAGGAAGGAGGTAAGATGAGCTAGGAAGGAGATGGGAAGCTGGGAAGGAGGTAAGAGAAGCTGGGAAGGAGGTGGGAAGCTAGGAAGGAGGGAAGAGAAGCTGGGAAGGAGGTGGGAAGTTAGGAAGGAGGGAAGAGAAGCTGGGAAGGAGGTGGGAAGTTAGGAAGGAGGGAAGAGAAGCTAGGAAGGAGGTGGGAAGACGTAGAAAGCAGGTTGTGGGGAGTGGTAGGAGTAGAGACGTGGTAAGCAGTAGTGGTAATGATGAGTGGTCGAGGGTGATGTGCTACAAAAGCGTGCATTATCAGGCCTTGTGACCCGAGGACATTCTTGGCACTGTACAGTATTATTCATCCTCAAAAGAGCAAACGTAAGACCCTTCACGTGCCGGGTGTGAGTAGCTCATTTATCTTATGCTCATTGTTATCTGTATTGTGTCCCGTTAGGTCTATAAATCTTGGGCCCACTTCTCAAAGATTTTGCGATAACCTACTCTTGTAGTACTCCTGAATTCCAGAAGTAAGTCTGAAATACTCCTGGAATTCATTAATAAACTGGGAATACGACAAGAGTAAGTTACACTTACTCATAGCAAAATCTTTGTGAATCGGCGCCCTGATGTCTGGCTAGCTACGTATAATTTTATCTTCTAGCCTGTATGGACATTGTGTATACGGTTGGCTAGTATTCTAGATTGATATGGATTTTTTGTTCATGTATTGTCCACCTTTACCTCCGTATCTGCAGAGAGTTTTTATCTGTTTTTAGTTGATGTGTTTGTTTAGATTTATGGGCTAAAGTATCCCCTTTTGTACATTATATGGGTATTGCAAATCACAGAGGAATTCTGTGGTCAAGTTCCTTCATAAGGTTATAGAACTCCATGGTGACTTGCTCTATCCTTTTAATGTACAGTAGAGAGTATTTTATCCCTTACATTACAGGGTCTCTCTGTCACCCTTCCCCAAAAAAATGATTAAATCATTGGCGTCTTCCTTTCCTGTGTTTATTGCAGATGAGAAGAATAAAAGCAGAATCTGTAGTGTGAATTAAATACACAAAAAACTTTAATTTTTGCAAAACAAATATGAAAATCCGTTTAATGTAAGTCAAGTTAAAAAAAAATGCTGTGGCTCACAATGTGTAGAAACATGCAGATATTCGTCTTTCCAGTAGAGACCTATAGAGGGCAAAAAAATATTCATTCACGTAAACATCTTTCTGCTGATCGCTTTTCTTTTTAGAAAAACATCGGAAGAGCGAAAAGCTAGTTCCAGTTCGCCTCATTTAAAATGCAGCTCCAATTATACTTGCTGCATTACTTACCTTACACCCTGGCTTCTGTTTCTTGTAACATGCATTGTGACGTCAGAAGTGCATTGCACTATCTTTTACAGCTATTTCATTTCTTTATTACAGGTAACTAGAGAGATCAGAACTTGACTGTCATAGGGAAATCAGAGATGAGCATTTATAAAGGGATTGCAGACACCCATGTCTGTATAGAATGTATGATCCTTGTCTTCCCCTGACATTTCTTGCAAAGATCTTTAGTCAAGCTTTACCTGCCATGTCTATTTAAATCTGTTGTACAACATCACTTGCCACCTGCATAGCTCTTTGGTACAGCTTTACCTGTCATGTCTATATAGAGCTAGTCTCCAGCATTACCTGTCATGTCTCTTTAGAGCTGGTGTCCAGCTTTACTTGGCACGTCTGATAAGACCTGTTACCCAACTATATCTGGCTTGTCTGTATAGATTTAGTGTCCAGCTTTTCCTGGCATGTCTGTACAGTATGTTTAGATTTTATGGACCTTCAAGGTTGGTTTGTATATTTTTTCCAAGTGTACCCATTAGGTGTGCTCAGTGCTATATCTAAGTCTTTTCTTAGCATGCACAGACCCTGCTTCCAACTTTTCCTACCTACATTTTGTCCAATTTCAGGTGCTAATTATGTGTAGAACTCTTTATCCAGCTTCCCTAGTACAGTCGTTCTATAAAACCCTTAAGTCTATTTATACTGGCATGCCTATATAGATCTTGAGTTCCACTTTATGTGCAGGTTCATATAAACCATTTGTCCATTTTTACCTGAAAGTATGTATAGACTTCAGTGCACAGCTTTTTTGTGGTAGGTCTGTATATAAGTTGTGTCGAGCTTTACCCGCTTCTCTATATAGTTGAGTGTGAAGATGTAGCATTCGAGTCGCCTCCCTTGTTCCTCTCTTGCTCCTGTTGGTCTCACTTTGGGCCTGATTTAGAGCTTGGCAGATGAAGTGAACTTCTTAGGGATGACTGAGGATGTTTCCTCTGCCATCCCAAGGAAACTTCACCCTCAAATGTATAGTCGTCCTTCGTCTCTGTGGAGACCTCTGTTCATTAAAAGGAACTTTAATCACTACAGTTCCTGTCCATGTAGGAAATGTTTGATGATGATACCATCAGACATGACGGCCGCCGATCAATCTTTTCAAAAGTTTTTTTGTTTTTCTAACATAAACGTCCAAAGATTAGAAATAAAAAAAATAGTTGACCCAACTTCCTGGGAGTGACACAACTGTGGACATCTGCGTGTGTTGCTCTTCCCATTGATCCTCTTCAACTTATTTATTTGGGGGTCTTTTTAAACCACAGTTAAGAAGCTGTCGCTGAGAGATGTGAAAGGAAGGCAAGCAAGGAACTTATATAAGTGTGGAAAAGTGGATTTGTGGAGTCAGGTGTGTCCCATAAAGGGAAAATGGTGACCTTTTAGAAGCCATAGGCATGTGGTATAGTGACCCTTAGCTTGAGAATAGGAAGATTCAAATGACCTTTGCCAAAGTATTCCCCACCCTTTTCTTTTTCCCATGAAAGGAAAACTACAGGTATGTTGGGGAAGATGGTGAACCTAGTTACTGCTATGCTGGCAGTGTGTGCATGGCTCTATAAGCCTCTGCAAAATCTTCTCATTCGAAGGTAATAACCTAGTGAGGGTGGAGGGCCATGGCAGCCTGCATAGGCATTCGCTGTCCCAACTGATCCTGCTGAGGTGTCCAGGGCACAGTTTGGTATATGCATTTGGGAGGGGAGGGGGCTATATCACCTAATGAGCCCCGGCTCCTCCAGCTACATGTACAGCCCAGCAGCAACGGATAACATACACCTTTGGTTTTATGACTTAGATGTCAGGAATTTGTTTAACTGCTGGCGAAAGTTGCCCTGAATTTTTTTTTTTTTGGTTAGAAAAAATTAGATGAGGTGTTTACAAAGGGAAGTTATGTATTACAATCTTGTTACAAGTAGATTACTATGTGAGATTATGAGCTAAAGAGAAGCTCCACAGGAGGATATCTTGGAAGCCCAGGGCATTAGCCAGCAAATTTTTGTAGCCAACACCTGCATCTACCTCACATGCTGGAAAGATCTTGGGTTGGTAATCAAGTGGTAAGCTGCTGAAGAGCAACTGATAGTGCCTCAGTAGCCAAAATATGTTGAATTCACCAACTGGGTTACACTCCTCAGCAGTGACCTTTCCGTCACTCCTCACATAAGTGGAACTACCAAGGCCAAATCTCACCATCTGAAGCAACTTTGAGAAGATCTTCATCTCTTGCAATTCTCTCCTAAAGTCACCTTAGTTCTTGCCACAGTGACTGCTTAGTTGGACTTCTGTAATGCCTTCTACACAGAGGGCCAAATAAATCCAAAACCGTTCCCTCTGACCTTTCAGCCAAAACAGCAGCGAGCACAATTCAAGATCCTTTTCTGAGTTTATTAGGTACTACTTCTGCATACTGTCCAAGGTCTTCCTGCCTTACCAGCCTGTTAGGAGCCTATGGCGAACTTACTAAAATGTTTTGCATGTATACTCAGCCAGTTTCAGAAGATTTGCTTGGAGGTCCATGAACTTTATCGTCATCATCACGTTTTTTGCAAAGGGCTTAGCAGTCCAGGTTTGGGCTTTGGTTCACAGGATCCAATTAGGGAGAGATGGAAGTAGAATATTGGCATCTTAGTCTGCTTCCTGAATTAGAGGCTGAATGGGATTCACACCGTCGCACTTGTAGCAGGCCCTAAAGCAGGCCTGCTTATGTTGAAAAGAGTTTAATGCCAGCTCTGGCTGTACTGACTAAAATAAGCTGACTCTCAAAGTGAACGTTTCTGGTGAGATTAGATGGTTTTATCCTGTGCTTTACAAATGTAAGATCTGTACCTTAGATAGCCCTGTGGACAGTTACCAAGACGTTGAATTTGGCTCTGCAAGGCTCTCTATCCGAAGCAATTTGTTCACTTTGGTGCACCCCTCAACAGCAGATGGTGGAATGTTGACTAACTTGGAGTGTCTACAGTGGACTTGTGCAGTGGCAAGCCTATAACGGAGCATGTTGGGTATATGTGAAGAATGGAAAGGATGTCATAGTGTGCAACCTTTTGCAACAACCAAATGTAGCAAACATCAGCCATCTCACTGCTCATCATTGTGACATCTGTACTGAAGTAGGGCACCTCTGAAAACTACTAAATGCAGGGCCACAACCACTGAGCACCACAAGTTCCAAATGCTGGACCTCTCCATCCCTATACAGGGGAAGGCACATAAATGGAAGCAGACAATTCCAGAATCCAATGGACGCCAACAAGGCCACATGTGACCCCAGTGCAAACATTACTCACAGATTTCCCGAGGACGTGGCTTTGCAGTGGTTCTGTTCAGTATTTTGACTGGTGGTTCCCAAATATCTGTGGCTCACTCCTTTTACATCTGAATGAGTCAGTGTCTCATATTGGGAAGCCCAAGATTCCTCACTCTCGCCCCACTTCTTTATTTTCTGTATTAGGCCTCTGGCACTTCCGGGTGGCAACGCATATATTGCACGTACATGAAACACAGATTCTGTTACAGCTGGTTTTTATCACGCAGTCCCACTCTGTTGTAGCTACAATCGCTGCCGATAAAACAGAGAATACAGTTTAAGACTCTGCTGGATCGGGTGCGGGGACTCCCCAGGGCTAAGCAACTATCTGCTTTGTGATCGGATTTACTGGCAGTCCTTCCGGCGCCATTTTTGAGGACAGCACTACCCTGTATCTCTCCAGCCCTGCCTTAATCTCGACTGGGGGCTTGTGAGTCCCACTCTTGCACTGCTGCTGGCTTGTTTTAGCTTGTGAATTAGCAGGACCACGCTGGTTGATGAACTCTGGGGGAAGTCCTGGTACCCTTGCACTCTCAGGCAGCCCGCTGTTTATAGGTTTGAGCGGACCGACTCTCTTACTGCTCTGTCATTAAATCTCAATGCTACTGACCCCATAGTCTCTCACACTATCTTGTTACTGGTCGTGGAAGGTCCAGTAGTCATTCACTGGACTCGGAGTCATTCAACAGAGGGTGATCCCCTGATAACAGTGTGCATTCGTGGGGGGGCGGAGCTAGCTCGCAACCAAGATGGCTGCTTGAGCCGAGAGCTCCCCGTCTCATCAACTATCCTACAATAATCCTGCGTGTTAATCTGCTTTGAAAGACCCCTAGTCGCGGCTCCGTGACGCTGGACTCCTGCGGACATTGGAGGGAGCGAGTTATTCCCCTGCGTCCCCCCTTCTGGCATAGTAGCAGACACTGGGGCCTAGTGGCGCGAACGGCGACTGCGACCTGCGGCCTGGGCGGAGGAGGCGGGCCGACGTCAGCGGCACGGCCGCATCTGCCTGAGTCTGCCGGAGGGGGCCTCGGCGGTCGAGGAGCCTCGGAGAGATCTTCTCCCCACACCTGCCGGCGGAGCTTCCGCCGCTACGGAAGAGTGCTTGCTGAGGCGGACTTTGAAGCCCGGGCCCTCCGGGCCAAAAGTCTGTGCGGGAGCTGCGGTGTGCGCCACTGAGACCGGCGACGCCTCCGGTGCTGGGAGGCGGTGGACGAGCATCCGAGGCCCGGAGTGGTCCACCCGGCATGGAGGATTGGGCCGTGACCACGGCCTGAGAGCAGAGACAGCCTGTGTGCGCCCGCTCATCTGCCGCGTATAGTGAAGGTGAGCCTGGGCGCAAGAGCGGTGGTGGAGGGTGGCGCTACGCAGCCTGTGGTCCTGGAAGGGGTTCTGCGGCCCCGGCTGCGGTCTGCGCGGGCCCACCAAGCCTAAGGGAGCCCTGGGACTTCTGTTGTGGCTGCGTGAGGTGGCGCTGGGGACTCACATGAGCAGTTGAGGCGCCGGACGGGGGCGAGGAGTGTTGACGGAGCTGTGGCCCACTGGGCCGGCTTTGGAGCCTTGAGCGGTGTTGGGTGCCTGGCGCAGCGGTACTACATGGGAAGTGTGCTGTGATAGTACCGGTGGCCATACTGACGGTGGTGCGGCACGGCGGCGTGCTTACCACACATAAGGGCACAGCGACTGCGGCTGGAAGATACCCCACGTGTCCTTGGTGTCCTGCTGCTGATCCTGGGACATTTTGTAGCCTTGAGGGTGACCATCTGCCCCCCCTCCCCCCCTCCATGTGTAAGGGGCTTTGGGCTCTGCCCTTGGGGGGCTGGGGCGCCTTGAAGGGCCAATGACGCTGCAGCAGTACACCCACTTATTGCTCCGGTGTGACTAGAGGGTGGCAGCAATATCTTGTTGAGCTGCGCGGCGATCCTGCTGGTCGAAGTCTCAGGGTAGGAGAGTACCAGACGACGGACAGGACGATCTGGGGTACTACGGGAGTCAACTGCCCCGGCTCACGGCGCTGCGGCCGCTCTCGGGTTTGCACAGCTGAGTCCCAGACAACAACACACAGAGAGTCTCTTTCCGCGCCGGACGGCGGTTGGCCACCGGGTCCTGTCAAGATGGGGCGCACAGATAGGACGCAAACCAAACTGTCCTTTGATCCTAAAGGAACCAAGCCTGGTGATTCTGCATCGGAGAAAGACCTGGGGGAGAGGGAGCTGACGGAGGAACTCCCTCAGCAAGATATCCGCGGACTATTACTAGCTATGGAAAAGAGCTTGCAGGGGGGATAGCATCGTTAGGCACCAAGATGGATGCGCTCACCTACCGCATGGACCGCATGGCACAGAGGCTCGACAAACAAGCGGAGCGCATTGACATGTCCGAGCGCAGACTCACCGAGGTGAGGGAGGCACAGACCTCCTTAGACACTGACAACAAACAGCTGAGTAGAGCGATGCAGATTCTCCAGGACAAGACGGAGGACTTGGAGGCCCGCTCTTGGCGGTGCAACCTTTGCATCACGGGCCTGCCGGAGACCACGCAGACCAGAAATATGGAAGCTTTCATCGAAAATCGGATGTATGTCATCACAACGCATGCTTTTACTACGCATGCCTTTACAACGCAGGTTTTACAACGCAAGCCGTTACAACGACTTGCGTTGGGGGGCGCTGGATAATGGAATAGTTTAATTTACTATTCCAACTCCAGTCCCCGTGGATAGTAGGGAAGGTTTTGGATAGTAAATTAAACTATTCCCTATCCTACAGCGCTCTCCAGCGCAAGTCGTTGTGATGACTTGCGTTGTAAATCCTGCGTTGTAATGGTAGTGCGTCGTAAAAGTTGCGTCGTGATGGATGTTTCCTTCGAAAATCTCCTAAAGAAACTCCTTGGCGATTCTGCCTTCTCTGCAATGTTTGTAGTTGAAAGGGCCCACCGTTCTCTGGGCCCGAGACCAAAACCGGGGACGCCACCGAGGTCTATCATTGCTAAGTTACTCAACTACAGGGACCGTGATGTGGCATTAAGACTGGTAAGGGAAAAATAACCACTTCAATACAAGGGCTCGGCCTTCTCACTGTTCCCGGACTTCACTGCGAGGGTGCAAGAGGCACAACGCCAGTTTATACCGATGAAACGTCAGTTACGAGAAATGGGCGCAAATTATACGATGTTGTTCCCTGCAAAGTTAAGAATAAACAGACAGGGGAAATCCATGACCTTTACGGACCCTAAGGCCCTACAGAGAGCCCTGAAGGACTGGCGAAAGGAAAGCCGTTCCTCCCCGAATAGGGCGGATGAAGCTGTGGGAGGCTCAATGGACGAACAGGACTAACTGTGACTCTCGCAGATAAGCACCATGATTTGCATTGTATTGTGCAGGGTGGTGTGGGAGGGGGGGGACACGGGTACTGGGTAAGACAATGGTCATGGTGCACCTTCACTTACTTGGAGGTTTTATGTGATTTGGGAAGTGGATTGCGGGGTGGATGCTCAGTTGAGTGCAAGGGGCGCTGCCTGGGCATGGGTGTGCACTAGCGGGTGAGTCATGGCACTAAGATGTAAATTATTTTTCCCAAGATCAGTGATGACCTGCTTTACTTAAATTCAGTTACATGCTGTTGTTATAGATCCCTACGGATTGAAGGACATTTTAGCGTACTATGTTGTTTACTGGTGTATGATATGAGTGCATATTTACTATTGCCCAGCCTGGAGTGCTCCATGATCGTGCTTTAGGTTACACGCATGACGCTTTTTCATTGGGACGGGGGTGGGGAGGCGGCTATATGATTTGGCCCTACAGAGAGCTTGCATATTGTTGGCTACCTTCGCCCTCGTGTGAATCCCACTGAGTTCACAAAATGTTTTGTTTGTCTTTTAAGGGTTTTGAAGTTTTGGGGAGGGACTGGGAGGCTAGGGAGGCTTTGATGAGGAGAGGGGTTGATCGCAGCCTAGTTGGGGACTGGCAGGCGTGGGTGGGTGTGGGTGGGGGTGGGACGGTGCTGTAGAGATCCGCTGGTGCGCCGAGGGGAATGTTTGCAGTTGGAGGGTGTTTTTTGCAAGTTACCACACATGGCTAAGGCAAGATACGATGTTAGGATGTTTGGTCAGACATTTTTACTGAGACATATACACAGACCGCCGCAGATAGGATGAACACATCTAGGGACAATTTGGACACTTTGACGCTTGTTAGACGGGGACCCGGAGGGTCGGCCGAGCAAGGGGGAGAGGCCTCCTGGCGAGGGCCCTCTCCGGTAATCGTACGGACGAGTAACTTCCCCCCCACAGATGGACACCACACCAAGATAGGTTACGTATACTTTTATAGGTATTCTGAAGCAGGTTAACTTGGCGATACAGTGTGGACCAGGATCCGAGGATCCCGTCAATTCTAGTCTCTTTGGGGAAAGGGGTAGCGGGACAGTCTGAGTACCGGTCCGGTACGGGAGTAGCAGGGATGGAGCTCACAATCCTCGAGCTGGAGGGTTCGCAAGGAGGGGCCGCGGCAGCGCCAGCAGGCCTTCAAGTTGGTTCACGAAGAGGATGAGCCGCGGCAGCGCCAGCAGGCCTTCAAGATGGTTCATGAAGAGGATGAGCCGCGGTAGCGCCAGCAGGCCTTCAAGATGGTTCACGAAGAGGATGAGCCGCGGCAGCGCCAGCAGGCCTTCAAGATGGTTCACGAAGAGGAGCCGCGGCAGCGCCAGCAGGCCTCCAAGGATGAGTTCGTCTCGGTGTCTCTTGACTCCAGGATACAACTGCCTTCCTGCTCTGGAGCTACCCCAGTTATAGGTCTGGCGCCCTTTGATGTCCGGACCCTCGCACTTGGAGGTCGGGAGGTCCGGGATGAGAGAGTCCAGACACCCAGCAGGGGGGTGGAGCCAGCGCCCAGGGAGGCAGAGGGTGATCGAAACCGGGCGGAGGGGAGCCATCGACACTCCTTCGCACATTGACTTGCCAAGTGGTCTCTCTACCCCCTGGGTGGATGGTGGTGCCTCGATGTCGGGGCCTGGCTGGGCCCGAGGCCGAGGTCAACCCGAGGCCACGAGGCCTGGTCGTGGAGTGTCCAAAATGGCGGCTGGGCCGGGGACGGTGGTTCGGCAAAGGACCCGGGCCAGCCGAGAAGGTTGTGGTTACAAGTCTGGGTTCCGTCAGGGAAGGGCCGTGAGTTGACCCGAAGGGTTGCAGGAGTTGTTCTTGTCCGGGAAACAGGGGAAGCAGGGGTCCGCGACCCGCCATGCGGGGAGGGTTCGGGCATGACACGAGGCCTGTCCAACATGCGTGCCCCCCAGCTGAAGGCAGGGAGAGTCACCCATCCTCTTGGGTAATCTCCTCGCAGAGGCGGAAGAAGCGGGACAGGCCGTCTGCGTTGGTGTGGTCTTGGCCTGGGCGATGCTCCACAGTGAAGTCCATCCCTTGCAGGGAGATGGACCAACGTAACAGCTTCGGATTCTCTCCCCGCATCTGCATCAGCCATTGCAGGGGTCGGTGGTCTGTTTGCACCCGGAAGTGGGTACCGAAGAGATAGGGCCGGAGCTTCTTGAGGGCCCACACCACGGCGAAGGCCTCTCGCTCTATGGTGCTCCAGCGCTGTTCTCGGGCCAGCAGGCGTCGGCTGATGAAGGCCACTGGCTGATCCACCCCCTCGGTGTTGAGTTGGGAGAGGACGGCCCCAACGCCATGATCGGAGGCATCCGTCTGTACTATGAATTCCCGGCTGTAGTCGGGGGCTTGGAGCACGGGGGCGGTGCACATGGCGGACTTGAGTTTCTCGAAGGCCGCCTGACATTCGGGAGTCCAGTGGACTTTCTGGGGGTTCTTTTTGGACGTGAGTTCTGTGAGGGGCCCCACAATGCTGCCATAGTCTTTTACGAAGCGCCGGTAGTACCCGGTGAGCCCCAGGAAGGCTCGGACCTCTGTTTGGGTGACTGGGGGTTCCCACGCTTGAATGGCGGCGATCTTGAGTTGGAGGGGGGCCACCAGGCCACTTCCCACCTGGTGCCCCAGGTAGGTCACGGACCCTTGGCCGATCAGGCATTTGCTGGCCTTGATGGTTAGCCCGGCCTGCCGAAGGGCGTTCAGGACCTCCCGGAGGTGGTGGAGGTGTTCTGCCCAGTGGCGGCTGTACACGGCAATATCGTCCAGATAGGCGGCGCTGAATTCCTCCAGACCCGCCAAGACTTTGTTCACGAGTCTCTGGAAGGTGGCGGGTGCGTTTTTCATTCCGAAGGGCATCACCTTGAAGTGGTAGTGGCCATCCGGGGTGGAGAAGGCGGATCGCTCCTGGGCACCGGGAGTGAGGCCTATCTGCCAATAGCCTGCTGTCAAATCAAAGATGCTCAGGTAGCGGGCGGCCCCCAGGCGGTCGATTAGCTCAGCTGCCCGGGGAATTGGGTTAACGTCGGTCCTGGTGACGGCGTTCAGACCCCGATAGTCTACACAAAACCTGAGCTCGGGGGCGACGCCCGGGGCGGCGGCCTTGGGGACCAGTACGACCGGGCTGGCCCAGGGGCTGTCAGAAGGCTCGATCACTCCTAGAGCCAGCATCCTGGAGACTTCCGACTGGATGCAGGCGCGTACTCGATCAGGTACCCTGTACGCCCTGTGTCGGATGGGGGGGCTATCCCCGGTGTCGACATCGTGGAGGCACCAGGGGGTGACCCCCGGGATGAGGGAGAATAGGTCGGCAAATTGTAGAAGCAGGTCTTGGCAGTCTTTGCGTTGTGCTGGAGACAGGGCATCGGAGAGGTGGACTCCTTCCACGGAGCCGTCTTTCTCGAGTGTCTTCAGGAGATCGGGGAGGGGCTCGGAGTCCTCTTCAGCCCCACTGTCGGTAGCCATCAGGAGGCTGAGTTCAGAGCGTACAAAGTGGGGCTTAAGTCTGTTGGCGTGGAGGACCCGTAGCGGGTTCCGGGGTGACTCCAGGTCTACCAGGTAGGTGACGGGGCCCTTGCGCTCCACCACCTTGAAGGGTCCCGTCCATTTGTCCTGGAGGGCGCAAGGTTCCACCGGGGACATCACCCAGACCTGTTGTCCCGGTTCGAACTCGATGGACGAGGCATTCTGATCATACCAGCGCTTCATGTCCTCTTGGCTGGCTTCGAGGTTGGCCTTGGCAAGTTCCCTGAACCGTCTGGTCTGGTTCCGGAGGGCCAAGAGGTACTTGTGCACATCAGGGGGGAGTCTTCTGAGGAGCTTCCTCCCACCCTTCTTTGATCAGGCTGAGGGGGCCCCGGACGGGGTGCCCATACAAGAGTTCGAACGGACTGAAGCCCAGGGATTTCTGGGGGACCTCCCTGTAAGCGAACAGGAGGCACGGGAGCAGCACGTCCCATTGGCGACGTAAGGGCTCTTCCAGACCCATGATCATCCCCTTGAGGGTGCGGTTGAATCGTTCTACTAGTCCGTTCCCTTGCGGGTGATAAGGGGTCGTGAATTTGTAGGTGACCCCGCACTGTTGCCACAGGGACTTCATGTACTTGGAGATGAAGTTCGTGCCCCTGTCACTGACGACTTCTCGGGGGAAGCCCACCCGCGAGAAGATCCCCATCAAGGCTCGGCCCACCACGGGCGCTGTCACGGTCCGGAGCGGTATGGCTTCGTGGTAGCGGGTGGCATGGTCCACCAGGACAAGTATGAACCGGTGACCCTGCGCTGTTCGGGGCTCCAGGGGCCCCACAATGTCTATCCCCACCCGCTCAAAGGGAGTGGTGACGATGGGAAAGGGTTGTAGGGGGACTTTACGTTTTCGGCCGCTCTTCCCGCTGGCCTGGCAGGTGGGGCAGGCCCGGCAGTGGTTCGTTACATCGTTCCGCATCTTCGGCCAGTAGAAGTGGGTCACCAGGCGGCTGTACGTCTTGTCCTGCCCCAGGTGCCCGGCAAGAGGCACATCGTGGGCCAGGTTCAAGAGGAAGTCTCTGAATCGGAGGGGGACCACCAGCACCCGGCTGGCCCCCAGCTCGGCGATCTTTTGCTCACTGTAGAGCAGCCCGTTGTCCCAGTAGATCCAGTGGGCCCCCGAGGCATCCCCTGTGCTCTGGGCTATGGCTTGTTGTCGGAGGCCCTCGAGGGAGGGACACGCGCTTTGTTCCTGGCGGAACTGCTCCTGAGTGGGGCCACCCTCTTGGCGCCACTGGGCCAGCTCCGGGATGTCTTGGAGCTGGTCCTGTTCTTCGTTGCTGAGCTCCGGAGGGCCAGGCTCAGGGGTGGTTTCTTCTGCGACGATCGGCGGAGGAGGTTCGGGCCACTCCTGCTCCTCTGGGCTGGAGATGGCGCGGGCGGCCATGGATCGGGTCGTTACACAGACCCATTCCGGGAGACCAAGCATCCCCAGGTGCTCTCTTCGCTCAACGGCTGACCAGGGCGAGCTCTCGAGGTCGTTCCCCAGTAGGCAGTCCACCGGGGCATCGTCGCGGACAGTCACTTTTAGCATGCCGGACACCCCCCCCCCCTCCACTCGAAGGGGACGCGGGCCATCTGGCACAGGCTCTCGGAGTTGTCTGCCGACCGTACTGGACAAAGTACATTGGGTAGGATTTGGTCGGGGGTCACCAGATGGCAGCGGACTGCGGTCACGCTGGCCCCTGTGTCACGGAGGGCTTCAGCTCGGCGTCCATTGATGGTGACCCACTGGCTGTATTTCTGCGTGTTAGCGGGAATGGGGGCCCGCGGGACCATGTCCCTCTCCCCTAGACAGACCAGGGACATGGCGGCTGGCTCCCACTCGGGCTGGTATTGCTCGCACTCTTCGGCTTCTTCGTGGCCTGGCTCTTTTCCCAGGGCGACGGCGGTGATCTGGCGGTTCATGGGACTCTGATTTTTCAGGCAGTTGGGATCATTGGCGTAGTGGCCGGGCCGCTGGCATTTGTGGCAGGTGACGTTGGAGCGGAACCCGGGCGGCGTTGGAGGGCTTCCTCTTCCGGCCGGGGGAGGGGGGTTGCTAGTGGGGGGCACCGTGACGGTGTCCCGGCCCCAACCCTGGCCTCCTCCTCCTCCCCGGGGGCGGTGGGGCCCCTGGGAGGCTCTGTTCTGTTCGTTGGACCAGCTCCGCGGGACCCGTGTGCTCTCCCATCGGTCTGCTTCGATGGCGAGTTTCCGAGGTTCGGTCAGCTTACTATCGAGGAGGTGCTGCCTCAGTTCTATGAAACAATTATTGGAGAGGTGCTCCCACACAACAAGGTTGAATAATTGCTCGTAGGTGGAGACCTGGCTGCCCTTGATCCATCCCTCGAAGGCTCGGCTAAAAAAGTTTACGTACCCCACCCAGGTGGTACCGGGGATTCTCTTACAGTCTCGAAATCGCTGCCGGTACATCTCGGGTGTGAGCCCATAGCGAGTGAGGAGGGCGGCCTTCATGTGGTCGTAGGATGTCATCTCGTGGTCGGGGAGTTGCAGCAGGGCATCTCTTCCTTCGTTGACGAATTTTCCCCATAACCCGGCTCCCCAGTCGCTCCGCGGAATTCGGTGGGGGGTCATGGCCACTTCGTAGGCCTTAAACCATTGCTGGATATCATCGTTCCAGTAGTATTCCCGGACGACGTCCTTGGGGATGTGGACCTTGGGGTCCGCAGGGGAAGAGGGATTCTGGTTCCCGGGGACGCTGAGGTCTTTGTTTTGCCGTCGAATTTCGAGTTCTTTTAAATTTCGCTCATGCTCGTATGCTAGTCTCTTTTCTTCCAGCTCCCTCTGGCTCTTTTTCTCTTCTCGTTCTTCCCTGAGCCGTAAGTGTTCGAGGGTTATCTTCTGTTCTGCCAGTTTGAGTTCTCCGTCTAAGCGGAGTCGAGCCAGCTCCAACTCGTGGAGCCGGCTTTTCTCCCGTTCTTGGGCCTCTTCGGACGAGAGGCCCGCTCTTCTTCCTTCCACGGGGGTGGTACTTGTTTCTGCGGTCTCGAGGCTTTGATTTTGGGGTGGGGATGCTTCCGTCTCCACCCAAGATTCCAAGGCGTGCTTGAGGTCATCTTTTGTGCTCAGTCCTGTGGTAGCAATGCCCAAATCTATGCAGAATTGCTTTAGTTCTTTGTGGCTGTATTCTTCCAGCCGTTCCATCTGAAATTTTTCGGTTGTTCCACTCTCTTTTGTCGTCATGGCTGCTGTGTGTCGTGGGGTGAGTTATTCTCTGTACGATTATGCGTCGGCTCGGATCGCGCCGCTGGCCACCAATGTTAGACGGGGACCCGGAGGGTCGGCCGAGCAAGGGGGAGAGGCCTCCTGGCGAGGGCCCTCTCCGGTAATCGTACGGACGAGTAACTTCCCCCCCACAGATGGACACCACACCAAGATAGGTTACATATACTTTTATAGGTATTCTGAAGCAGGTTAACTTGACGATACAGTGGGGACCAGGATCCGAGGATCCCGTCAATTCTAGTCTCTTTGGGGAAAGGGGTAGCGGGACAGTCTGAGTACCGGTCCGGTACGGGAGTAGCAGGGATGGAGCTCACAATCCTCGAGCTGGAGGGTTCGCAAGGAGGGGCCGCAGCAGCGCCAGCAGGCCTTCAAGATGGTTCACGAAGAGGATGAGCCGCGGCAGCGCCAGCAGGCCTTCAAGATGGTTCACGAAGAGGATGGGCCGCGGCAGCGCCAGCAGGCCTTCAAGATGGTTCACGAAGAGGATGAGCCGCGGCAGCGCCAGCAGGCCTTCAAGATGGTTCACGAAGAGGATGAGCCGCGGCAGCGCCAGCAGGCCTTCAAGATGGTTCACGAAGAGGATGAGCCGCGGCAGCGCCAGCAGGCCTTCAAGATGGTTCACGAAGAGGAGCCGCGGCAGCGCCAGCAGGCTTCCAAGGATGAGTTCGTCTCGGTGTCTCTCGACTCCAGGATACAACTGCCTTCCTGCTCTGGAGCTACCCCAGTTATAGGTCTTGCGCCCTTTGATGTCCGGACCCTCGCCCTTGGAGGTCGGGAGGTCCGGGATGAGAGAGTCCAGACACCCAGCAGGGGGGTGGAGCCAGCGCCCAGGGAGGCCGAGGGTGATCGAAACCGGGCGGAGGGGAGCCATCGACACTCCTTCGTACATTGACTTGCCAAGTGGTCTCTCTACCCCCTGGGTGGATGGTGGTGCCTCAATGTCGGGGCCTGGCTGGGCCCGAGGCCGAGGTCGACCCGAGGCCACGAGGCCTGGTCGTGGAGTGTCCAAAATGGCGGCTGGGCCGGGAACGGTGGTTCGGCAAAGGGCCCGGGCCAGCCGAGAAGGTTGTGGTTACGAGTCTGGGTTCCGTCGGGGAAGGGCCGTGGGTTGACCCGACGGGTTGCAGGAGTTGTTCTTGTCCGGGAAACAGGGGAAGCAGGGGTCCGCGACCCGCCATGCGGGGAGGGTTCGGGCATGCCACGAGGCCTGTCCAACAACTCTGATAACCTGGAATGTTCGGGGTCTTAATGACCATAGGAAGGTCCGGAAGGTTCTGCAATACTTTGCGAGATATGGCGTTGATGTTGCATTATTTCAGGAGACACATTTACACCCAGACAGCCACATACTAAGATACAGGGGATTTATGGGTAATATACACGCAGCTGGGTTTACATCGCCTGCCAGGGGAGTGCTTACGTGGGTCAACCCGAAGACACTTTTGAGGATGACACCGCTGGAGACTGATAGAGACCAACGCTACACGATCACGAAGTGCTGCGGTAAGGGTATGGAGCTTTGCATAGTGAACACCTATGACCCCAATTACGACCACCCGGACTTCTACTCAGAGTTAGCGGCTAAGGTCACGGCGCACTCCGGAGGAGATAAACTATTGGGGGGCGATTTTAACATGACCAGGCAACCACACATTGACAGATCAGATGGTCCCGAACGTCGTCCCTCAGCTTCTGCTAGAGTGCTGGAGACACAAATGATTAGGCTGGACTTACGTGACGTGTAGTGGCACGAACACCCTACCCAAGGGGGTTATACACATTACTCGGCCCTACATAACATACACACTAGGATAGACTATTGGCTTATCACCGCACATTTAACCCAGGCGATTCAGAACTGCACTATTGTAAATCCGGAGTCCTTACCCGTCGGGAATGGTGGAGCCCGACCCATACTGAATTGTCATTTCCGGCTTCTCCACAGAATTCCGAGTGGGAGTACGGAAACGAGACTGCCAGCGAGACTGAGGAAAACGGACCCTTTAAGTGGGCGTCGCCTTACGCGGAGGAAGCCCCGGCCCTTCGTGACGTCACTGAGACCACATTGGTCAAAACAGAGGAAATCCTGTATGCCGGGTGTGGAAACACCGCGGAGAGGAAGGCGGGACCGGGAGAGACGGAGAACCGTAGTTCAGCAGAAGACGGAATCAGAGGAGGCGAAGCGGGAGACTGCAAAGGAGCCGAAGGAGAAACCGAACCACGAGACGAGCCAGGAGGCCAACGACCCTGCGGACCGCCGTGCCACACTCCCGAGGGAGGAGTGTGGCTGACACAGGTACGGCGGCGTTTGGCGGCTTGGGTGGGCAAGCGTAACGCTAGTGCTTAGAGCGCCACTGTACTTTCCGACCCCGCTGCATTAACCCTTTTGTCCTACCTTCCCCCCCCCCCCCCCCCCCCCCCCCCCAATTCCTCCCCTCCTTTACCTACTCTATCCCAACACCGACTACACTGAGCACGGCAATGTGTTAAAGAGATACACCGGGTGTATACCTCTCACTCCCTGGGCCCCTTGGTGCAACCCTATTGGAGGACTGTGTCCTAACGGCCTTCCGTCTTGTTGGTCTTTTCTTTTCATGTGGCGAGTCCCTCGGTGCCTGGAGTGAGGAACTATATTCTGGGGAAGGAAACCGTAGAAGAGCAGCGCCACGGACCCCAGTACCTTCGCACGGGAGAGACTCACGTTCAGGACACGAAAGACGTTTGTCACTAAACCCTTAAGATCTATTAAAATAAAACCCTTGTTAAATCCTACAGTTGGTGTCACGGTCGTCCCTTCACCCACGTCCACACTGGTGTCAGAAGTGGGATCTTCCCCTCCCAAAAGGACCATGGCAATGGAACAAGTGATTCAAACGCTCATTGATGGACAACAAAAACTGGAGTGGGCTATAGGCCAACAAATAAGCACCGCTGATGCTGACCGGGACTTGTTTAGAACGTCTTTGACACAACAAATGGACACTATCCAAAAAGTTGTACAAACCCCCAGCTCATCATCAGTTTTGGACAGAAGGCCCGTAGGCCCACACACATCAGGGGTTGCCTTACAAAAGTACGTGACTGGGGAAGATCCCGACGCGTTCCTATTAAATTTCGAGCGCGCAGCCAGAGTTTGCTGTTGGCCTGAAGAGAAATGGCCTTTCTTTTTGGCTCCCTTACTCTCAGGAGAGGCCCAAACTGCCTATCAGGTGGCAAATCATGCAGGAACATCCTCATATGCAGATATAAAAGCGGTGATATTAGACCACCTAGGGATGGATGCAGAGGCATACCGTCTACGGTTCAGAAAAGAGAAGGGGATTCCAGGTGAGAATCCAAAGACCATGTATCTAAGGGTAAAAATGGCTGCCGAAAAATGGCTCAGGCCGGATATCCGGAGCAAAGAAGAGGTCATGTCCAGTATCATACTGGAGCAGTTTATGGAAGTACTGCCGTACGGCACACAGAGGTGGTTACGACAACACCCCGGACTAACGGCTGCTCAAGCTATAGAGATGGCGGCCAACTACAATAGAGCAGCACCCCGGTCTTTTCCTTGGGACAATGAGAAAAATACCAAGTCCATAACCCCTCCCTCCAAACCAGAGAAAAAAAAGACTGTACCCGATCCAATTAAACTACGCCCGTTCAAACCGGAAGGTCCCCATATGAAGGGGCCACAGTGCTTCGAGTGTGGAGAATGGGGTCATATAGCTCGAAATGTGCCCCCAACGGAGACCTCCGGAAGAGCCCATGGAGGTCGGATATATTCCACGGACCGTCATGTACACTTCTGAAATGGGCCCATCTTTCTACGTAAGGGTACGAGTTAACCAGAAATTAGTGAAAGCCTTACTTGATTCGGGTTGTCGTCAGTCAGTTGTTCAGGAACGACTTTTGCACCCTGACCAGATAGGCCAGGAAGGTACTGTTCTTATCAGGTGTGTCCATGGCGACGTCAAACCCTATCCCATGGCCCGAATAACTATACACCCAACAGGTAGGGAACCATGCTCAGTTAAGGTGGGGGTAGTAAGGACTCTACCCGAAGAGTTGATACTAGGAGTAGATAACCCAGATTTTCTGTCCTTGTTTAAGAGAGAGTTAAAAGACCACACCGCAGAAGCTTACCTGTCAGTAGAACCATGGGTGCTAGACAGAGGGTTTAAGTTCGCACAGGCTAATGATCCTTCTCTATTGAATGCTTGGGAAGCAGCACACTCTCAGTCCTCTACATCACAGAGTTACCCCAGATTCAAGATAGAAAATGACCTGCTGTATAGAGAAAGTAAAGAGGGGGAACCTACCCAACTAGTAGTACCCAAAGAATTCAGAGAACAGATTCTTTTTTATGCCCACACACACCTAACTGCTGGACATAGTGGCAGCGAGAAAACAACTCAGAACATTTTACGTCTCTTTTATTGGCCCGGTATATACAAAGAGGCAGACACCTACTGTAAACAGTGCGAGGTGTGCCAAAAAAAGAACCTTACTCGGCCACCCGCAGTACCCCTGCAACCACTGCCAATCATTGGAAATCCATGGGATAGGGTAGGTATGGACCTGATTGGACCTCTACCACGTACATCGCGTGGCCATACATACGCTCTTGTAGTGGTTGACTACAACACTAGATTCCCAGAAGCCTTTGCACTCAGTACTCCGACTACCAAGAACGTAGCGGACAAGTTGGTGGAGTTATTTTCAAGGGTAGGGTTCCCTCGCGAGATACTTACGGACCAGGGAACACCATTTGTTTCCCGGATGATGAAAGAGGTGTGCAAAATGCTTGACCTGCACCACATCCGAACGTCCGCCTATCATCCCCAGACGGATGGCCTCGTTGAGAGGTATAATAGGACCCTAAAAACCACCCTTAAGAAGTTGCTAACTGCCGAGAATAAGGACTGGGACAGAGTACTACCCCTAGCGTTGTATGTAGTAAGAGCACAAGTGCAGAGTAGTTTGGGTTTTTCACCATTTGAATTGCTCTACGGCCGTCAACCACGTTCTCTGTTAGAGATTACCAGGGAAGCATGGGAAACAGAAGGAACTGCCGAACAGAGAAACCTGTTGGAGTATACACAGCAGTTAAGATCTAGATTGGGTAAATTGAGGGACTTAGCATATTCAAACCTAGAGAAAGCCCAAGCCAATCAAAAACGATACTATGATAAAGGAAAAAAATGGAGAACCCTAGAAAAAGGAGACTGGGCCCTGGTGCTTCTTCCTTCGACCACCCAAAAGTTTCGGAGTGAGTGGAAAGGTCCCTACAAAGTTATGGATACTTACGGGCGTACCACATACAGCTTACAAATGTCCCCGAATAGGAGACAAACCTTCCACATTAATCTTCTCAAGAAATGGATTGGTCCATATCCCCGCCAGGCTAACTTGACCTTACCAGCAGATAGGAGCGTGTCCACCCTGAAAGAACTGCCAGTGAACACAGAATTGACCGAAATAGAACGAGGAGAGTTGATGTCGACTTTACTCCCCTATTCCCCTATCTTTTCAGACACCCCTGGGTGTACCCATTTGGCAGAGCATCAAATACACACAAAAGAAGGACAGATAGTAAAACAAAGACCTTATCGCATTCCAGCCGCTAAAAGAGCTGATGTAAGGAAGGAGGTGCAGGACATGCTTCGTCTAGGGGTAATAAGACCGTCTAAGAGCAACTGGTCCTCTCCCATAGTCATGGTCCCTAAACCCGACGGGTCTACCCGTTTTTGTATGGACTTTAGAGCCCTGAATGCTGTATCGTCTTTTGACGCGTTTCCAATACCCCGGGTGGATGAACTAATAGAAAGAATAGGGGATGCCCGCTACATTACCACACTTGACCTAACCAAGGGTTATTGGCAGGTGCCACTCAGGGAGGAGGATCGCCACAAAACAGCCTTTGCAACTGAAGATGGACTCTTTGAATTTACTGTCTTGCCATTTGAACTCCATGGAGCCCCCGCTACCTTCCAGCGGTTAATGAACAGGATACTGGCCACCCACACCTCATACAGTTCGGTGTATCTGGATGATATAGTCATCTTTAGTTCATCCTGGAAAGAACATTTGGTACACGTATCCAATATCTTAACCGCATTGCAGGCAGCTGGACTCCATGTGAATGCAAAGAAATCGAGGGCCGCATTTCCAAAAGTGAAATACCTGGGGTTCATGCTAGGGGAGGGAGTCATAGCCCCTCAGGAGGAAAAGATCAAAGCTATAACCAGCACTCCATTCCCAGCCACCAAAAGGGAATTACGTGCATTCCTAGGTCTCATAGGGTACTATAGGCGATTCATCAAGAATTTTGCAGATCTTTCAAGTCCCCTAACAGACCTCTTGCAAAAACACATAAAGAATTCTCTGCCAAATCCCCCATCTGAAGGAGCCATCAAAGCCTTCCAGACTCTAAAGACTGCCCTTACCACGAGCCCGGTCCTCATACCACCAAACTTTGAGAAACCCTTTTCCCTGGCCACTGATGCCTCCGACACCGGCATTGGGGCTGTGCTGTCACAGGAGGGGGATGACGGAACGGAACATCCCATACTCTATGTGAGCAGAAAGCTCCACCCCAGGGAACAGAAATATCCCACGGTGGAAAAAGAGTGCCTCACCATCCGGTGGGCTATTGACAAACTGAGGTACTATCTGGAAGGTAAAGCTTTCGTCCTATACTCAGACCACGCACCCCTTCAGTGGATGCAAAGAAACCAATCCCAGAACGCTAGGATATTACGCTGGTTTCTCTTCCTGCAACCATTTGCCTTCAAAGTAGTGCATCGGAAGGGGGTAGACAATGGGAATGCTGATTTCCTCTCCCGGATGCCTATTCTCCCCGATGGGGGGGAGGAATGTAAATCCGGAGTCCTTACCCGTCGGGAATGGTGGAGCCCGACCCATACTGAATTGTCATTTCCGGCTTCTCCACAGAATTCCGAGTGGGAGTACGGAAACGAGACTGCCAGCGAGACTGAGGAAAACGGACCCTTTAAGTGGGCGTCGCCTTACGCGGAGGAAGCCCCGGCCCTTCGTGACGTCACTGAGACTACATTGGTCAAAACGGAGGAAATCCTGTATGCCGGGTGTGGAAACACCGCGGAGAGGAAGGCGGGACCGGGAGGGACGGAGAACCGTAGTTCAGCAGAAGACGGAATCAGAGGAAGCGAAGCGGCAGACTGCAAAGGAGCCGAAGGAGAAACCGAACCACGAGGCGAGCCAGGAGACCAACGACCCTGCGGACCGCCGTGCCACACTCCCGAGGGAGGAGTGTGGCTGACACAGGTACGGCGGCGTTTGGCGGCTTGGGTGGGCAAGCGTAACGCTAGTGCTTAGAGCGCCACTGTACTTTCCGACCCCGCTGCATTAACCCTTTTGTCCTACCTTTCCCCCCCCCCCCCCAAATTCCTCCCCTCTATCCCGACACCGACTACACTGAGCACGGCAATGTGTTAAAGAGATACACCGGGTGTATACCTCTCACTCCCTGGGCCCCTTGGTGCAACCCTATTGGAGGACTGTGTCCTAACGGCCTTCCGTCTTCTTGGTCTTTTCCTTTCATGTGGCGAGTCCCTCGGTGCCTGGAGTGAGGAACCATATTCTGGGGAAGGAAACCGTAGAAGAGCAGCGCCACGGACCCCAGTACCTTCGCACGGGAGAGACTCACTTTCAGGACACGAAAGACGTTTGTCACTAAACCCTTAAGATCTATTAAAATAAAACCCTTGTTAAATCCTACAGTTGGTGTCACGGTCGTCCCTTCACCCACGTCCACAACTATACTACCACGTACATATTCAGACCACTCTCCTATATTGCTGACGATAGCTGCGCCGACGCGGCATATCCCGCTGTTTGCCTGGCGCTTTCCTCCATACTCTTTACTAGATGCCTCCTTCAGGGAGGAGCAGGCGGCGGCCATTGAGATATTCTTTGACACCAATGTGGCCTCTGTAGATTTGTTTCAGACTATATGGGAGGTGTTCAAGGCATATATCAGGGGGATCACTATCTCGAAACATTCGGGGGTCCTTAAATCGATTAGGGACAGGCTGCTTTCTTTAGAAACCAAACTTACGGAACTTGAACAGAAGCGCTTGCGCGATAGTAGCGAGACCCTCGCCCGAGAACTAGCTCAAACACTACGGGAATACCACGAGGAGGCTGACTCTGAAGTCAAGCACTTAGGAAAGTATGCAAAAGCTAGATCATACGGCGAGGGGGAGCGCCCTGGTGCGGTGCTTGCGCAATTGGCTAAGCGGAGCAGAGGCAGAATGACGACACCTGTAATGAGGTCCCCAACGACTGAAGAGCTGCTTTCGGGCGCACAAGTTGCGGAGAGTTTTCGGGAGTATTATGGGACACTATATGCCTCACGAGGCCCCGCTCCAGAGGAAGGTATACTTGATTATCTTACTCACATAGAGCTTCCCTGGCTTTCCAATATACACCGCGAGTTCTTGGCGCGCCCGATCGAACGGGAGGAAATAGTGTGGGCATTGTCGGCAATAAAGGCTGGTAGCGCCCCGGCAAGTGACGGCCTCACTGTTGCCTTCTACAAGGCATACTCTAATCTACTGATACCCCATCTGCTAACCCTTTGTGAGGATATGGCAGATACGGGCACTATGCTGCCTACTCTGCGAGAAGCAATATTGGTTGCTATTCTCAAACCAGGAAAGGATCCGGGGGACTGCGCTTCATACCGCCCCCTGTCGCTATTAAACGTGGACACGAAGATTTTCGCTAAATTGATCTCCAACCACCTCAGCTCCATGGTAGCTTTATTGGTGGCCCCAGAACAGGCTGGATTTGTCCCTACTCATAATCTCACGTATAACCGTAGGACGGTCTTCGCGGCGTTCCAGCATACACGCCCGGAAGTCCCTGCGATTGCGGTCTTCCTCGACATGGAAAAGGCCTTCGACTCCATTAAATGGCCTTTCCTGAGACAGGTCTTAAGTCGCATGGGTGTGAGAGAGCTGTTTCTACAGCTGCTGGCTACGCTGTACACCTCCCCGACTGCTTGTATACGAATAGGTTCTCTCATCACGGACCCCATACAGATAAGGAGAGGCATGAGGCAGGAGTGCCCCCTTTCCCCTATCCTATATGCGTTGGCAGCAGAACCGCTTGCCTGCACTATGCGCGAGTACCACAGTCATAGGGGCATTCGATTCCCCACATATAATTTGATTGTGTCAACGTACGCGGACGATACCCTCTTATATGTCAGAGATCCAGAAGTGCACTTGTCGGCGGTGTTCCGCGAGGTGGTCTTGTTCAGCTCTCTCTCGGGCATCCATGTAAATTGGAAGAAGTCCCTTATGTTCCCGCTTACGCCAGTAACGCGGCCCTTTGACCCGGAATACCCCATCCAATGGACTACGGACACGGTACAGTACTTGGGGATCCGACTACACTCGGACTCGGAGGTAGTTCTACGGGAGAACTATGGGAAGGCAGTCTCTAAACTGGAGGAGGATGTCGAAAAATGGATTTCACTGCCACTATCGCTGCTGGGGCGGATCTCACTTATGAAAATGATTGTGCTGCCGCGTTTTTTGTTCTTATTCAGCAACATCCCGATGGTGTTATCAAGCCACTTCTTCCGTCAACTGCAATCGTTAATGGTCCGGCTGGCACGGGCGGGGAAACAGCCTAGAGTGGCATGGAAAATACTGGTGCGTCTGTACGCGACGGGAGGACTGAATGCTCCAGATCTGGGGCTTTATTATCGTGCGGCGCAAAGCGCACACGCTTATCACTGGATACATCGCCCAGTGGATATTCCACATATATGCATGGAATCGATTGTGGCGGACCCGACGCCCCTGCCCGCGCTGTTGGCCAGACCTCAAGACCGAAGAACGGGTTTCCTCGATTCTTTGAATGCAGTCACTCACGCGTGGCACCACATGATGGACACTCAAGCGTAGTCTACTTTACGCCCCGAAGACGCCCATACCTTGGTGCACCTGGTTGTCCCCATGCATGGATAAGGGGATCATAGAAGCTCTGAGTGTGCTGCATATACATACCATGGGTGATTTGTTTGCAGAGGGCAGGGCCCGCAGCTGGAGTGAGATCGAAACAGACGGCAATTCCCATTCACTGCTATCGCGCTTCCAGTTCCACAGAGTGAGACACGCTCTCATGGACCTGTTAGGGGAAGACATGGAGGAACCCACGGTAGTTGCAGCTTTTGATTACGTCGTCAATGCTAAGACCCCTACTAAATTAATAACCAACTTGTACCGTATAGCCCTCTCTGAGAGGACGGCGGAATACGCCAAGCCGAGGCTAGCATGGCAAGCCGACTTAAGGATTGACCTAAGGGAAGAGACATGGCAGTACTGCTGTACGAGTACGAGAAGGGTATCTCTGAATGGCCGCCATTGGCTTCTGCACTTTAAATACCTAAACAGGACTTACTACACCCCGGAAAGATTACATAGATACGGATTGAGGGACAGCCCTAATTGAGAGAGATGTGGGGACCAACTTGCTGACTTTTTACACATTTTGGCACTCAGTGTACAAAGAAGTGAACGAGATAAGACAGCTGACACTGACACCTGACCCATTATTAGCCACCCTGGGCTATTCCAAAGCCTTACGACAGGTACACAGAAGACTGGTCGATATGGCCTTCCTTCTCGCTAAACGATGTGTTGCCCTCAAATGGATGCGAGGTCCAGCCCCTACACTAGCACAGTGGACCAGGGAAATGACATATTGTAGTACGCAGACGGAGCTCTATAGCAACTTACTGCCCTCTCGTAATAGGCCCAAAAACCTTTGGTCCCTGTTTCTAGATAGACGATATGTACATGATGCTGAGGAGGATAAGGACGCAAATAGCCCGACGAATGAAGGAGTCCTGACTGGGCACCTCACAGACTGCCCACCACTGACGCATTATGGGCTGGAAGGAAGATTGGACTCTGGTGGAGTGGTTAGTTGGGGCCCCTGGACGGTAGGGAGGTTGTCAGCTAATTTGCAATGGATGGGTTCCCCGATGTACGGTATTGTGGTCCTGAAGTTTTGTCATGTATAAGTGATGCTTTTTATCAATGAATTCCTAACATGGTTTTTATGAACACAGTCTGTATATCTACTTCTGATACTTAATGCCGATTGTGATGGTTGTTTATTTTTAAAATGCCAATAAAATAGATTTTTTTTAAAAAGTGTGCATTCGTGAGCGCCCATTTTGTATGTCTATGACCTGTTGCTATAATCAGACTACCATGTAGTCCTCCTACCGCCGATCCTGAAGATGGCACCCCCTTCCCTGATCTGAGGATCTGCTGAACATGGAAATAGAAATGGGCCTGCTCCCTTCACAAACTATCGTGGCCATCTTGGTGGGCTCATTCACTTTACCTGTATTCACACTCCTGGTCCCTTCTATGTTTGCCCAATATCACATACTGGGTGATGTCGCCTATATTCAAAACGGCGCTGGCCAGTCGATTTCAGGTCTACTCCCTGTGTGGTCCCCAAAGGTGAACAGAGGGGCCGACTGGACATCAGACATTATTTTCTTCCTCATCTTGTTCTTCTATGTTTATTGAATGTACTAGCAATTAATCTAACTGTAATATAATTGCAATTGATTTAATACTGTAACACTCCTTAATACTCTTGTAAAGCTCTCTGATACCTTCGGGTCTAGCCTGGACTTCCTCGTCTCCTCGCTGGGTCTCCTACCCCCTCCCCACCTCTTCCCTTCTTCATTCTTTGCTTGCGTCCCCTATTCCTTTCCCTCTCTCCCCTGAATCTCTTTTCCCCTACCTGCTCTGTTTATCCTTGTGCCTATGCTCCGCTTAATCTCCCTCGCCATTCCCCTTTTACATTATCCCCTTACCCTTCTACACGCCTTGAACAAATGGATGATACCACTTCCCCGGGATCACAGCTTACTGGACTTTGGACGTTGCTTTGACTCGTCTACCGGTTTGTGTCCCCGTTGCTCTTCCCCTCCTCTTTCCATGCTGTGTCTCTCACCCTCCCCTCCTCTTTCCCCCTCCAATATCTGTCTACTTCCCCTACTCCTACCCCTCCTGAATCTCTCCCCTTGCCTGCTTTTCCCCTTACGTATTTGTGCTTATTGTTTATCTAGACCTTACAAGTAACTGTTACCCTGCTCTAATAACTGTGTAACCTTTGTAATGAGGTAACCTGTAACTATGATCTGATACTCATGTAAAGCACTCTGATACCTCCGGGTCTCGCCAGCGCTATATAAAACCTTTAAAATAAATAAAAATAAATAAAGACCTAATGCGATCAAGGCACGGTTGACACACTGTTGCCTTGTAAGATCCCTGAAGTCCGCAGAGGGCCATTTCTTAGAGTCCCAGGCGCCAGAGCGGGAGGGTGATGCTTTCTGGTGTGTGCTCCCAGTTTGTGGAATTCTTTACCAGCTCAGTTACGAGCTGGATCTTAGCTGTTGCCATTTATAAGGGGCATTAATACCTGTCTGACTTACCAGGCATATTGGTAGTTTTCAGCAGGAGCTTGACTTTTCCTTGCTTACATGTGCGGCTAGAGACCCCTGGTTGTAGCAGACTATACAAATCTCAATTAACCTATCGTAACATCTCATTTAAGCAGCGTTGGGACAACAAGCACCTAGATCTGCATGGCATAAGTCAGTTGGTATGGCATGCTGTGGTACATTTGACACTCATTCCATGCCAAAGGATCTCAGAGTGCATCACCCCAGCCTTACTGATCCAACAGATCCCACACCAGCAGATCGACAAGATTAAGAAACTCCGAATACCTGCTACACCTCACAAATAAATGTGCTGGAGGCCAGATAGCTCAGATGCTTCTGCATCCAAATATACAAGTGTATCCGAGAAGCAAATGAAGCTCACTGAGAGAAAAGTAAGCACACCCAGAAGTGTCGGATCTTCAGCATGAACAGTTATTTCAGCAGGTAACAGGCGCAGAGACATCCTATGAGCATAACTCCATACACTACCTTACGTGGCCTCAACGCCTCACACACCAGGCAGTACAAGCTCTCCACCCCACACAATCCATAAGGATGCAACCGATGACTCTGACTGGCTCAGAAGACCGCACCAGTGCCGGAAGCGGCGACCACCAGACAAGTGCTCCTTTTGAAGTAAATGAAAACCAATCAAGGGGAAGCTGAAAACATTTCAGACTTTCTCAGATACAACCAGCCCTTTCTTGCGTCAGAGATACTGATTGAGGTGCGACTGATCTACATGAGCAGAGACACGTTCAGGAATCTACATGGGATGATTTTGAAGGTGTGGCTAAATACAACATACTTGTCTGTTATACTGCTAAAAATCAAGTACTGTCATATTAAATTTTATAATCAAGTGGCACCTCGCAGAGATCTAGGCTTGTCTAAAGACTACTAAGATTGCTGTTCAGATCTCCTGCTAAATGAAGCAGTAGGAAGAAGTCATGGCTTCTGAACCCTCACAGGACCAAATCAGAGGACTTTCTAGGGTTGATACAGACCAACATGGTGAGCACAGGCATAGCTTGCTAATTGGTCATCGGATGTGCTCTTGAGATAGGGAGAGGTGAGAAGTGAGAGTAAAGGAGGGAATACTGTGGGTGATGGGTCTACCTTGTACCTTATCGGGCCCTTCCCAATCATGCAACCAGGCCCGTCAATGAATATAGTTGCTTTCCTCACGGACCTGGTTGTACCTCTACATCCATTAGTTTTATAATGCCCCACCAGGAATGTGTGTCTCCTGCCAGGTTCTTAGCAGAAGTGAGGGATTTCCCTTACCGCTTGCCATATCCCCCACACATCATTTTGAATGCGAATCTCCTGGCTGAGTATGCTAAAGGCCACCCCTCTGAACATGGTGGAGACCAGACAGAAGGGGTAGAGGTGTCTGAGGAGGAGAATAATTCCCTCTCCCAATCATCTTTAGGGAGCAAAGGGCCCCCATACCCTTGAAATCCATAATCAGCATCTGGGAACCTAGGGGCCACACAGGTGGACCAGGGACCAGAGAGTTCACTGGGAGAACCCCCAGTGAAAAGGACAGCTTTTTAGCAAAGCTGGCCAAAAGAGTGGATCCAGAGTCCAGAATCCTGGCTCTAGAGAAAGAAATGAGAGAGATGGGTTTAGCACCCATCAATGGTGGCAGCAATAATAAAAATGAGGATAGGGAAGAACTTTCTGACCCTAAAATCCCCAAAGGGATTGTCCCTAAATTTAAAGAAGATGATGATATCACAAAGTGGTTCACAGCCTTTGAGAGGGCTTCTGAAATAAGAAGAATAAAGAAACCTCTCTTGGGGCATTCCTGTGGGAACTGTTCTCTGGTAACTGCAGAGACAGGCTTCTGACCCTCTCTGGGCCAGAGGCAGGGTCCTGTGATCTCACGAAGAGCACTCTGATTGAGGGATTTGGACTCACTACTGAGGAGTTTAGAATTAGATTCAGGGGGGGTTCACAAAACCCAGAACCAATCCTGGATTGACTTTGTTGACTACTCAGTAAAGACACTGGAATTTACAGCCTCTTTATGAAGGAACACATCTTAAGTAACTGCATTGATGAAAAGTTGCATCAGTTTCTAGTAGCCCTGGGTCCACTTTCTCCCCAAGCATTCGGAAAGAAGGCAGACCATTGGGTCAACACAAGGTTAACTAGGACGTCTACCGAGGGTGACCAAAAGGAAGGGGTCACAAAACCTCCCCAGAAGAGAGATAGTGAACCCCCTAAGGAGAAAAGTAAGGAGTCCCAGGAAGCCCCCAAAAAACCTATCCAGGAGGGTGGGCCCAAAGACACCTCACAAGCCAAACCAGGGTACCAAGGTAAGAATTGTGATCCCAACAGAGTATGGTGTCACAACTTTCAGAAGACAGGACACCACACCAAGGACCCTAGCTGTCCTAAGAACAAGGTCCCTAGTACAACTCCAGGGATGACTAGTGTAGTGCCAGGGGTTGCCGGTGTAGCATGGGAGGATAGGTCCTCAGAAGAGGAAGTACCCCTAGCCTTCAACTGGGAAATGGGGTAAGAGGGCGAGCTGGAGATCCCAGAGGGGAGTAGACACTTCCACCACCTACTGGTGAATGGAGTCCCAGTCACTGCCCTGAGAGATACTTGTACCAGTCACACTGTGGTACATGACAGGTTGGTACTACCTCAACCAGTATGTCCCAGGAGAAACAAGAAGAGTAAGGGCTGTCCCAGGGGGAGTCACTGTTAGGCATGTGGCTGTAGTTCCCCTAGTCGTAGCTGGGTCCCTTAGATGGAGAAATGTGGTAGTCAGTAAAGACCTCCCACTTGATTGTCTCCTGGGGAATGACCACTTAGAGGTGGATCAGAGCCAAAGAGAGGCACTAGCTCAATGCCAGGCCTCAACCAAGAAACCTAGAGGGGTGCCACCAGCAGTCAGTGCAGCTGAGCCCCAAAAGAGAAAAAAGGAACAGGATAGGAAAGGTTGGCAACTGTTAGCCACAGTTCCAGAGGACTAGGGGGATTCCATCCCAGTGAGGGAAAACTACGAACCTGGCCTTAATATGGCCTCCTTGCCAACACAAAGCTCTGACTGATCAGGCAACTACCCAGCCTGAGTTGGTGGCTGCTCAGCTGGCAGAACAATGGGTGGAGGAAGGGTGCTCACTACCCAGTGTGGTGACCCCTCACCCAAAACAACAGGCAGACAGACAGGACCCAAAGAGACCTGTAAAATAGCCCCTTCACTTGCCAGTCAGGAGCTAAAGGTGTGGTTCTGGGCACTGACAGCGGTCAGCAGCCTCTGCTGGGTGTTAGCCTTTATATCAGCCCTATCCAAGGTATGGTGGCCTAACCCCCAATAAGCTAGGCCCCCTGACCCTATTGGTCATGGTGGGGTTGGTCAAACTGTGGGTAGCCTCTGTGGGTAAGCGTGGCCTTGCCCTGGCTAACTTAGACTTTACAGAGGTAGGCACCTCTGGGCCCAAAATAAAATGATGAGATGAAGACACTAAAGAGCAGGGAAAGGAGCTTTGGGAATTAGGTCCTGAAAATGATAAAGTAGGCCAACTCCCCAAAGGGACTGACCTGGACAGAAAGATGTAAGACAGAGTAGGCCCTGCAACTTTCAAACCACTTCCCCAACTCTTCCTTGCCTGAAAGACTAGAGAGACTCTCCCAGCATTGGCTGAGTCTCCTAGCCTTTGGGCTGGGGGGGTTTGTGTGAAAAAGTGAGTTCCTGTTGCAGTACCCCCCACGTTTTGCCTGATACCTGATGCACTTTTCCTAGGTGTGCCCTGGGTCCCTGCCAATCAGGGACCCAGGGCCTGTGTTTCTTCCCTAAAAACTATACTAAAGCCTAAACCCAAATGGCATCTCTGGCCACATATCAGCCCCTAGTAAATGGTACCCTGGGTACCCAGGGCATTGTGACCAGGGAAGACCCCTAAGGGCTGCAGCACTTATTGTGCCACCCTTAGGGGCCCTGTACCTTGACACCCACACTGCCTTTGCAGGCTGAGTGTCTAGGGGCAGAACTAAACAAAGAGTCGCCATGGCACACATCCCTGTGTGCCATGCCCACAACCCCACTGCCCTGGCATACATCAGCCACTCCTCTAGCTGGGTGCCCTATGCCAGTGGTGTGGGCACGGGTGCATGAGCCCTGTGCCCCTACAGTACCTAGGGCCATTCCTGGGCACTGTAAGTACAGTGATGCCATTAAGAGTATATGGTGCTGGGAGGTTGTCATTACGAATTCCACAGCACCATAATGGCTACACTAAACACTGACAAGTTTGATATCAAACTTTTCAGCACATTAAACCCACACTGATGCCAGTGTGGGATTTAATGTAAAATGCACTACAGAGGGCATCTTAGAGATGCCCCCTGAAACCTAACCTACAATCCACGTCTGGGCTGAGTGGCTGCAGAGGCTGCCACACAGCAGACATGTTGCTGGACCCCTAGGTGGAGAGCCCCCCGCTCTCCTGGGCCTGCAACTATGCACATCCTGGGCGAGGTGCTATGTCTCCTCCCCCAGGATGGACAAGGGAAAGCTTCAAAGGCATGCCACCTCTGAGAGCTTTACCAGACCATTTGCTGTACACAGCAACTGGTCCAACCCATTCTACCCCCACTCTGGCCGGAAGACTGACGGGAAAAACTACGTCAGGAAGGGGGGGGGGTCAACCTTTGCCAACTCCACCCCTCAGGTGGAGGAGGCGAGGTGAAGTCACGACCCCAGGCTCCGGCCATCTTGTAGATGGGGAGCCCTGCTCAATCCCAGCTAGGCTCCTGCCCCCCTCCCACAGGAGAGGAGCAGGCTAGGGGGTGTACTCACCCCAGGACAGGGACCCATTGGTCCCTGCCCTTGCTCTACCTGTAACGCCCCTAAATTTAGTATTTAGGGGCTCCCTGAACCTTCCTTCCTCAGATCCAGATACCGAAACAAGAAAGAAGAACAAGAAACAAGAAGACCTGCTGTGCAGCTGCTAAGAAGAGGAAGACACCAACTGATTTGGCCCCAGCCCTACCGGCCTGTCGACCCTCGAACCTGCTTCTGCTAAACCCCGGCATCTCCAGTGGTCATAAACCTCAAAAAGCCCGGAGGACCTGACTGCCTTGTGACTCTGACTACCTGTGTCTCCCACGAGCAGTGGTACTGCTCAAAGCAAGTAAAAAGCCCTGGCATCAGCCCGGAACCGGGAACCCTGCACACTCTGCACCCGCCAAGCCTGGCCTGTGCTGGAGTGAACCAAGACCCTGAGGACATCCCCTTGGCGATTCTGACTCGGAATGCAGTACCCAAGGACCCTCCTCGACGACCCAGGCGACGCCTGCAGTCAGGACAAAGGACCCCTCAGACCGTGACCAGCAGGGGGTAAGATTTCCCCACCTCAAAAGACACCCCTGCACCCGGCGCCCCATGCCCCCCTGTGCCAAACTCCTGGGTGCCTGCCTATCCTCCAAGATCCCAACTTACCCCTCAAAGTGTTGGTCGCTCCTGAAGATCCACTGTCCCCGAGCCTGCAGCCTTTGTTCCCTTTTCAAGATCATTTAATATCAACAAGATCCTCATTGGATAACATTGAGCGCCCGACAGCTCAAAAGCACCCTGCACCCAGCCGCCTGAGTGCCCCTGGCAGTGCAACCTGAACCCTATTCTACTTCCCCATTTGCCCTGAGCAAGTGACCAGGAGCCCAGCACCCACAGCCGCGTGGCCTGCTAGCCAGCAGCCATCAACCGAAGGCCCCCTGCCTCTCATTGGACAGCATTGGGCCTAACTACCTCTGCACCCGGCCGTCCCTGTGCCGCTGAGGGTGTACTAACTGTACCTACCTGACCCTGGGGGACACCTGAGTCTATGCCCAGAACCTTAACTTCACCAGTTGAGTACTCACCTGAAAACCGTTGACTCACTTTCCTGCCATAGGATAACATTGACTGGTTTGACTCGGAAAATCTTTTAAGTGTGAAGTTTTGAAACTTTAAAATATTCATCTAAAATCAGCCGAAAAACGAATTTCGAATTACTTGCCTGTGATCAGGAGAGAAGCTAGTACTGTACCTTGTAGCCCAGTACTGGACCGCAAAAGTAATCACAACTGTGTTTGCTAGTAATCTAAATTTCTGCCATAGGAAACCATTGACTGCTTTTCTGTGAAATTTCTTCTAAGTGTGAAGTTTTTAAATGTTAAAATATTCACCTAAAATCAGCCGAATATCGAAATCCAAAGTACTAATCTGTAATCAGGAGAGAAGCCAGGACTGTACCTTGTAGCCCAGTACTGAACCACAAAAGTAATCACTACCGTGTCTGCTAGTAATCTAAATTTCTGCCGTAGGAAACCATTCACTGTTTTTCTATGAAATTTCTTCTAAGTGTGAAGTTTTGAAAACTGAAAATATTCATATAAAATCAGCCGAATTCCGAAATACTCACCTGTGATCAGGGGAGAAGTCATTACTGTACCTTTCAGCCCAGTACTGAACCGTAAAAGTAATCCGTACCGGGTTTACTAGTTATCTGTATGTTCTCCACAGAAACCCATTGTCTGCTTTTCTATGAAATTTTTTTGAAGTGTCTACTTTTGAAAACTTGAAATATTCTTTAAAAATCATACGAAACACTGAAACACAATTACTTACCTGTTTTAAGTTAAGACCCCAGTGCTGGCCCCAGGAGATGAGTGCTGGATTGCAAAAGTAACGCCATCGTACTTAACCTGCAACCTGAATTTTCTCCCATTAAATAACACAGTCAGATTTACATTGAAAAGTTTCTAAGTGTGAACTTGTAAAACAGCTTTATATTCATGAAAATTCACTACAGTAACTAAAACGTTTTTGCTAATGTGGTTTCAGCTTAGACCCCAGGACTGAATCTAGGATCTGGTCCTGGGACTACTAAAGTAATCTATATAGTAATCAACTGTACTTACATGTGTTAAACTCATTGAGCTCAATGCTATAGTGTGTTTTAGGATTGTGTTGCTTACTGTCAATACTGTATTAATTGTGTGCACAAACTTTATTGCTCCTTTGCAAGGTTATTACATGAGAGTACTCATAACGAGAAAAGTATATTTTTATAACTGTTGGTTCTAAAATAAAACAACTATATCTGTGGATATTAAAACAATTGGCCTGGAGTTCAGTTCTTGAGTGTGTGAAACCTTTTGCTGACTGAGTGTGTACAACAAATGCTTTACACTGTCCTCTGGTACTGCCTTACTGCTCGACCAAGCTACCACTTTGGAGAGTAAGGTCAGTTCTGACTTTTACCTCTATTATACCTCTGGGGTTGGTGGACTCTATACACACTGTACTTCATTCTAGTCCAGTATATATAGAGCCACTTTCTCACAGCTTGTGCTAGATTAACCATAGCCCGGGCTTGGATATTTAAAACACCACCAGGACTGATGGAATGGTGGGGTATGGTTAAAGATATACATAATATGGAATTTTTACTTGCTAAAGCTAGGGGGTTCAATCACTTGGTAAGCTGAAAAAAATCTGGGGAACATTTTTGTAAAAGTTCGGCTTCACTCTGCATTTTATATCGTCTTATTTCATATTATCACTCCTTCGTTGTATCTTACCCATTGATGATTGATGTTGGATACTAAGAATTTGTATTATTAATGTTCATGGTGTTATACTTTATTTTTTGTGATAAAGGACCTCATGTTGATAAAAATATATTTTTTTTAAATGAGGGGTGTCTTTAACTTCTGCTGAATAAACAACTTTGTGAATGCCAGTTTGATTAACCCATTCCACTGAGTGCATTAATAAAAGAAGAGTCCAAAAAAAGGCATTGATCAACTTTTTTGAATTTGACAAGGGGATGGATGCCTTTTATCTCAACAATGTATTTACCACGTTATTTTAGTTCAAATATAGTATTTTTCTATTTTTTTTTTTGCTTCATTAGACCTATAAACCTACCCCTTTTTCCTCGTCCTGCTCCTGTTTTATATTTTAGATAATGGTGAAAATACTTGGCGACTTGTGTGCATCCATTGAATGATGCACAATGCCTACACCTAGTAAAATGCTTGACTCCGCCTAATGCTGGTATTTTTTATACTTCTTTTGCTAGTAATTATCGAATAAAAAATTATATTTTTGAAAATGTTTAACAGAACTACATAATGTAATACTGGCTTCATATTGTTTTTTTCCCATTTAGATTACACCATTTTGGACATTCCCCATAATATAATTTCTGGGTTACCAATTTGGTGTTCACCTTCAATGCAAACTACACGTTTTATTAGTTAGCAGCTGTTTGTGGCTGCAGACAAGTATCAATAAAAACATTTATTAACAGCTCCAGGATTACAATGCTTTCCTAAGTGATTTTGGACGCATGAATAGGCCACTAGAATACTGAAGGTATTAAAAGGGTAATCTGGTCAGACTTCTGGCCCAAGGGCGATGTGAGGACGTTCACCTCCCTACGATTTATGAAATGACGCTGTTTTCAAGGGCGTAACCCAAGCCCCTGGACCCCCTGCGGTGCAAGGACCCACCTCCCCCTCCCTCCCCCCCCCCCCCCCTGTCCTACTGGGGGCTCCCTCAACCCCTCGGAGGACCCCCAGGAGCCCAAGGCTAATCAATATCTGTGAGATACGGGAATCTCAGGGGCCCCTCGTGCATTCTGCAGGGTCGGGCATCATTTCGCGTTACGCCACTGGCTCGTGCGTCCACGTTGTACCTGGCACGAGACAGGGGGGTGAGGGCGCGCGCAGCATTGAGGACGGTGCCGTTCGTTACAGATACAGACGTAGCTGCGGCGCGAGAGGAGAAATGCGCATTGAGAGAAATAAGTGGCGCGGCCAGGCTCGTGTTTACTCCTGATGCGAGCAGATAAAGGCAGCAATCAGTACATGATGGAGTGTCCCCCGGACACGGAGCTGGCATTTCATTAACTTTTTAAAGCGCCGTCTCAGCACCTTGTGTGTTTTACATACTGAATATTCAACCCGAGGCTCTAATCAGGACTGCATTAATGTGGGGGTTGCTGGGGTGGAGCTGCCTGCCACTTGATGATTATTGAAAGGCCTTTTCACTGCGTCTGTTAGATGCTGTCACTGTCTGCATTCAGGAACTGTTTCTGGGTTCGGTACCTTCCACCTATCTGCAAAATTATTTTTTTGATCGCCAGCAAATATTAGCGCCACCTGGACCTCAACCATAGTCCCTATTGAGCCGGAGTACCCTCCCTGTGTCCCTAAACGTCAGAGATTCCACTATAAACCTCACCGGTCTTGAGTCGGTGAACCTGGAGCAGGTGTTAAATTGCTGAAATCTTCCCAAGACAGCGTTACCACCACATGTAAAATTACAAAATAATATAATGAATACTATCACAAAATGTACCGTATTGCGTCACATAATTTGCCTTCTCGTGCTGCATAATTTGGTCCTCCCTCCTCTGCCGCATAATTCCTGTGGCCTGACTGTAACTTGTGAATTAAATTTTTTTTTTGTTTTTAAGCATTTGGCTTTTATCTAATTCCACACCTCACCACAACATCAATTTAAGCTTTGTTTTTTCAGTGACTTTGTTTTTAAAAATCATATTCTAACATGATCATACACCCAACCTCCTCAGGCATACTACAGACAATGCCCCCTCCGGCCCGTCCCTGCTCACAACCCCACTGAATTTTTGGTATTGTAGTTCGCTTGCGGGATCAAACATCCAGATAGACGTAGCTTTTGAACCCTTCTATGCCGAACCAGAGGACCTATTTAATTGCAAATTTTCCAAACGGTGAATGGAATTTATACCAAGTTTTAACAAGCATTTCAATGCATCAGTCTTGCCTTTGGGTCCTTATATGTATTTAGCAATGCAGCATACTAGACTACGTCAGCCCCCATCAGGTGCAGCCTTGAGAAACTTTCTCCCTCTTCCAAGCATCATGTAAACCGCAAATATTCAGGGAAACAATTCTAAAATGCATTACATTTGCCATATTAAATCATTACTAACTTCGTAAATAACGTAGCATGCATAAAAACATATGTCAAAGGAATACCAATACCACAAAGGGACCCCACCCGGCAGTAAAAGACCATCTGTTCTAGCGATACAAAGCTCCAAACTCTTTCACTTTCTAATTCATCAAGACAATAATGCATACTGATAAGAGCACCAAAGCAAAAATAATGAAGGCCCACACCTGACCCGACCCGTCCTACCCCCTTCACTCTCCCCATCCCCAGAACTCCCCCCACCCCTTCCCCTGAAATAGAGCAATCAGGAATAACCTGAATGATGAACGCCTATGGTAAAACCCCGCCACTGAGCCCTGCTGTGAACTCTGAGAGATTTTTAACCCTTTAAGCCAGTAAATAGCAGCAACAAAAGGAATCGAGGAAAATAACAGGAGAAGGGACCCTACCCTTATCCAAACCTAAGTTCCCCCTAAAGCCCTAACCTCATCTCCTTCCCCCTAGAGCCTGTCAAGAGCCCACATTCGGCCCATTCCTTGACACTTATTTAGCTGTAATTACCCCCGCCTACCACAAACACCACGCACGAGGCTCTCAAGTTTCTCAAGTCCATAGCTAAGTAGTTCATTGACTCTAGGTTTTTAGTTTGCATTCTGGAAGTTGTATTCAGGGCCGGACTGGCATTTGCGGGCACCGGGCATTTCCCCGGTGGGCTGGAGGGGTGGGGGCCGGTTTTGTGGCAGCAGGGGGCCGCTTTTCTTACAGAGTGCCGATTTTGTAGCAGCGCTGCAAAATCGGCCCTCTGTAAGAAAAGCTGTAGCAGTGCTTTGCGGGTAACAACCCCCTCCCCTCCTGTTACCAGGGCCGGTGGAGAAGCACCCTGCCAGGGCTGGTTGCTGGTCTCAGTCCGGCCCTGGTTGTATTCCCAATATACTGTTATAAAATTAGGACTACAAGTCCCAGAATGCAAACCCCTGGGCTGGCGAGCTACTCAAGCAAGGCCTGTGCAGGAATTCTTAAGAAACCTGTGCACATGTTCATGAATAATTGTCAGTGACTTTTCGAAGTGGTAATTCCTGGTCTGCATAGCGAGTATTAGACCCAAACTATGGAGTTTAACATTCTGTTCTCGCTCCTCTAGTTTTTGCGGAGGGACTGATATTTCCAGATGGCCCTTTTATTGCAGCTCAGTTTATGTTCCCTGTTTGGAAAGAAGGTAGCATCGGAAGGCTGGTTCATTTGCTGGACCTTAAGCACAACGGCCAGGTGCCGAGCACTAAGGCGGGCGGTGGTGCCACGGGCGCGCACGACAATGGTACAGTACGAGGCTTTGTGCTTTAACAAGTAAAACTTCATAAAACACTAAGGTCTATTTTATTAAGGTCAAGTTTACACCTTAAACTCACTTTGAACAGCAGCGCCTGGAACAGCAAAGGCGCTGTGCAAACAATCAGGAAGGTGAATTTGGACGCAAGCATTCCTGAAGAGAGGCTTGTAAACTACCGAAGTCCACAAAACACGACGCGCTAGCTGTAATTTCCCCCGCCTACCACAAACACCTCGCACGGGGCTCTCAAGTTTCCCAAGTCCATAGCTAAGTAGTTCATTGACTCTAGGTTTTTAGTTTGCATTCTGGGAGTTGTATTCCCAATATACCGTTATAAAATTAGGACTACAAGTCGCAGAATGCCAACCCCTGGGCTAGTTGAGCTACTCAAGCAAGGCCTGTGCAGGAATTCTTAAGAAACCTGTGCACATGTTCATGAATAATTGTCAGTGACTATTCGAAGTTGTAATTCCAGGTCTGCATAGCGAGTATTAGACAGAAACTAAGGAGTTTAACATTCTGTTCTCGCTCCTCTAGTTTTTGCGGAGAGGCTGATATTTCCAGATGGCCCTTTTATTGCCGCTCGGTTTATGTTCCCTGTTTTGAATGAAGGTATCGTCGGAAGGCAGCTAGTGTACCTGCTGGGCCTCAAGCACAGCTCCCAGACGCCGAGCACTAAGGTGGGCGGTGGTGCCACGGGCGCACGCGACAAAGGTACAGTACGAGGCTTTGTACTTTTCCAAGGAAGACTTCATAAAAGACTACGTTCTATTTTATTAACGTCAAGTTTACACCCTAAACTCACTTTGAACAGCAGCGCCTGGAACAGCAAAGGCGATGTGCAAACAATCACGGAGGAGGAATTTGGACGCACGCGTTCCTGAAGAGAGGATTGAAAACTACTGAAGTCCACAAAACGCGACGCGCAAGAGCTTTAGTTTTCAAATCGACCGTGGTATTCTGCCATCTAGTGGTACCAAGGAATGGCCCAATGAATAACTGCTGTAGAAGAGAACAAGTGATGGCAGAAGGATGTCTAGATAAAAAAAGTTGTTAGCAGCCGCGGTCGGTAGTGGGATGACCTGCAGGGGGGGAGGGGCAGGGTGGGGGGTAGTAATGTATGGATTGCAGAGTTTTACAGGTAAGTAAACATATAAATAAATAAAACAAATGTTATTGCGCGCACTGCATCACCAAATGTGATGCAGTGCGCACAACAAAATTCGTTTTATTTATTTCTATGTTTACTTACCTGTAAAACTCCGTAATCCATACGTTACTACCCCCCACGTCACCGCCCTGCAGGTCATCCCACTACCGACCGCGGCTGGTTGTTAGTGTGTCATGCCGCCAGTGAAGCATCCAGTCCCCATGTGCACATCTTCTGTCCGTCCCCGTGCACGCTTTGGAATCCGTAACAATTCCAAATGGCTCTCGCATGGCGAGAGCAGCACATGTGCGCTGCTAACGCCAGGCGAGACCTAAAAAGCACTCTTTCTGAGTAAAGTTCTAACTTACTGCTGAATTTGGTGCAATTCCATTAAGCCATTTTTTTCTGTATCAGAGAGCAAAGATTCCTATGCAAATTAACATCATGAAGGAGCCACGGTGTTTGAAATTTATTTTTGAAAGTTTTGTGCAGATTCATCAAATGAGGCCAAACAAAAAAAGCTCTTCCAATGGAAACTCTGACCAACTATACCTACACAGTGGCAACTGCCACTGTGTCTGTATATCTATCTATTTATCTATCTATCTATCTATCTATCTATCTATCTATCTATCTATCTTGATATATGTATATATAGAGATATATATATACACAATTTTAATTCACGGATAGTCCATGAACGCATATTTGTGGACCATCTAAGCATTAACAGTCCACGTACCTCTGACTTTGTAACCCATTCAAACTCACTGACACATTTTGTAACACTAATTTCTTGAAAACTTTTACAAGAATGTAGAGTCACCTTGTTGAGTAAAATTCTAGTTTTAGGCCAACTTTGTTGTATTTCTGCTCAGCTGAATTTTCTGTTCAGCAGAACAAAGAATCAATAGGACTAAAAATGGGAAAAGCCACTTTTTGAAACCTTCCCTTTTTCCTTTCACGGATCTACACAAAACTTGATATGCTGAACTCAAAACCGATGATTTTTTTTAATGGAACTTTTTGTGTAGATTCATAAAACGGTTCCAAACTTATAAAGAAAACAAAAAAATACTTTTCAATGGAAACTCTGTGCTAAACATAGCTACACACTGGCTATTGTCCGATTGAATTTTATTAATACTAAACCTGAACACATGATCTGCACAGAACCAGGTACAAATTACACATCGGTGCACTGTCTCAGTTTGCGACTTGGTGCACCCTTAACTCGGGGCACCTGGCGCAGACTAAGACAGTGTATCTAATTACACAAAAAATGTGCTGTCTTTAGCGCAAGTGCCAACTCTGACAGTTTGCACCTGCACTGAGAAGCACTTTAGTGAAAGTCAGAGCGGCGGTCACAGCTCTGTCTTTCACTGGCAACGGACTGGCCTCAGTTTCAAGTGGGGACAGGGAACCCTCAGCAGGCGAGTGCTGTGTGCTACTGCGCCAGCCTGCAGGATTATGCCTGGGGCGTCACTGTGATCCCCACATCTCCCTCCTAAGGAGAGCCACTGAGAGGAGCACTGACTTTTGTGTCCCCTCAAAGGTAGTGTACTATCATTCCATGACCTGACTGCTTCTTTGCCCATTCTGCTATCCATCTATAAAACGAAAGGGGCACAAAGGCAAATGGTTTCCTCATTTACATGGGACCATGCCCCCTTGCAAATTATGGTTTGCCCCCTTATAATTGTGCTGCCACGGGCATGCTATATATTACAGGGGTAGCACAAGCCCCTCCGACCCCTTCTCTATTAGCAAGGTGTCAGGGGGTGCAAACAAGAAGCACCCTTGCCTGTTGCACTTTGACTAATAACTCAGGTATGTTAAGAACAACAAGGGACCCCAAGTAGATCAGCATAGGACCTCGGGGAGCATACTTTGTAAAACAACAACGGTCCCATGCATAGGAAATATATGTGAGACAACGAATATAGACAAAATCAATTCTATATTTGGAGCGACATGTCCAGCCGGACAGAGGTCTTCAATTTTTTACTCAATTGAAAGTTTTATACAAAAGGAATACCTTGGGCATGGGACCGTTGTTGTTTTACATAATAACTCAGGTAGGCGTATCAGGACACTGGATCAACATATATATACTCAGATGGTCAAGGTGAACAGAATTTCTTATTGGACCCGGACCCCAATAAAAGTAAAGTTGAGAGGTATCCCCAATGAGATACCTGGTTTTCCATCACAAAACATAACAAAGAAGAAGGAGTATAGAAAAGTACGCTGTAGGCTTAAGTGGCAAACATTATTTGTTTGAAAACTTCCCTCTCCCACAATTTTGTGGCAAGCTTCATCAAAGGGCTTGCTACAACAGCCCTGCGCAGACCAACGCCTGGGGTGGAGCACTAGGGAGGGGGAAAACAATACCAACATATAATTGTAGGGATCAAAGAAGAAAGATACATGCAGAATATAGAGTTTAAAACTGGCTCAGGAAAGCCCACATCAATACTTTATTCCCAGACTTCCCAGTCAGGGTTAAAAGAAAATATAGAACAGTGATGATAGTGCTGATTGGTGGCCCTCCACCCCTCCTGTTTGCATGTCTGTCAACATGTTTCAGCTGTTTCCCGTGTCTTTATGGCTTTCGTCAAGACCAAAAAAGATACCATATACTAACCCTCTTGCCTACCTCACCTTCCTAGTTCCAGGACGGACCCTCTCTGGTCTAAAGGTGCTTAGCCACACTCCATTGGTACCGAGTTTCACAACAATTGAAGCTCGAAATATCGCGGGAGCGGTGGCGGCGGCTCCCTGTAATCAAACATTTGTCAAGGTCAGCCTGTAGTAATCCTCTCCCTGCACCGCATCACCCAGTGCAAACACTAGACATGATGTTACCAGACAGAAAGCCTGGTCAATCAAATTGTAACACAGTATGAATGCTTCCTTTACTAGTGAATAGTCAACCCTGCCCACAGCCATCATCCCTACCCGCTGGTCCCCCACTTCCATTTACCACCAACTCAAAGAGGGTGGTACATGGGGTAATTAATCCCCATGGAGTTGACAACCCTGTGCAAAAATGTTCCTGGTAAAAAACTGCTGATCACTGAGGGTTAACTATTAGGCAGGTTTTGGTGCATTGATACTAGCCAAAAATGTTATTTTCTGCCACATGGTATGCCCACAGATAAATCTGCCCAACTGGATATCCGGTCCTAGCAGTTAAAGCTAAACAGAGGACTTTTATATACAAAACTAGTAAAGTACGGCAGAAGACTGTGCTGGACCTACCAGTTAATGGTGGACACAAGATCTATACAAATTAGTCCAGTCTCTACAGTTGCCCACAACGATCCCTACATTGAGAAGCATTAACTTGAGCAATAGTTGGGCTACTACGGGTATGTGAAATGGAAACCACAGTAGCAGCACTATTTACTATTCACGCCATTACGACGATTGCTGTTGTAGGACTAGAATAAAGGTTTCCTGGTGTTCCTGTTAATAACAGCCTTTGTTTTTTACTGCAATAAGACATTTGTGATTCTAAATAATACTTCCAGAATTTCAGTATCCAGATATATGGACGTTTAGAATCTTAAAGTGTGTTTACGACTTCAGGAAATTTGCCAGTCCTACTGATTTTGTGGTGTCATAATTTGAACATTAGGGGCAGGAAAGGGAGATTGCTAGATCATGGGCCAGCAGGATCCTTGTACCACTCTCACGTTTTGGGTATCGCATTTTGCTTGCCCACTTGCAACTTGAAAACATCAATATAGTTCCTTCTAACAAAATGTTGGATTAACTATGTTCCCGAAGCAGGGAGAGAGCACCCTCCAGATTTCATGGGTCAAGAGAAGAAGTTTCTCCACAAAGGAAAATGAAAATATTCTTCCTTTCTCTCTCACTTTTTCTCACCCTCCCTTACTCTCTCTCTCTCTCACACACACTCTCACCCTCTCTCTCTCTCACCCTCTCTCTTGCTCACTCTTTTACTCTCATACTCATTCACTCTCATACTCTCTCACTCTCCCACCCACTCTCTCTCACTCATCTCTCTCTCTCTCTCTCTCACACACACACACACACACACACACACACACACACACACACACACACACACACACACACACACACACACACACACACACACACACACACACACACACACACACACACACACACACACACACACACACACACACACACACACACACACACACACACACACACACACACACACACACACACACACACACACACACACACACACACACACACACACACACACACACACACACACACACACACACACTCTCTCTCTCTCTCTCTCTCTCTCTCTCTCTCTCTCTCTCTCTCTCTCTCTCTCACTCTCTCTCACTCACTGTCTCTCTCTCTCTCTCTTTTCTCAAAATGTAGTGAGATCAAATCGGGCGCGCGTGTTTCAATTATCAGTCGAAATGCTATTTGCTTACAATGAAAAACCTGACATCAATACCCAAAAGTCATCGATTTATGCAGTACAAATATCATCAGTGAAGTTTTGATTGAGAACAACGATGTATGTCCCCCACTCACTCCATCGAACAATATTTTCACGATTTTTCCTGAATATGAAAGAGTCTTTGTGAACTGTTAATACCTCAGGCCAGACATAGGCGCTCGATCTGTTTCATAATATTCTTTCGTAACGTCTGTGGCAGAAACGCAATCTTATATCTCGATTCTAATAAAATTGTCATTTTTTACCCATATTTTCCCTTGACAGCGAACGCGGCATTTAAATGGGCAGGAGCCGTTTCCAATCGACCACAAGGGGGCATTGCTGATCCACGATATCTCCTCATAAGGAGCTCGCTGGCCCCTTGCGAGGAATCTCGTGCTTTCCATTATTCGCAGTAGCCATCGCTTGTCCAGTAGACGGAAGCTCCCCTTTCCTAAGCGCCGCGTGGCATCCTTGCGTTTTGTTTCTGCAAGACTTGAAAACTATTTTACTTTCTCTCCTGCTCTTGTTTAGGGTCGTCACTGGAAGATGTCGGCCGCCATGCTTTGATAAGGGAGGTCAAGCTCGTCTCTTCAGACATAAGCGAGCAAACATGACCCACCTCACATTTTTTTTTTTTTTTTTTTTATAAAGTGCGAACCAGGCCTGTCGGGGGTTCGAAGCGCTATAGGATGATAGATGCATATACAATTAGTACATACATGAGAAACTGCAAGTGCGGAATTTAATAGTTTGAAAGATTTATATAAGTAGAAGGATAGACACGTAGCAGAAGACTCTGGAAGAAGTAAAAATAAAAAGCTACGTGAGATGTAGTCCATAACTGATATCTGGTAACATTAATCCTCTGATGAACAGAGTCAACTAAAGTCGTGGGTATTGGCAGTCTCGCCATCTGACCAGTACCCACGGCTCGGATTATTTATTTCACCAGCATATCCGTCACACAACCCCCGGCCCCCCTTCCAACATTAATAAAACACCAAAAGTTTCTTTCTCCTGTAGTGTTTTACCACTAATCCATCTATTGTTGCACCAGTGTGACGGCATCCTCCCCCGCGACCATAGGCTCCCTCCTGCCAGTTACACTTGGAAGAATCGCAGGTCGAAGTGGCTTTTATGTGCTACATACAATACACGCAGTGGTCCAAGTGGGGGAAAAAAAGTAGGGGAATTGTGGGTGGAGAATCAGGGGACGGGAATAACCGAAGATTGAATCAGTGGGCGGAGTCAGGGGTGTGTCTAGAAATAGCAAAACATACCAATTTTTAGTACGTTTAGCATTTCACTGACCAGTTACAGCTTATAACGTTATTTAATTAAAACAATGGATAAACATGTTTATTTGAGGTTTAATTCAGGAAAAAGCAAACACTCATAGGGAATACAGGTTTATGTAAAGCGTGTGAAATATAAACAGGAACAACCTGTTACCTTAATGCTATTACTCTCATTGTTCAGAAATCCAGGATTATTTTTTGTCTCAAACATTGAGGTCATGAATGCAGGGCTCCTCCTGTACACATGTGTTAAGCAGGGCTCAGAAGAGAAAGGGACTCTTCCGGAGAATCTAGACTCACGGAAACCCACAAAGGCTCCTTCATATTCATGTCAGCCAGCTGGCTGCTCAATCATAATATAGTAAAAAGAACAACTGGTGGACAGAATGCAGAACAATGTCATACATTCACCCCAGTACAGAGATCTGGACTTACATCCATCGTTTTTTGCTCACCATGCCATTCCAGTTTGGATCCAGCCATATACAAATCAGTCTTGATCCTGCGCCCAATGTGAACAGTCCAGCCCGAACTGCCAGGCCATATATATTCAAGTGTCCTTTCATTCGGGAAGTGAAAACAAAGCAGTACCCACTGAACTATGCACATAACATATTGCTCTTTGATATGCATGGTACATGTTCTTTGCAGCAGACATATTACCCCTCTGCGCTACCTTAGATGAGTAAAACAGCCACTAGACAAAACATGCTCCCATCTCTCTCCAGCAGGTACATTGATCACCAAAGTTATCTTGGCACTTGTTTTGCTGACCGAAACCTGCTGAATATACGAAGAACTTTGTATTGTTTTTAAAACTCCTGCACTTGTACAAAACTGGTCCCCCCAAACTAAACTGTCCCCCTACCCTTCCAGTCGCCCTAGGAAACACCGGCTCCTGCCCAGTCAGTACTCCTGCTCATGCTCGCTCAACACTCCTGTTTCGTCAATTTCCCTGCCCCTCCCTTCTCCTGGCCCGTCACTTCTCCTGGCCGTCACTTCTCCTGCCCTGTTCACTACTCCTGCCCTGTTCACTTCTCCTGCCCCGTCACCTCTCCTGCCCCGTCACCTCTCCTGCCCCGTCACCTCTCCTGCCCATCACCTCTACTGCCCATCACATCGCCTGCCTGTCATGTCACCTGCCTGTCATGTCACCTACCTGTCACTTCTTGTGCCCGGTCACCTCTCCTGCCCTGTTGCCTCTCCTTCCACATCACCTCTCCTGCCCCATCACTTCTCCTGCCCTGTCACTGCTCCTGCCCCATTCACTGCTCCTGCCCCATTCACTGCTCCTGCCCCGTTCACTGCTCCTGCCCCGTTCACCGCTCCTGTCCTTTCACTGCTCCTGTCCTTTCACCACTCCCGCTGGTTACCGCTCTAGCTCATGCCCCGTCATCTCTCCTGCCCCGTCACCTCTCCTGCCCATCACCTCTCCTGCCCCATCACCTCTCCTGCCCCATCACCTCTCCTGCCCCGTCATCTCTCCTGCCCCGTCACTTCTCCTGCCTCATCACTTCTCCTGCCCGTCACTTCTCCTGCCCGGTCACCTCTCCTGCCCAGTTACCTCTCCTGCCCAGTCACTTCTCCTTTCCTGTTGCCTCTCCTGCCCCGTCACTGCTCCTGGCCCATCACTTTTCATTCCCCATCACTTTTCCTGCCCGTTCACTGCTCCTGTCCGGTCAGCACTCCTGCCCGATCACCGCTCCAGCCCCATCACTTCTCCTGTCCCATCACTTCTCCTGCCCCGTTCACTGCCCCTATCCGTTCACTGCTCCTGCCGGTTACCGCTCCTGCCCATGCCTAATCACCACTCCTGCCCATTCACTTCTCCTGCCCCATCACTTCTCCTGCCCCGTCACCTCTCCTTTCCTGTCACCTCTCCTGTCCCGTCACTGCTCCTGACACGTCAACTCTCCTGCCCCGTCACTTCTCCTATCCTTTACTTCTCCTGCCCGTCACTTCTCCTCCTGTCGCCTCTTCTGTCCGGAAGGGCCGGACTGGGATCCAAAACCGGCCCTGGCAAAATGGTCGGCCGGCCCCCCCTCCCCACTCAGGGGGGGGGGGGTTGGAAGTGCCGCTGAGCGCTTTTCTAGGGCCGGTTTTCGGACGATTTTGTTGCAGGGCAGATTTTGCAGCTATGCTGCAAAAACGGCCTTCTAACAAAATCGGTCCCCAGGGGCTCAAAATCGGCCCCCACCCTTGCGGCGCACCGGGGGATTGCCCGGTGCCCGCTATGGCCAGTCCGGGCCTGCTGTCCGGTCACTGCTCCTGCCCAGTTCACTCTTTGTACAACACTGACAAATTACACAAGGTGTCAAGTTCCCCACAGTACTCTGTTTGGGGAAAGCTCCTCTGTAATCACCAAATCCGATCTCACTGGCACTTGATATGCTAAAGGCAGAGGGCGGGATCATTGTCATTCGAAAGGGGATTATCAGCCTCAATCGGAATGACAATGGGCCTGCCCTCAGCCTGTGCGAGCTCAAGGAGGGGCTGCTGCCTCCTCTGGAGTTCAACAGAGAAGTGCAAGCAGCCCCTGGAAGCTGAAAAAAAAAGTTCTCGTTTTTGAAGTAGGACTATTCTTGCCGTCCCGGGATGCTTTTTTGAAAGTAAGAAGTAGGGGAACGGACTGAAATAATTTTTAGAAGTGGGGGCACGCCTTGCCCTTCCGATCCTGCCCACTTCTACCACTGAATACACGTACTACACAGCCCGTGCTGGCGGCTCATTGGACTGCTGTCCCCGATGTGTGGATCCGCGTTTGACACCATGGACATCGGTTCGAATCCTCTTGGGTCCAGGCGGCTATTATCCTTCTGATGTCGATAACATGACTACAATTTTGATGACCGTGTGAAGGCCTAGTGCTCTGAGTTTTGCTGCGCATTAAGTGCGGGTGTTGCATAGGTTGACCAACTGGCAAGAAGGCAAATTCTGGACAATGACAGTACCAATTCAGGACACAGGGTCAAAATTCAGGGCAAAAATTTAGGACAAGAGGCCATTTTTAGGGACACATCTGAGGATGTTGCACGATTATGAAATAGACATCTGCAAAAGTACAAGCCAAACTAGGTTTATGTTCTTTAGGCTTTTGTCTAGGTTTGCGCTACTGAAACGACATATACATTCATACAGGCAGGCAGAAAATCACTGTTTTTTATTCTGGGGACGGGGCACATTGATCATGTTATGTAGGCATTTCTACTTGTGCTCTTCGCTTTTCCTTAACTGGAAATGTTGAAAAAAAAACGTTTTTGAAACACTGATTACAATAAAATGAAATCCCTCCATTCGTAGACTATGCCTTCGTACCAGCCGTCCCACAATCAGCTGCTAAACGTCATTTACCACCGGGCCTGGGGCACTACACAGGCTGCAGGAATGATAGCTACGCCCCTGACAGGGCTGGCTTTAGTGCTGGTTCCAGATGGTGTGAGAATATTTGATGTGCCCGCCCACCCCAAGAACTCTTTCTCCCAGGATTTAATCAGTACTACCCTCCAATGGTGCCCCTCATCTCTACATAGACCCGCTCTCATGTGTAGTTAATTTCTTTTACACTGGTACTCATTCCAAGTATGTAGGTTAGAGTAGGGTGTTGGAGTACGTTATATCACACACATATTATACTGACACAATGACTTGTGTGTGAACCAATGTATAGGGAATGTTACTTGAGACCAGGGCCACTGGAGTTATTACATTTTCCGGATGCTGCGAAGTTCGCATAATTATAGATTTGCTGCATTTGCTCCATAATCAATCATCTGCCGCAGATTTTAGATCAAATGATTCGAAAGTTACTAAGAACGCAGCAACACATATCGTGGTAAAAAATATTGTGTCACAAATATCAAGCACAAAAATATTATTTCTGTATATTATTTTCGTATATATATATTGTAAATTACAAAAATATTGAAAAATAATTTTACACTAATATCAAAAAATATATGCAAAAAAGTCATTTTTTAAAAAGATATATATCTAGTTAAATATAGTATACATTAAGGGGCCGATTACGATATGTCCCATAAAGGGGGCCGCATCATAATGGCCCGCTCCGTTTCCTTTCCGACCGCCGTTGGAGGCGGTCGGAGAGGAAACTGGCCGGTCATTCTGGCTGGCTTCCGACGGGCTAGGAGAGCCTGTCCGCCAGTCGGAAGCCAGCAAGTAATCTCAAGAGTGGATCTTTCCGCCCTTGAGATTACGATCATGGTTTCCAACATGTTTCCATGCCGGTCTGTCCGACATGGAAACCGTGTCGGAAAGCGTGTTCTGGGGCCCCCATAAGGACCCCCTTTGGTGCACGGCCTCCGGTTGATCCCTGTACCTTGTGGCAGGCACCTTGAGTTACCTGCCATGGGGTGCAGGGATAAACCGCACCTCCCATTTCTCTATGGGAGCATGTATTAAAGCTGGTGTTGTCCGTATTGCATGCTCCCATAGTGAAATATTGGTCGCATCCTTATGAGGGGGTCGGGACCACCGACCGCGAGTCGGTCGGTCCCATGACTGAGTTGGTGTCAGGCAGAAGGAATTCCGCCCAACATCAAAATAACCTTCTAAATATATTAACATGTAACAAAAATATAAAGAAAATGAAATATATTTAAATAATATCAAACATATAAATAAATATATACTTATTTAAACAAACACACATATATATGTATGTGTGTATGTTTATTTACACATATAAAATGTATAACTATTAAATAGTAATGTATTTTACAATTTACTAATTTGTTTAAATATAATATTTCAAGTAGATATATATGTGTGTGTGTGTGTGTGTATATATATACACACACACACACACACACATACATATATAAATATACATATTTATATATACACACACACATATAAATATAGTAATACATTAAAAACAGTAACAAACTGGATTTTTAAAAAGAAACATACCAATTTATTTACACATAAAAAGTATGCAATATATAAGTACATTTTACTAGTAAGATATTATATATTACAAACATTACTAATTTAAAAAATAGAATTTTAAATACACAGAAACATAATAATAATATCATTTTAAACAATATAAATAAAATCATAAAATCCAAGGAATAATATATATCTATTCTAATATAATAAAAAGAGAGCCCAAACCTTTGAGGCGGGTAATCTCAGGAACCACAGCACCAATCACCCAATACAGCGTTGGAAAGGGCAGTTGCAGCAGAAGGACATAGGCTATGCAGACGCCCAACATATACATTTAAAAGGTAAAAGAACCGTGCCAGCAAATTAGTCCCTTGTGGGCGTGTCTGAGTTGTGCTGTGGGCGTGCGCTGGGGGCGTGACAAACGCTGGGGGCGTGTGGTACGTTCCGCCCTTCATGCCATGTCCCATATTGTGTGCTAATCCCACCCTGCTCCCTTTAAATACCCCTGCACCCCATAATCATAACCCACCCTTACTCCTTAAAATACCCCAACACCCTTAAACACTAACTCATCTTAACCCTATAATTATACCCTATACCCCAAAACCCAAACCTATCCCTAAACCCTAAAAAATACCCTTGTACCCCAAAACCCAAACCTAGCCCTGAACCCTGAAAATAGCACTGTACCCCAAAACCCAAACCTACCTCTGAACCCTAAAATACCCCTGTACCCCAAAACCCAAATCTAGCCCTGAACCCTTAAAATACCCCGGTACCCCAAACCTACCCCTGAACCCTAAAAATACCCCTGTACCCCAAAACGCAAACCTAGCCCTGAACCCTAAAAATAACCCTGTACCCCAAAACCCATACCTACCCCTGAACCCTAAAATACCCCTGTACCCCAAAACGCAAACCTAGCCCTGAACCCTAAAAATAACCCTGTATCCCAAAACCCATACCTACCCCTGAACCCTAAAATACCCCTGTACCCCAAAACCCAAACCTAGCCCTGAACCCTAAAAATACCCCTGTACCCCAAAACCCAAACCTAGCCCTGAACCCTTAAAATACCCCTGTACCCCAAAACCCAAACCTAGCCCTGAACCCTAAAAATACCCATGTACCCCAAAACCCATACCTATCCCTAAACCCTAAAACTACCCCTATACCCCATAACCCAAAACTATATCTGAACCCTTAAAATACCCAAACACCCCAAAACATATACCTCAGTACCCTAAAACATATACCCCTATACCCATACTTACCTTATCCAAACATTAAAAAAAAACATGCTTTTACCACTTCCGTGGTTTACTCAGGAATTACGTGATCTAAGAAAGAAAGGCAAAAGGCTAGAGCGCCAATGGAGAAAAAACTGGAATACGGAAGACAAAAGTGAATACAGAGCCCATATTAGGCTCTATAAAAACGCTATAAAAACAGCGCAGGCCACCTACTTTGAGGAAAAAATAGCCTCAGCGGCCAATTCCGCAAAAGAGACCTACCGCATAGTTAATCTCCTCACCAAAATGCAGGACCCACCGCCTACTCCGGACCTGGAGGGCGTAAGATGTAACCAGATGGCCAAGTTTTTTTCGGCAAAAATCGAAAAAATCCTGACCTCCCTACCAGCCCCCTCCACCTCCCCAGGATGCTCTATCACCTCACCTCTCCAAGACGCCCCGAGATTATGCACCTTCCCCCAAATCACCACTGAGATGTTTCTAAACATCTTACATATGGTAAAAAGTGGTGCCCCGTCAGACCCAGCCCCGATCAGTAAACTCAAACTGGTTGCTTCTACTGTAGCCCCCCTCTTACCAACTTGGTTAATGCCTCTTTCAAAACTGGCACGGTCCCGGCGAACTGGAAAAAAGCCACGGTCAAGGCTCTTATAAAAAAAACGCATCTAGACCCCATGGACCCATCTAATTTTAGACCTATCTCATTGCTGCCGGCCATCAGCAAAATTGCCGAACGTGTAGCAAACCAACAACTCTCCGGGTTTCTGGAAACTAATCAATTCCTCCGCCAGTCTCAGACAGGTTTTAGACCGGGACAAGGGACCGACACCGCACTGTTAGCCGTGGTCGAAGAAACTAGGAGCATTATGGACGCAGGAGGATCAGTGGCAGTGATCCTCCTCGACCTAAGTGCCGCCTTCGACACGGTGGACCATGCAACCCTTATACACCGGCTCGGTCTGATAGGAGTGGCGGACTCCGCCTTAGCCTGGATTAAATCCTTCCTCGAAGATAGATCCTTTCAAGTGACAGAAGGGTACTCCACCTCCAAGGCTCAGCCACTCAAGTGTGGGGTTCCTCAGGGATCTTCCCTGAGCCCCACACTTTTCAATGTTTACATGGCCCCCCTCGAGGATGTTGTCAAGCCTTTTGGCATTAAAACTATAATGTACGCCGACGACACACAGCTGGTCGTTTCCCTCAACCAATCAGACAATTCCCTCCCCAATCTATCCAGTTGTCTAGAGAAGGTGTACCAGTGGATGTGTGACTCCCGGTTAAAACTAAACGGTGATAAATCAGAAATACTCCTCCTGGGAAATCCGAACAAAATCCCCACATCCCTTCCCTGGCCGCCATGTATGGGAACTCCACCAACCCCCAAAACCGAGGTAAAAAGTCTGGGGATATGGCTGGACCAGGATCTCAGTTTCAAGACTCAAGCCAGGAAAACTGCGGGAACCTGTTTCGGCCTCATAAAGATGGCACGAAAGATCCTCCATCTGATCCCCTCTAAGCATGAGCGAATTTTGCGGATCTCGCGTTCGCGAATTTGCGGATTTTTGAACTCGCAATCCGCAAAATCCGCGAATTCTTGCGAATTTGCGGATTTTTTTTTTTTTTTGTGTTCGCAAGGATTTCTGCCAGTTCGCGAGGGTTTCGTACCAGTTCGCAATTGCGAACTTACATTTCGTCGCGCAACGGTCGCGAATTATGTTGTTTCTACGTCTGGTTCATCATCACAGGTTCCCAGCACCCTCTGTTTCACCACTGCAACCCTCTGTTACATCAATGCCACCCTCTGGTTCATCATTACTGTAGATTATGGGGGGGAAAAGCAAGCACACCATCCCTGCTTCAACTCAGATGAATTAATTTGGGGTTAGTTTATTAATGTGTCACTGTTTTAAAATTCCAGTCTGGCACCTGCTTCCTTATCTGTAATTTTGCTTTCTGTTGCAGTGCATTTTTTTTCCCCAGGACCTTCTTTGTGGCCTACTTGTAGCTATTGTATGAGCCTGCTGTGAGGGTCAGAGCAGGGTCATACAATTGTTGCAACTAGCAACTGAATTCTGGAGGGGCCCCAGTCAGGAAGCACTACCGGGAATTGTTACTAATGATGAGTTTGAACTCTTGCCCCTGCCGAGTGCTTTCACTTTTGAAAAACTCGTTTTTCTGCAATTTCGCGGGGTTCGCGGGGTGCGAACACGCGCAAGATCGGATTCGGAAGCCGCAAATTCGTGCGAATATGCAATTTGTTTTTTTTGCAGCGTGTTAGTTGGCAAGGTTTTGTGCGTTTTTGCGAGCCGCTCGTAGCGCAAGACGCGAAGTTACCCTCGCGGTCGTGCAAGGGCGCAGCCATCTTGTTTGCCTGACGTATTTCCGTTTCCGGGCGCGAAGTGTAATCTCGCAAAGTCCGCGGTTTGCCAGTACAGTCTCGCGCGTGTTCGCAAGGAAAATCTCGCGCGAACTTACCCGCGCGGTCGTGAACGGGCGCGGCCATCTTGTTTCTCATTCATTGCTATGGTTCTGGGCATGGTCTTTGTATCCTCTGTCAATCTCTGCCATCCTTTGCTTGTTTGAAGTTTTTTTTTATCTATTTTACTTATTATCTATCCCTCTATTTTTCTAGCCCTATATTTTTGTGTTTACTGCTACTTTTGGTTAATTTTAAACTACTTTTGTAAACTCTTTTCTTTTCTTCTCTTCCCTATTCTATTTTCTTTATTCCTTTCCGCCCAGACCATGGTGAAGGGAGCCGGGAAGCATCCCGAGAAGGGGAAGGGTCCCGCACCCCGTGTCCGGCTCCCGTGCGGGCGTTTGAGGGGGGAGCTAGTGATGCCACGGGAGATCTTTACCCCGGAGGAGGTGGGCCAGCTCATTTTTTATGTTCAGCGCCGCCTCCCCAGGACCATCATGGGAGGCGGCAAGATCAGTGCCGGGTACGGGGCCCGGGAGCGCCGGAAGCGGTGGGAGAAGGTGTGCCAGGCCATTTACCACCACTCTCGGGTCTGGCGCACCTACAACCAGGCCACCCACCGCTGGACGGATGTCCTGACCCGTGAGCGAGATCTGCTCGACCTCCTTGGCCTTGAGATCCCCGGGCTTGGTGAGTAGTAGTAGCTATGTCTTTACTACTATGTTTTCTCCTGCTGTGTTATTATATTGCAAATTTTTGTTTTTTTTACAAGAGCAATAATGCTGCTCATTACATTGTAGGTACATTTTATTTCAAAATCTTCTGTGCATTTCAGGTACACTGCTCTCCTTCTCAGTAGTGTTGCTACTATGCTTATTTGTTTTAGATTTTGTGTTCATTTCATTGGCCTGTGAAATTATGTATGAGTGTAGTTGAAAGAACTGCGCAATGCTACACACTAAGGTTCAGATTTTTAATTACCGGCGCATCCCTGCAAAGTTGCAGGGATGCGCCAGTAATTGTGCGTCACGCCACCATCACCCATGGTGCGCCGTATTACAATGCGGCGCGCCATGGGCCCAAAACGTCACCAAAGCGTTACGCATCTGTGCCGTAAAGGTGGCGCATTGCTGGAGTTGCGTCGCAACGATGGTGCAGCTCCATCAATTCTCTGGGGTGCCCTATCTCCCCAATGCTGCGTCAAGCCGTACGTCTGCTTCAAGCAGGCGCAGGGTTTGAGTCACGCATCATTGTCCTCAAAGTGACTGATTGAAATCTTGTAGATTTCCCTCAGCCACTTTTAGGATGCGTTCCTGCGCAGGAACGCCCTCCCTTGCGCCGGAACACCCCTATTGGCGCAGGGCTTTACAACGTGATGCATCTCCCAGATGCGTCACGTTGTTAATATACGCCGCACCATTGCGCCTCTTATGTGCTGTCGCTGCGTCACAAAAGTCACGCAACAATGGAGCAAAAGAGCCGCAAGGGCCTTATAAATCAGCCCCTACAGACTCAAGTCCAGTCCTTCCTTTGTACACATGGCGATAAGAAGAAATAGTGGTGGTGGATTAATAGTTTGAGTATTTTAATGACTGGTGAATGTAGTAGGAAACTTTAGTGTTGTCGCTGATCTTCAATCACAATGGACTTTGGCTGTCACTTTGCGTGCTGCGGACTGCTGCCTGCCAATCCTAGGCAAACCTTTTTAGTACTTTGTTTAGTGAGTTACATAGGGTAGTTTCCAATTCGACGGTCCGCAAATCAAGCAATACTAAAGTAATGACGTAGTCGACCACATGAGATTGGTCAATAATATATCCCGTGGAGTCGTTCCCTATTTGCTATTTCGCAAAAATATTTTGTTACTTTGTTAGTTCTTTTTTAAATGTTTGATTTGGTTGAGAAATAAATATCATCCATGTTTTCTGTTTTTCTTTCTTTCATGTTGTACATCAGCTTCCCCCAGGGGCAAGAGGAGGACACAGGAGGAGGAGGAGGAGGGTGCTGTTGTCGATGCAGGCCAGGACCGGGCAGTCGAGGGCTCCTTTGCTGGCCCCAGTAAGTTTTAATTTTAATATAGAGTACTTATTTTTTCCTAGCGTTCCTCATTCGATTTTTTCTAAATCGTCTTTGATCTTCTTGTAGACAGGATCTAAATTCTTATCCCTATGACTCCGTGTGGTATTACTAGATTATTCTTATTAGTCTGTCTGTGTAGCTAACTAAGATTGCACATTTGGCATTTCCATTGGACTCCCATTCTAGTCAGCAATAGCTCTATGCACTGAGTGTAGTCCTCTGGGATTGTCCATATTGTCTTTTCAAGTATTCTAAATGTTTATGCTTTGACCATTGCCAACAATAAAAAGGTGAATGACCACCACCAAGAAATAATAAGATACTACTTTACTTTTGGTTTGGATAGGACAATCCATTCTACTACTGTTGCAGGGACAAATCTGCACAAACAGAACTATGGACACTAAATAATGCATCGCTTAGCTTATCAATTATAATAGGTGCTGTAACTGTTAGACTTTCCACATACCTCAGTGATAACAGACTTTGTAGTTGAACCCCGGCCCCAATCTCCTTATTGACTAGATAGTGTGGCAGAGTCATTTAGCTCCCAAAGTCACCGATGGCAGAGGCACGGACTCATGCTTGCAAAAATTCGAAAACCTTTAGCTCATCCACTCTAGTCTGGAGGACCAAAAACCACAGACTCTATTTAAGTTTAAAAGCTTTATTAAAAGTAAACACATTTATTAAATTCAAGTTTGTCATAAAAGTGAACGTGTAACTGAAAATGGAAAAGTGCTTAGTGCTGACGATTAATTGGACACATTTCTTGTGGTCGAGCCGAGCTCTCACCTGGTTTGAACTTGATCCTGCTTGTGTTCTTAGAAGTCAAGGTTCTGTCTGTTAGGAGAAAAAGTGGTGCGTGTTAAAAAGTAAAAAGCAAACATTCATCAGTTGTGCCAAAAAGTGCAGCAAGACAACAGCCTTCCCTGGAAAAAGGGACCTTTTTACTCTAGAGTAGACAGTCAAAAATTATTAAATTGTACACTTTTTTTCACATTTCTTTCTTCCTCCTAGACCAAATATTATATAGTAGTGAGTGGTGTATTCTAACATTATTAAATGTACTTTGTAGGTGGAACATCTGGAGACGGGGCCAGCGCGGAGGTGGTGGCATTGGACGAGGAGGACAACTCTGGGGAGGAGGCGGTGCAAGTGCCGGAAAAGGACATGCCTGTGAGGGTTCACACGGTGGTGGCGGGCAGAGGTAAGCTATACATTCCTTAGTCATTGAGATTGAAGACTGCAGAGTGTGCTTTCTGCACGGGTGTATTATAAAAAAAGCAGGTAGTAGCCTCCTCTAAATGTACTTCGACTTAGCTGTGAAGTTTTTGGCGAGAAGAATCCCAATCAGATCTGAGGTGAACTTGATGGATGGGATGAACGAAAAGCGAAAGAAGGGTGTAAGTAAGTGTGGAAGCACGAGAAATGTAATGATGACTGGCAAAGAAGAATGATATGTGTTTGCTTGGTCCCCGAGGTGGCTGGGAAGGTAAGAAAATGGTATGGTGCATGGCTGGGTGAATGATGAAGCAAGGATGGGTGGAAGGAGAACAGCCTGGGTGGGTGAGACAGAAACTGTATGTGTGCAATATACTTTGAATGGATGGATGCCTGGATCATTCATGGTACTATCTGACTCTTAGATAGCATATGTGAATCTAGAGAGAGTAGACGGTCACTGGATGAACTAAGTGTTACTTTGAAGAGCATGTAACACCGCACCCGCACGTCCGTTCCAGTGTAGGAAAGGCAAGGAAAAGAAGTTGTAACGTTGTCCAAAGACTACCATGAATAGTAGCAGTAGTTTGTATTGCAACTGCAAGCACAGCATATATCCAGTTATTACGGTGGGCACTCCCTACCTCCCTTAATAACTTTAGTTTAGTAGTAGTACGTCATTCATGTGTGGGGGTATCACTGTTCACTCAATAATAAGCAAAGCACCTAAAGTCATCCCATATGTCATCAAATACATCCCATGTGAAGTGATAGATAATCAGATAATTTAGCTTCTTCATTTTCCTTTTCTAATACTCATTTGCACTGTAGGGTGAAAGCTAAATTAATTAAGCAGTAGCCCTTTTAACAGAGTATTCTCAGTGCCACCCGTAATAGAAAAGTAAGAGCTTCACCACCTGCATGTACTGGACCGGTACAGTAACGCAAGTCTGTCTCACTCACCATGGTGTGCGTCTGTTTTTCTCGGGTGCAAGTTCACTGCGCTGGCATTATGCCGGCTTGCATAAGATAACGTACCAATTGTCCTAAACAAGAGAGAAGAAGAAGAATAAGAGTGGTGTACTGTCATAGTCGACTGTAATAGAAGTCCATAGTGCTCGTAGAATTTGTTCCTTAAACTCCCACTAATGTTAGAGCAAGGATGAAGAAGTCGGAGGTTACATAGATACTGTCCTCAATAGTTATGCACTGTGCTTTCAATTTGCTACTTGTACTGTGACAACTTTCTGCTCAATCATTTTGTGTTAATCTTAAGGAGCATTGGTTACAGACTATGTCTTTCTTTTTTCATGTAGTTGCTCCTTCCAAATCCAAGACACCATCAAGGAGGAAGGAGCAGGCTCGAATGGCCCGGCAACGGAGGCTGGATGCCACTGTTGCTGAATATCGGCGGCTGGTGGCCCTGGAGGAGGAGGAGACGCAGTCTGGAACAACAACAACGTCCACTGGGACAGCTGCCTCCTCCTCCGTGCGGGCTGCCAGCCAGCGCAGTGCTCCAGCGGTACGGAGCCGGGCTACCAAAGCCAAACGCCACCGCCCAGCAGCAAAGAAAGCAGCTGCCCCTCACAGGAATTGCAAGGCACACCGGCGCCGCTTATCCCTCAGACTGTCCTACCTGGAGCAGGAGGTCCATAATTATAAGAACGTGGTGGAGGGCCTCCGCTTCGAACTTGCCACCCTCCGCAAGGAGCATGATGCCCTGGCTGCTAATTCCAACAGCACCCTGCCATAGTGTCCCTTGCCCCTTTTTTAGAGACTTTTGGGGGGTGGGAATTGGGAGTTGTGATTTTTGGGGACTTTTGAAGGACAATCGTTGGGGTTAGGGAGGGTCTTGCGGGAGATTCTTTTGTTAGGGCTATAAAAATATACTTTTTGAAACTTTATCTGACCATACCTGTTTTTTACTGCTTTTGAGTCTGGTGGGTGGGGGTTTAACATAACAGTAAGTTTGTTTTCCTGAATAGTCCTAGGACTTTAGTAGTACTACCGTCAATCAAATCTCTCGTCTCTCCTAATACTCCATTATACTACCTCCAACCAAACGCCTATCTTACCTGTAATTTCTGTTTGCAAGTAGGGCTAGGCCCAGGGCTGGCTCCACGGGAAACAGCAAATAAGGTTGGCAATCCTGGGCGGATAAAATTTCCTCATAGCGGTGGTACTAGTGGTGTGACACAGTGGCAGTTGCTTGCCTATGAAAAAAAGAAAATGAAATCTGGTTTGTGCTCCTGAGCAATACAAAGGTACAATACAGAATATAGCAGGTGACAGAAGTACACTAGAACAGTGCCACGTTGTAGCCTAACAAATGTTAAAGTATAACTAATTCGGTTGAAGTTCTTTGACATTAGCCATGGGTCTTTGTCAAGCAGAGTAAGAATATATCATCGGATTTCTTCACCAGCCTGTTGCTATCACCTTATCCTCCCCAGCAAGTGTGTGGATTTATTGCTGTAATTTAGTCACACATCAATCAAAACCACACAGCCCGGGGGAAGAGGGTTAGGGTTTGAAAAATGGATGGGTACGGGGGTTTTTGGGAAAGGTTTTGGGAGACAAGAAAAAGTAGCACAGCATGGACGAACAATTGTGAACATAAACAAATCTTTGGGTACAAACCTATCCATCAATCTTTGAAAGTGCATACACTACTGTAACTGCATGCATGTCAGTTAAAAGTAATTAGTACTTTCGACAACTGTGGAAGAAAGAATGCGACAGTACAGGGCGTGGGTGGAAATATTGATAACTATATTCAACATAAGGTCTCTGTAGCCAGATACCTGAGAGCCTTGCTGGTCACTATAAATCCATTCACAACAACACTCAATGGGGTTGGTCTGGAAGGTGTCAGGTTTACTCCCCGTGATCCAGTCGATGCAAATATGGTTCCACTTCCAAATGTCACCAACACCCAGAAGTGTAAACACAGGGTGTTCGAGGCATTAGGCGGGGGAGAAAAATAACAAACTAAAATAAAAAATGTGGGATGGGTAAAGGTAGGGTCAGCAGGGAAAGGATACCTGTAACAGAAGACAAGACAGGCATCAGTGAAGTGCTGTCCTAACATACAAGGGTACTCTCATATAGTCTCACTAAATAGTCTGCAAGTCTCCCGCCTACTCATGGGAAATGTAGTTTCATAGTACGGTAGGCGCTTAGGGGCTGCGTAACCTGACAGAAGGTATAGTAGATAGAAAAGGAGAAATTGCTTTTTTTCTAGGTGTCCCCTCACTCACCAGGGTTGCCCCTTGGTGACATGCTTCATCATTGGGGCCATCCCAGTCCTCTACGGCCTGGGGCGTGCTGCGACTTGCGAATTACGTAGGAGCACTTACAAATGACTATGTGTGGTGCAGATGTGATAGTGGAGTGGACTAAGTGATGTGTTAAGGGATCAATGTAGAAGCAGAGAGAGAGCCAAGAAATGCAGTCACAGTCAGAGAAAAAGGCAAGGGATACTGTATCTATGTGGTTGTAGTGGTCCTGTTGGAAGTGGTAAGTAAGTTGCCCGCAGAAAAAAAATCCTCCTATTAGCGGCACTCCTCCATTGCAGCCGACGCTTCGTCCATCGATGTTGGTCACCAGAAGACACCCTGTCCACTGCCTGCCTGATGCTGAATTGTGGCTCGCTACTGTGAAGCCTGACTCCATCCTTTTTTCCCCATTGCAGAGACTGAAACCCGGCCTGTAATTATTCAACGAAAAACAGGAAGTGATATAATATTACAACACCACTGATAAATAAATATAAGGCATGTAGGCTGTGGAGTGCAAAAAGTCACAATTTGTTTTTCCTAGTAGACAGTACAATGTTTTTGAAAGTGCGTACTCTGAGTCACCTTTTGAAGGATGTATGGGCAAATTAATGTATCGGATCTTGCCCCTCAAGCTAGGTGTACTGTAAACTGTGTTTTAGAACAAAATTAGATCTTCCTAGCAGTGCTCCCACCCAGACCCTTACTAAAGCCAGTCGCAAAAATGTAGAAGACCCCCAATCAAATCTCAAAAAACGAGGCCTAGCAGAAAACTGGTGACAAAACTTACTTTGAAAGTAAAAGTAGGCCGAAGTACCCTAATTACCCATTACCCACCGTGGATTGCATTCAAACCACTTGCAAGCAACCAAGCAAAAGTAGCCATAGCCAGCATCGCTCCAAGACTCGAAATCCCCCCCACTCAAACACATGCAATAGAAATACTGCTAACCCTAACGAACCCTAAGTTAAGAATAGTGGCAAAGGCTTTCTTTAACTATGCCAAATCCCCCCTTTCCCACCATGGATTTTCTTCAAATGACTTGCAACCAAAATTACACATTCTCACGAGTGCTCTAAGACCCCAGAACTCAGTTTGAAAAATCTAGAACACCCCGAAACACATGCAATCCTGCTGCTAGGGCTAACCCTAACGAACCCTAAGTTACAAAAAGTGCCAAAACTAAAGGCTTTTCCGCGCGGATTTTGTCCCAACCACTTCTACCCGGTATTAGACCTTCCCAGGAATGCCCCAAGACCCGGCAACCCACCCGCCAAGAAGCGTAACACCCCCAAACAGGCCAAAAGCAAAATCTCATACTTGCAATATTTCTGGGCCTTCGGTCCAAACGCGCTGCGTAGCTAGGCCATAAGTCGGGGTTGGCACGACGGATTTCCTGAAAAGCAAATGCAATCAAGATTAGAGTGTCCCAGCAGTGCTCCCAGACCACGAAACTCACCCGCAAACAGACGGAACCCCCCCTAAGAGCACCTCAAAGGCAAGCAAGTCATCAAAAACACAAAAAAAATTCCGCCTGGGATTTGGTCCAAAACACTTTTATCCGGTATTAGAGCTTCCCAGCAATGGCCCCAGAGCCGTCAACCCAGGAGAAAACGAGTAGAAGACCCCCAAACAGCCAAAGAGCAAAAGTACAAAAATGGGGACTTAGTCACTTTTTCACAAATTTCCCAAATCACTCCGCGCGCGCTCTGCAGCTAGGCCCTAAGTCCCCTCAGCCACCATGGATTTGCTTCAAACCTCTTGCAAAGTAAAGTATATATAGCCAGCAGTGCTCCCACACCACGAAACTCACCCGCAAACACCAGGAAGCCCCCCAAACAGGCCCCCGAAAACGCTACATAGAGCAAAATGTCAGAAATAGCCCAAAAAAAAATCGGCCTGGATTTTGTCCCAACCACTTCTACCCGGTATTAGACCTTCCCAGGAATGCCCCAAGACCCGGCAACCCACCCGCCAAGAAGCATAACACCCCCAAACAGGCCAAAAGCAAAATCTCATACTTGCAATATTTCTGGGCCTTCGGTCCAAACGCGCTGCGTAGCTAGGCCATAAGTCGGGGTTGGCACGACGGATTTCCTGAAAAGCAAATGCAATCAAGATTAGAGTGTCCCAGCAGTGCTCCCAGACCACGAAACTCACCCGCAAACACCAGGAAGCCCCCCAAACAGGCCCCCGAAAACGCTACATAGAGCAAAATGTCTGAAATAGCCCAAAAAAAATCGGCCTGGATTTTGTCCCAACCACTTCTACCCGGTATTAGACCTTCCCAGGAATGCCCCAAGACCCGGCAACCCACCCGCCAAGAAGCATAACACCCCCAAACAGGCCAAAAGCAAAATCTCATACTTGCAATATTTCTGGGCCTTCGGTCCAAACGCGCTGCGTAGCTAGGCCATAAGTCGGGGTTGGCACGACGGATTTCCTGAAAAGCAAATGCAATCAAGATTAGAGTGTCCCAGCAGTGCTCCCAGACCACGAAACTCACCCGCAAACACCAGGAAGCCCCCCAAACAGGCCCCCGAAAACGCTACATAGAGCAAAATGTCAGAAATAGCCCAAAAAAAAATCGGCCTGGATTTTGTCCCAACCACTTCTACCCGGTATTAGACCTTCCCAGGAATGCCCCAAGACCCGGCAACCCACCCGCCAAGAAGTATAACACCCCCAAACAGGCCAAAAGCAAACTCTCATACTTGCAATATTTCTGGGCCTTCGGTCCAAACGCGCTGCGTAGCTGGGCCATAAGTCGGGGTTGGCACGACGGATTTCCTGAAAAGCAAATGCAATCAAGATTAGAGTGTCCCAGCAGTGCTCCCAGACCACGAAACTCACCCGCAAACACCAGGAAGCCCCCCAAACAGGCCCCCGAAAACGCTACATAGAGCAAAATGTCAGAAATAGCCCAAAAAAAAATCGGCCTGGATTTAGTCCCAACCACTTCTACCCGGTATTAGACCTTCCCAGGAATGCCCCAAGACCCGGCAACCCACCCGCCAAGAAGTATAACACCCCCAAACAGGCCAAAAACAAACTCTCATACTTGCAATATTTCTGGGCCTTCGGTCCAAACGCGCTGCGTAGCTGGGCCATAAGTCGGGGTTGGCACGACGGATTTCCTGAAAAGCAAATGCAATCAAGATTAGAGTGTCCCAGCAGTGCTCCCAGACCACGAAACTCACCCGCAAACACCAGGAAGCCCCCCAAACAGGCCCCCGAAAACGCTACATAGAGCAAAATGTCAGAAATAGCCCAAAAAAAAATCGGCCTGGATTTAGTCCCAACCACTTCTACCCGGTATTAGACCTTCCCAGGAATGCCCCAAGACCCGGCAACCCACCCGCCAAGAAGTATAACACCCCCAAACAGGCCAAAAGCAAACTCTCATACTTGCAATATTTCTGGGCCTTCGGTCCAAACGCGCTGCGTAGCTGGGCCATAAGTCGGGGTTGGCACGACGGATTTCCTGAAAAGCAAATGCAATCAAGATTAGAGTGTCCCAGCAATGCTCTCAGACCATGAAACTCACCCACAAACAGACGGAACCCCCCCTAAGAGCACCTCAAAGGCAAGCAAGTCATCAAAAACACAAAAAAATTTCCGCCTCGGATTTGGCACAAACCACTTTTAGTGCTTCCCAGCAATGGCCCCAGACCCGTCAACTCACCTGCAAAGAGGTAGAACAACACCCCCACAAGTGCTGAGTCTTTCTTCATTGGGCGTAAACCAGCCCTCTGCTTTGATGGAAATAGGAGTCTGGAGGAGGAGGATAGAGGAGCATGTTCTTCTGAACTTGTGAACCTGAGGAATGCAGACTGCGGCACCTTCAAATAAATTAGCAAACAAGTGAAGACAGTTCTGCTGATGGGCTTGTCTTTGTGATTATCTGATTAAAGTTTGAATTATATTAACTGTGCACAACAAAGAAAGACAGACACACAGGAATAAAAGTGAATAAGGATGAAAAAGAAAGTTATTGATTCGTTGTCTCATTTTCAGGGCTCGAAGTCGGAATCACGGTCCAGGAATAAGAATAAGGCTTCGTCATCATACTCTGCGAATTCAGCCCGGGTGAGGTCAGTGCCACCTGACAGAGTAGAAATTCCCTCATCTATGGTGCTGGCCACCTCCTCTTCATCCGGCACGCTCTCTCGTACTCTTATATCTGGTGGTATGAGGTGCTGATTCATCTTGATCATTGTTAACCTCTCCACATTTTTGGGCGAGAGGCGGCTCCGTTTGGGAGTTACAATCCCACCAGCCGCACTGAAAACCCGTTCAGAAGACACACTTGCGAGTGGGCAAGACAAGTAGTTTAAAGCCAGGTTGGTGAGCTGTGGCCACAATTCTTTTTTCCCATGCCAATACGCCAATGGGTCAGAATTAACATAGACCTCTGTGGAGTCATTCAGATAGTCCTTCACCATCGACTCAAGGTCCTCCTCCAAGGTTCCTCCACTTTGCGTAGCTCTTGCTGTGCCTCTGGCCTTTTGAGAACCAAACCCACGCAGAGCTAGCCAATCCTCTTCAGCCTCCAATGTTTCTGCTGCCTTTCGTGCAGATGATGCGGTTGCCGGTGTCTTTAACGGCTGAGAGGTCACTTGTGCCACAGCCACAGGTGCAGAAGTGGATTGTTTTGACTGGGGATGGCCTGCTGATGTACTGCCATTTCCTTCAATTTCCAGCCGTTCTGTTTCAAACTTCTTGGCTGACAAGGCTAGCCAACGTTTGTACTTTGTAACATCTTCATCAGCAAAAGGAAAGAATGCTCTGCCTGCCAGCGCCTTTTTGTAGCGTGGATCCAGAATAGTAGCACAAATGTAATGCTGTTCTGAGTGGATCTTTTGAAGACGTTCATCACCTTGTAGGAGCTCTAATAATGTCTCAGCCAGAAGCAAAGAGTCTTTCTTTTTGTCATCTTTTCGAAACACAGAACACACCTCCTTCAGTTGGTCCTCCAGCATGTACAACAATGGGATAGCTTTTCCCAAATTAGAGTCCTCCTTGCTGACTGCACGTGTGAAGACCTCAAAAGGACGAAGCATGCGTGTTAGGCTTTCAACTATGTTCCATTGCGGCCCACCCATCCTCAGCTCCTCTATACCCTCTTTCAAGAAAAATTGATCGAGTTGCGTATACTGCTCATACAGACGCTCAAGCATGTAGAAGGTTGAGTTCCAACGTGTTACCACCTCCTGGATGAGTGCTTTCACTGGCATTTGACTTTGATATAGCATGCTCCTCAGCTGCTTGCGGGCCTTAAAAGAATGCCTGAAATGCTTGCAAATTTTTCGGCAGTTCTCCAATACACTGTACGCTGCACTGCGTTTATTACCCAAGAATTTTTGGACAACCAGGTTTATACAGTGCGCCAAACACGGCACTCTGAAATAGTAACCGTCCCTCATGGCCTTAACTATATTGGAGCCATTGTCTGTGGAAACATAACCAACCTTGCGTTTTAGTGGGGACAGACAGTTAAGGACCTTTGTGTTAAAGACATCCAAAATGTTTTCTGCTGTGTGACGTTTCTCCAAACCAAACATGGCTAGTGTTGCATGTTTCCGAGCACCTTTAAAAACAATGTTAGTGTCAACACCTGAGTTTAGCTTTGCTTTAGCCCCTGAAAAAGAGACCCAGTGTGCAGTGATGCACATGTAATCAGCGCCTGCGCCACTGGTCCACATGTCTGTTGTCAGATGTATAGTGTGAACAGCACTCTTCTGCAAAGCTGCCCCAATCACCTTCAGAACATCTTCATGTAGTGCTGGAACCGCAACTCGGGCAAAATAGAACCGGCTAGGAACCTTCCATTTAGGGCAGAGCACTGTCACTAATTCTAGAAAACCAACCCCTTCTACAAAAGAAAAAGGGAGAAGGTCCAGAGCTAGCATTTTAGCCAGCTTAGTGTTATACAGACGGGTCATTGGGTGGTTGCGTTCATATTGCGCTTCTGTAAACAACATCTTTTTAATGTTGCCCTGGACCAATGATTTACGGGATGATGATGATCTCTTCGACCCAGTTACGCTCGCTGATGAACTTTTCCGCATTGATGTCTCACTCTCTCCCACACTCTTAGTGTGGCTCCCATGGGGTGTGCTGCTGACATGGGAACTGGGTGTAAGTGAAGTGTTTGAATCGTCTTCTACCTCCTCGTCATCAGCAGATGACAAATCAACGTTTTCATTACGTGCAATTCCGGCTTTCTTGACCGCCTCTAGGTGCGGAAACCATTCGACAGGGTGCCTTCTCTCAAGATGACCTCTCTGGCCTCCGGTACCATAGTTAGAACCAAGCTTACCACGACTAAATCGAAGCTTACAAAGGCTACAAATGGCTACGTTTTCCTTTTTTGGGCAAACACTAAAGAAGTCCCAAACTGGAGACTTGAAATGTCTTCGGGGGCCGGAGGAGGCGGCGATACTGGTGGTGGTGGTCCTGCTGCTAATGACAGATGAAGTGGAGGATGTGGATTGCCGAACTTCAGTACGTTTTGCACTTTCACCACCACGAATTGAGGTCGAGGACGAGGTGGGTACCTTCTTGCGAGGAAGAAATATGGAAGCGGTAGGTTTTGGTGTACTACTTAACTCCAAATCTAATGATTCCATTTCCATTGCCTCCTCGCCGACATCATCATCACGCTCAGCAGCTTCTCGGGATAGGGTCAAAATGTCTCTTTGCTGCATGCCCGGTGGGGCTGCAGTGACCTTTGTGATGACTGCCTCGTCGTCATCGTGAGAGGCTTCATCACCAGCAGTATCTGTCACTTCTTGTTGAGCCTCATCACACTCCATAGGTTTGAGTTTTTGGACGACCTTCCTTTTACGCTTAGGTACCGGTGGCAGATCATGGTGTGCCTCTGCCTCACTGTCAGACCGCAGTTGTCGTGGTTCCCAAGACAGATCACTTGCACCAGAACGAGGTGGGCTTGAAGAAGATGTAGACACCCCCCTTGATCTTTTCCTTGCTAGGGATGTGGAAGACAATGAATGATCATCAGGAGGAGTGGCTTCCAATGATACCTCAGCTTCATTGTCGATTTCCAAATGTGCCCCTACTTCGGGAGGAACAACTATTGTGGGCACTTGTGAACGTCCATGCACCTTTGCTTGCGCATCTCCTTTTGCTGCCTCTCCTTCCACATGTACTTGGGCGTGTACTTGCACATGGTGTTGTTGTTGCGGCTGTGGTTGTTCAACACTTGTCAGATGAGTTACAACAACCTGTGTTGATTCAGGGACATTGCTGCTACTTTCTTGCGATGAGCCAACATCACTGGTCGATGGTGATTGGAGAAGTACACTGACTGCCTCTGAAGCACTCAAGGGCTTTGACTTAAGTTGGCGTGGTGGTGGAGGCACTGAACCCAATGGAGCAGGGGTGCTGCTCTCAGGTTGGTCCCCAGCAGATCCTGCTGCTGCAGGCGTACTTTTTTTTTTGCTCCCAAAAAAAGTGGCGGGTGGCACACCAGCCTCCTTGGTAACTTGCTTCTTCTGCTCCTTACTAGCAACTTTCTTGCTAGAGGAGCTACGGAGAACTTTCTTTGGGGCCATCTTCTTCAGAGCAGGTCAGACAGCAGGCCGCAGTTGCACGAATTGTAGAGTTGTCTGAGGCCAGACGTGACGTCGCGTGACGTTATGCTGCACACACACACCGCTGCAGGACTTCTTCCTGGCACTGGTGGTTCTCTTGAGTCTTGTGCACCTAAAAAAAATGGAAGACAGAGGAACATCAGTTCAGTTATAGAGCACAAAAAAATCGAAAAACACTGCAAAATCAGCACAATCCCAATCCATCCATGCCCTCCATAATGTTTAAATTCAAGACAACCCACAGAAAGACTAGGCCCATGCAAGACTCACTACCCCTGGGCATAAATAAAGGTTGAAAAGTAGGCAAAATGGTTGGAGGCCTAACAACAAAGCCTGCATTCAAAATGGCCACTTGCCTGCCAAGCACATGGCCAGTGCCTGTAGCTGCACTCAAAATGGCCACCAGCCACATGGCATGTCCCTCCCCATGAACACCCCCAAAAATCGAAAAACACTGCAAAATCAGCACAATCCCATTCCATCCATGATGTTTAAATTCAAGACAGCCCACAGAAAGACTAGGCCCCATGCACCACTCACTACCCCTGGTCAAGGCCCCAACAACAGGTCAAAAATCGAAAAACACAAAATTTTACAAAAAAAAAAAATCGAAAAACACAGAAAAATCAGCACAATCCCAATTCATCTATGGCCTCCATGATGTTTAAATTCAAGACAACCCACAGAAATACTAGGCCCATGCAAGACTCACTACCCCTGGCATAAATAAAGGTTGAAAAGTAGGCAAAATGGTTGGAGGCCTAACAACAAAGCCTGCATTCAAAATGGCCACTTGCCTGCCAGCACATGGCCAGTGCCTGTAGCTGCACTCAAAATGGCCACCAGCCACATGGCATGTCCCTCCCCATGAACACCCCCAAAAATCGAAAAACACTGCAAAATCAGCACAATCCCATTCCATCCATGATGTTTAAATTCAAGACAGCCCACAGAAAGACTAGGCCCCATGCACCACTCACTACCCCTGGTCAAGGCCCCAACAACAGGTCAAAAATCGAAAAACACAAAATTTTACAAAAAAAAAAAATCGAAAAACACAGAAAAATCAGCACAATCCCAATTCATCTATGGCCTCCATGATGTTTAAATTCAAGACAACCCACAGAAATACTAGGCCCATGCAAGACTCACTACCCCTGGCATAAATAAAGGTTGAAAAGTAGGCAAAATGGTTGGAGGCCTAACAACAAAGCCTGCATTCAAAATGGCCACTTGCCTGCCAGCACATGGCAAGTGCCTGTAGCTGCACTCAAAATGGCCACCAGCCACATGGCATGTCCCTCCCCATGAACACCCCCAAAAATCGAAAAACACTGCAAAATCAGCACAATCCCATTCCATCCATGATGTTTAAATTCAAGACAGCCCACAGAAAGACTAGGCCCCATGCACCACTCACTACCCCTGGTCAAGGCCCCAACAACAGGTCAAAAATCGAAAAACACAAAATTTTACAAAAAAAAAAAATCGAAAAACACAGAAAAATCAGCACAATCCCAATTCATCTATGGCCTCCATGATGTTTAAATTCAAGACAACCCACAGAAATACTAGGCCCATGCAAGACTCACTACCCCTGGCATAAATAAAGGTTGAAAAGTAGGCAAAATGGTTGGAGGCCTAACAACAAAGCCTGCATTCAAAATGGCCACTTGCCTGCCAGCACATGGCAAGTGCCTGTAGCTGCACTCAAAATGGCCACCAGCCACATGGCATGTCCCTCCCCATGAACACCCCCAAAAATCGAAAAACACTGCAAAATCAGCACAATCCCATTCCATCCATGATGTTTAAATTCAAGACAGCCCACAGAAAGACTAGGCCCCATGCACCACTCACTACCCCTGGTCAAGGCCCCAACAACAGGTCAAAAATCGAAAAACACAAAATTTTACAAAAAAAAAAAATCGAAAAACACAGAAAAATCAGCACAATCCCATTCCATCCATGGCCTCCATGATGTTTAAATTCAAGACAACCCACAGAAATACTAGGCCCATGCAAGACTCACTACCCCTGGCATAAATAAAGGTTGAAAAGTAGGCAAAATGGTTGGAGGCCTAACAACAAAGCCTGCATTCAAAATGGCCACTTGCCTGCCAGCACATGGCAAGTGCCTGTAGCTGCACTCAAAATGGCCACCAGCCACATGGCATGTCCCTCCCCATGAACACCCCCAAAAATCGAAAAACACTGCAAAATCAGCACAATCCCATTCCATCCATGGCCTCCATGATGTTTAAATTCAAGACAACCCACAGAAATACTAGGCCCATGCAAGACTCACTACCCCTGGCATAAATAAAGGTTGAAAAGTAGGCAAAATGGTTGGAGGCCTAACAACAAAGCCTGCATTCAAAATGGCCACTTGCCTGCCAGCACATGGCCAGTGCCTGTAGCTGCACTCAAAATGGCCACCAGCCACATGGCATGTCCCTCCCCATGAACACCCCCAAAAATCGAAAAACACTGCAAAATCAGCACAATCCCATTCCATCCATGATGTTTAAATTCAAGACAGCCCACAGAAAGACTAGGCCCCATGCACCACTCACTACCCCTGGTCAAGGCCCCAACAACAGGTCAAAAATCGAAAAACACAAAATTTTACAAAAAAAAAAAATCGAAAAACACAGAAAAATCAGCACAATCCCAATTCATCTATGGCCTCCATGATGTTTAAATTCAAGACAACCCACAGAAAGAATCAGTCCACCCACCACTGAGTACCCCTGGGAAAAGGCCCCAAAACAGCCCAAAAATCGAAAATCCCAAAATTTTAGTTGCAGCAACTGTAATGCCCCAAACAAACTTACTTGTAAAATTTCTAATCCAACAGTGATCCAAAGAAAGTCAAAAAGGCCTCAAATCCAAAGATCCAGCAGCATCCACAAAAGGTAATCCTTCCAGGTCCACATCCGAATGAAAAGTGACCAGGAGATGGACAAAGCACTGGGAGGAGCCTGCTGAACAGGAACAGGAAGTTGAAGACTATGGGGCACTTCCTTCCTCCCACCCCCCTGCCCCCTCCCCAAAATGGACTCCTCGCTAAAAAAGTGCAGGCAAATGTCAAACTAAGGAGTTATTCACATAAAAATCATCATTTCTAGAAGGTTTATGCTGCTTGCTGGTGGATTTCTTGTGCAGAATTGCAAATTTATATTTTCGCTCGCCGCATCTCAAATCTCGCAAATTGCGAAGTACCGCGAGACGTGATCTCGCCGTACTCGCGTTGACAAACTATCGCTGGCAAGCCGCGATGACGTAATCGCGCTCGCCAATTCCCGCGGGATCACACAGCAAGATCCAAAATGGCGCAGCACTCGCAAACTATCGAAAAAAACAACTCGGCAAACGATGATAAACGCCGCGCGCCGCAAAAATTGTATCACCAACGCCGCGCGCCGCCAAAAAAATCCGCTGCGTGCGAATTTGCGGATTTTGCGGGAAATCCGCAAATCTCGCGGATTGCGGATTTCCCGAAAATCCGCAAAATCCGCGAGCGGAACGGATTTTCCGCCCACGCTTAATCCCCTCCCAATCCAGGAAACTCCTGATGCAGGGGCTGGTGAACTCCAGATTAGATTACGGCAATGTGCTGTATCTGGGGGCTCCAGCCTCTGTAGTCCACAGACTACAATGTGCACAAAATGGGGCAGCAAGAATCCTAACTGGAACCAAAGCGAGGTGCTCGGCCAAACCAGCCCTCAGAAATCTGCACTGGTTGCCAGTGAAAGAACGGGTCAAGTTCAAAACCCTGTGCATTTCCCACAGAATAATGCACGACGAAGGCCCCCCCCATTCTTAGACCACTTCTGAAACCGCACCAGTCCAGTAGACAACTAAGATCCAACTCCCTATCTCTCGCGAACGTCCCTAGGATTAGGAAGACCAGAACTGGCGGTCGCCTGTTCTCTTACAATGCCCCCAGATTGTGGAACTCCCTCCCACTCTCTCTGAGGCGAGAACACAATCACCTTAGTTTCCGGAAGCAACTAAAAACCTGGCTCTTCCCCTGATTACCCTTGATTACCTCTCCCCTGCTTCCCCACCTTGCTGGATCTATGGTCACTAGCGCTGGGATGCCCTAGGGGAGCTATGCGCTCTGTAAATCCCAAATCAAATCAAATCAAATCAAATCAAACCATTCATGCATTTACAACGAATTTCGTTGTAAATGTATGCGTGGTAAAAGCATATAAAATGTAATGCCATGCGTTATAATGGCATTGCGGAGTCATGGTACTTTCATAATGAAAGTATGCGGAGTGATGGTATGCGGAAAGAAAGTTGCGGAATAATGGGTGTTTACCCTCCCCCAGTAAGTACATTGGTGGCACGGCGGCACACATCTCCAGCAACATACTCATATTTTTTCACCACCCATTTGAAAAATGCACAGGTCTCTCTCATTGATGGCCAGCACCGACATACACTTTTAGACACCTCCCGCCACAAGTTCTAGAATTCGAACTTTAGAGCTGGAGAGCTAAGTTCGAATCTCGGCATCAGCTCAGCATCCTGTGATTTCAGGCAAATCGCTTTGTCTCCCCGTGCCTACCACAAATGAATGTGTTCTTCTGTAATGTAAATTGTGCTCATGCCATGTTGTTGAGTTTGCGCTATATAATATTGCAAGGAAAAATAAAATAGGGAAACTCGAGTTCACACACTACTGAACACGCACTCTTAAGTGCATCAGCAGTGCACTGTGAATCGGAGCGTTTCACAGGCCTGTCACAGATAAGAAATGCTATCAAAAGGAAATCCTACAAAACAATATACTACTGGCCAGCAGCAATTCATACCCGGACAACACCGGGACGGGCTGCTAAGGAGTTCCTTTTTGTGGCAGGCAGTGCGGGACATGAGGAGAAAGCTGCCAAACAGTCCTGCTATTCCCGCAGAAACGTGGTGATCCTGGCAATTTACTGCATGCTGGGATCAGTAGTTCGTCATTACATCAGAGAACCCAAGCAGGTGATACGGATTACAGCTTGGGGGAGGAGCTAACCACAGCATATACCTGAATCGGGTGGGGCAGAACTGGTAAGCGGCGCATCATTCTCCTGTGAAACACGCTGGGTGCTGAAGAGGCCACAAGGCTGAAATGCATACGCCCGTCCGCGCCTTTGTGCTTTTCTACAATAAAGATTCTCAGTTGTGTTCCCCCTAAGTGGCCTCAGACTTTCTTGTTTTAGGAAGTGTTCTTGGACATATTTTGCACTTCAAGCCAGCGATGTGCTACTGGGGCCCCTGCACACAAGCTGACTCGATCTTCACTGGCGGCGTTGTGCTGTGGCACAACCTTCTTTGATTCCATGTTAACGGAAGGATCGAGCACACCACTGCAGACGGGAGGAATAGAAGCGGTGATGGAGTCATGGAACTCTGCACTGGGCGACACAGCCCCCGTGGATAAACATACCTGAATGTGATGGTGGTGCAGTCTTGGGGGACACAAGGAGTTCCTTTTTGTGGGTGATGACGGTAATTATTACATTTTGCTGCCTTTGAAATTCATTGCGTCTCTGAAAAGCCCATTTTCAAGGCTTCAGTGATCCATACCAAAGATGGTCTTTGGCGGCGCCTTTTTGCCCTTTCGTTTTCACGTTCCTCCAAAGCGGTTCTCTTTCGGGCAGACTGTGGAGCTCTTGCTGGTGTTGCGTCGCTGCGGCAGAACCAAGCCGTACCATATTACCACAACCTCCTATGACAGAGAACCAGACGCACACCACAATGAGGATGATGTCCATTGCATTTCAAATACAGTCGGCATTCCTGACATGTTTCGTTCGCCTTGAACTTTTTCAAAGCTGCGCCTCTGACATCATTTTCAGGACCGTGAAACCAACAAGTTATTACACCAATTTAAAGTTTTCGCCCCCTGGTGGGCGCTCATAGTGAGTGCAAAGTATTATGGTCCTTGTAGTTTCAAAGTTCCGATAATTTTTACCCTCCAGTGGGTGATGACGGTAATTATTACATTTTGCTGCATTTGAAATTCATTGCGTCTCTGAAAAGCCCATTTTCAAGGCTTCAGTGATCCATACCAAAGATGGTCTTTGGCAGCACCTGTTTGCACTTTCGTTTTCACGTTCCTCCAAAGCGGTTCTCTTTCGGGCAGACTGTGGCGCTCTTGCTGGTGGTGCGTTGCTGCAGCAGAACCAAGCCGTACCATATTACCACAACCTCCTATGACAGAGAACCAGCTGCACACCACAACGAGGATGATGTCCATTTTATTTCAAATACAGTCGGCATTCCTGACATGTTTCGTTCGTTTTGAACTTTTTCAAAGGTGCGCCACTGACATCGTTTTCAGGACCGTGAAACCAACAAATTATTACACCAATTTAAAGTTTTCGCCCCCTGGTGGGCGCTCATAGTGAGTGCAAAGTATTATGGTCCTTGTAGTTTCAAAGTTCTGATAATTTTTACCCTCCAGTGGCAGGCAGTGCGGGACATGAGGAGAAAGCTGCCAAACAGTCCTGCTATTCCCGCAGAAACGTGGTGATCCTGGCAATTTACTGCATGCTGGGATCAGTAGTTCGTCATAACACCAGAGAACCCAAGCAGGTGATACGGATTACAGCTTGGGGGAGGAGCTAAGCACAGCATATACCTGAATCGGGTGGGGCAGAACTGGTGAGCGGCGCATCATTCTCCTGTGAAACCCGCTGAAGAGGCCACAAGGCTGAAATGCATACGCCCGTCCGCGCCTTTGTGCTTTTCTACAATAAAGATTCTCCGTTGTGTTCCCCCTAAGTGGCCTCAGACTTTCTTGTTTTAGTAAGTGTTCTTGGACATATATATATATATATATATATATATTTATATATATATATATCGTATTTTCTGGAGTATAAGATGACTTTTTAACCCTTGAAAATCTTTTCAAAAGTTGGGGGTCGTCTTATACGCGGTGTCATTTAATAAGCAAGCGAATATAGCCCAAAACTTATATTTTAAAATGAAAAGTAGGGGGTCATCTTATACGCCCAGTCATCTTATACGCCAGAAAATACAGTATATATACTGAGATGTCATCAGTGATGTCATGAGTGATGTCACTGACCATGTCATGAGTGATGTAATATGTGACGCATCAGCAGTGCACTGCGGGCGCGCGAGTCATAGTTAGCTGAACTAACTATAACGGGGGAATTTCAAAGGTTTTGCATGAGTAAAATGACCAGCTAACTATAACTGGTGTAAAACCTATGTTTTTTTTTCAGTGAATTTCAAAGGTTTTTAAAATGCTAATTCCTAACTATAACGTGTATGAAACCTATGGTTTTTTCAGTGGATTTGCAAGGTTTTTAAAATGCTAATTCCTAACTATGACGTGGCTGAAACCTATGGTTTTTTCAGTGAATTTCAAAGGTTTTTTAAATGGTAATTCCTAACTATAACGTGGCTGAAACCTATGGTTTTTTCAGTGAATTTCAATGGAATGATTTTGTAAATGATAATTTTTAAATATATTAATTGGTATATTTTTTATACTGATTTACTACATTATTTTAAATTATTTATTTTTAGATATTTAATTTTTTAAATTACATTACATATTTTTAATATCAATAAAAAAATGTTTTCACACCTCTGGCGCGTTTGCAGAGGGGGAACTAATTCCCCTTGCATACTGGGGGTCACTGGGGGCCAACTAGCCCACCTGGAACCTCCAGTATGTGCCAAGGGGCTGCATTGCAGAGAGGTGTAATGAGGCCATACCCTTTTTTACACCTCTCTGTAACGCAGCCTCCGGGCGTGTTTGCAGAGGGGGAACTAATTCCCTACGCATACTGGGAGTCCCTGGGGGCCAACTAGCCCACCTGGAACCTCCAGCCTTTTTACACCTCTCTGCAACGCAGCCCCCTGGCGCGTTTGCAGGGGGGGAACTAATTCCCCTTGCATACTGGGGGTCCCTGGGGGGCCAACTAGCCCACCAGGAGCCTCCAGTATGCGCCAGGGGGCTGCGTTGCTTTGCCCCGGGGGTGGCGGTCCCCGGGGCAGTGTGGGGGGGATTGGGGACCCCCCACACTTCTTTATCACTATGTCAGACCGGGTTTAAAAAAAAATAATTTGGGCCTTGGGGGTCCTTGTGGGAACTCCTGGGCAGGCCTAGGGGGTCAGGGTGTGTCTACCCTGCCCCCTTTTTGTGTTCTACACGTTTGTTTTTGTGCTTTCTTGTGCCTCGGTCTACCGAGCACAAGATGGATGCCAACACTTCCTGGTTTGAAGTGTTGGCAGCCAATGAGCATGCAGCTTTCTCGGGAAGGCATGCTGATTGGCTGCCACTGTCTGTCAACACTGGTTTTGTATTTTGCATTATTTTGTGTAACTTTCCTGAAATTCTGCATAATTATACAAATGGAAATTAAATTAATTTTGCACACCCCATACCTTTAAACAACAAACAAGTATTGTATGCAATGTATCCAGGAGTGATAGAGAAACCACACATTAGAGCCAGTGTTATACCATCTGAGGAATAATCTGTGGTGTTTGCCTGGAATTAAGTGGAGAATGGTACAGGAAAAGATAGGGTCAACAGAGAGATGGAGGTTATGACCCTAAGCCCTACCTGGCCCTAACAAGCCTGTGCTAGTACGATGACACAAAAGATACTTTCCTCCCTTTACTTAGACACCTGGGCTAAATACCCTGGTGGGAGAGGATCAAATAGGCAAAAGAATGGGAAGAGGGGCCAGTAGAGAGAGGGGAAGTCCTGAACAACATTGCAGAAAGGAATCCATATAGTTCAGGCAGGGGAAGATATACAGGCTACAGTCGGTAATTGTCACATCCTGAAAGACCCACCATTACAGAGTTCTTGCATGCACTCTTGTGCTTTTCTTTAAAGGTATGTCGTTGGGCCACATATTTCCCTTTTCATTATTACCCAATTGTTGATGCCTTTGGATAATGCCCATTAGGTCATGTCTTATCCTTTGTATACATTGTGATTGATCATTCCCTTCTGTTCATTATTGCCCAGTACAAACCTGCCAACTTAAAACAAGTGTTTACTGTGTGAGTAGGATGCAAGGCATTGTATTGAGAACTACCTACGTATGCCCCCTCAAAAAACAAACAAAATAAAGTTTGCTTATTCTGGTCTCAATATCCTGTGTTGTTTTCAAAGCCATAATGGACATCAGCTGCTCATAGCCTCCAAAGAGGAGCAGGAAACCCACTCTGTGGAGTGGTTTCCAGCTCATATTCCCTGCTACCGTGTGATCTGGGCTTCTCACTGGGTGACCATGTGAAGGAAGTCAATATCGTGTGGCACATGGTGGCACGGTGTGAGTTGGCAGGCCTGCCAGTGGCTTACATGAAAGATCTAACCTTTATATTAGGCACAGTGGATCCCTCCTTTCTGTTGGGAAAGAGTGACAGTCTGCTTAAAGTTGATCAGTTTCATATATCGGCGGCCACTTGCTCACAAGCTACCCACTTGGAATCATTGGAATGTAGTCACTGGGAGGGCCATTTGTTTGGGTCCTAAAGAAGCTGTGCAGAAAAAAAATCGTGCTTCGAGCAGGGTGCCCTTCTGGTAAACCCAAAGCAATGCTTTTTTCGGTCCTAGTCTTTTACCATGTTTACTTGTGGCCTGCGTAGCCCCTGCCCATGTGCACTTTTGGATCTATATATAACCTGTCCACACTCTCATCTTTGTCCTTTTATTTTTATAGGTCTGGGAAGAAAGCAGATGACGTTGAAGAGTAAGTATCTCCATCTACCAGTTCTGCATCCCCTCTGGCTGCGCCCGTTCCATTGGTCGCCGCCATTTATAAACAGTGAACCTCCGCGAGAGGTGTGTGTGACTGAGCCTTGAGCAAATGTAAGCATGGTTGGCTGCACTGCAAGGTCATGGTGTTAGAGGTACTCCGGTGGATTCTGGGAGAGAGAGGGTGCTCAAAGGCACGGTGGGGCTAGATATATGTTCGGAAGCAATATGCGGGGAAAGGTTGTCCAGACTCATGGAATGGCGTGTTCAGCGACTGTTTTTTGTTTTTTTTAGCGGGGGGGATCAGTAGCTAGATGTGAGTCCTTAGTGCAGGGTGTGGTGGATATGGATGAACAAAGGCAGTGTATGTTGATGGGTGCACAGAGGCTGTGTATATGTGTGTGTGTGTGTGCGCCCAGAGGTAATTTGAAGGCAGAATGGTGTATACATCAGTGATGTGGTGTGATATATTGTGGGCTATCTCATGGTTCTCTCTTGCTTCTTTCCAGTCACCGGCTTCGACAGCAGAGCTTGGAGGGGTCAGATGATGGAGGAGGTAAGAGCACACCTGCTACACCTCATCAGTGGGATTGGTTATGGTGGCACTGGTCACTGTATCGCAATAGAAGGCAGGGACAGGCATTCTGTCACAGGTCTTGTTGTCTAGCAGCAGTTCTTTCCATCACAGCCTGTCTGTTCTCTTTGACTTTGTTCCTCTATTTCTTCCCTCCCTTGACTCTCATCCCACACTCTTTGCACCTCTCATCCCACATTCTTCAATCCCCTCACCCCCTCTCCTCCATTCTCAATACCTCTCTCTGTCTGTTACGGCCTCTCACCCCGTTCAAAAGTTCAGAAACACAGTTACATCTTGGGCAGTCATGAATGACCACTGAAAAACCATAGTGTGTTTAATAACATATAACGCGGGGGTCGATCTTTACTGTAGATCATGCCACAGGTGGTATTTACTGATCAGTATCAGCCCTGGTATCGCTGTTTTTCCTCTGTCTCACATGGTCCTTACCATTATTGCTTGCAAAGGTTAGTCACGATTCCCTTCATCTCCTTGACTCGTTAGAGACAGTTGAGCAATGTTGGACATGGCCCTTCTTAGGGGGATTTCCCTAAATATTTAGCTTTTTGTCCTTCTGGGTTTTGCCAACTCTTTTTTCCTGGCCTTAGGACTCTGGACACTTTCCTACTGTACTGCAGTGGGAAAGTGTGCACGCTCTTCCCTTTACTGGGTTAGGTGTCGTACCTGTGAGTGCCCTGTAAAAAGGTACACCACATACAGAGGGTGGGGGCGACACTGGCTACTAGTGGGATGCCGCACTGATTGTGCCACCCACCTGAATAGCCTCCCAAAAATATCTCATACTCAGGGTGTCTGGTCTCACTCTGTTGCCAACCCTTAGGGGGCCGGCCACTACCACCAGACCGGGGTAGTCGAGTGGCCGGATAGGGATGAACCTCCATGTGGGTTTTCACTACCAAGGGGGTTGGCTCTCCCAATGCGACACTTCCTGGGTGTGGCTAATTCTCTTGTTAAGGCCTCAGACCGTGGGTCATTTTCTCACTGTAAGTGCAGTGTGAAAGTGTGTGCGCCATTCCTACATATGTTAGGAAGAGGTGCTCACCTGAGGTTTCTAAAACGTTGGTCAGGTCTGCCATGGCCCGCTGGTGGGTGTGCACTTGCACCTATTATGTTTTAAGACTTGGGTCCAGTCTGCCATTGCAGGCTGGTATGCGCTTTGCACCAATGGTGCTCCTAAGTACGTGTCCAGCCTGCAATTGCAGGCTGGTATGCTCTTTGCTCCGATGGTGCTCTAAAAGACGTGTCCAGCCTGCCATTGCAGGTTGGTCTGCGCTTTGCACCGATGGTGCACCTAAATACGTGTTCAGCCTGCCTTTTCTAGTCTGATGCGCGCAATTGTGTGTTTCCTCAGACTAGTATGTTTAAGGTAATACCCATTCTGAGAGGACCGTTCACTTCCACCCGAGTACCTTGAGGGTACTTCTTAAGGGGTGAAGTTAGTGGAAGGTGATAGGCAGGGCAGGTACACATGTTTGTCCCCTGCCCAGGTAGAGAGGAATATGCATGCGTATTTTCACTGCCTATGAGGTTTGCTCTTCCTATAGGCTAACATGGGGAAATGGTTGAAATCACTTCAGACTGCAATAGTGGATTGTAGTGGAGCAGTCTCATAATGTTTCATATCATTTGATTAGCAATGACAACTGCTTGCCAGTAGTAAAGGTGGCTTTGCCGTAATTCGTGCAGAAATGCCACTTCTAGAAAGTGATACCAAAGGGGATGATGGACGGAGCGTTTGAGGAAATCAAAAACTCACCCCCAGTCAACTGAGCTGGGTTTAATCCAGTGGCAAAGTGAGCAAGGGACCCACGTCTGGGCATACCCTGCCAACTTAGGGCGAACAAAGCAATACCAAAGGGGATGATGGACGGAGCGTTTGAGCAAATCAAACACTCACCCCCTGTCAACTGATCTGGGTTTAATCCATCATCGTTCTTTAGCTCACTCCACCACCCCAGTTCAGACATGGCCATAAGCAAATCAGCCTGACCCTGTGCCTCATGGGAACAGTCCAGCCCGAACTGCCAAGCCATATCTTCCCTGGACCGGAAACAAGCATCCTGGGACCGGTTTCGGGTTAATAACCCTCATCAGCCAGGCTATCTTGAATCCAGTGGCAAAGTGAGCAATTGACCCACGTCTGGGCATACCCTGCCAACTTAGGGCGAACAAAGCGATACCAAAGGGAATGATGGACGGAGCGTTTGAGCAAATCAAACACTCACCCCAGTTAACTGATCTAGGTTTATTCCATCATCGTTCTTTAGCTCACTCCACCACCCCAGTTCAGACATGGCCATAAGCAAATCAGTCTGACCCTGTGCCTGATGGGAACAGTCCAGCCCGAACTGCCAAGCCATATCGTCCCTGGACCAGAAACAAGCATCCTGGGACCGGTTTCGGGTTCATAACCCTCATCAGCCAGCCTATCTTGAATCCAGGGGCAAAGTGAGCAAGGGACCCACGTCTGGGCGTACCCTGCCAATTTAGGGTGAACAAAGCGATAACAAAGGGGATGATGGACGGAGCTTTTGAGCAAATCAAACTACTAGAGCAAATCAAAGTACTAGAAAGTGGGAATTTCTGTGCTCTAAACTCTTTGTGTGCCTTTGTGCTTGGCTCCAGTCCGCACTGGAGGTTCGAGGAGCACATCTGGGCATTCCCAGCGATAGCTATAAAAACTGGGCTTACAACTGGAAAGACAAACCTCTACCATGTGCAGGCCAGCTGGAGAGTTTGGAGGAAGAGGTTGTGACACTTGGCCTCTGGAGCCAGATCATGTCCCCACTAAAGATAAAGATCTACATTCCACTGCCTCATGGCAGACAGGACTGACATTTAGGGGAGACATCTGTGGTTCAAAAGGAGACCATTTGAACCACCCCTAATTTCAAAGGCACACTCCAGTATAAGTACTGGTGCCTTACTTCAGCATGGGTGAGATATGCTTGTGGGAACTTAGGGCCAGAGAACCTGGACTGTGTGGTGCACGTTGCCAGATGACCGGAATGGTCTGGTGCGACCTGTATCATCGCCCACCCGACCTTATGCCTGGTTTTTCTGGGTTTGACGCTGATCAATGTGTACCTGACAGGGTGTCTCCTCCTTCTGCAAGGCTCCCTTCTTCATTTTCCATTCATCCACTGCATGACCCCCCTGTGCTTCTCAGAATTGGGATGGTGCGGGAATGCACTAGGGGACCCTTTGACGTGAACGCCTATTACCCTCGGCCCTTGTCTGTTCCGCAGTGCCCAGTGGGGAGGGGGAGAAACGGGGGAGTAGAGGGGGCACGACAGAGTGTCTCCAATCGGTGGGTGTAGGATAGTCATAGTGAGTTGGAGGACAGAGGGAGGATTGGGGCCACAGGGTCTGCAGTGTGTAACCATTTGGCCTACTGGGTATCAGTGAACCGCATTAGGGTGCTAAGTGCGTATGTGTGTGAGCGCTTCCGTACAGACTTGTCTGCTATCCATTGCACCGCGTAGGGGTGCGGAGTGAGTGAGTGTGTGTGTGTGAGTGACAGTGGGGAGCCGCCCGGATTCACAACACTGGACGGCAGTTTGCCTGATACGTTGATTTCATGCCAGAATAGCATTACGTGTGACATTTGTTTTACCCGAGGGGCCTCGTCCCGCGGTACTGCTAAAAAGTGTTATAATTTGTGGTATGTACATATTTCTGATATCATTGTGACCCATTGTGCACCCTATAACTGTGTGGTATTGAATTATAACAATTGATAGGGTGGGCCTGGAGTGGACAATGTATTGCACCACATAAGGGTGCTGAGGGGGTAGATTAGGATCTTTCCCAACTGTGCATATTACTGATTGGCCTAGTACTGCTAGTAATAATTCTCAATGTGATTTATGCCCAGAAATACATGATGCTTATGTTGTGTGGATTAATATGCGTGCTGAATACAAACGTTATTTACATACATCACGTGTGAAGTCTCTTTTGTGACGGCAAAGGTATTTATCATGAGTGCTGTGCCAATGCTTTACACATTGCCTCTGTGGTAAGCCTGACTGCTCAGTGCCCAACCACCCAAGGTCACCGCAGGTTATACTGTATCTGTAATCTCCCACCCCTGATGGGAGTGGTAGATTCTGCTTGGCTGGGGTACTGCCTCAGCCAACCTGAAAGTGCCAGTTCCAACAAGCAGAAAATTACAAAAAACAATGTTCCAACAAGCAGGCAATACTTCCTCGAGTGCTGGCTAGGATTGGAGCTTAGGTGCACATCACAACACCTAATTTTCCCAAACAATAAAGATGGATGACCAATCAGAGGTATGTTTTGCTCCAAAACACTCATGTAACACATGTTTAGATACACTGAGAATCCTTTTGCATGCTATGTGGAAAAAGCACAGTAAATCAGAGAATCTTTTTGCATGCTATGTTGCGAAAGCACAGTAAATCTATGGGGTCGGTTATTTGAGCGGTTCATTAAGTGTTCAGGTGTTAAGAGTTATTTTTGTGTTTGTTTAAGGTTTTAGTCACTGATGGGAGAGATTCAAAAAGGAGGAAATGATAGCTTAGTTTAGCACAAAGGACTGTTCTTTTTTGAGTCCAGAGTAGCTTAATGTGCTTGGCTGCAAGTGATGAGTTTAGGCATCAAGACCCATAGCTACAAAAACAGAGTTGGCATGGGGCTGTTTTTTTGCAGACTGTGCTCTTCCTTGATCCTCCCCCCACACCCTTGGGCCTTGGCTCACAGATGAAAGGTCTTGCTAACAAGTGGACTTCAGGAGTCCGTTTCTTGAATATGGCCATTCATGGCTGACCTTTATGTGTGCTCCGAGGGAAGTGGGATCTAATTAGATCTTTTCTCAAAAGTAGACGGTTGCTTTAAAAAAACCAGAGCCTCAGTGATTGGGATGTCATAATAAGCTGGTTATTGATGGCTAAGTCTACCAGTAACACTTCAAAACCCAATGATATTGGGAACCACCTGTCGCAGTCAGGAAAATCTTATCCTATTTGTCGAGTGGCTTGGGAAAACGCAGCTACCATGAGTGCTGTGAAGCTTCAAATTCAAGGTCCAATCCAGTCACTAGAGAGGTCAAAGTGAACCCCAGAATTCCTTTGGGCACCCTGATAGCTCACCAGGTACATTGGTGTCTAAGATCAACACCCAGCAAGGAAAGAGGCAGGAAATGGGGCTGTAGTAGAGATAGTACTAAACATTTTTAGGTCTCTGCTCTAGACAGCGCACGTTCTGTCTTGAAGGGACATGTTGTATATACTTTGTGGGCTGATGCCTGCCCATAGACTTCCCACTTGCTGGCTCCCTCACCTCTCTCCTATTCTTTCTCCTCATTTGTCCATGGCATGCATGGTTCATGCCTCGTCCTGGGTTTAGCCCCTCCCGAGAGCAGGGACCAAGTACTATATCAAACTACTGGTCAAAATTTTAGCATCTGTTTTCGTAACTACTTTTTAGGTTTCGCCTGGCGAACAGCTGCGCAAGCAGCGTTTCGCGCAGGCGAAATCTTATGTTAGAACAGTATGGCCTTAGTTCCGCCTCTCTCTTCCATTGGCTAGCTCCATAAATGGAGGCTAGCCATTGGAAGAGAGATCTGTCCGTCATTCACCGAGGCGATTGGTGGGCGTTCCGTAGAATTTTTCCCTTTTGCCTACGTCATGCGGCTGTGGGCGTGTTTATTTTTTTTTTGGGGAGGTTTTTTTTTTGTCATTCCGCCGACCGCCGCCGGAAGAAGTCGTCCTTGGTGAGTGCTTGCTGTCCTGTCTTCCCCCGCCCCCTCCCGCTGTCCATGTGTGCCCGTTCCCGCCCCCCCTTCCCGCTGTCCGTGTGCCCGTCCCCCCCCCCCCCCCGCTGTCCGTGTCTCCGGCATTGTAAATGCTTGTTTGATACTCTTAGCTGAGTTTCACAATCTGCACCCCTTTCCAGTATCTGCTGCACATCTCGTCCTTTTCTCGTGTTCTCTAAGAAACCCACACGGCCCCCGAGTCAGCTCTAATACATTTAGGTTGAGTGTTCGACCAGACTGCGTGGGTGTTTTTTCTCAGTGCGGTTGCCGTCGTGGAACATGCTTGCCTCGTCGCCTGGCCATCTCTTCCTGCCAGAGTGGTGATTACTGTTTATGTCTCACTGTCCATGTGTGCCCGTTCCCGCCCCCCCCCCGCTGTCCGTGTCTCCGGCATTGTAAGTGCTTGTTTCTTTCTCTAACTGAAGTTCACACGAGCGCTTATGTTTCACTCCGAGCTCCTCTGTAAATAGGATTGTAAATCTAATTCTTATCTCATCACGTTGGCTGAGCATTCAAAGATCAAATGTCAGATACTATTTTCAGAGGGGCACCAGTTCCCTGCCCCCACCTACTCCCTCATGCCATATTACTGTTGCTTGGGCTCCTGAGTGAGTGGCGCTGAGCTGTACACCTCGCTTCTACACAGAGCTATAGGCCGGCCTTTCCCATACTTGAATACAGTTCTGAGGCGCAAGTTGGAAGTATGAAAACTCCCTACTTCCCTCCCTCGGTTTTGTTTTTTTAACGCCTGCCTGTATGCTCTCTTTCAGCATTGCAGAAGTGTTTAGTAACCTGAGACGACCAATGAGAGATGCAAATCCCGGACTGGAGTCATGCCAGATCACTGCCACATATGATTGGGATGCAACACCCACATTAAACCTGTAGGTGAGAGAAAGACAAAACCAAGGCTAAAACTTTTCACATTGGCGCAGGATTACACAACACCCACATGCTGCAGCTGAGAGAGAGAGAGCGAGCGCATGAGAGGGGCAATATCTTGCAGCTGGATAATAATAAATAAGACAACGTTAATATCACAAACAGAGTGCCTCATCTGGTGGATTTTACAGGTTCAGAATCCCACGCCAGTACTGGAGCTGACAATCAAACCTAGCCCTAAACAGCTCAAGCCTACAGCATCTACATCAAACACCCACACACATTTTGCAGCAAGGGTACAGCAAAACATGTCTCGCGCCATCACTGCGCTATGCAGGGTTTGCAGGGGAACTTTTACCCGTCCAACAAGCCCAAAGCTCTCAAAGTGCAATAGGAAATCGAGTTCTCATTCTCAGGTGTGTGTCCCCGTTAACCAGCTTCGTCAGTATCCTGATAGTTGTACTGACGCAGCAAGCAGTTTGATTGCATGCTAAATTTCACTCTCACAAAGAGAAAATATCACTTGACAAACATCGTCTGAGCTGAAAGGCAGGCGAGTCAGAAAGTAAAGGGTAGTTGTTAGAAGGGGCGATCCCAGAGGCCAGGTTATGTCTACCCGACTCTTCTGTGTCCCACCAATAATGCCGAGCCCTAACGAGGGATCCCCACCGGGGGGGACCTCAAGTATTGAATTGTACACACAAGGACCACACCACACTTATGAACAGACACTACACCGTAGGTTTTCGATATCAAGTTCTTTATAAACAGGTAAAAGGAATTAGCACTCTTATGTACACACGATAGAGGGATAGTAAAAGTCTCAAGGCTTCTGGGAAGGGGGTAGCGGGACAGTCTCAGTCTTTTAGGCCAGTACGTAGTGTACCCTGCGCACAGCTCTCAATCCTCGAGCCGGGGGGTTACGGAAGATGGTAGTCGCACTGGGTGTCCTACTCACTTGAGGATGACTCCATTCGTGTTGGTAGCGTCGATAGTCCAGCCGGACCAGAGTACTCCTCGAGCCGCGACGGCGTCAGCAGGGCTTGATCTGGAGGGTAGTTCATGAGGAGCCGCGACCACGTCAGCAGGGCTCAGGATGTTCGTTGAGGTCTTTAGGATTCAAGCTTGAGCCGCGACGAGGTCAGCAGGGCTCTGATGTTCCAGTTCCAAGGATGAGATGAGCCGCGACAGCGTCAGCAGGGCTCGAAGAGTTACGAAGTTCAGTTTTCCCCTAGGGCAGCCGCGATCAGATCAGCAGGGCTTTCTTGTCCAGGATACAACTGCCCGCTAGTTCAGGGGCGGGCCTTGATATAGTCCAGTGGCCCTTTGATGTCCGGAGCCTCGCAGGCGGAGGTCCGAGGCTTTGGGGGCGGCCCGTTGGTGAGGTCCGGCGGTTGGTTCTTTGATCCCTTTGAGGATGCGTCCGGGAATTCCCAGACGCCCAGCAGGTCTGGAGCCAGCACTCGGGGAGGCCAGAGGTGCAATTGAAACTGGCCTCCAGGGGAAGACCAGAGGTGTCACAGAAACCAGTCTCTCAGGGGAGGTCGGAGGTGCCATCGAAACTCCCTGTCTTCTCTCACTAGGGTAGCCCTCACCCTCCCAACGGGGGCTGGCGCGTCTGGAGCCTAAGCTTCGCTGGGGCTGGGGTCATGCTAAGCCCATGGAGTCAGGGATCTCGGGAAGGTAAAATGGCTGCCGGTGGGCCTATGGGGCCTTGCGGATTTGGGGCGCGTGGGGCTGGGAAGGTGGCCGGGGACAGGCCGATGTGGGTCGCGGACGTTTGGTCGGACATGGGCAGGGCAGCCAGGGGTTTCTGGGTATGGGGCTGGGCTAACGGGGAGCTGAGGAACGGGGGAACCACGCCACAAGGCCAGGTCCAACAGTAGTTTTTTTATTTGTGTGGTTTCTGATGGATGTTACAACATTTAGCCTTATTTCATTTACTCGTTCTGTGGTTGGGTTATTTCATGCGACTATATTACTGAGTGACAAGCATGGTTTATTTTTAGGTCTCGACTATTCTATCCCGTTGGGGATTGAATAGGCGAGATTATAGTAAGTAGTCTGAAAAGTCTACCTAGCCTGCGGATCGCGTACAGTTCATGTGAGGCAGGTGTGTGAGGCAGGCGTGTGCACATCAAGCACCATCGGCCTCGGCATCAGACTTCAAAGGAAGCAGCTCGCACATCACCATTTGTCTGAGCCTCGGCATCAGACTTTAAAGGAATCCGCTCCCAAGCCGCTCAAATCAGACTTCAAAGAAATGCGCCCCCCGCCCCCCCCCCCCCCCCCCCCACTCCCCCCCTCATCAGACTCCAAAGGAATGCGCTCCCCCGCCACAGCAATGCTGAGGGTTTGGTTTTTTTTGCATCCATTTCGCGGGGAAGCCGTGTTTCGTTCGGCATTCGCTGCACCTTTCTCGGTTTTTTTTCTGGACGAAAGTGAAAGCCTACCGTGCTTGTTTACAGTAGCGTTCCTCCTCAAATGCTGTTGCTGTGTTGCCATTTCTCTAGGGACACTCAGCTTGAAAACACTCAACTTGCTAGCTGCAATGCTACATCCGCTATGCTTTGCCTCTAGACACGTTGATCCCTCGCAGACTGTGCTGACTCTGCCCCTCCTGATTCTGAAACTGACTAATGCAGTCACCACGCAGTCTCTTCTCTCTTTCTTATGATGTCTGCACTGCTGGCATTTACTTTGGACCCTCACCCTCACACCTCCTCACCTTCGCACACCCTCTCACCCTCACACACCCTCTCACACCCTCACCCATCCTCACTCACCCTCACACCCCCATACCCCCTCAGCCTCATGCCCCCTCACCCTCACACCCCCTCACCCTCCTCCTCACCCTTACACCCCTCACTCTCACACACCCTCACACACCCTCATCCTCCCCTTCACACACCCTCACTCACCCTCACCCTCACTCACCCTCACACACCCTCTCACCCTAACACCCCCTCACCCTCACATACCCTCACCCTCACATCCCCTCACCCTCCCTCACACCCTCACCCCCTCACCCTCACACCCCCTCACCCTCACCTTCACACAGCCCTCACTCACCCTCTCACCCACCCTTACCCACCCTCTCATCCTCACACACCCTCACACACCCTCTCACCCACCCTCACCCTCACACTCCCTCACCCTCACCCTCACACCCCTTCACCCCCTCACCCTCACACACCCTCTCACCCTCACACACCCCCTCACCCTCACACCCCCCCTCACCCTCACACCCTCACCCTCACACCCCTCACCCCCCCACACCCCCCACACACCCCCTCACACACCCTCACCCCCGTCACCCTCCCTCACCCTCACACCCTCTCACCCTCACCCTCACACCCCCTCACCCTCACAACCCCACACCCTCACCCTCACAACCCAACCCCCTCTCCTCACACCCCCTCACCCTCACACCCCCACACCTTCGCACACCCCCTCACCCTCAAACACCCTCACCCTCACAAACCCTCACCCTCACACACCCTCACCATCACACCCCCTACCCCTCACACCCCTTACCCTCACACCCTCACCCTCACACCCTCACCCTCACACCCCCTCACACTCCCCCACCCTCACCCTCACACACCCTCTCTCACCCTCACACACCCTCTCACCCTCACACACCCTCACCCTCACACCCCCTCACCCTCACACCCCCTCACCCCCACACACCCTCTCACCCTCATACCCCTTCACCCTCACACACCCTCTCCTTCACACCCCCGCCACCCTCACCCCCCTCACCTCCCCTCACCCTCACACCCTCACCCTCACACCCCCTCACCCTCACAACCCCACACCCTCACAACCCCACACCCTCCCCCTCACACCCCCTCACCCTCACACTCCCACACCCTCGCACCCCTCACCCTCACACATCCCCTCAACCTCACACACCCTCATCCTCACACCCCTCACCCTCACACCCCTCACCCTCTCACACTCACACCCCCTCACCCACCCTCACCCTCACACAACCTCACTCACCCTCACTCACCCTCACACACCCTCACACACCCTCACTCACCCTCACACCCTCTCACCCTCACACACCCTCACTCACCCTCACACACCCTCACCCTCACACCCCCTCACCCACCCCCTCACTCTCACACACCCCCTCACTCACCCTCACACCCCCTCACCCTCACACCCCCTCCCACACCCTCACTCACACCCCCTGCTCCTTTCTCGTGCATTTATTGTGCTTTATTTTCTATAGTTAACTTTCTTTTATATTTCCAAGCCTTCTTTGCACGCATGTTTTCTTTGTTTTTGCTCATGGGCGCTGTCACACTGACCTTAACACTAACACTCTAACATGAGCACACTAACACTGTTACAGTGAGATCAATTTGCTAACCAAATTGGCTTAAAGACATTCACATTGACAACGCCAATGGCTCGGCCATTACCGAGACCTATTGGCTTTGCCAGTGCTTGTTTCATTGGTGCCTGTGTAAGCTTGTGAGCCAGATCCACTGTTCCAGACCTGCTTGCTTGGACTTTATAGGTTGTCATAGACGTTGTTTTCTCAATCTGATATTTCCATTGGCTCTTACTCTTCAGTCAGGCAGTGCCTGCTCTCTTTGAAGGGCAGGCAGGTTCTCTCTACCACATCCGGCAGCTTCATCAGCCGGCTTGTGATCACCACCACATGCCCTGCAGAGGAAGTCTAGGTCAAACGCTTCCTGTTGTAGTGGGGCATAGTGCTCTAAATGTGTTTAGTTTTGGTTAGAAAGGGCTGCTCCAAACAGGGTGCGCAACATATTTGAAGAGCTGGCCGCAGCCTGTTAGGGCCTGCTGGCCCTCTTGCTGGCATACTAGAATTAATGTGAAATCAATAAGGACTAGCCTATTTGTGAATTTACATAGACTCAAGACTGTAAGACAGGGTACAAACCCTTTTGTTTCTTCATGAAGCCCTCACCCACCAACCTGGTGGGTGGCATGCTTCATCATCGGGCCCACCCAGTGACACCGAGTGTGTCCCGGGTGTGCTTCGGTGTCACTGGGTGGGCCCGATGATGAAGCATGCCACCAACCAGGTTGGTGGGTGAGGGCTTCATGAACAAACAAAAGGGTTTGTACCCTGTCTTACAGTCTTGAGTCTATGTAAATTCACAAATAGGCTAGTCCTTATTGACTTCGCATATGAAACCCTGGGGATACGGACTAGCTACCTAGTCCTCTCTCTCTCCTTTCATAGTGATATACCAGAATTAATGCCAGTCAGAGATGAAGGTTTTTTATTTTAATAGGTCTTTATTGATTTGTAAAGTTGATGCCAGTAATCTTTGTCAACATCAGTAGTATGTACATTAACATGGACTGATTGTGTGTACAGTTTAATTATCAATTAGTCAATTAATCAGGAAATTGTGAAGCGCGCTACTCATCCATGAGGGTCTCAAGGCGCGAGTCAGTCGAAGAGCCAGGTCTTGAGGCTATTCCTGAAGGTGTACAGAGTGGGGGAGCTTCTGATGTTATTATTATTATTATTATTTTGTAGCTTGTAAAGCGGCGGCTACTCCCAACGGGAATGTCCCGCGCTGCAGACGGCAGGCTAAACAGTAGGGGGGTGGCAACTAAGGGCTGGCAAACAGCCAGGTTTTCAGTTTATTCCGAAACAGAGACTCGGAGGGAATAAACCTAAGATCTAAGGGGAGGCTGTTCCATAGTTTAGCGGTCACCACTGGAAATGCTCGGCCCCCCATTCTGGACCGGCGGACGCGTGGGGTAGCCAGGAGGCGGAGATTGTTAGACCTAAGAGCTCTGGTCGAATGGACAAGTTTGAGCCTCTTTCTCAAGTAGCCTGTGCCCACTCCATTGAGGACCCTAAATGCAAAGACTAGTGCTTTAAACTGAATGCGTCGAGTCACTGGCAACCAGTGTAGCTTCCTCACATAAGCAGTAACCGAGTGGCGATAGGGGATATTGCCAATCAGTCTAGCAGCTGCGTTTTGCACGATCTGCAGACGATCAATTAGGTAAGCTGGGGCGCCCACATATAGGCTGTTTGAATAATCAAGATGTGAGGTAATCAGAGCGTGTATGATGGTCCTGCGAGAGTCCAAGGGCAGATACGGAAAGATTTTCCTAATCATACGCAGTTTGCCAAAGCAAGCTGCCGTAACTTTGTTGATGTGAGTTTTGCAGGATAAAGAGTTATCAAATTGAAACCCCAGATTGCGAGCTGCTTGAACTGGAACCCGAGGGGGATTGAGCTCCGGAGGCCACCATAGTGTGGCTGAAAGTGGGGATTTCTGATTAAAAAATAAAACCTCTGTCTTATCAGTATTAAGTTTAAGATTATTGGAGGTCATCCAAAAGGAGATGTTAGTAAGGCAGTGGTGAAAACTAGCCAGACTGCCGTCTCTAAAAGAAAATACCAGCTGAGTATCATCAGCATAAGCGATCACTCTGACCCCCCAGGATTCAACCACTTTTGCCAGCGGAGCAAGGTACACATTGAAAAACAGTGGGCTCAATGCAGAGCCCTGCGGAACACCACAGAGCAAAGGTTTTGCTTCAGATTCAAAAGGTCTAAGACAGACCTTCTAAGATCGCCCTGTAAGGAAGGATCTGACCCAGGCCAATGGAGTGCCCCCAATACCAAAATTATACAGACGGTCCAGCAGTATGTCATGTGAGACAGTATCGAAAGCTGCAGATAGGTCGAGGAGGACCAGCATGGCCTCCTCGCCCACATCCACACACTCTCGAATAGACTCAAATACCTCTAAGAGCGCCGTCTCAGTGCTGAAACCTGGTCTAAAACCAGACTGAGAATCATGCAATAGTTGTTTGGCTTCAAGATAATCTGCCAACTGTTCCTGTACTGCCTTCTCTAAAATGTTTGCAGGCTTGGGAAGAAGAGATATCGGTCGATAATTACTAAACAAAGATGGATCAGCATCTGTCTTCTGTTGGCCGTAGGAGAAGGCTCTACCACCCACTCTGGTTCTGCGGATGTGTGGGGTTTCTGCTAGAGCGAGGTTGGCGGAGCGGAGGTTTCTCTTGGATACGTGGAAAAAGACTCTTTCGTTGAGGTATTTGGGTCCGGTGTTGTGGAGGGATTTGTAGGGATGCGTGAGCAGCTTGGAAGTTACTCTCTTCTCGACGGGGAGCCTGTGGAGGTCTCGCAGGTGTTGGGTGATGTGATCATGTCGTGGGATGCCGAGGACGAGTCTGTCTGCGTTGTTCTGGATGGTCTAGAGTTTGCGTAGCAGGAATTTGTTGATTCCAGCGTAGAGGACGTTTCCGGAGCCCAGTCTGCTTGTTATGAGTGCGTGGGTGACTATCTTTCTGGATCCAGGGGGGATCCATTAAAGGTCTTGCGAAGGATGTGGAGGGTGTTCAAGCAGGTGGAGGCGGCAGCATTGATCTGGCGGGTCATGGTGAGGGAGGAGTCGAGTATACTGCTGAGGTTCCGGGCATGGTCTGTGGGTGTGGGAGGGTTGCCGAGGGCAGTGAGCCACCAGGTGTTGTCCCAAGCTGAAGGGGTGGGTCTGAGGACTTCTGTCTTCCCCCAGTTGAGCTTCAGATAGGTGCTGCTCATCCGGGATGCAACGTTTTTCATTCCTTCCTGGAGGCTGAGTCTGGTGGCTTCCGATTCCTTCGTGAGGGAGAGAATGAGCTGGGTGTTGTCGGCGTAGGATACAATGTTGAGTCCATGCTGTCTGATGATGGCAGCGAGGGGGGCCATGTAGATGTTAAAGATTGTAAGAATGAGCAATGATCCTTGGGGTACTCCGCAGTTGATCTCTGTGGGCTCGGAGAGGAAGGGTGGGAATCTGATCCTTTGGGTTCTGCCGGTGAAGAAGGAGCGGAACCAGTCGAGGGTGGTTCCCTGTATGCTGGTGTTGTGGAGTCTGGCTGTGAGAGTGTGATGGGAGGCGGTGTTGAAGGCTGCGGAGAGGTCTCGAAGGATGAGGGCCGTGGTGTGACCTTTGTCAAGGAGCTCGCAGATGTTGTCTGTGGCGGTGAGGAGGGCAGTCTCTGTGCTGTGGTTGCTGCGGAATCCCGATTGGGAAGGGTCGAGGATGGTGTTCTCTTCGATGAAGATTGTCAGCTGTGTGTTGACATCACATGGTATGAGTTGCTAATCTCTTTTTTTGGGTTGTTTACATGAGAAAATTTAAACCGCAACTTGATCATCCGATTTCTATTTCCCTAACGCCGACCTTGATAGTCCCCCCGTACAGTATGGGTGTTCTTGTGGGATTTCTAAGTCCATTATCATTCTCCTCAAATGTCGTTGTCGGCTGTTTCCTGTTCCATGTGTTGAGGAGTGTGGGTTTAGTCTCCCCGTCCTCCCCCCCAGGTTTGCAGGTAAACCTTTCTGAATGAAGCACGATTCTCTACTTAGGTAAACTCCTGATCTTTTGTTCCCCCTCCCTACCTGATTGTCTTTGCATATGTATGTATCATTGTGATGAATGTACAAGGGGGTGGGGCAGCCCGTAGAAGAGAAGGACCCGCACTCAGATATACTGGAGTTAGAGTAGCGCTTTTATTTGTAATGTCACAAGTCAAAAGGAAATTAACAGGACTCTCTTGGTTCCGAGATGGCAGAACTCTTGATAGCTCCTAATGCTCTCTCCTCACAGGTCCGGCCGGTTTAGGTCCTCTTGGCGTCAGGGATCCAAATGGCACTCAAAAGAAGGGAAAAGAGACCCTGGGTTACTAACGTTACCGGGACTCCGGCTATGAAAGAAGGGGGGCGGGGAGTGAGGGGATCACCAGGGACCGTTACCATAATACGCAAAAGACTTCAGTGAAATGCGCTCGTGTGTGCTCACAGAGGGGAGTGCGTCAAACACACAGACGCATCCCGTGACCACCCTCAACCCCCCCTACCCGTTCCCTCCCCGTGAAAAGACGAGCCCCCTTAATCTGGTCCGTACCTTGTGGAGACATACTTCTCCAGAAGCATGGCGGGGCGGGGCGGAGCGTGGTCTCGTTGGCCTCCCGGCTTTCTCTGCTCCTGGGACGACGCGGCTTCCGAGTCCTCTCTCCTTGGCTCTTGGGGCGACGCAGCTTCCGAGTCCTCTCCCCTCTGGACACCGAATCCCTCTGTAAGCTCTCTGGACGACTTCTCCTCTCCTGTCCCGGTCGCGCTGTTCTCTTCCGGGTGCCGCCTTATCAACTCCTCCGCAGCTCCCGATTGGAGGGTGATTGATGACGTCAGCGGCGGCGTTCCCTTCTCCGGGAAGGCCCACGCTACATTAAAGGGACCCTGTATACGGGGCGGAAAGGAATACGGGTTAAAGTCTTCACCCGACCCTGTGGCAGGCAGGGACCCCCTGACAATCATAACGCTTATTTCTGTGCTACTCCATTTTCTCAGTTTTCCAAGCCTTTGCGACACAGGGGGAGCAGCCACAGGCGCCTTCCACCACATTGCTATGTTCCGTTTCCCCAGAAGCAATAGAAGGTCTTTGAATTTGGTTGTGTTCTTGGCTTTTGCTGGTCTAACCAACCTGCCCAAGCATACAGCGATATTATTATCTAGGGGTCTACCCATCAATTCCGTCAGACACCCAGTGTGATTGGATGTAGGGCATTTCCATACTATATGTAAAAAATGTGCTTTGTCCTTTTGACGCTTGGGGCGCAGTTCCTGTCTGATGCCAACGTTGCATAGCATGGTTGTGTGCCACAATTGCCTGTCTCAATGGCGTCCTATTCTCCATTTAGAGTATAGAGCATTCGCTACCGCCCTCTTCGTGTATTTGTCCTAGCAGACTTTAATTTTTGTAGCGCCTTAGGGTGGGGTCTCTCAGTCTCATGCCCGCATTTGGTTCTGTTATGAGGTTCTCTTTGCCTATTAGAAGGGCCACTGGAATTATGCCACAGCGGATGGCCAAAGTATGCAGCAGGGTTGAGTAAATTATGCAGCAAGAAAAGGCACAATATGTGGCTTAATGCAGCAGATTTTGTGATACTATTACTTAATTATGTTATCTTTTATACACTTGTTAAGACTGTCTGGGCATTGGTTGCACCTCATTATTACCTGTTTAACACCCAAATACTACAATAAGCACAGAAATGTGACTAATAAACCTTTTTGCCAAGGGCCTTCCACTGCGCAGCAACAAGAGTCGCTTCATTGTTATTAACTTTTGAACTGTTTGAACTAGAAACAAAATGTGTGTTTTTGTTAAAATCTGCAGATTCTGCAGCAGATGATGAGATATGTGGCAAATGCGGCAAATCTATAATCATGCAAACATTTCAGGGGCTGCACAATCACATAATTCCAGTGGCTCTTCCTGTTAGGTTTGTTATTTCCTGTCTTTCGGGATCTAACTCTGCTTAAAGCCGCCATGTCATCCAGACCAGTCGGGCAGCTAAATAGGTCTCAGGGTTGGGTCCACCTATTTCTCCTTAGTCTATGGGGCTCATGGCCTTTTCTGTCAAGATATGTCTCCTTTGGGTTCTCCAGATCAGTTTTGAAAAAATTGACTTCAAGTTGTGGAAAAAGAATTTTGGTAAGATCAGGGGAGAGCCGTAAAGAAGTAAAGGAGTTTGGGTAGTACTATCATCTTAATGACACCCACCCTTACGATGGAGGATAGTGGGAGCCTAAGTCTGAACTGAATAACCTGTCGGACCTTAGTGACTCATTTATCCAAGTTTCCTCCTTCAGACTAAGATCAGTGTGATAGATCTGGACCACAAGATATATGAATGTTTCTCGTTCCCATATTATGTAGTCTCCTAAATATTCAGGGAGTTCAGTATCCTCGGTGCTCTTAAGGGGAAACAAACAGGACTTTCCCCAGTTCATCTCAGGGGACAAAATGCACCAAATTCACTCTGCAGTGATACCCTTTGAGATTGGGCAGTTTCCAGGTCCCTCAGAAACAATAGTGCATAATCTGAATACCATTAGACCGAATGGTATCTACTGCCGATTTCTACACCCCAGTCCAGACCTCTGGCCTGAAGTGGGCATGCTAATGGCTCTAAGGCAAAGACAAACAGGATAGGGGGGTAGAGCATCCCTGGTTGGTCCCTCTTTGTATTTTCCATATTTCGGAAAATACCTTACCTATGTGCACCCATACAAGTGGTTGCAAGTACTGCAACCGGATCCATTTCTGTATGTTCCCTTTGAGCCGCCTGATATGCTGCACCTTGAACAGGTATGGCAATGTATCAAATGTCTTCTCTATGTCTAAGGGGACCATGTATGGTGACGTCGGGATGAAGCTAACTTGGTTCATGATGTGTAGCAACCTGTGTAAGTTAATGTGTGTGTTACGGCCTGGGACAAAGAAAAACTGGTCTGGGTACATCAACCCAGGCAGGTCAGTTAGCAGTTGATTGGCAATTACTTTTCCTAGTATCTTGCATTCCGGTGTGAGGAGTGATAGTGGCATATATGATCGGACGTTAAGCAGGTCTTTCCTGCCTAGGTAAGACCACGATTATGGTCTCCCTGGTCAAGTTCGGAAGCACCTCAACATGTTGCGCCTCAGTGTACCTGGCGTAGAAGTGGGCAGCCATCCGTGACTTGTAGGTAGTATAAAACTCAAGAAGTAAGCGATCTATTCTGGGTGTTTTCCCTTTTGCCAAGTGATCAATAGCAACTTTGATCTCCTGAACATCTAGGTCTCTTAACGCAGACTTAGATGTTCAGGAGATCAAACAAAGTGTGTGTTCGAATGTGAGGCCCAGAATGTGTATCGAAGACATGAGTTGAGTTATTTTTGTGCATTGGGGGGTTGCGGCAACATCATATATGGTGTAGTAATAGGCAACAAATACCTTGTTTATATCTGCCTATGTCATGGCTAGTTGGTCTGAGCTTGTCCGTACAGCCCCAATAGGTTTCTGAGGGGTTTCCGATCCCAGACTGCCCTGTCTTCTTCCCCATGATGATGTTTCAAGTGTTCTTTATAGTGAATGCAACAGAGATGCTCCATCAGTGTCTCATAAGTTTTAGTCAAGTCTAAAAGTTGCAGTGTTTCCGTGGGGTTGTTATTTCAGGAATTTCTAGTCTGCGAAGTTATCTTCCAGTTTCTGTGACCTCTCTCATCAGCGTTGTCTTAAGACCATAGGAGGTCTTGACGCACAGACCTCGAATGACAACTTTGAAGGCATCCATTTTGGTGACAAGCTGTACATGTGTCCGGTTGTAATCGCCATGTCTGTATTGTAGGGAGTGTCTTTCCGAAGTTTAGTGTTAGAAATAGGGGATTGTGGTCTGAGGCAGTACGTCACAGATATTCTGCTTTGTATATATGCTGTATGAGCCTGACAGACCCCATGAATCTGGCGAGTCTCATGTGAAATCCGTGTGCACCTGAGTAGTAGTGTATTCATGGCTCTCTGGGCATATTTCCCACACAACCCTATTAGTTCCCACCTGTTAGCCCATTGGCGGAATTCTCGTGTCAACTGTCTACATGTGCTTGCCTGAAGGGTTGGTGCTAAGCGGTCCAGATCACTGTCTAGAACCAAGTTGTAATCTCCACCCTACAGGCGAAGAATACCCATCGTTCTAATGAGGTGTGGGTATAGGACATCAAAATTGTAATTGTAATTTATATTTATATAGCGCATTATCACCAACAAGTCTCTAAGCGCTTGCTTTGGGAACCCGTCTTGGTTTTTCCCTGTGAGATAACCCGTACTGGGCACCCCCAAGGTGAAAGCCAGGCATCCCGCCGCGGGGGGCCATAGTGGAGATTAAGCAAGCTATTGCCCGGAGTTGCAGAGTGTGAACCCGTGATTCGAGCAGGCACCGAAGCGAGAATTATCGAGTCCGTGGACATTTTGGGCTCAAGACCCTGCCGCGTCGGGAATTGAACCCTGGTCCTGGGTCTGACCTCTGCTTCATGGTCTGCCTCCTCTAACCATTGAGCCACATCTGCATTGTGTGTGTATATACTAGCTATCGTTAGTGGTGTCCCGTGCAGGAATTCTTCGATAATCATGTATCTCCCCTCTGGAACAATTGTCGTGTGTAATCTTGAGGGGATCCCTAGAGCCACCCACATTGATATGCCCCTGGAAAAAACTGAATATATGGTGCCTTGCAAGTGGCCTCTCCAGCAGTCGCACACCACTCCTCCCCTGCTACCAGAGCAGCCTTGCCCACCCGCTCGCCCGCAACCAAACGGAAAGTTATTACCATTTTATGTTTCTGCTTCTTGCACTGCAAGAAAGCAGTGGGGCTACACTCCACCGCCCTAGTGGAGGAGCCGCCCCTGTGGTCTCCATCTTTTCTCTAGTCTGTTTAGCTCTTGTGCTGTCAAGTCAGTGCTGAATGTTGATTCTGGCACAGAGGTAGACGGTGAGAATTTATTTCTCATGGCAGCAGGGCACAAGTCCAAAAAAGAGAAGTGGGGGTATGCTGACGTCACGACAGGAAGCGACGTCACGAAAGGTGGCTTGCACTCAGTTGCAGTTTATAGTGATCGAGCTCCCGGTAAAATAAGTGGGGGGACGCCATCCACCTGCGTGGTACACCGACTCGAGCCCTGCATGGCAGGATGTGAGAAGAGGCGCAAGGGCACAAAAGCCAATGTAGCCTTTCCTTGCAAGGGAGGGGGGTCACTTATACCAGTGACCCTCCTGGGGGAACCTTGTCAATGTAGGTGAAACCCAGGCACACAGCTGAGAGCAGGTGGCCCTGCAGCGGGGGCACACCTCACAGGCTTCCATCCATCTGCACAAATTTACAAAAGAACTCTTCTAGGCATGCTTCAGCCCTCTCTACAGAACCCAAGCGGCTGCAGTGATATGTGCTCGGAGGGAACAGATGGAATTCACACGGGTGTTTGGAAGATCTCGCTTCAGAAGGTGCAGAGGGAAGCCCACCCTACCCAAATCCTACTGCCAATGAACAGGCAGTCACATAGAGAGGCGCAGAGAGATGATTTCTTGGTGTTTGATAGGATGAGCACTTTGAGTGCATCTGGTCTGGGCCGAGTTTAGCTCGGCATGGCGGGGTGTCAGAACCGGCACTGCCCCCCTGGTCTGCGGCTCCAAGAGCACCAGGTGAAGCACATTGTAAAGACACAAGTCTGCAGGCTGGTTCAGCTCTGGGCCTTCCTCCTTACACCGAGTATCAGTCATTCTTAGTCTTTCTGTCTCGGTTTCTGTTTCTTTCCTGTCCCCCCTCTCCCTTTCTCTCTGCTGCATCCTTGCCAACCCTCCATCCCGCCGCTCCCACTGATAGGATTGCTTTGTTGGGATTCTGAGAGCTTTGAATAGGGTATTTGACAGACTCGGTTTACCTAAAAAAAGACTCCTAAAGAGCAAAAAAGCTGTCTTGAAAGATGATTACAGAAACACGACAGCATCATTTAAAAGTGCCGCGGGCGCTGCTGTGAAAGATGTGGCGGCGGAGGAGGGATGAGCGAGACGCAATCCTGATTGTTAAATACTTCCCCGGGGCCCTCAGCCCTTCCTCCCTGTCCCCCACTGCTCCAGCCCTCATCTCACGCGAGCCCCCGCCATCTCGAAAACACCGACTGCCAACATCTGTGATCAAAACCGCGCCTCCTTCGGCAGCTGCCACCGCGTGCCACCCGGAACGTCCAGAGGGCAGCCAGCTACTGAAAATCACCGGCTTACTCGAGGCTGCCCATCACCGAGTGAAGGAAGGGGTGTGCGGAAAGCACTCTTCTGAAAACCCATAGCTGCCAAACAGGACAGATTTCATTGGAAATAAAACCTGTCTAGATGCGTCGAACTAGATAGATTATTACAAGATCAGCTCTTGACTATGTTCCCTCAAGGTGCATTGCACAGGGTCTGTGTATACAGTGGTTGTGGGTGGTGGGTTAAACATGATCTGTGCGTCCCGTGGTTTTGGGGTGGTGGGTTAAACATGATCTGTGCGTCCCGTGGTTTTGGGGTGGTGGGTTTAACATTATCTGTGCACAGAGTGGTCCGGTGTTGTTGCTTGCACATTATCTGTGCATGCAATGGTCCAGAGACAGTGGGTGATACAAGATCTCCTGGTGCAGTGGCCCTTTGGTGGTGGATTACAAAGGATCTGCCGTGCAGTGGTCAATTGTGGTGGATTATACTGGATTTGCTGTGCAGCGGTGCTTGTTGTGCAGTGGTCCTAGAATGGTAAATTAAGCTGGATCTGCCGTGCAGGGGGGGGGGGGGGGGGGGGGGAGTGGATACAATTTTTGGTAGATTAAAGAGGATCTGCTGTGCGGTTGTCCAGGGGTAGGGGATTAAACCAGATCTGTTGTTCAGTGGTCCACTGGTGGTGGATTAAACAGGATCTGTAGTGGTCCATGTGTGAGGGATTACTCATGATATCCCGGTGCAGTAGTCCTGTGGTTGTGGATCACTCAGGATCTTCTGGGGCAGTGGTCATGCGGTGGTGTTTATGTAGGATCTGCTGGTACAGTGGTCCAGACATGCAGTGTTCCATTAGTGTTGTATTGTTCTGATATTCCCCATGGATTTGTGCCTGGTATTATTGATTACGTGGGAGTTCTCCAGCACGGTTGAAAGGTGACGTATTACGCATGGACTGCACCTGTAACATTCCAATGGTCGGATATTACACAGGGTCTTGTTGCGTTGCAGGTTTTGGTACCTACACAAAATCTGCTGTCAACAAATTCGTGGTCGGTGGAATACACATCCCAAGTCTGATAGTGGTCCAGAGTGGCGGATTGTACAATCTGCGCCTATGGTGTTGTGAAATGATGGATTACACGTTTCTGCGGTGGTAGATTACATAGGACCAATAATTCAAATGTTCATTCCACTGTGCCTATTCCAGGTGTGTTGAGTGGTAGATTTACCGCTGCAATGTTCAAGAGTACAGCTGCATCACACAGGGCTGGTCCTACATAAGTCAAGCACAGTAGATCACAGCGGGCTCGAACCTGAAGCACCCAAGGGTTGCGATCCAAGTCATCATGTGTATTTATTTCAGGCATTTATTTCATTATTAATGCCCAGCTGGTCTGAGTCTTTACCAATCTAAGACCTGCTGGAGCATAGTTCTCTGTGTCACGGTGCCTAACAGTGAATGGGCAGTTACTGCATGGGGTGCCCCCTGCTGATCCCACGTGGAATACATAGCCTCCTTTCTTGCTTAGCTCTAGAGACCGTGTATGGGTGCTGAATATTGAATATTGTTATACCTTAATGTCATAGCCAAAATGTTAAGGTTTAAAATGTCGATGTGCATAGATTTTCTATACCTTACTCCTCATATATTTACCTTGACGACATATATAACCTCAATATAAGTAGATGTGGAGTAAATAACAATTTCCCTAGGTGCACTTGCCTTCTCGATATTTTGATCCTTAATATTTTGGCTAAGGTATTAAGGTATCATGATATTGTCTACTCAATATTCCAGACTACAACCTAGCGACCAGAGCTTTCACGTGAGGAGACACATTTTCTCTTCTTCAATTTCTTTGATCTTGCTGCTGAGCGCATGCCTGGGCTCTAAAACCGTGACAGTGCAATTATACGTAGCAGGTATGGGGCAGAATCAAACACCAGGAGAGCTTGGAGCTGAAAAATAAGATTACATGCTGTCTGTGGTAGATGAAAGCTCGCTCTCCGTCGAGGATGGTGAGACATTGAGTTGGGTAACAATAAACATCCATCATCTATCGAATGCACACACAAACTGTTCAGGGGGAATACCCCTGTTATGTTATGTTATTTTATGTGACCTACTGTTGGATAGTCATCATCGTCTAGTATGGGGGATGGAGTCAACCGCATCTAGATGCTCGAGGACTGATTGATAATCATGTGTATGTACTTGGCACGTGTTTGTTACCTGTTTTTATCCTACTTTTTATACTGTTTATTCTTATGTGTCTTATTTACATGATGTTATTGTAATTCACTCTGTTCTTTTGTAGTTGCTTTGATCAACCAATAAAGATTCTTATGATAATGAGAGTAATCCTCTCAAAAGTCTGAGTACTTAAAAGATGCCGTTGGACTTCATTTTCTTCTCTTGGGAAGAAGGAAGAGTAGGGACGGTGTACTGATTCACATGTTGTGCCATGATTCATCTGTCAGAGACCCCATGCCTTGGGTTGGTACAAACCAAGCAGAAGAAAATGAGTGCCTTAATGCGGATGGTTTAAATAGCTTCAGGGTGCTAGGTGTGTGCTTCTTATGGTGTTGTGCATGGCCAAGAGGAGGCTAGAAGTTCTTGGGGCTGCCCGGACCTTCATCCCCCATTCCATGAGGTCTTCAGCAGCCACCACCATTGCCCGTGGTGCTGTCCTGCCAACTGTGCCACCTTGCCTGGTGTCCCAGTGTGCCTCCAACGGCATCACAATTCACAGCAAAACAAATATTGTACCAGGACAACATAGCAAGCATTTCCAGCTTGGCCAAAACTCTTACCAGTCAAATCTTTTAAAAAGCCAAAAGTCATCACTTGTAAAGTGCTCTTATGCCAGAACCGTTGCAATAATTTAGAAAAATATATCACTGATAAGATAAAACCAGCATGGCCAAACCAACGCAGCTAGCTTGTACTGACCTCAACAAAGTTACACGTGGCAAGCCACCTTCAGAGGGGGAAGGTTGATGGACGAGTGCAGCTAGCGGGGATGTCATCCTCTGGATAAGCTGCTTCTGCTGCTGAAAGATCTGTGCTGGCTTTGTGTGCAGCAAGGAACTACTGCGCCAGAGGTCCTCGTCCTCTGACCCTCACCCCCTGCATGAGACAACAACTGGTGGCCCACCACTCTCGGCAGCCCCCCCACAGACCACGCCCGAAAACCTCGGCATCGTACTCGACTGCTCCCTCTCCATGACCAGCAGGTCAATGCAGTCGTCTCCACCTGTTTCAACAACCTCTGCATCCTCTGAAAGACGTTCAAATGGATCCCCGTCCGAATCAAGGAAGATCGTCACCCACACTCTTATAACCAACAGACTGGACGATGGAAACACCCTCTTCGCCAGGATCAAAAAGTCTCTGCTCCGCAAACTCCAGACCATACAGAACACCGCAGCCAGACTCGTTCTCGGCATCCCTTGACACAAACAGATCACATGCGTTACCTCCACTGGCTCCCTGTTGAGAAGAGAGTAACTTTCAAGATATTCATACATGCCTACAAATGCCTCCACAACACCGGACCCCAAAACCTCAACAATAGAATCTCTTTCCACATACCCAAGAGGAACCTCCGATCTGCAGACCTCGCCCTTGCCGAACTCACATGCATCTGCAGAGCAAGAACAGGTGGAAAAACCTTCTCCTACATCACGGACAAGACCTGGAACGAGCTCCCAACCAACATCAGACTCGCCCCCACCCTGCACATCTCCACATTTATTAACAAACAACCACTTCTGTTCTATGCCCTCCATTGTCCCTCATTCTTTACTAGCAGGAATAGCTGAAGGCCACTTTCTATTATTATGGGGCAGCTGGTATTATTTTTTTATTGGTATCAACTGGGCCAAAGCTGTATTTTCCCTTAATATGGAGAGTCAGAATATCTATTCAGTGATCTTCTGTGGGCTTCTCTTAGTGTGGAGAGCCAGAATATCTCTGTACAGTGATCTTCTGCAGGGTTCTCTATGTGTGGAGAGTCCTTATACCTCTATTCAGTGATCTTCTGCAGGATTCCCTAAGTATGGAGAGTCAGAATATCTATTCAGTGATCTTCTGTAGGATTCCCTTAGTATGGAGAGTCAAAATATTTTTATTCGGTGATCTTCCGCAGGGTTCTCTTAGTGTGGAGAGTCAGAATATCTCTGTTCAGTGATCTTCTGCAGGGTTCTCTTAGTGTGGCGAGTCAGAATATCTCTGTTTAGTGATCTTCTGCAGGGTTCCCGTAGTATAGAGAGTCAGAATATCTCTATTCAGTGATCTTTCGCAGGGTTCTCTTAGTGTGGAGAGTCAGAATATTTCTATTCAGTGATCTTCTGCAGGGTTCTCATAGTGTGGAGAGTCAAAATATCTCTATTCAGTGATTCTTTACTGGGTTCTCTTAGTATGGAGAGTCAGAATCTAGTCAAAGATCTTCTGCGGGGTTCTCTTAGTATGGAGAGTCAGAATATCTCTATTCGGTGATCTCTTATGGGGGTCTCTTAGTATGGAGAGTCAGAATCTATTCAGTGATCTTCTGCAGGGTTCTCTTAGTGTGTAGAGTCATAATATCTCTATTCAGTGTTCTTCTGCAAGGTTCTCTTAGTGTGTAGAGTCATTATATCGCTATTCAGTGATCTTCCGCAGGGTTCTCTTAGTGTGTAGAGTCATAATATCTCTATTCAGTGTTCTTCTGCAAGGTTCTCTTAGTGTGGAGAGTCATTATATCTCTATTCAGTGATCTTCTGCACGGTTCTCTTAGTGTGGAGAGTCATAATATCTCTGTACAGTGATCTTCTGCAGTGTTCGCTTAGTGTGGAGAGCCAGAATATCTCTATTCAGTGATCTTTTGCAGGGTGTTCTTAGTGTGGAGAGTCATAATATCTCTATTCAGTGATCTTCTGCACGGTTCTCTTAGTGTGGAGAGTCATAATATCTCTGTACAGTGATCTTCTGCAGTGTTCGCTTAGTGTAGAGAGCCAGAATATCTCTATTCAGTAATCTTATGCAGGGTTCTCTTAGTGTGGAGAGTCAGAATATCTCTGTTCAGTGATCTTTTGCAGGGTTCTCTTAGTGTGGAGAGTCAGAATATCTCTGTTCAGTGATCTTCTGCAGGGTTCTCTTACTGTGGAGAGTCAGAATATCTCTGTTCAGTGATCTTCTGCAGGGTTCCCTTAGTACGGAGAGTCAGAATATCTCTATTCAGTGATCTTTTACGGGGTTCTCTTAGTATGGAGAGTCAGAATCTATTTAGTGATCTTCTTCCTTGTTATCTTGGAATGCAGAGTCAGAATATCTCTGTTAGTGATCTTCTGCTGGGTTCTCTTAGTGTGGAGAGTCAGAATATCTCTGTTCAGTGATCATCTGCAGGGTTCTCTTAGTGCAGAGAGTCAGAATATCTCTGTTCAGTGATCTTCTGCAGGGTTCTCTTTGTGCGGAGAGTCAGAATATCTGTTATGGGATCTTCTGCAGGGTTCTCTTAGTGTGGGAGTCAGAATATCTCTGTTCAGTGATCTTCTGCAGGGTTCTCTTAGTGCGGAGAATCAGAATATCTCTGTTCAGGGATCTTCTGCAGGGTTCTCTTTGTGCGGAGAGTCAGAATATCTGTTATGGGATCTTCTGCATGGTTCTCTTAGTGTGGGAGTCAGAATATCTCTATTCAGTGATATTCTGCAGGGTTCTCTTAGTGTGGAGAGTCAGAATATCTCTGTCCCGTGATCTTCTGCAGGGTTCTCTTAGTGTGGAGAGTCAGAATATCTCTGTTCAGTGATCTTGTGCAGGGTTCTCTTAGTGCGGAGAGTCAGAATATCTCTGTTCAGTGATCTTCTGCAGGGTTCTCTTAGTGTGGAGAGTCAGAATATCTCTGTTCACTGATCTTCTGCAGGGTTCTCTTATTGCAGAGAGTCAGAATATATCTGTTCGGTGATCTTCTGCAGGGTTCTCTTAGTGCGGAGAGTCAGAATATCTCTGTTCGGTGACCTTCTGCAGGGTTCTCTTAGTGTGGAGAGTCTGAATATCTCTGTTCGGTGATCTTCTGCAGGGTTCTCTCAGTGCGCAGAGTCATAATATTCCTGTTCAGTTGTCTTCTGCAGGGTTCTCTTAGTGTGGAGAGTCAGAATATCTTTGTTCAGTGATCTTCCGCAGGGTTCTCCTAGCAAGTAGAGTCAGAATATATCTGTTCAGTGGTCTTCTGCAGGGTCCCGTTGGTATGGAGAGTCAGAATATCTCTATTCAGTGATCTTCTGCAGGGTGCTCTTAGTGTGGAGAGTCATAATATCTCTATTCAGTGATCTTCTGCAAGGTTCTCTTAGTGTGGAGAGTCAGAATATCTCTATTCAGTGATCTTCTGCAGGGTGCTCTTAGTGTGGAGAGTCATAATATCTCTATTCAGTGATCTTCTGCAGGGTGTTCTTAGTGTGGAGAGTCATAATATCTCTATTCAGTGATCTTCTGCCAGGTTCTCTTAGTGTGTAGAGTCATAATATCTCTATTCAGTGATCTTCTGCAGGGTTCTCTTAGTGTGGAGAGTCATAATACCTCTATTCAGTGATCTTCTGCAAGATTCTCGTAGTGTGTAGAGTCATATTATCTCTATTCAGTGATCTTATGCAGGGTTCTCTTAGTGTGGAGAGTCATAATGTCTCTATTCAGCGATCTTCTGCAAGGTTCTCTTAGTGTGTAGAGTCACAATATCTCTGTTCCGTGATCTTCTGCAGAGTTCCCTTAGTATGGAGAGTCAGAATATCTATTCAGTGATTTTCTGCAGGATTCCCTTAGCGTGGAGAGTCATAATATCTCCGTTCAGTGATCTTCTGCAGGGTTCCCTTAGCATGGAGAGTCATAATATCCCTGTTCGGTGATCTTCTGCAGGGATCCCTTAGCGTGGAGAGTCAGAATATCTCTGTTCGGTGATCTTCTGCAGTGTTCTCTTAGCGCGGAGAGTCAAAATGTCTCTGTTCAGTGATCTTCTGCAGGGTTCTCTTAGCGCGGAGAGTCAGCATATCTCTGTCGGGTGATGTTCTGCAGGGTTCTCTTAGCGCGGAGAGTCAGAATATCTCTGTTCAGTGATCTTCAGCAGAGTTCTCTTAGCGCGGAGAGTCAGAATATCTCTGTTCGGTGATCTTCTGCAGGGTTCTCTTAGCGCGGAGGGTCATAATATCCCTGTTCAGTGATCTTCTGCAGGGTTCTCATAGTATGGAGAGTCAGAATATCTATTCAGTGATTTTCTGCAGGACATATTCATTGGCAGTATGAAGGCTCAGAAGGCCATATTCTGTTAATGTGTTGTGAGCTTGTAGAGGACTGAAAGGTTTATGTGCTATGATTTTATGGAAGGCTTTAGTCTCTGTTAGTAAGAAGGGATTGCAACCCTTATTCCTTGTCCATATCGAGGGTTGGAAGGCCATATGCCTTTTGTTTTGGAGGGATGACTGTAAGCCAAATTGTCTGTTAGTATAGAGAAGCTGCAGTCAATATTCTTTATTAGCAGGGAGGAGCCGGGAACTCTATTATTTTAGTGTGTAGGAGCTGCAGACAACATTCTTTATTAGTAAGGAGAAGTAGAAAACTATATTCTGTTAGTGTGGAAGAGTTAGAGACGATATTCTTCATTAAAAGAGGAGCTACGAACTATATTCTGTTAATTTGAATTTAAAATATTTATGTAGCGCTACATACACCGTGCGGTTTCTTGGCGCTGTGGAGACTAAATTAGCAGTAGGAACGCAAATACTGATAAGGAAACAGGAAATTAGATCAGTTTACATTGGAAAAGGCCTGGGTAAACAAAAAAGTCTTAAGATCTTTATGGAAGAGGGAGTAATGTCTGGCCAGACGTAGATGATCGGGAAGGGAGTTCCAGAAGGATGGTGCCAAGAATGAAAAATTGGCTCCACCCCATTTCTTACGTCTGTAACGGGGTACCTGAAGAAGCGATTGAGTGGATGAGCGAAGCTCACGGGCAGGGGTGTACTCTTTTAGCAAGGAGGAAATGAAGGCAGGGGCTGTGCCCTGGCGCGCCTGAAAGACCATGCAACCTGTTTTGAAAAGGGATCGCTCCCTGACAGGTAACCAGTGCAGTGCCTTCAGTAAGTGGGTAGAATGATGAGAGCGGGGGAGACCATGGACCAGTCTGGCCGCCTGGTTTTGAACCAGCTGGAGCTTCCGCAAACTATACGCTGGAATACCGTTATATAGGGCGTTGGCGTAGTCCAGCCGGGAAATCACCAGAGCGGACAAGATAAGTTTAAGTGCGAGGGGGGAGAAAAAGCGAGAAACAGAGCGAATAGTTCGAAGAACAAGAAAGCAAGAAGGGACAACAGAAGTTATTTGTGAGTGAAGAGTGAGATGATTGTTGATTTTAATGCCCAGGGTCTTAACTGAGGGAGAAGACGTGGGAGGGGGTCCTAAAGAAGAAGGCCAGAATGAAGAGTTCCAAGGACTGGAAGAACCACCCGTGAGAACCAATTCCGTTTTATCGGGGTTCAGCTTCAGATGATTGTGGTTCATCCAGTCCCTGATGAAAATCATAGTAGTCTGAAAATTAGAAATAGAATGAGAAGAGGAAGAAAGATTAAAGATAAGCTGGAGATCATCCGCATAATTATAAACGGTGACCTCCAGTTGCTGAAGTGCAAAGATCAAAGGATAGATGTAAAGATTAAACAAAAAAGGGGAAAGAGAAGAACCCTGGGGAACACCACATGTGACTTTAAGTTGGGTGGCCGAGAAATCCCCCAACCGGACTGCCTTGGTGCGGTCCCTGAGAAAGGACGCTAGCCAAACCAGGGCTGAGCCCTCGATCCCCGCCGCTCCGACACGGGAAAGTAAGATGGAATGATCCACCGTGTCAAAGGCGGCAGAAAGATCGAGGAGCACAAGGGCCTGGTGATTGTTCTGGTCCATGCCCTCCCTGAGGTTGTTCAGGACCGACACCACAACGGACTCGGTGGAGTGCCTAGGCCGGAAGCCTGCCTGCCGGGACGCTAGGCCCCCATTCGCTTCTACATGGGCACTGAGGACCGATGTTACATGTCGCTCCAGCACCTTGCCCAGATAGGGTAGAAGCGAGATGGGGCGATAGTTAGCTGGAGCAGAGGGATCCACGCCAGGCTTCTTCAGGATGGGCACTATAGTGGCAGATTTACGTGCTGGGATTACCACCCCCTGGGCCAGAGTGCTGTTGAGAAAGGAGATTGGCGGTTTAGGGCAAACAGAATAGATCTGTTGCAGAATATGGGCTGGACAGATGTCCGCCGGGGAACCAGACTTTACTTTGGGAAGTATTGCAAGGAACACTTCTTCGGTAAGAGGAGGGATAGGCGAGAGACAACAGTGAACAGTCGGGGGGAGGGGCTCAACAAATGAAGGGGAAGGAAGTGGAATATTGGCTTTAATGTTGCTGATTTTATCCCAAAAATAAAAATTCAAGGAATCACAGAGGGACTGGGTAGGGGGCGGCTTAAGTGAAGCCCTGTCAGAATAGGCCAGGTCATGAACGATGGAGAAAATCTCCCTAGATTTGTTCTCTGCCACCAAAATTTTGGCTGAGAAGTACGCAGTTTTAGCGCCTAGTATGGCCCTTTTGTAGTCGCCCAGCAGAGTCATATAATGGGTTTTTAATAAAGGACAGTAATCCTTTCTCCATTGCCTCTCGGCCCGCCGGAGGGTCAGCTTTTTTATCTTCAGGTCATCGCCGAACCACCGATTTGACTCCTTAGGTCGTCGGGTTGATATCCGACGTAAAGGGGCTACCGTATCGCAGCCTCCAGCAAGCCAGGTATCGATGGAAGCGGCTTGAGAAAGAGAAGATAAACCCTCTAGGTTAGGTGCAAGATTCAGAAGGGAGGATGATAGTGCAGAAAGGTCTACCCTATTCCAGTTCCGCGCCCAGGTGTTTTTGGCGAGCGGAATCTTTACTGCCGGCTTAAGGCGAAGGAGGAAGGAGGAAGGAGATCAAGGCATGATCTGACCAGGGGCATGGGGTCACGGACATGGAGGAGACCGAGATATTAAGAGACCAAACCTGGTCTAGTACATGACCGTGAATGTCCGTAGGAGTTTGCAGGTGGGAAACAAAATTTAGGGATACAAGTGATTCAGAGAACTGCTTAGAAGCAGTACATTCATAGGGATCGGTGGGCCAATAATTAAAGTCCCCTAATACTAGTACTGAAGCGTGGTTAATCGCTAAAGTGGCTAATACGTCCTGAAATGCTGGCAGAAACAGGTGAGAGGACGATACATTAATAAACAGGTGAGCGGGGGAGAAAAGGCAAGAGAGCGAGCCACAAGATGCTCGGTAGGACTAATAGGAGAGGAGGGAAGGAGTTGAAAGTTGTACTCAGATCGGGCAATAAGAGCCACGCCACCCCCTGCCTTGCCCGCCGGTTGATCAGCGCGGAGGGCCACATAAGAGGGAGGAAGGGCAGCCAAAAGAAGGGCAGGGAGGACTCACTGAACCAGGTTTCAGTTAAAAGTAACATATCAGGCTGATGGGTGTCAAGTAGCACAAATAGCTCCTGGTGATGCCTTACTGCCGACCTAGTGTTGAGCAGAATGATGGACAAAGGAGGGGAGAGGGATGAGGGGCCAGGATCGGGAGTGAGGGGCAACGGAGGGATCTCCTGTTAGTGTGGAGGAGCTGCAGACGGACCATATTCTTTGTTAGGACGGAGGAGATGGGAACTATATTCTGTTCGTGTGAAGGAGCTAGAGACCATATTCTTTAATAGCAGGGATGAGCTGGGAACTATTTTCTGTTAGTCTGGAGGAGCTAGAGACCAAGGGACACGTATCAAGATTTTTACCGTTCGTGAGCGAATCGGCCCGTTTGAAACCGGTAAAAAGCCATTTCGATGCATCAACCCAAAATGCATTCGCGAAATAGGTAATCGCAATTTTTGTGATCACCTATTTTCCAAATGCATGTAGGAAATCGCAATTTGCGATTTCCTCAATGCAAGAAGCATTTTCAAACTGCGACTTTGCATTAAGGGATCGCAAATTAGCATCAAATTAAAGTTGATGGTAATTTGCAAATCATTAGAAAAATGCACAAAATTGCATTTTTCTAAGTGCCATGTGGCGCATACACATGCCCTTAGGGCATGTGTGTGCACAACATGTGCACACATACCTGTTTTGGGGGTGCATCAGGGGGCCTTAGGCCCCCTAGCACCCTTGCAATTGCATTCGCAATTTGCGATGACCAATTTGGTAATTGCAAATATTTCCCCATTCATTCCTATAGGCTCATAGGAATAAATGGGAAAGCATTCCCAAATAGCAAATCGCAATTCGCTATTAGGGAATGTGTAGGAATTGCTATTTCTTTTGCAAAACCTACATGCATAAGGAATTGCGACTCCTAAATAGAGATTCCTTAAAAATCGCTATTAGGACTCGCGATTCCTTTTCTTGATGCATGTGGCCCCATATTCTGGAAACTATTCTATTAGTGTGGAGGATCTAGAGACCATTTTCTTTATTAATAGGAGGAGCAGGAAACTATATTCCTTTAGTGTGGACGACCTAGAGTCCATGGGCCATATGTATGGAGGCAATTTTGCGATCGCAAATGCCGAAATTCGCCAAATTTCGGCACTTGCGATTGCAAAATAGCTAGGTGGTATGTATGTAAGCAAAACAGCTTCGCAAAATAAGAAATTGCAAATTTGCGATTCCCTATTTGTCGTTTGCAATTAAGAAATCGCAAATTGCGATTCCTTAAATGCAATGTATGAGGCCCAGAAAAAGTGCCATTTGGCCATAAAGAATCGCAAATTACCACCAACTTCAAGTTGGTGGTAATTTGCGATTTCTTTGAAAAATGCACTTTTTTGCATTTTTCAAAGTGCCATGTGGCACACATACAAGCCCTTAGGGCATGTATGTGTGCCACATGGGCACTCATGCACATTTCAGGGGTTCAACAGGGTGTCCTTTTGACACCCTGGCACCCTTGAAATTGCATTCTCAATTTGCGATTCTCTAATTGAGAATCGCAAATTGAGAATGTCTTCCTATTCATTCCTATGGGCCTCTAGGCCCATAGGAATGAATGGGGAGGTATTCCTTAATTGCGAATTGCAATTTGCGATTCGCAATTAAGTAATATGTAGGATTCACAAAATTATTTGCGAATCCTACATACATAGCATTTTGCGAATTTCAAATAGTGATTCTATAAAAATCGCTATTTGGTAATCGCAAAATGTAACATTCATACATATGGCCCCATATTCTTTATTAGTAGGAGGAGCTGGGAACATTATTCTGTTAGTGTGGAGGAACTAGAGTCCCTATTCTTTGTTATTAGAGAGGAACTGGGAACTATATACTGTTAGTGTGGAGGAACTAGAGTCCATATTCTTTATTAGTAGAGAGGAGCTGGGAACTATATTCAGATAATGTGAAGGAGCTACAGACAGTATTCTTTATTAGCAAATTGGAGCTGGGAACTATATTCAGTTTGCGAGAAGGAGCTGCAGACAATATACTTTGTCATATTGGATGGTTGGAATGTGTATACGAGTAAACTGGTAGAGCTGAAGGGTATATCCTTTTAGTCTGAAGGGACAGCAGACAATATCCTGTGTTACCATGGGAAGCTGGAAGCCATGTTCACTGTTAGTGTGGGGGATTACCGACAGTTCCAGTCAGTTTGGAGGACATGCAGGCCATGGTCTCTGTTAGTATGGCGGGACTATTCTCCATCAGTATGAGTAGGGGCTGCAGACCATATTCTTTGTCAGTATGGAGGGTAGGAAGGTGATATTCTTTGTCAGTATGGACGGTAGGAAGGCGATATTCTTTGTCAGTATGGAGGGTAGGAAGGTGATATTCTTTGTCAGTATGGAGGGTAGGAAGGTGATATTATTTGTCAGTATGAAGGGTAGGAAGGTGATATTATTTGTCAGTATGGAGGGTAGGAAGGTGTATTCTTTGTCTGTATGGAGGGTAAGAAGGTGATATTATTTGTCAGTATGGAGGGTAGGAAGGTGATATTCTTAGTCAGTATGGAGGGTAGGAAGGTGGTATTCTTTGTCAGTATGGAGGGTAAGAAGGTGATATTATTTGTCAGTATGAAGGGTAGGAAGGTGATATTATGTGTCAGTATGGAGGGTAGGAAGGTGATATTATGTGTCAGTATGGACGGTAGGAAGGCGATATTCTTTGTCAGTATGGAGGGTAGGAAGGTGATATTCTTTGTCAGTATGGAGGGTAGGAAGGTGGTATTCTTTGTCAGTATGGAGGGTAAGAAGGTGATATTATTTGTCAGTATGGAGGGTAGGAAGGTGATATTCTTTGTCAGTATGGAGGGTAGGAAGGTGGTATTCTTTGTCAGTATGGAGGGTAAGAAGGTGATATTATTTGTCAGTATGGAGGGTAGGAAGGTGATATTATTTGTCAGTATGAAGGGTAGGAAGGTGATATTATGTGTCAGTATGGGGGGTAGGAAGGTGATATTATTTCTCAGTATGGGAGGATTGAAAGGAAACTTTTTTGTCAGCATAGAGGGTAGGAAGGTGATATTCTTTGTCAATAGGAACGATCCAAAGTCCATATTCTTTGTTACTATGGAAGGCATAAGGCCTGTATTTTCTGGTCTTATGGAGGGGCTGTAGACCACACTCAGTGTGGAGTGGTGCAGACTGTATTCCATAATTGTGCGGATGGCCTTTATGGAAGGCAATGAATACGGCTGCTTGGATATCTCGCCCTCTCTCACCTCCTTTTGTTATTTCATGTTTCCAGTGGGAGCAACTAATAAAAGGTGGTTGTACTGTGCTAATTAATGCCATTTTCAGGTATTTGCTTGGTGTACTGTTTGATGTCTCCTGAAGTATACCTTCGTCAGTGGGGATGAGCGCCAGCACACAGGGCGCTTTGTAAAGGCGCGGAATAGAACTGAGACACCGCATGAATATGGAGCAGCTCGTGACGCCAAGCGCTAAACGCGGGCCGGAGCGCGCTCCGCTTTATCTTGGATCAGACTATCTTCCCTCGGCCTGTTTAGCATTCGCAGACAGCCAGGCACAAGGGAGCGGTCCCGCCAGAGGACAAATTGAATGTATCTTCAATCATTAGCGACAATCAAAAATATATACCATAGGAAAGGTTATTCTCCGGTTGACAGGAACTCTGAGGATTGACACAGCCATTTTGACCTTTTCACCTCTAGGGCTGAGGGTGGTGGATACAAACCATGTGCTCAGGCAGTCTCAACGGATATTCAGGGACTTTCATTTCTATTGCAGGAAGGGTTAGGGGAAAGGCAGAGGGTACTCTGCTTTTCAGCATTAGAACCTAATGTTCCCAGGAAGATTGCACTGGAATACAGAATCTGTCACCGCTAAGATAGTATGGACAATTGGATTTGTCACAAGGGAACGTAGTCTTTAACGTTTAGTATTATATGAGTAGAGATACGCACAGCCTCCCACCTGCTGGACTGACCAAATGGCATGTGGTGCTTGGCAGAAAGACACAGAACCTTTCACTTCCAGTACAGTGTCAAACTTTTTTGGGACGTCCAGTCAAGGGACTTTAATAAACATTTAAAAATGAAAATAATGTAAAATTGACGAACAATAGTAAAAGTCTTTCAGGTGATCGTAAGGAATGTGGAGTTCAGGCCTGTACCCCTTTTCACTGACGACTGGTGCATTTTGTCTCAAGCAACTCTGATAGGCTGTAATGGGCTGTCAGGGTCAGCGCCATCGTTAGCATCTGATCGGTCCTTGGCTAGGACAATGTTTAATATGGGAGTCTGTGCAGGGCCCCAAGGGCTCTGGGAAGGCATACTCCAATTGGGCAATCACAGTCTAATTTTTAGGATCCTTCTTGGTTAGTCTGTTATTCTGTGTTTTTGGTGAAATAGTCTGATATGATAATAAACCTGAATATGTATCAACCACCCCATTCCTATTGGTTTTAGGAAAAAAAGCAATGATCTCTCTGGGGTACTGGGGTCTTCCAGAACGCTGTAGGCGTCATGGTCAGGGATCGACATATACTACTATGGGCTGATCTCATGATCTACATCTTGCATGTGAAAAATTCCATTGCCCCCTGGGAAATATCAAACTACAGATGGTTCTAACTTTCCAAGTTTTTGCAGCTGGAAAATTCCATGTGTGCTGAGCAGCTGGAGGCCCTAGCTGTCCTTTAGGTAGGGTCAGTAAACCACACCATTGTAGCTTGGAGCCAAATGGTATAGGCCAGAACGGGGTCTTTTTTGCCTTTGGTGGGATCCCCCCAAATCTACAGAAGTCAATTGTAATCCATACCAGTATTAGTCATTCTACAGTCAATGGCAGAACTTGTGACCTTGTTGTTGAGCTCAGGTCACATAAGGGACATAACGGACTGGCTGCTGATAGAACCCTAGCAGAGCCCACCAAGGCTGTTATCGTAGCTTGGTAGACCCTGGCAACACTCAGTCTGTTGTTGAATGCCATGCTCGTTGGATGTTGGGGAGTATTGGTGTCTGGGGTCTCCACACACGGATTTAACGTTGGTGCAGAATTTTAAATTGCTTATTACAAGGGCCTTTTATATGGCCATGAATATGCAGTCATGACAGTCTTTCGGGCATTTATATTCATCAAGATCTTTAGGAGAACAGAGGTACACAAAAGGCGAGAAGAACATATGACATTAACACATGACAGTTCACTGTGAACTGGGCACATAGGTATGTTAATAAATTCCTGTTGAGATCATAGGGGAGGGGTTATTGGCATTCTAGACCATTATGTTCCAGAGATCAACGAGTATTTCCATAGCCTTTACACTGCTGGGTACTGGCTTGGTTTTCACAATAACATTTCTCCTTCGGGCATCTCTCAATTCATCATACCTCCGTCCCACCAAATGCACACACATCCCTGGGAAAACAATCAACTATGAATGCCTCATGTGGGGTTCACAGAGGCATATCTTCAGATTTCTGGTTTAACCTCGCCAGATTCATGTCCTCAGTAACCATTGTCTTGCGTCCAGCTTTTCTGGTTGGAGCCAGGACTTCTATCTCTGCTGTTGACAGTCTGATTACGTCTGTTGGCCAAGATGTCATTTGTGCGGCATATTGCGCCTTCCATCCTGTGGCTATTCTGCTTGGTCAATAATAGGGCCAGATCTATGAATCTACTTTTGCAGTTTCCCGTGAAGGAACAGCCACAGCAGTCACACCATGGGGAATCAGGCATGAGGCCATAAATGGCCTGATTAGTCTCATCTATTACCTCTTTCCGCTAGTGAGGCACTACTGGCCAGCTTCACACCATATGTTGATTATTTGAAGTGAGTCCTTGCTTACTTTATACTTTGGTCCCAGAGGTCCCCTCTGTGGCTTGCTGATATACATGACAGTCATAAAGTGGTCCTCTGGTGGTCTTCTGTCAGCATCAGCATCCCCCTTTCCTCAGAAATGCACTATCAGCAGCAATTTTGCTCCGATGCTTCACTTGAAGCGCATATCCCCTTGTAAAGGGTATATTGGATTCTCATACATGTCCCACCACATACTCGAGGTGCGGAAGTGGTGCTCATTGGAAGGGCTGCAGCTATGGCATTATTATGTGACGTAGATGGGCGGTTGGAAGAGCTCACTCCTGGAGTGGAGCAAACCTTAAAACATACACATCGCTATAACTCACCTGGCTGCCCAGGAAGAAGTGATGCTAGCCGGGGGGAACACTTTGAATGTACCCCTTGTAGCACACTGGGAGCACTAGAGACAATATTCAGTGCTTCCTCATATTAGAGCTCCTTTACAGCCTAAACAGGGAGAAATTGAGATGGGCCTTAAATTAACTTCGAGCTGTTCAGCGTGCCAAACAGTCTTGGACTTTCTTCTCTGTAACCTGATGGGATCAGGAGATTGTAGAAGTGACGCAGAACTTTTCACCGCTGCCCATCACATACATATAGGACTGCATGAGAAAGGGGAATCTACACAGGAAAAAAAAGACGTTATCTCTAGAGTCTGAAGGAATAGAGAGACACACACACACTCACTCACTCTCTGGATGAGTCAGGGGATTGGCACACTGGTGCAGAGCCTCTTAGCTGTAGGACTGGATGACAATGGGAAAGCCACACAAGGATAGTGAGGATGTCTCCCTTATAAGCGGGAGGACACACTTTTATACATTTTGTGTAAAACAAGCGGTCCTCTGCATACTGTGCTGTAAAAGTGCTGGATTTTGTTTTAGTTTCTACACCGGATACTGATACAGTTCTGGTGTTAATTTTGCTAAATGTTCTGCATTGTGCAGTGTGCGAACATGATTTCAACCAGGAAAGCTTTGACCCTTTAAAAATGTGCAGCTCTGCACATCTTGGAGCTTTGTTGGTTTGGATGACTGCTGATCTTTAGCTTTGTTGGAGGAGAGCTTTGTTAGTCCAAAGATGTGGCCCATGGGAACAGTCTTAATATAGAACTGTTTCTCATGAGCTGCGCCATTTGGCAGCTGCAGCAGCTGAAAGCTTTGTTGGTGGAAAGGTTGTTAGTCGAGCGGCGTTGGTTGTGAACTGCATTGGTCCTGGGATGACTACAGGTCGCCATGTGCTTTATAAATCCCGTAACATAACATAACATAACATAACATAACATGACATGGCATAACATGGCATTGGTTGGGGACCTCTTTGGTGGAGCTCCATTGATTTAGATCCGCTTTGGTGATCAGCTGCTCTGTTTAGGATCTGCAGTAGACTAGATCTGCCTCGATCCAGCGATGCAATGTCTGTGCACTGTGTTCGCCAGAGTTGTATTGGTTCAGAGGGCCCTGGTCTGGAGATACGTTACTTGTGACCTGAGTTCATCTGGTGTTGGCCTGATCTGGGCTCAGACACACTTATGAACGAAACCATATTTTACGATGCCAATTAGGCAGAAGCCCCACTGCGTGGGCATCATGGCTGCGCAGCTCAGGCCAGATCTTGCTAAGGTTCGTGCCACCTGTCACTGAGCACAGAAGATGCAGCTTGCTGTACATGCTGTGGGAACGCCGCCAGTAGAGAGGAGCCGCAGACCTTTCTGGACTCCGTATGGCATTCAGAAGCATCTGAGCAGTATGGAGCGCAGGAGCTGTCGCGTCCTGGACACACTGTCCACACTGCAGGAGGGACCCTCTCCGTAACTGCTGAATATTCATCGCAGGCTGGAGCAGCAAGACTCGCTTGTAGCGAGTCCAGAAGAATAATGCATACTACGAGCCACAAAATAATGGCCATCGTTGCAGAGCCTCGGTCACAGGCCAATCGATGTAGGGCTGAGCCTTAGCCATGGATCTTAGAGAGGGCGCTGGGGGAGCATTCAATGCTATTGAATGTAACAGGACGAGAACTATAGGGCTGGAAGCGGGTATAGGCAGAAGGACACCGGAGCTCAGAACAGACACAGCGGAGAGAATCAGTGTTGGACTTAGACGGCGAGAGTCATAGGCCTTAGAGCTGGCATGGAAGGCAGGAAGGAAGCTGAGCCTTATCTGGAGCTCAGAATAGACACAGGAGAAGGATTCAGGGCAGACGCCACGGAGCTTGTGGAGGGCATGGATGAAAGGGAGCAGAGCGTCAAGCAGGGAGATCAGTGCGGACACAGGGCAGAAATATACAGAGCGATAATGCACATTAGATTTTGCTGGTTTTCTCTCATAGCAGTGACCGAAAAGTCGAAATCCCACTTTGATGTTTGTTGACTATACATTATCATTGGTATTCCCAACATACAGCGCTAAGTCCATCTGTGTGAGACCCCTACTGTCCTTGGAGACCCGAGTAAAGTTTTCCTTGGATCGTTTCCACGTATTTTACCTTCGGGTGGGTACTGAGTCTGCCCAGAATATGAAAGTAGTACCCCAGCAATGGCAGACACCAGGTCATCTCCTTACAATAACTCACAGGAGGCTTTTTTTTATTTTCCCCCCTGATAATATCCTCTTAAACTCACATGTGCAAAACAATAATCTATAGAAAATAGAATGGCTCTGTTCAGTTATCCTTTCTAACTTGTTTTCAGTGGCACTTTAGTCATTTTCCCCAGCGTGGGTGGTTAAAGTAATCCTAAACCTAGATCTGTGCCAATAGCAACTGTGTTTTGCACATGAGGGCATTATGTTGCTAAACACTCTGCGTGCACTTTAAATATGTGTCACAAGATGTAAATGTGCAAATTAAGTCAGTGAAGGTTATCTACGGTTTTGCTTTTTTCTTACAACTTAGATAGACAAGGAGTTTCAGAGTAGAAATGTATAAATGTGAAGAATGTTTGTAAATAATTAATACAGACTGTAAGGAGTCAGCACCACTGCCCTTGCTAGTCATTAGAGAGTCAGCAGAGATGTGGGCTTTCCTCCTCGAAACAAGCATTAGCGAAACCAATCAGTCTCTGCTGTAAAACCTCTTGGCTTTGTCAGTGCTTTTCTGTGTAAGATAGATATCATGTATGGGAGCCATCTTTCAATGCATTTGTAATGTTTGAATAAACCCGTTCAAAGACGACCCTGGTGGATGTGCATGCATCAACTGCAGGCTGCTTTTGTTTTCTTCTTCTATAAAAGGTTTATTGGTATCTAGTAAGAAAACACATACAAATAGACCAGTATTGCAGAGATGCTGTGATACAAACAGAAACTGTAAAGCCCAAAAACCAAAAAAGAAACAATAAGCAATGGCAATGGAGAGATACGAACATGAGTAAGCTTGGTAAGTAACAACCATCTTCCAATTAAGAAACAGAAATATGAAAATGGAGAATATGGTAGATGATGTGGATGTAGGAACTGGAACGATAGTGAGATAGAACTCAAGTGGGGTTGTAGGAATAGTGTAGTGTGAAAACTGCGTCGTATACTCACAGGGTGTTTTGGATGAAAAGGATCCTGGAGCAACATAGAAGCAAGGGGGGTTAGAAATAGGAGAAGGGGGGCCGGGGGAGGGGGACAGGAGAAGTGGGATCTCTGAATACTACGTATCAGACACAGGGTGAAGGTTGGTGTTGGTAGGTGTGTGAACGATGTCTTTCTGAACTCCACGAAGTTGTCAAGGGAACTCCAAACTTCACTGACTATTTGAGGATAGGACTGGAGTGTTGAATGAAAGCAATGGGCTCCTCTCAAGAAAGCAGCCAATGCCCAGACAGCTTTGAATTCAATTGTAATATTGTAACTAAACCCATTCAAAGATGGCTGCTATGCATGTGCGTGTATCTGTGGGGGACATCCTTGAATGTGATTGGATTATTGGCACCAAACATGTTCAAAAATGGCGGTGATGCATGTGCATGCATCTGCGGTTGCCCTGTTTGAATGGGGGGGTTCAAATAATACAATACATTTCTTGTTGCCTGACGCCAATGCATGCACATTGGTGTGCGGCTGTCTTGAAAGAAGTAAGAAATCACTTTAAGATTGATGCCCACCAATAACTAAAGAAAGCAAAAAAGCTCAATGAAAAAGAAAAAAGAAGTAGAAGAGGACAGGGTGAAGGTGGAAGCAACACTGAGAGTGATGGGGTGCGTGCGTGGGGCACCGGAAAGGGGAAGCAATACACCGGGAAAGAGCAAGAGAACACATACACTCCCATGGAGTCCTTAAAATAAATTAAAAAGTAGATTCCTGAATGCAAGTAACTTCCGCAGTGAAAAGATAGAAGTCAACCAGTAAACGCCGATGATGAAATGCTCCCAGCTGGGACAAACAGGAGTAGGGAGTGAAGTAATCTCACCAAGAGGAGACCATCTTAAGTCCATCTGTGTGAGACCCCTCAACTGTACATAAGGACACACACCCTTGGCATTTAGCAACAGCGCGATCGTGTCTGGTCCCTTCTGATAGGTTTGAGAGTGTTTTTTATCCATTTCCACTCATGAGATTCATATACATTTGCAGAAGCCTAAAAGCAAGTTATGGTTGCCATGAAGATGCTAAAATATAGTGCACGCTATCTCCGCGGATACTGCTGTACATAGCTAGCTGTATCCTTCTTAGACGTGAGAGCCAGCAGCTCATTAGGCCCTCCCAGTCCCAGCTGCTACAGCATGTTCCAACCTCTCTCCTACCTTTTTCATGGGAGGTCCTCAGAGGGGACACACGTTCCGCTAGCTTTCCCACCAACCAGTCTGGCCTCCACAGAAGGAAGAGCACATCAGAAAGAGTTGTGAACCCAAGGCAGTGTTTGGAGGCCAACTGGTGCACCATTGGTAGAGGTTCCACACAAGCAGTAAATGTACTATCTATTCTAGGGGAGGGGCGTGGTGAAATGTCACCTTGGTTAAGTGAAAAGTCCTTGCACCGTTGGAGGGTATGAATAAAGAATTACAATAACTTACACAGATCGTCTGGGGACTGTGGGCTGTTTCCATTGCAACCTTCTATTTCTGATAACATGATCTTTCTTTTCCATTCTCTCTTGGTAGACATTCCTGTCATCCCAGACTTGGAAGAAGTTCAGGAAGAGGACCTGGCAATGCAAGTAGCGGCTCCTCCCAGGTACAGTGTTTAACTGCAGTTGTTGCATCATCATGGAAGGGAGATTGAAGGCCAAGAATTACCCTCTGGGCAGGCAGTGTATTTGAGTGGGTTTGATTGGCACTGTCCTCCCAGCATTTTTTTGATTATTGCATTAAATGGTGGATTGCATCTACATGGATAGATCCTTGGGGAGTGTTATTGCATCTTATTTGACATCTCCGTTCCACTCCCTTAGTCCCTGACATTCCCCTCCTTTCCAAATAGGCGGGAGCAGGATGGTACCCAACCCCATGAAAGAGCATAGCTAACTGGCAGTACACAATGTGCAACACTGTGCTCTGGCACACTCGGACTACTTTTCTATACAACTTGATGGTTGGGGGAGATGAGATGTTTGATATGACATAAATAATTGATAACTTGGTGTTGTTGAAAATGAAAGATATGATTCAGATATATATTTGAATGTCCATCCCTGCTAGTAATATGGAATTTCTGTCTCATAATGATAGCAATCAATGAAACATGAAATGTAATGTCATAACCAACGTACGCTGATTGCTTTACTGCATTGAATGGAGTGTGTTATGTTTTGATGAATGTTAAATAAAGTTATAAAAATGATGATGGTTGGCAGTCTGCCTGGATCCCTGAAAAAGAAAACCAAGTGCCTCGTCTTCCAAACAACGCAAAGCTCAAGAAGGAGAAGAGACATGCAAAGGCTCTGACCCTCTCTAAACTCTCTTTTCTGTCCAACCAACCCCGGCATTCTTAGTATGGTGTTCGACTTAAAACATGATGCACATTGCAACCAGGAGTAAGTGGCCTAACCACCTTCTGTTCAAGGGAATGGTGATACTTCCGTGGATCTACTACTCCTCCTTCTCACAAGAGACTGCGCTTTGAGGATCCAATGACATAGAAACCGGTGCTACAAATTCCCTATACCCGGGCACGTTTCCATTGAAACTTTCATAGCCCTGTCAGACAATAAACTCATTTGCTCTAGTGAGGGCTGTAACACCTACACTGAGGCCCACCCTGGCCATTGGCTCCCTGGTCCCTGAGCAGGCTTGGTGGATCTGAAAGAATCCTCAACAAAAGCTGGAAATCTCAAAGTCTCTGGAGAACGGGTTTATTTTATTTATAACCGGTTTTAAATAGCATTTTGTAGAATCAAGGTGAACAGAGTGTTTCATGTAAAATCAGCTTCATTCAGGTGGTGAAAAAGTAATAATGTGTAATATAAAAACACAATAGATTATATATAACATGGACCGTTAAATACAATATAGAGAGATATAATCAATTTGGCAATGTGGCCACTGTGTAAAGAGCGGGATCAGCTCATAATCATTAGCCACATAAGTTACCAACGATTTCAGAAAGGAGATAAAGCTGATAAAGATCATTTACAACTCAACATGAAGAAGACATAAAAAGTTTGCAAAGACAACCTAGTCTTCGTCTACAGGAAACACTAGCCCAGCATATGGTGGTGATTGCCGCTTCCCCCATGGGTAAGGCATTGTCTCCTACATTGTCTCCTACGTGGACAGTGAGGCTAGGTGATGCGAGACATACAGGATGAATTTGTACTAGTCTGGCTGTCTATCCCTCAGATAAGCAAGTGCCAATGTCGCCATGGCCAACTGAAGGCAGCACTTATGGCAGGAGTTCGACCAGCGTGCCTCATTGCTCTCAGGGACTATACCAAGTATTAGTACATATTTACACTTCACCAGGGCAGAAACTGAGACCTCATCAATACAGAATCATGAACTCCAACATGTGCGTGTGGTGAAAATCATGGATCAGATCTTCGGACATTAAGCACAGGCCTAGGAAAATCTCTTTTAATGGAAAGAACACAGTTGATCCCTCGACTGACGAGGCCCAGCAGCACTGCCACATCTCTGATGCAATTGAGATGGTGCCAAATAAATCACCAGCCCTCTTGAAAAGTGAGTGAAAGCCTCCAAACGGATGGCCACGCCCTCCTTTTGTTCCTGTTAGAATCAAATGTTGAAGAAAAGCCTTTTCAGGGGGAAGGACAAGCCCATTCTGCAGCCTTAACAGCGGCTAAGAAGTCCAGTAGACTTTTCCTGGAATCTGTGACTCTCTTTCAAGACCCTTTCAGAAGGCTCGCTCCTCTTTGATGGGGGTAGTGCTTTCTCTTCATTATCATTACTGGATCCAGATTATCAATGAAGAAGAAACCCCTCAGTGGTTCAGGATATGTTGTACAGCTTCACTAGGTATGTATGATTTTGATGCTTCCAACATCCAACGCTCCCCCCACTCTACACACCTTCAGGAAGAGCCTCAAAACCTGGTGCTTCGGCTGACTCGGAGCTGCCCCCCCCCCCTCCCCCCCCACAATTCACCCCCCCACGTCTTGAGACCCTCACCGGTGAGTAGCACGCTTCACAATTCCCTGATTGACTGATTGATTCATTCCTCCTAGAGCAATGCTACATTTTGCCGAAAAGCAGTGGGTATCCTGTTTGCAAAGGCCTAAGATTTCTGATGCCCATCTTCGTCTCTCTTTTTCATTGCAAATTGTTGTGGAAACTACCCTCAAAATTGAGCACTGAAAAAGTCATCGGTTATGAAAAGAGTAAGGTTGCATTTATAGTAAATCTCTTACTCTGAATCTGTAGGCTCTTTCCCATTATCAGTGCCCTCATTCTCAACTTTTGGTGAAGGTGCGCATTGCCAGAATCTTTTTCCATGAAAAGAACTGCCAACTCTACACCATGTCTACCTTCTCTGTTGCTGTCCAACTCATAACTGTAATTCAGCTTCTCTCCGCCACGCCCCACTCTGCCACGCCCCCCCATCCATTATGCCTTTCTTCTCCATCTTCTCCCCAGCCCGCTTGTTTCGCCAGGTCTCATAGTAAACTTCTACAGTTGTACTGCTCTTCATTGGTTCTCTGTTAGGTTTATGCTAAAGTGTTTAAATAGTAATGGATACAAGAGCAAACCCAGTATCGCTAATATGAACATAGGTAAACGTTATATCTTGAAATGTTTCTCAGTTCGCTTCCGTATTCATTCAGCATTTATTTAAAGCTTTTGGTGTAACTTGTCAAGAAAGCATTACATGTAAAGCTACAGTATATATATCACATGCATACATTAACACATTTCCAGCCAGAGGGATGTCTTTTAGAAGCAATACAAATAAAGGGAGTCCAGTTAGAGCAGAGCACAAAGGTGAAAACCCGGAAGTACTTAGCCTTTACATTTCATTAAGATGTTCAGTGCTTCTCTGCAGGGCTAAAATGCGACCCAGTAGAAGTCCATGGAGAGGGGGTTTAGAGCAGTACTCAAATACCTCTGAACCTCAGACTCTTTAACTAGTTTAAGTTCTTTAGTTCCTTCAGTGAAATGGCACCGTAGTAAGAAGTGCTAGCCTGATCTGACACCTCTTCCTTGGTGTTCTTTAAGTCAGGCTAGCTCAGCGTATCGAGGCTGCTGAAGCTGAGCCCTTATTACAATTACCGTGTTTATGTCTCCAGTGGACACTAGGCTTTTTTTCAGCGGTTACATAAGGTCTTTTCTAAAGGTGCTATGGAATCCTTCTATGTCTCACGGGTTACAGTTGTGGCTGCTGGTTAGTCTTCAGGCACCGCTGGCACAAAACTGGTCAGTCTCAGTTGATTTTTTTATGTCCCTCAGGGTACAAGATTGTCATTGATTTGAATTTCGTAACAGGCTGCACAATTTACTGCTTCCGGGTATAGTATACTGAAGCTCATAATTAGTTCCGGTGTCTGCCAGTGCTCTGCACAAACACCTGTTTCGTAATATTGGCATGTATTTTTAGCCCTCTACATCAGGAGAGTGTTTAACAATTCAATATACATTACGGAAAAAATAATACCAGATCATCCCTGTCGTTTTTACTCCTTTGGTTGACATAAAATAGTCCAAATTTTAATATCTGTTCGAGTGTGCTTGTTAGTAGGTGGCGTCGGCAGTGGCAGTGAGCGGTACAGGCTGCGGTGGCCTCCTGTAGCATACCTCGGGTCCTGTGACTACTTTTTGTAATACAAATGAAGCACTGGTACCCTGGTAGGGCTGTTGACGATGGAAATTCAACCCTGATATCTTGGGCCCGATTAGTTGCTTTCAAACAATTATTTTGTCTGCAGTTCCCCACAGGCCTGAGTCTCCATTGACGCAGATATCCTGCTTCAAACCAAAAGTTGCCTGGAGCTGCAGGAAAGGCCAATATGTCTGAAGTATAGACTCTTTGGGACCCCTAGGGTCTCTGGACACACTTGCGGCCCACCGTGGAGAGGGATTTTGGCCTCAGGCAATTTTGCAGCATGCACAACAACCTATGTGTGTGTAACACAGGAAGCGGTGCTCCACATCACACGGGGCACTTTCTGGTTTTTAGTTTGTAGGGGTGAGCCTACCCATCTTTCCGAGTACCACTCAAGGGCTCGTCACTTGCACTTTTCTTGTGCCGTAGTATGTCAGAAGAGTAGAACGTGTCAGTAGAGTACAACTATGGCATGGTGCTTGGATGTTTGTGTGCTCCTCATGCAGATGTGCCCCTGTGTTACCAGAAAACGCTTCCGCAGGGAGTCCTTTGGCCAAAACTTCCTCCAGCTTGCACAGGACAGTGCAATGACACTAGAGCCAGCTCTGTGCCCTGAGGAGCACCAGCATGTAAGATTAACTGGGCACACAAGGACAACCAGGGTCGGATTGGGATCACAATTCGGCCCGGGCACTGACGAAAAAATTGGCCCACATTCAAGAGGCGTGGCCCATATTTAAGGAGTGTGGCCCACATTCAAGGGGCGTGCCCTTTCATGAAACACCATTTGCACAGACAAGGAATGAAAGTGGGAGGATACTGTTCTTGCACACGACACAGGGCCAAGGTGACAATGGCCTACATGCTGAGCAACTAAAAAAAATAGCAAGGCCCCTTTTTGTCACAAAATTATTCCAGCCCTCCAGCACAGGAGCACCTGAAAAGCAGCAAAGCCCCTGCAATTAGAAAAATTAATCAACCCTCCAGGCCTTGGGAAAATGTTTTGGCAGGGAAGCACAAAACACAGCTTTCTGGGTCATCCAAGGCAGCCAGGTAGCCAGGGGGGAGGCTGAGGTGAAGCTGGTGCATGGGAAGTGCCTTCCCAGTGTGTTCTGGAAGTTTGAGTATTTACCATTTACTGTAGTATTACACTTGTACCTGTGTATGGTACCCTTTTGTAACTTGCACAAGTCACTTTTCTCTTGTAACACACTGTTTCCTACCTCTCACTTTTGTTTGCTTTAGATACTTGCACAAGTGCCACCATTGCCTACGTAACGTTTGTTCTTGTGCTGGAGTGTCTGCCATTAATTGCAGTACTATACCTCTACTTGTATTTTGTACGCTTTTGTAACCTGCACACATATCTCTTTTTCCTCCTGTAATGTATCGTTTGCTCCTCTTGTATTTTGGCTGCTCACTATTGTCACTTTTGATTCATGTAACTTAACGTTTGCTTTTGTAATTTGTCCACTTATAATTTTCTCCTCATGTATTATTGCTGGTCCTAGTGTGAAGCGCTCTGACACCTTCGGGTAAAGTCCGCGCTATATAAAATCGCATAAATAAATAAAACAAAAAAATTCCAAAAATCACCAGGCCCCCATAGCAAGACCCATTCTTCCTCGCTCACTATGCCCTGAATGTGAAGGGCTGTGGGCGAGGTGTTAAGACTAACACCGTTTCTGGGCTGCATGGGCGCCAGGGGGCCGAGGTGCAAATGGCTCAAAGGCCTGAGAAACACCTGGCCCCCAGGGAGGCCGATTATTGCAAACAATCACCCCTCCCCAGCCCAGCCTCCGCTTGATTGCTTGGCAGGGTAAGGGTGAAGGAAACAGCTGACAATCGCTGTCTGGCCGCACAGCGAGGCTGCTTTCATTTTCTCAGTCTCTGTCTCCGTGCACTCCGTGGGCCGTTTTTTTTTCTCCCCTTTCCTAGTCCACTCTCTGTGGACTGGGAATGGGGAGAAAAAAAACGGCCCACAGAGGGCACTGAGGCACCGGCCCTTCGGCCCATTCCCGAATGCCCGCCTTGCCAATCCGCCCCTGAGGACAACCATGTCCGACGAAGAAACGAGGAACTACCGGTCTTGATCTTTTGCCGCTAATACTCCGATAGCTGCGAAGAAGGCTGTATTCCCGCCCGTCTCTTATAAGCTTCACATTTTGAGATTGATTACAACCAGATACTTTCCCTTTTTACCCGTTCACGCTGAGTCGGAATTATCACTGGCTACGCGAACCCAGAACTTTTGAATAGCAACAGCCCTGAAGAGTCACGGGTCCAGTGCCCGTATGACGAAACACGTGTCGGCTGGTCGTTTCCTTTGATATTCACCCTTCCTGAAAGGAAGGCTAATTATATTTAATTTGAAAGAAATTACTCAGATGTGTCCACCTTGTTTAATTTCTATATATTGTGAAAGATTACTATTTAGGACATGTTTATATACTCTACTTAACGTGTGCTTTTTCTGTGCAGGCAAGCTGGGTTTGCAAGATTTCCCCAGCTTGGTACTACACGACCTGTTTTACCCACATCTATATATCCATTCGAGTTATGACTGTTCGATGACCAAGAGAGCCCCGTGTTCCATATGGGAGTTGGATAGTTGTACATACAGCAGAACAAGGTCGCCAATGGAGTAACTTCATTGATTATAATGAATAATCAATATAATTCAATACAACCCAGAATTTTAAAATAAAACACAGACGACTTTTATAGTTGAGAAGAGCACATAACAGTACTCGTTGTTTTATTTATCCTCTGTACTGCATTATAGAGTCTAGTATTCCTCCATTCTCCTTTGTTTAATATTGACGGCCTCTGGACAACAAGCTGAAAGAAGCACCGCCCCTTTCCTCTAATCCTCAGGTTTCTCTTTCAGCATCCAGGTGAACCGGGTGATGACCTACCGTGACCTTGACAATGACCTCATGAAGTATGCTGCCTTCCAAACACTGGTGAGTGACACGTTGAGGTGTCAGTGCATGCCCTGTGGCCCTATGAGTGTTGACGAAGACTTGAAACATATTCTGGCCCTCTGCAGACAGTGTGTTTGCTCTTGTTGCACTGACCATGGGCCAGCAAAGGTTGGAAACCAGAATATTGTGTGCAGAAATATCTCACACAATGTTTTGTCCATTTCGCTGGGTGTAACTCTTAACAGGGTAATATTTGTGTAGAGAATATTCTGGACACAATATATATATCGGAAGATACTCTGACAATGATATTGTGAAGCTACACCATAGCAAAGACTTGGCCAAAAGGTTGAGTGTTCTTTAATATGGCAGCCAGGGGAGAGCAGTGATGTGGTTAAAGAGTTGAGTAATCTTTAACATGCAAGGCACAAGATAGCAATAATTTGCATAAAGGATCGAGGATTCATTTCCATGCCGTACGTGATATCATATATGGAACGACATGTGTTTTAGAGTTTCACTTTTACTGTAATATAATGTGTGTTTGAGTTTCTCCTTTACTGTGATATATTGTGTGTTTGAGTTTCACTTTTACTGTGATATATTGTACCTGGGAGGGCCATGGAGAGTTTTTTGGTATGCTGTCTGTTCCTTCAGAGATCCGTTTCACAGACACTTGAACAGCCTACTCAATTGCAGAACTGCCATAAAGCCTGTAAAAACGTTTTTCATGTGTTATTGTTGCACCACTACATTAGGATAATATTGTCCTTATCTAAATGTTGTGTTTGATATAACACATTCACCATCACAGACAGGTAATCTTGCAGAAGATGCTTAGCATTGATGTAGTCCTAGACTTAAATGTAGACTGCTTTTTCAAGGATCTTGCCAATGAATGGTAGATGAGGGATGGGCCAGTAGTTGGCAAGATCATCAGAGTGTAGTGTAGGGTTCTTTAGGAGTGGGAGGATCTGGGCTTTCTTCCTTGGGAAGATGCACTGAGTGAGGGAGACACTGACAAAGATAAGTATGTGTAAGAGTAGTATGTGAGTGTATGGGTTGTCTACACCTGGGTGTGATTGTGGGATTTGACAGTTTAAGGTGCTGGATGAGGCAAAGAAGGATTTTCTATTTCGTAGTTCCATTTTATAGAACCTAGAAACTCGCTTTTGTGACTGCTTGGATGTCCCCATCACTTTTCTAAGGGGTGCAAAAGAACCTCTTGTGATACAGGTTGGGTCAAATGCCTGTATTGCAAACAAATGACATCAGCTGCACAGCCTCCTATCCTAATATCTCTGACTACAAACAAATGTGGATTCTTTTGCGCTTTGACTTCAAACTCCTGTATTCTTTCAGCAAATACACACTGTCTTTCTTTCTCTCTCTATCTTGCTCTTACTGACTCTCACTCATGGTCACTCCTATTCTGACTGTATGCGCACGCACACACACACACACTGGCTCCTCTACTCTCTGACTATGCACACATGTTCACAACTGCCTACTGTTTGACTGCAAACACACTGCCTCTTCGGCTCTATGACTGCACACACTTTCCAGACTGACTGAAAACATGCACTGTCTCTTCTACTCTGGTTCAAAATATACACTCTCTCTCTCACACACACAAACTCAGGCACAGTCTCCACTATCTGCTGACGCACACACTACCTCCTCTCTTTTCTGACCATACACTCCCACGCACGTATATTGCTTCCGCTGCGGCAAATGTGCATTAAGTCTCTTATAGTCCATACACTGCTTCCTCTACTGTTTTTGTGAACACTGCCTCTACTGTATCACTCTTTTGACCATAGATCGACAATTTGCATATGGTTTTTTTCCAGGATGGAGAGATTGACCTGAAGTTGCTTACGAAGGTACTTGCTCCAGAGCATGAGGTTCGAGAGGTAAGACAGGCCTCTAGTGATGCCCATTTAGCTTGTGAACAAATAAACTGGCTGCTTTTTCACTCACTGGAAGGTTCTGTGGTTTGAGGCAATACATATCCCAATTTTTTTGATACATAGTTGTAGCTAGGGTTGGAGATAATTCTGTGATTAAAGGCCTACAATATGTGAACTGTTGTTGAGGGTGTCCACAACCCCTTACGTGCACATAGCATGTGTTGTGTCTCAGTTACAATTCACCTGTATTTTATTCTCCTCAAAGTCTGTTAAGCTAAAAGTGTATCCCCTTCATGTGTCATGAAAGCTGTCCGTTGGTTCTTACTTTATCTGTTTTTGTGTATTTAACACTTCCTGTTAGTTTTTCTTTACCTTAGAGCAGTGCATAACTGACCTCCTGGTAATTGACTACTTTCACTGTCAACTTTCACCAGACTTTAATCTGAGGCGCAGGCCCAGTGGCGCTATCTTAAAGAGAATAGATCCTTCAGCCCCTTTCTTAGAGCGGCGCATAACTGATCTTCGGGCAATTGACTACATTCAACTTCAAGTCAAACCAGACTTTAATCTGAGACATAGGCCAGTGGTCCTACCTTAACCAAAACAAAGAGTCGGCGGCACTGTAAACAAGATTGATTCTTCACCAAGCAATCGAAATCAGCCCAAATCTTGGCAGGTTGATTCGCTGAAAATTCCCCTTACATTGCTCCTAGTTTGCACTCAATCCAAAGAACAATGTTGTTCTTTCTGGGCAATGTTTTTTTATTCAGTGGGCACGTGGCGATAGTCCTCCTTTAGTGTATGGGACCCATATGAATGCTCTATTAAAGAGTAATGAGTTGAGTTCCTCCTGTGGATTGGAGAGAGGTGTCTAACAGGGGGTGGTTTTATCTCCTCAATAACAGAGTAAAGCGAGTAGGCAAAATCTGTTTGCAACTCAGCATGGGAGATAGAGGCTCACAATGCAACAGCCACAACAAGCGAGTCACAGAGGTACAAAGATAAGACCGTCGGGTTCAACAAAAAGGGGAAGGGAAAGGACACAAGTAAATTAAGCTACAGTAAGGTCAGCAAATATAGAGATGGGATCAGGCATGTTAGAAACCTAGCAGAATAAGGAGAAACTAGTAAAGCCAGAGAAAAAAACGAGGAGAAAAAAGGGAAAAAACGAGAGGTATAGGATTTGGAAAATACCAGGAAGCACAAGGAAAAAGAAAGAAAAATCATTGAAAATTAAAATACACAAATTAGATTGTTTACTATGTCTAATAATCCAAAGAACAGTGGAGATGTATCCAGCATGTGGGTATATAGAGGATAGAATGGTTATTAGTCAAATACAACGTATGTGGAGCAAATAGTTTTTACCTAATGCAACTATGGTGCACCGTTTTGTAATATTTTAATTACAAGCAACTATGTTACCTAAACATTTATGAGATGAATATGGAACCCAACACTGCACTTTCTCATGTAAAAAAATATTTATATCGTTTTTTTAAATATGTGCCATAAAGTGTGCATCCTATATTACAGCGGCTTCCATATACAGGTGACGTTTTTTGCAATTTGAGAGGTTGCTGAATCCAAGTAACAATAATTGACTGTGATATACAAGCATATCACTTTTAGTACAAGAACACCCATCAGATATTTACTTGGCTGTGAATCTTGCATTGAAAGAACCATATTCAGATTTTCATTTTTCCAAACCTCACTGACTGAAAAATACTATTACTATCTACAAGTGTTCAAGGGTAAATAAATAGCCAACTGCAGGGTGTCTAGCATATTGTCCTGGATCTCATTAAAGTCGGTGAAAAATAAAATGCATTTATTAAAAAATGTAAATTAGGAAACTACCCACAGATAAATGGTAGAAGAAGCAAAGATTCAGTCATCAAATAAAACCTGCACTGAATTATTGAAACCAAAGGAACATATTCCAGTGAGGAATTAAATATATTTCTATGTAATCTACATTGTAACAAAAAAGTAAGCATCATTAATCTACCTTGGGACATAATAGATGGGATAGGTTATCTCATACTGTCACACCAAGGGTCACTCACCTGAATTACCAAGACTTCGGCGGAAGTGGAGATTTTCCACCACTTCCCATTGAGGTTAATCCTTAGTATCTGAAAGGACACCTTACACCAGTGACGATCTGACCCTAGGGGGAAGGAGAATTGAGGGAGAGAGATAGAGAGAGAAATTGTTCTGTGGAGTTCTAGTGGTGAGGCAGAAGAGATATTCTGTAACAAAAGAAATGAATCACTCTAGGCAATCATACATGAATCATAAAAGAATACTTTACAATCACCTTTAGTATGCATTCTTGTTTTCCTCTCTTCTGTTATTTGCCGCTTGCCTCCACAATTCTTAAAACTACTTGTGGAGACCACCATCGAGTTTACCCTTCTACTCTCTGTAAGGTAGAATTAGACTTAGGCGAATAATTGCTCTTTTTCTAAAAAGGTTCATTTAGAGAGTTTTGTTGGTGGGAGTACCTGAGAAAATATCAAACAAGAATTACAGAAAAAATTATTCCACTTGAGGGTCTTTTTTCGTTTTCTTCTGCTAAACCTTCTTCAATTAAATTCACACTCTAAGGGTGTACTTGAAGAAAGGAGAAACCAAGCACAAGAGGTGCCCGACTGGTGCACTAACCTGAGGTCCGTGTAATCGGCCAAAGTAGCTGGAGCATTGAGTGGCAATGAGAGAATGATGGTTGTAGTCAAGGCAAGGTAGATGTGGCAGCACTAGCTGAATTACTATGTTCCAGGGTTCAAACTTGTAGACAGCTGTCTTGAAGGGACCAGATTCCAAGATCGGTTGCAAGCCCCCAGCTTTTATGGGGAGTGCCTGGGTTGTTATTGTTGCAGGTGGCAGGGCTCTGATCCCACGAGCACTGCTGGTTGAAGACGCAATTCTCTCTTCAGGCGAATTGACGAAGCCAAGCGGGCACCCGCACTTTGGACATGGTGTTTATAGCCCATTATGCACTTAGCTAGTGCTGCCTGCCAATCAGGCAAGAAAAAAGACCCTTATTTAGTCAGTTGCCGTTGTACAAACAAAAACAAAAAGACCAGACACTTTGACAGGAAACTAGGGCCAGCAGGAAACTGAGATCTTTAATTGCTCAGCAGTGTATTATTGGTCAGCAGTATTTGTACAAAGAAAAATACCAGACATTTTGGAATAAACAAGAATAGCAGGAAACAGAAACCTTTCATTGATTTCTCAGCATTGTATGTTGTTTTAACAAAAATACCAAGCACTTGTACTTCATTAAACAGACTTATTTACAGTGCCCACACACTAAAGTGCATAGTGTGCCTTTAAATTAGACACTAAGCAGAGCATGCAAACTAAAGTAAATAGCAAAATAAATGGCACCTGCCAAATAACAAAATATTGATGACAACGAGGAACCAACATCACGGTCAAACCGGGATATGACACCGACAGCATCAAATGTGATGGACTGACAAATTGGATTTTATGCATCTCTGAAACATAAATGAATTCCAGGAATATAATTTGTCATATGAAGAGATTGACAAATTCCAAATTTTAAAAACGATATTTCAGTTTATTGCATTAGATACAATTTGTATAATGCATTGGTGAACCTACTCTTTAAACTGAAGTATTTAATGTATTCTTTTATTTGAAGAATATATATTCTTGTTTTAGTATCATTTTCATGAAAAGCATTATGCAGAGCACGAGAAGCAGTGGAGATTTCCCTGCCTCACCCTTAATGGAACCTCAATAAATGATCATTGGGAAACATAGAGGAGATTGTTCCCCTGGTATCTTCAGTTGGGGGCGTGTGATCCTTTTTGATTATAATAATTTCCTTTTGATACATTTTCTAATCAAATTATTCTCATGCTGACAATGAAGTCTGTTGACAGAATTTCACTGAAAAGGAGAGCTGTTCTGACTCTATACATCTAAAAATGTGGGATGTGCGACTGACGTTGCTAGTGTTGATGTATGATCGGCAATTTTTGCAATACTTCTTTTATTTAATGTTATTTGATTAAATTATTATTTTTATACATTTTACTATTGAATACTTTTGGTCATATTTTAAGAAGTATTCATTGGATAGAAAACAAAATCCTAATTAAACTACATAACAAATTCTTAATAGAAGTGTTAAATAATCATCCTTGATTACTACATTAAATTTAAGTTGTAAACATCTTTATTCACCATTAGCAAATGTTATTACCTTCATAGGAAGGAATTTTTCAAACTTACCTTCACAGACAGATGGAGATACAGATAACTTTGAAATGTTTTCTTATCCCTATGATTTCTGTATATCTGTACAACTGAGAAGAGCACAAAAAGTACTATTTAAATGACCAGGCTTAAATCAGACACACAAGGGCAGATTCCCAAAGGTGTGTTGGAGTACGTGAAGTAGTACTCTCCTAGTACTTTTTACATACATTTTACATGCCTTTGTAACTTGGCCTCTAAAACTCTAAAATGGCAATACAGTGGTAATATTGTTGGACGTTATGAATCTGATTAACAGAGGCATGTACAAGTATGTAAAAGAATATTCCTGTGGTACTTCTTCCCATACTCAAATGCTTTTGGGAATGTCCTCACTATTTCTGGTGTCCTGGATGACTGTTTTTGATGTACAACCTGCTCAGAATGTTTAAATATGAAACGTGGACTAAATAAATATGCTCCTAAGAGTGTGTTTATGAAAAAACAAATCGCTGCGGTCTTGGGAACCTCCGGTCAGCGGTCCCAACACCGCCATTACAATGCGACCGCACACGGTGGAGTTGCATACTCCCACTTCCCTATGCGAGCTTGTGCTGCAGCCGTTAAACGGCCGAAGCACAAGCTCCAATGGAGAAATGGGAGCCTGTGTAAATCCCTGCACCAGGTGGCAGGTACCTCACAGTACCTGCCACACAGTGCAGGGATTTATAGGGGGCACCATAGATGACCACCAAGCCCCCAAGGTCATTTTCTGACAGGCTTTGCATGCCGGAAAGCCCAACATGAAAATCCTGTTGGAAACCAACATCACAATCCCCACAGTGTAAACGCCGTACATAGGGGATTATGAGCAGCCTCTGACTAGTTTCACACTGGGGGGATTTGGAAGTAAAAAATACATGTAAAACACCTTGAGCCAGGTCCCGCTTCTTCTCTGCTTCTGCTCTCCTGCTTCTGACAGGAAAAGGAAGCAGGCAGCCAGGCTCCCAACCCTAAGCCAATCACAACGCTGCAATGCAGCGATGTGATTGGTCTGAGCTCCGTGACACAACACTCAGCCAGGGTCTGGAGAGGTGGGCATGTTCTCCATTCAGGCTGTAATGCAGCCTGCATGGAGAACAGGGAAGTGTGCATGACTGGTTTGGGCAGGCCAAGAGGGCCAACCAAACAGTCATGCGCACTTTAAGAGTGTCCAAACCACTCTTCCCCTGCCCTGCTCGGAGAGCAGAGCAGCCCCACCTGCCCGCCACAAAGCAATAGGACACAAACATAAACTGACAATACCTCTAAGTTATTGTCATTTTATGTTTCTCACTGCTTAAAAGCAGTGGGGTGACGCTTCTCTGCCACAGCGCAGGACCGCCCCCTATGTCCCAGAACCTTGAGACACCTACAGATGTCAACTTGAAGTGTAGAATTTGCATGTGTTAACTTGCTTTTCAAGATACTAAGAGTATTATTTTTGTCACTGATGAAATGTATGCTTAATTTGCAAACATATTTGATTGTTTGAGGGACGGGAGTAGGGAGTGTTTTTTTCCCCCAAAGTACTTGTGACTTGTTTTGCTGAGATGACTTTAACTGTCAGTTCCTGTTTTGATCTGGAAGTAACTTTTTTATGTATGTTTCATGAAACATAAACATAAGATTTCTCTGCAAAATGCCTACAGTAGACTCTCACACATCAGCCACATTCAAAATAAATTAAAGAAACAACCTGTTTAAGAATTAGTCTAGATCATTAGTGCAAGACTTTGCAGAACAGAGCAGACTCTAGCAGGGGGCCCTCTGAAAGGTAGGAGCCCTGGACCAAAGCCCACTTTCTTCATGTCTTAAAACGTCTCTGATCAGTACAATGTAGTCGGATAAAAAAATAAGTAAAAATAGGGGAATGTTACGCTGTCTTCAGGGCGATGTGAGTTAGAGAAAAAGGTAGAGAGTTCAAAAAAGGAAAGAGATTGCAGAAGAGGGTTGATGGAAGTAAGTAGGAGAGAAGGAAGTAGAAAGATGGAAACGAGGGGAGAGGTGCCGCAGGGGCGGCTCTAGGCTCATGGTGGCCCTGGGCAGGGAGCGTAGGTAGGGGGCCCCGGAAGAGGGGATCCGGGCGGGGAGGAGCGCGGAGGCCAGTAAAGAAGGGGGGGGGGGGGGGTCAGGGTGTTTAAAAGTGGAACAGAGCCAGAGGCCGCCAAATCCCTGCCAGGGGCCGCCATGAAAATATGTATCCATCCTCAGAGGATTATTATATTAAGGATATATATTGGCGTGGTGGCCCCTGGGGTTTGGTGGCCCTGTGCAGGTGCACAGCTTGCACATGCCTAAGGCGGGCCCTGGGTGCCGTCCTGTTATCAACAATAAGGTGACAGGTTGAGGTAGCGAGACGTTTTAAAGAGAAATTCAACTGAGAGCCAAGCTTGCAATACATGTAAGCCTTTGAAGGGAGTTTCCAAGGAGTAGTGGAGTGATTGGCAAGTCTTCTTCGAGGATCGCATGTTTCCAAGATGGTTGCTGTGAAGGCGTAGCTGAGCCATTGCCTCAGCCATATTGTATGTGCAACTTAACTCTGTGCTTCTCTTTCTCTTGCCAGGATGATGTCAGTTGGGACTGGGACTTCCTTTACACTGAGGTGGCATCGGAGCTTCTTACCGAGTGGGACCAAGGACAGGTCGAGAAGGAAGATACAGTGAAACCGGCCCCTCTACTGGCCTGATTGTATGCAAGGATGCCGAAAAATGCTCTGCCAACACACCAACTGGACAGCGGACTTTGGCAACTAGGACTTGTGATGCTTTCACCTTTTCATCGATGCTTTAACTTATTTGTATATTTTGTGCCATAAATATTCATTTTTAAAAATGTTTTCTTCTTTAATTCATTGCACTTAGAATGAAACAGCTTGAAGCGACAGGGATGGGCGTGGCGGATGCTGTCATATAGGAGCACTGTTGAGTACCGTACGACCCTCCCTTTTACCTTTATCAAATTTCAATATTTTCAGCCCTTTCAAACTCTAATTAGATGACGTGGCTTTTGGGTTTTTGATGTGCATATTACCTTGCAGCAGCATAGCCAGTGTGTCATGGGCTCTAGTGCAAGGAAGGAAATGGGCACCATTGCTGCCCTTTACATTTTAAAAGATAGCCTTAATCAGGGTTCAGTGAGCCCTTGGGGCCCCGGTGCCACTGTAACTGCTAACTTGCAACTGTAAGTGCTTCTCCATTGTGGGGTACAGGCCGGTGTAGTTGAGCTCTGCTATGTACACTCCAGTCTGATGGAAATGCATGCAGTTTGTAGTGGTTGAGCCAGAGCGGAAGTCCTGTGATATGCTGTGAGATCTACTCTCTGCTTCTACATCGATCGACTTGCTGAATGGTCCAGGCCCCCTACCATAGACAGAGCACACTTTACGGTGCAGCTTTGGTTAGCAGCTACCCTTCTCCTTCTTGGCATTGAAAAGTTTCCTTTGGTTCCCCAAACATGGACAGAATGCACCAAATTTGATGTATGAATTTTAAAATGATCACTTTCTTAACTTTTTGGGTATGGCAGTTCTGGATCTATAACTAATTTGAAATGATCTTATAGGAGACTTTAATCACTGCTAGTTTAACCAGCTTGAGATGATGCCACATGTTATGTGAGGAATCATTGCCTTTAATTTCTCACGAGTGTGTGATGACAATTTTTACGTCAGTCAATCAGGATTCATAAAGCTTGGCTAATCATGCGATAGGGTGTCCAGGCTCTTGCAGGTCCTAGAGGTTAATTCGAACAGCCAGGTCTCGACAGTCATTCGGAATTCCCGAAGTGAGGTGGTGGTCCAGAGTTGCGTGGGGAGGCTGTTCCAGGTCTTTGCCGCAATATGGAAGAAGGAGCGTCCTCCACTGCTGCTTCAGTAGATGTGAGGAGTATGGACAAGTGAGAGGGAGGCTGAGCATAGTCCTTGACAGTTGGTGGTACTTGAGGGGGTGGTTAATGTAGACAGGTCCTTGGTTGTGTAGAGCTTTGTGTGCGTGGGTCAGCAGCTCGAATTGGCATCTCTTCTGTACGGGATCTCTTCTGTACAGAGAGCCAGTGGAGTTGCCTGAGATGTGATGTGGACTCGTTGGGGAAGGCCGAGGATGAGTCTGTCTGTGGCATTCAGTAGAGTCTAAAATCTCTGTAGGAGGTGTGCAGCGATTACTATGTAGAGGTTGTTGCCGTAGCCCAGGCGGCTGGCGATGAGGGCCTGTGTCACGGTGTGTCTCTTGTGTACGGGTAGCAATTTGAAGATCTTACATAGCATGCGCAGAGTGAGGAAGCAGGCGAAGGAGACGAGAGACATCACTCATACACCAATCAACATATAAACAATGTGAAATGGTGTTTCTTGCCCCAGGAGACATTTCTCTTACAGAACACGGTAGCCTACAGCCAAGGCCACTGGAATTATTCAGCAGAGCAGGATGAAATTATGTGGCAAAGTTGGTTAAATTCTGTAACAAAGAAAGGCAAGTTATGTGGTGTAATGCTGCACATTTTGTGTTAATATTACCTTATTATCTTGTCATTTTAACACGTTAGCAGAGTCTGGGCGTAAGTTTAATCTAGTTTGTACCAAATTAACACCCAAATACAGCAATAAGTGACTGAAAGGTGAACAGTTAACCTTTCTGGAGGGCCTTACACTATTCAGCAACACTTAACGCAGTGTTTTCAGAAACCTTTGATCCGTTTGAGCTAGAAACTATTTTTGTTTATACAGCAGATGATGGCTTATGTGGCAAATGCTTAATTATGCATAAAAAAACAGCTGCAGAATCACATATTTCCAGTGTCGTGTAATATTTATTGTGTGATAAGTGTTGCCACATACAGTGCCTATCTACTTATAATCACACTCACGTAATCCCTCTCTACTTGTTAAAAAAAAAGACCAAAAATAAATACGTGCCAGGGCCCAACGATTTTTGTAGGAGATCCACTCTGGCGCTAACCCGTGCAAACCGTGCCACTGCCGCCCCTATCATTCGGTTCCATCCTCTGACACAGTATCATTCTCAGCCCTTTAGCTGCGTGTTCAGGTGAGAAAGTGAAGGATGATTATTTGGTGGTGAAGAAAGCTTTAGTGATGATGCAGAGGAAACTACCACAGTAGAATGGGTTTGGTAATTAGCAGAAAAAGCAGAGAATAACAACACTGAGGACTGAACAGTTAGCACATAGGATGTATGAATAAAACTCTAGGTGACATGATCTTTGGGCAGGAAAGGAAATTGGCATCCAAATTATCATATGGAACCTCTGCAGAGGGTTACTTGAGGATAGGCAGCTGCCTTCAGCTGTTTCCTCCCCTTCTACTTTCAGGTGGGCTCTTAAGGAACTTGAAGACCATATCAAGCATGTTTCATCCTTTGGGGAAAGTCGTCTGGGCTTCTCATCCCCACTGTAAACTCAAATTTGAGTTGCAGTCCCCATTCTGCATGGCACGAGACTTGGATAGTGCATAAGGCACTGCCCTCCGCTGCACTCCACACACACAGTTTGCTATTTTGATGTTTGATGACCCTACACTTAATGTGATCTCTAAGCTTTGAAGTTGGAGTGCACTGAGGTTGTCCTGTGTAAACCTCAAGCAGTTTAATGCTGAGTGATCTATGCATAATTTTATTAATGAAAAAATAACAAATGGGGGGGGGGGGGGGAGTAAAGAGGTGTAAAGATAGAAAACCTCCTCCTCAACTTTTCATAAACAATATGATTCTACCCTATACATTGAAAATAATTTTTTGTTTTTCTAGTGATTCTGAAAAAGGTGTAATAGTGATCCATGAAATGTCATGGAAAAGCATTAAGGGCCCCATTAGGATGGCGGGCGGATCGCCCCTGCTGGGTCCGTGGTAGCCACCGCTGGCCCGGCGGGGGTGATCCCCCCGCCATCCTTGCTGCAAATACCCCCGCCATATACCATGGCTGGGGGGTCCGCGGCAGACGGAAAGACCGTCTGCCGCTTTTGCGCCCAGTCGACAAGTCGACCGGGCGGAAAAGGGATCAATATGGTGGCGGTGTCTGTTAGACACCGCCAGCCATATTAGGATGTGG